>NW_027526385.1:72568874-73168874 GCF_048455015.1 Haemaphysalis longicornis | reverse complement strand
ATTCGTGCTTCAAAGTCAAGAAACTTTTACAGCAAAGCTGTATACCTCTACCCTCCAACGGTTTTGTCTCCTTTGGGAAAAACGCTAAGGCGCCAAGAATACACTTATGTACTGCATGCTTCGCCCCTCCCAAGGTTTCACGTTAGTGGAGATTGCCCCGAATTTTTTTCATGTCCCGTCTTTTGTATATTAATAATTTTATTATAAGGCTCCAACATCCACGCTATTTGAGCGCTTCCGCTAGAGTATAAGGCACTTATTACTGCTCATGCTGCATTAATTGGAGTCCTAGTTCGAAGCTGGATTGCCCTTTACATGTTTAAAACGGAGGCTGCAGTGGGCTATTAATATTACGTGCTAACATTAAACATGTTAATCAACAGTAGCCTGGAAACAGCACAATTCTGGATCGAATTCGGCCGGGACTCCGCAATGGCACGACATTCATAAATCCTGGCAAAGTATCGTGTCGATAACGGTGTCGCTAAGCGTGGGGTAAAAAATTATATCACCATATCGTCACTGATATGTAGTTCAAATGTATTTTGAATGATCTGCGTTTGACCTTGCTGAAGCGCAAATATACGTATACGCAGGATTCGCTGTGTTAAAGATTAAGCGGCTGCGTTAATTTATTCGTATGTTTACAAAGGCGATTTCCAACACTACATTAACATAAATGTATAGCGAATGCCATTCCTAACCAGGCACGGTGCAGTATGTTCAATTTTTGAATTTTTCTCGAAGCTGGTGGTTATTTTTACTTATTAAAAATTTCTCTTCGTGGTAACTTGAACACACAAACAATTGCTTTATTTCATTTTGTCGCACTCACTACATTTGTATGGGTTCAGCTGTTACCGAAGCATGTTTTTCAGGGAATCGGAATACAGTGGTGTGCATGATCCGGCTTTCGGCTACCTCAGGCTACCGTTTTGGTAAAAAAAAAGCTTTTACACTCACCTTTCGTATTACTATGACGCCATGGCTGATGTGTAAGTAAAACCCTGCAGCCATTCCCACCAGGAAAGGGCCGATACGAGTGTGAGGCATAATGTAAACCTCATTGGCGTACCTTTTGAAATCTGGGACTAGGCTGGAAATGAAACAAGTCAGCACCTTGATGATACATTTATTATTCAACAAGCGCAGATGTAGAGCTATCACCTCGAAGCACTGAGAATACACATAAGGTCCTAATTTAAAGGATTTTTATAGGCTTAACTACAAGCCTCGGCACCTGTGACAGTTTGCAGGGTTTGAAATAAAAGGCAACAGCTGCTGTAGTAGAAGTGTTTTTGAGCATGCGTAAAGGTGTGGTGGTCATAAGAACAGTGTTTTGTTGACGAGCCAGACAGTATTTAAATGAACGTATAAACTTGACAATCGCTGCAGGTTTAGCGCCTTAGAACGCCTGTGTTAGAACCTTATTGCTAGCATTCGCATCATCGTGGTCAAATCGCATCAAGGGGTGCTAAAAAGCAACGCTGTAGTTGCAAACGCTGGCGACTCTATTGCCCTAAAGAAAGCACAATCTTCTCTGGAAAACAATAAGAACTTTTGAAACCACACAGAGTGACACATACGAGCGGCACCACTTCCATCCCTGCGAATTGCGTTGAAGGGGGATGGTACATGAGGCGTGACCCTTCTTTTGCGGCAAAGCTTCGACCTGTCAACATTTTGCTAAGTGTTGTCTCTGCGAGACACTGTCAAACTATTTTTAAGTGCGAATGCACTTCTTAAGCGAGCCTGAATCGTCCGCCACCGTCGTCCGCATAGCAACAGCTGCGGGTGCGCGCGCTCCTCGTCTTCCTCCTCGTCTCCCCTAGCAACGGGGGGAGATGGGCGCGCGCTACTCTCCTCCTCTCTCCGCTCAGTGACTGCGCGTGTTGGGTGCCTCCTCTCCACTTCGGGCGGGAGAGCTCTCGCTCGCGTAGCGGGCGCTCCGCATTCCGACGCGTGAGGGCGCTCGTGTAGCCCTCGCCGTAACGGCGGGCGCTACTCTCCTCCTCCTCTCTCCGCTCAGTGACTGCGGGTGTTGGGCGCCTCCTCTCCACTCCAAGATCACGATATCCACCGTAATCACGCAATCAACAACCGTGCATTCGCACTTACACACTCTCCCCCTCGGGGAAGTGCGAGGGAATTTTTTTATTTAAATTTGTCGATTCGGTTTTCTTTGCCTGCTGCTTTTTTGCTCGCACCTATTTACATACTCATTTACCTACCCATGCGACCTGAGCGATAACGTCCCCGACATTTTCTTATAGAACAACACTTCACTACTCTCAATGTTTGTTTAATTTTTGTGCCGAAGCTGTCAGACTAGTAGGACAAACGGGAAAGGATCTGAGTATCAGCTGTTTAGTAAACCGAAAACGTGGGTACTGATATACTTCAATTACACCCAGCCGCAAAAAATAGAGATATTGATGCCATCCATTTCATCAATCTTCTACCTCCTTTCCCACTTCCAAGTATAACCACAGGGCACGTGAAAACTCTCAAATCAGCCCCCTAAACAAGGGCCTGTCTGCGTGGGGCAATATAATATAAGTGTGGCTCACGCATCGGTCACTCTTTCTTCTAGAGGACAATGCTTTAAACAGGTCCCGTGCTGCCTTGCGTGGGAGCAGTGGGATTGTGTAACTTGGTATCAACTGCCCCACAGAAAATTCCTGGTAATTTTTTAGGGTAGTACTTTCCGCTCCTGTAGGGGGGCTAAACCATCAGCCTTCCGGCCACAAGTGCTGCAAACACCTTTCGTGATCAGCAGAATCAATTTCGCGTCGTCCTATCAATCGTTAAAGACAACGTCTTTTTACGAAACTGCTGACATTCCCTAGTCTTCTGTTTTTGTTTTATTTTTCTCCTGGAACATTCACACCGGGAGTCTCCCACGAGAGACAGGAAGCCCCATCTGAAGCAACCCTTAACCCTACCGTTGCGAGTTACCCCGAAATACTCGCCCACTATAGAAATGAGTGCCGCAAATACCCACTCTCCGACCCCCACCTGTCCCGAGGCGAAGATTTTACCCTCCGGAGACTGCAAACTTATCCCTGCCCTCCTAACACCCTTTCAGATGTCATGTATCCCACCCTATACCCCGCCACACCCAAATACTTCCCCCAACCAGGCACCCTGTACCACATGGATATGGAAGTGCCAGCAATCCTTAACGTTCACCCCTAATTCTAACTCTACTTATCTGCAGTGCGTGGACCTTATCTGCTCCGACCTCTCAGGCCAGCGAAGATTCAGGGAGAGGACACGGATGGCCAGCACGGCCCAAGGCATCCCGGACTAAATACACCGCATACGAGGCGGGTTTCCTCATGCCAGCACATCTGATAGAATAATGAAGCTTTACACCTTCATCGCTACTCATAACTGAGAGAATTAAGCGAAAGAAATACGTGGAGCTCAGAGAAGCCTGCATGCCCAGTGCTGCCAAGGGTATCATTTTAAAACAGAAATACAGTGCGTTGTGAGTACTGGACATGACACAGAGGTATTACGCGCCCTCCTATTTCACTACACGGTTCTGTTTAATAACAACAAACCCGTAGGTTGTACGCTGTTATCAGGAAGCCACAAAATGTCGCGCTAACAGGAGGAGGCGTTGTGCAGACGGCTCGGTGCGCACAAATGTCGGTACCGATGAATGTTCGTTATGTCATGAGGGGAGGTGTAGGGGAGCGGCGGCAGATGTTTGCCCGTGTTCAAGAAATAATCGCATTGTAAGAGTACAAAAGTATTCTTCACGTTTGGATTTTCAGACTGAAGAAAGAAGAGGCATTTGGCCAAATCCCGCGGCGATGTGTTGGGGAACACTTGGCCCCGTAATGTTTCGTTTCGTGTGCGTCTGAAAACTCAGAAGTTACAACCCAATAGAGCAGCAGATAACCACAGACGGGTATTTTGGCTAAATTTTTTTCCTCGGGTTCCTGCCTTTCGAACGATTCCCAAGGGTGTGCTTTACCAACCTGTCCGCATGTACACACTCCCCAGCGGCATCAACTGGTTTGCTTGGAACACTCATTCTATTCTCTTCAACTGCTACTACGGATACGCTGTTCAGCCCAAATGGCGTAGAACACGCCACGGTGACCCAGTGGCTAATGCGTTTCGCAGCTGAGCCCACGGACGTGGGTTCGATTGCCGGCCGCAGCGGTCGCTTTTCTGATGGAGGCAAAAGCCGAAAACTACCGTGTGTTCGAGATTTCGGCGCACGTTAAAGATCCCCTGGTGGTCAAAACTAATCCGGAGCCCTCCACTACGGCGCGCCTCTTCGCCTGTGTAGCGTCACCACGTTAAACCTCGTAGTCAGTCAAACGGCATAGAGGAAATGTCGCGGGATTTTGTCGCGAACGTCTTGGGTCGGAGCCCGATCATCTGATGTATTTTGTTTGCAGCAGACGCAATTGTTATTCCTGCAAAAGTTTCTTTTAGCGCGTAGCACTTCAGCGCCAGCTCCTGTGGTTTCACGGCGCCGTCGTCCCTCAATGTAACCGAGCGAACGAACGGAACACCGAAGACAAACCAGATATAAGGAGCAGGAAAGCGGTGGAGGAAAGTATGGTGGAAGTTTGAAGAGGAGGGTGGTACGCCGAGACGGCGCGAGACATTCTTTTCAATGGCGACGCGCTACGAGATATCTGAGAGAACGAAGAGGCCACGGGAGATGGAGCGATCCCGAAAGCGGAGAAACAAAGTATGGCGAAAGGCGCGAGAGATGGTCCCCCGCTGCGACGCCCTACGAGACAACGCCAGAGTATATCGCGCGCCATCATGCGTTCACTGATGCGGCGATCACTTTGTTAAGCGCAGCATGCATGTGCCGTAATCTAGATGACTGCAGTTCGCCCAGTGCACAAATTTTAACATTAGGGAGTATCGCAATCGTCAGCCGAACTTTACTTTTTGTGAATTCTTCGCATTCGTTAGGAAATAAGTAGGGTCTGGAATTGTACAGTCCGTTTAGCCCACCAACACACTTAGTTAGCCCTGCTATATTTACAATAGGGATCGACAAACAAGCACGCATAAGGTGAGTGCAAGCAGTCACATTTATTTAGCACTGGAGTGCCACGCTGTTACTTCCCACCGGCAGCAACTACCGTACGGGACATTCTCTCCAATGCATTCACGGGAATTTTTTTGATTTCCGGAGAGTTTCGCTATTAACACATAGCTACCGACGTCGCACTTTTATTGTTACAAAACATCTTTGACGCTAACGTGGTCTAACTACCTGCACAGTGTGGGTGAGCGCAGATACTTGAGTAAACGCAAATCTGCGCGTGATTTCTTGAAGGGTAAAAAGCATTTCTGTTCGTTGAGTTTTATTGCAAGCCAGTCGGTTCAGACCAGAGTTTCGCGGCTTTGAAACTCTTAGGCAGTTGGAGGCTATTATGACACTAATGGTCGTTTTTTTTTTAAATATGCTGATACTACAGCCATTTGGCTAGGCATGTTACCTGAAAAAGAGTGGATGTGCCGTTGGAGGTAGTCCGTTAAGGCCTGTGTAGACGGCTGTGAATGATGTGCTCAGAATGAACAAAAGCGCAATTATGCCGAGTCCGAGACGAGGCTTTCTGAAAAAAGACCTTTACAAGTTAATGACACTTCATTTACAACAAAATTTAGCTGCCATTGCGCCAAGCATCACGCGAACGCAAGATCTTATTATGCGTGAACCCGTGCCTGTGCAAACGTATTCCGTGCTTGAGCGCGATCGCACGTGCGTGCGTGCGTGCGTGCGCGTGCGTGTGCGAGTGTGTTTGTATGTGCGTGTGTGCGTGTGTGCGAGCGTGTTTTTGTGTATGTGTGTGCTCGTGTGTGTGTGCGTGTGTGTGGGTGTGTGCGTGTGTGTGTGCATGGGTGTGTGTGCATGTGTGCAAGTGTGTGCGCGCGTGTGTGTGTGCGTGTGCGCGTGTGTGTGTGCACGCGTGCGTGTTTGTGTGCGTGTGTATGTGTGTGAGTGTGCGCATGTGTGTGTGCGTGTGTGTGCGTGTGTTTGTGTGCGTGCGTGTGTGTTTGTGTGCGCATGTGTGTGTGAGTGTGCGCATGTGTGTGTGCGTGTGTGTGCGTGTGTTTGTGTGCGTGCGTGTGTGTTTGTGTGCGCATGTGTGTGTGCGTGTGTGCATGTGTGTGCGCATGTGTGTGTGCATGCGCGCGTGTGTGTACGTGTGTGCGTGTGTGTGTGCGTGTGTGCTCATGTGTGTGTGTGTGTGTGTGTGTGTTTGTGTGTGTTGTTTATTCTGTCTCCTTTATTGTCAGGGGAACATGTTCCAAGGGACGCCATGAACGGTAGTATAGATGTCATGATAAAAGTCTTACCTGTGCAGAGCGTATAGAATTGGTGGAGATATGAGGTAAAACTGAAAATCCACCGCTACGTAAAAGGTTGGTGTAGCGCACTGGAAAATACAACAACGGGCAAATTGAAATATTAGGCTCCATTTCTTCTACACTTGCTAGCCCAAAATTTGGTTACAGAAGAGAAACGCGGCACAAAAAGTAATTCACTCGACATTGTGGTCAGGTAAAAGTGGATTCCCAACGAAACTGCTGTAAAAATCACTGCAACTTTTGATGGGGCTACAAAATGCCTTCTTGCTCAACCAACATTTCCTGCATCTTGCATCCTGAGGTTTCTTGCAGTGTTTCAATACCCACATCCCAGCTTTATATACAGCGCATACGATACCATACTACAGCAGAGCAACAACACTACTCATACACAATCGCTGCCGCTGCCACCGCACCCTCATGCCCCGGCCGCCGTGTATGAACCTCCGATGCACGTTGACATCATGACTGCGGAAATTCAGGCCTCGTGCACCGACGCCGGTGATACTTTATTCTCTCTTTCACCTTCGAGGTCTGTGTTTCAGCGCCGCCGCCACATGCTTTCTATCGATGGGGCTGCAGCGCTGGGTCCCGGATACGGGCGTAAGCCTTGTGGCATGTCCCCGTAACGAACGTGAGCGCCCAGGATACAAACCCACGAAAGCAAGCTAAGACTCCATAGGGGAGCTAGAATTACGCAGCTTCACTGTGGAAACACTACAAAGAATAGATCGCCCAACCGTTGCAAGCATGGACTGACAGATATCATAAACAGCGTGGGATCTCCTGCTCCCCGACTCAAGAAGTTTTCTTGCGTAACAGGTCGGAGGGCACCCCAAAAGCTACTCAAATTACTTCGACATGGTAAAAAGCGCACTAGATGGGGACAGAAGAAAAGACAGTGACACGGGACGAGCGCTAATCCCGTTAGCGCTCGTCCCGTGTCACTGTCTTGTCTTCTGTCCCCGCCTAGTGCGCTTTTTACCATGGCGAAGTCGTATCACCAACTAGCCCAAATTTCTGCGTTGACTACTCAAATTAAGTCGAGATGGCCGTTTTATTCATTCACTCACACTGTGGTGCCTCAGGTAGGGTTCATTCTATGACAATTATTGAGCTTCTTATCAAAAATCGGTTATTCGTACCTCCGTGTACATATCTCCCTCCAGTAAAATTTGCTCTAGCCGCAATAATTGCATCAGAAAAGGCATTACCGATGTACCAATAGGTAAACGATTATGTACAAACAATTAAGAACGCGTCAGTATGAGTGCCTTAAACCAAACCGCAGCAAGTCTTCGATCGCGGGCGACTTTCCGTACTGCCACAGCCGGGTTAGAAGAGGACGTGGGAGCTCGCTCATGCATGACAGTCTGTTTCAACGTCGGTGCACTTGGTCGTACCGTTTCTTTTTGAAAATATCAACGGCAGTGGCACCGTGGTTTTCCAACCTTTTTCGGTTTGTTTGTGTTGTGCTGTTCGATTTCCCCAGCAGCTTGTTCACAGACATTTGAAGCGACCTTTCGGGCAGAACACCTCCTCACCATGGGACAATAGTACCATAGGAATTTTCCTCGGTAGAGGACACTGTTGGTCACCTTGTCAATGTTTGCAATTTCCGCTCCTGAGAATCTAAAAGTTTTGAACGACAAGACTGAAGCGTCGGATGGTCATTTTCACCAAAATAATGTGCCTTCTGTGATTATGAATAACTAAGCGAACATTTCAATACACTGTGCTCATAAGTACAATGTTTTCGACATCAAAAACAGCCGCTTTGAAGGGAAGTTTCCCTTTCTTCAGCTATCACGGATTAAAAATGACTGCGCTTAGCTCGGCTAGGCCCCACCATGCAAGTAAAGGAAACCGAGGCACAGTTTGCCATCCGAACGATATGCCTAGTCGAAGGTTCCGTACTGCGAGCACTCACTACCCTTTTTTAACACGAAAGTGTTTTATTCCCGGATACACAAAGATTCCGCTTACGTCATATCAGTCACTGAAGTGACGCCAGTACAACGGAGCAAGCGGCCTAAAAGAGTGCACCCCCGCACACAGGGTCTACTTGCGGAGAAGCAACCTTTAGTACTAAAGAGTACGTTATACTTAGGGTTGTTCGTTTTAGGGTTGTATATTTTAACACGAACGTGTTTTATGCCGGGATACACCAAGATTTCACTGACGTCATATCCGTCACAGAAATGACGCCAGTACACCTTAGCAAAAGCGACTGGGCCGCAGTCCGTCGCTCGCCAAGCACACCCACAAGACAGCCGCCTTCCCGCAAGTCATGCTCAGCTGCAGATTTCGCTGCACATTTCACCTTCGTGTTTTACCGATTCCTATGGCAGATAAATCAACCGGAGTTCTTTTATGAACTTCCGAAGCCGTCATCGAATTCGAAGGCGACGTGTCCATTACCGCCTCTAATTCTCGTCACTCTATATTTTCTGCATCCTTCCGAGGTTTAAATCTCCAAAGTTCCCGTTATTAGGTGCGAGGCATCTCATGCTCGGGGCTATGTCCCTCCCTTGACGTTGTCGTTGTTGCACCGTCCACACCCCCACTGCGCATGCTCGGATTGCTGAACGCCGGGTCCCTTCTATGGCTCTTGCAGTGATAGTATTGCCGATGTCACCAAGAACCAGCAAGCAGAGGAGCACATGTAGGTTGCGGCCGTGCAGCGGAGAAGCCGTGGTGTTCTCTGGCGCGTCACTCGTCCTGCGTGTCCAGGCCACGCGCTGCTGACGATGAAGGTAGCGATCAACGATGATGATTGACGTCACTTGCGGTTTAGTAAGAACTGGCCACTACAAACCCATTAGGAAGCCGAGTAACATCTGCAGGATAGTCCGACGCAGCCGGCGGCTGTCGGTGCAGCGGCGGACAACTGGATTATCAGCGATGGGAACAGGTTGCATCATCAGCCCCTGGCGAGCGCATCTTCACGCCTCCGACCCCTCAAACATTCGTCATCACGTGACCAGTCTCTTTGCGACACGCGAGCCAGTCGCTCCTTCTACTTCTCAAACTGGCCGAGAGGTGCCGCGAGACGCCCGCGCCGCGGCTGCAGCGCGTCACGTGGTATCACTTCGATGTCAAATTTTGACATACAGCGTACCTCGCTAAACTAAGTCACTATTGCTTTCACAATAAAAGTAATGTTTATTGGCCCCGCATCTTGCACACTGGCAGCGTCAGTTCAGAGTCTGCGCAGCTGAGTGTAATTATTGCAGTATATTTCTCGCTTCGCCTTAAGCTCTTCACAACCAAAGCCGCAGTGCTGAGGCATGCCTCGAACGTTATCCCTGCTCACATAGTGCATATGAAGGTGATGTAACCCTGAAATCGTCGGGCACGGTCACAGAAGAATACGTTTACCATCTCAAACTCACAGCAACAACCTGGAGCCACTATTTGAACTCACCGCCGCTTTTGTTGGAATCATGGCCAATATAAAGGATAAGTGTGAGTCTCCCATTCTACGGTCGTGATTTCTAATACCCCCATACAACAGAGTCATATTTTTCAGTCAGGAGAAAAGATCGATTGAAAATTACCGGAGCGAACCCCAACTGGATGCGTGTCCGTAGATCGCGTCCTCATTAGCTATAAGACGGAAAGGAGAATACAAACACAGTATATTCTTCTACCTGATCAGGTCTAAGACAATGTGCATTGTTTAATGACACAACATTGTGGATATATATTTCTAACCTAATAAGAAGCGTCTTCTGAAACGCAGAACATCCCATTTTTTTCTTCGTTGAAGCCTTAGACAGTGCCCCTTAACCTCGGCAGATCGGGGGCGTCACAAGGCAGGTACCTGGAAGCCGCATTTCTGGCGCAATATAGAGGAATGAGCCGGCCATGGAAAACGTCAACAAGCAAGCAGACATTCCTTCATTCCAGCCTGACGGCCCCTCATTAAGTAGTAAAACAATCAATGGATGTGCATTCCACTTTTTATGAGGATGATTTCTGTGTTTTGGTACTGCAGTTACAACACATCTGCTGTTTTATTCTGTGGTTTCTAACCACAACAAAATACAAGAACGCAACAACGACTACAAAGTATTGCTTCTACTGACTAGTTTTAGGCAGCTTGCCGAGATAAGTAATTCAGATGCCGGGCCATGAACCAAACCTACTTTGAACTAAAACATGAATATTGTAATTATCAGACATAGGCATCAAAATGCAGTATTTGCAGTACATTCTAGGGGTAGCTCAAACAACTCATATGGCCCCAACAGAACCTAGTATGCGGTCCTTTACCTGCGTACCTGAGGCTACAATAATAAGTTTTAAGATAACCGGTAGTTTCTACAACGTTGAAACGACCAGCAACTGTTCTAAAGCAGCAGTGGAATCGCAGAGGCAGCTTTCAATGCTCGTTTTGTTGCAGGTAAGCATAAATCCCCATTTACTGCAGGCGAATGCCTGTAATAAAAAAATACCTTAAATTTCCGAGCAAGCCACTTTTGCTAACAACCTGGCAGTGGTCAAACTCGAAGACTGACTGTCAGCGCATAACAGCAGTCACTCACACATCTGCCATAAAAAAATTCTGCGGTGCTTATTCTAGGTAACCAGCAGTTGAAATCCGTAAAACCTTTATTTCAAAGCAAAAAAATGGCAAAACACACTTTTATTGCCCTCAATGCATCCATAATCAGCATGAGATATTGCTGAGGTAATACCTTCTCGTACTTGTTTTGTGGCGCTAATAATTTACCTTCAGTGGCAAATTTACAATAGGCACACTCTAATATTCTCTAAAACACTATAATACAGCTTTGCGATTGTCGTTTCCATGATACCGCACAAAACCGGCAAGGTCTTTTTTCCCGTTTTTTTTTTCATCCTAAAATTATTTCGTACTTGGTATGCATGACTACACCCTTCCAATGTAGGCATCAAAGGAGTTTGGTGAATTGTTGACTTACTATGTTTTTCATTCCAATAAAATTTTGCACGTACAGCATGTTGGCCCACCAGTAGTCTACACAGTTCCGCTGCGCTGCCAATATATTGCTGTCTTGTAAAGGTCCTTCACCGAGGTACGGCAGGTATGCCACGTAGAATGCCACAAGGAGGGCGATGAGTGGAGTAAGTCTGAAAGCAGTAAGAAAGAATGGCCCAGTTTGGAGTAGTGGTGCAAGGCTTGAGAAACAAAGGGCCGGGTGTCGACCTATCATCTTTTCCCACAGACCGCGGATCCCAGTGGAAAGGGAGAAGCCTGCCCTAGCAGTGGGAAGCCATTTTGGGTGGCAAGAACCAATAAAGTATTACAGTGTTTATTATGTAGCAATCGCCATCCTCCCTTTCGTTGCCTTCGTTAGATGTCCCAGCTGAGCGAGGGAAATCCTCTTTAGGCGCGTCCTTGGCTCGGTACACCTCCACTTCGTCTGCCGATCCGGTGGTCCTTTCCACGTGTGATTGGTAATGTTCATGATGTAGTAGTAGTAGTCGTAGTAGTAGTACCTACTATTACCACGTGTGATTGGTAATGTTCATGATCCGAAAGTAGTAGTAGTAGTAGTAGTAGTAAACTTTATTTTTTGAAAAGGGGTGAGACAAAAGGGAGAGAGATCAAGGGTGGGATCCAAATTCCAGTACCCCAGAAGCTATTTGGCAATCCCCGGTCCTACAAAGCAGCGCAAGCTGTTGTGCAGGGTCCGAGCTAGACAGGGCTTCCTCCCGGGACTCTAATGAGGTTTGGTGGCTATTTTTGTGCCGAGTGATTGGGCAATGCCAGACTGTGTGGAATAAATCGGCCTTCTGGCGACATTTCTTGCAGTCCTCATTATACTTTGCTGGGAACATAAGTGATAGTCTGGACTTATTAAAGTAGGTGTTCGCCTGTGTTTTTCTAAGATTCCTCGCTTCTTCAGCAGTTAAGCTGGGGTATGGCGTAGGCATTGATATTCGGTGAAGCCTATAGCATGTTAATTTGTCTGTGCCTTGACAATAAGCAGGGAGGGCGTACGAATGTTCCGGGTCTCTGCGGTGTATGGTAGTCCTCGCAAGAGAATCGGCCGCCTCGTTACCCTCTAGCCCCTGATGGGCGGGAGTCCAGACAAGTGTGTGGTTCTGTTTTAGAATTTTTGGAAGTCTTTCAGCATTCCTTGCGATGATGCCCTCAGTGTTTTGACCACGTACCCACAAGAAGGGATTGGACAGGTGTAATTCATTTTGATACTGTGACAGAACTATAAACTACTAATTTATTTATATAAAAGAAGGGGCCGTGAAATAAAAGTTCGCTAATTGAAACCACGATTACTCGTTATTACCTGTTCTTCACCAACTCAAGTGACCTGTTGCAGGATGGTAAGCCAGAACACAATTATATGTGTGCCTTTTTGCGTACCCGAAATTTGTTGCCCCAACAAAGAGGACAAGTGGAACCGATAGGGTCAGCCCCATGACGTTCAAATGGCTCCTTCAAAAGTCGCTCTCTAGCTGCCGAGAAGCGGGGACCGGCGATAAAAAAATATTATACTGACTCCGGGACCTGGCACCGTACACACTTTTCGGTAGGGCAAAGCCCTGTTCTGAACATTTAAATTCAGACGCGGTATCCTGCAGGACAGTTCAGTGAAAGTCACTTCCCTTTGGAACAAACCACAAAGAAGAATATTCTACCCGAACTTTAAATGTGTGTACTCTTCACTTGATAAGAGCACATCTGAACGAGTAGCATCTAGATGCCAATATCTTATTAATCTTGAAGGTACAAAAATAGCCGGATTACCCATGCCGAATTGAATGGAAGCTGTGACAGCGAGCTTGGACAGATGGTCAGATGCCTCTTTGTTACTGGTGCCCGTATGGCCAGGGAACCATGCAAGCGTACCTCCTTCATGAGCCTTGGAACAAAAAAAGTAGTGTGCGGTGCAATGGAGAGTCGGAAGAAGAAGTGTCCAAAACACTGACATGACCCCATTTATAATGCATAAAGATTTCATAAATAGATTATATGTGTGATAAAAAATGTTAACATTAAAATATGACAAACCTTTGAAACTGAAAAGAAAAGCGCTAACGGGATTTGAACCCGGGGTAGGATGTTTGCTTCGCAAGAGCGAAACTACTACGCTACCAGACCAAGCGGTTCTGAGCGGTTAAATTGAGGGCCACATGCACGTGGACATAGCTTCAAACATGCCCCTAGATGGCGCCATGTGTCGCTTGGCTGTGCTGACTGGGAAACGCCTATACGCGAGCCCCGGATATTATGACGACTTCTGAAGGGACTGCTTGACAGATTCGTAGTTGTCGTCTTCGCCGCAGCGTACCCGGGCGCGCCGGTCATTACACGGCGATGACGACAAAGGCGGGAGTTCCTCAAGTTGCACAAGCCCAAGCGCAAGCCTGAACGACACCGGGCGCTCCTCACGAGACGCACACTCACGTGCGCTAAGTATTTTTTGCCAAGGACTGTGCGCGAAGGTCGCACTGGGCGCCTCCCGCCAGGGGAGTTTTTTCTTTTTTTTTTTTTGCGAACGTAAACACACCAAGCTCAAGTTGAAGCAGCTGTGCTATTAAAAAGAAAGAATGGTTACCTAAAATACGTGTACTTAACGGGTGGCCTATCCGACTCGGCAAACAATTTGCGGCACCTTCTAAGATTACTAATGCAAAACCTTTAAGTGGCTCATCAAACGCGAAAAGTGACCATACTAGTCGTAGGCTTCGGCGATAACAAAAAAATTCCCCTCATTTCCCCGAGGGGAAGAATGTGAAAGTGCGAATGCACGAGTTGAATTTGCGCGGTTCGGTAATGTTCGCGAAAGAGAGATCACACACACACACACAACTACAAAGAAAAAAAGATGCATTTATTCACAGACACCTATTTGTGTTGTCGTTGTACTTGATTGCTAGAGCGGATCTCAGCTTTGAAATTTCGTGTCAGTACTCCTTTAAGCGGATGCATTAGCCCTTCTCACGCCCGATTCTTGGCCAATCCCCCACGTGGGTATGTGCCATGTCAGCGGCCAGGCAGCGCGCGCCCATCTCCCCCCGTTGCCAAGGAAGACGAGGAGATTCCTGGCCAATCCCCCACGTGGGTATGTGCCATGTCAGCGGCCAGGCAGCGCGCGCCCATCTCCCCCCGTTGCCAAGGAAGACGAGGAGCGCGCGCACCCGCAGCTGTTGCTATGCGGACGGCGGCGGACGCTTCAGGCTCGCTTAAGAAGTGCATTCGCACTTAAAACTGTACAACAAGGCCGCTGCTGTAAACATCAAAATAAGTTATCTTCGTGCAGTATTTGAACTCCAGTCGCCAGAGTAGCAGACCAGCACTCGAGTCACTGCCATAGCTGGAAGGTCTGCCAGAATGGACAAGAATGAGCTTGATGCATGTGCTTTTACAAGTAAACGTAGCAGCCCGCGCGTACAAGTACACGCGTAGGTGAGCATTGACTTTGGGGAAGCTGAAGCGTGTGTCGCCGCTAGCCTGCCTCTCGGAGTAACTCGCGTCCAACGACGAAGAAAAAGAAGACAGAGCCACATTCACGACGTAGAAGTAGAGAAGGCTGATACTTTAGAAAAAGATAAGCACTGTCTGTTGCCTAAGAAATTTTCTTCAACTGCATCCTGTCTGCCAAAACATTGCTTTTAACATGGTGGTACGTACCCACCACACACTTGCCATTGACGGCACCATGTCATATATACAAGTTTTCTCACCGGTTCCATCAGTGGCCCAAATCTCCACGCAGCCTATGTTCTTGGTATGTAAAATAAGGCATACGACAAGGCAACCTCTGGCCTATGTAGCACGAAACATTCAAAGGATCCGCGCAGTTACAGGTTTGTAATCTTTTAGTACGCAGCACTTTGGCGCCTGCTACAGTGGTTTGGCGGCGGCGGTGGCGGCGGCGGCGGCGATGGCGATGGCGATGTCCTGGTAACCCAGCGAACCATGCGAAACACCCACGGCAGAAAGAAAATGGAGGAAGAGCTTCTGGTGAAGGTGTGAGGGGGAGGGCGGTATGCGCTACTATGGTGTCTTCTCCCAGCGCGTCGCCACGGCTCAGCATGTCTGACTGCCTCCCGACGGCCGCTCGATGGAAACAAGGTCCAGCCACCTGAATGCCTGGTGGTGGTGGTTGTGGGATCAGGCGGCGTTAGCCTGGCTGGATATGCCGGCAATTGCTCCGCCCAAGCTCCTCCTAATTAGCCAAAGGTAGTGTCCTTTTACCACAAGCTTGCCAGCTCCGTCTCCTCAAGGAAGCTTAGGAGAAGGCGTGACACGTCTCTTTTCAGCATCCAATGTCCCCTTGGAAAGACGATGTGGTCCAGAGTGCTGTGTGGGGCTGCCAGCTTTCGAATCGCTGAGAGCATTGCAGTCCGCTCGACATCATGCTATGGGCAACACATTACGTAGTGGTGTACATCCCCTATCACTGCACATGACGAACACAGAGGCGATCGCACGAGGCCCACCTTGAATAGCCATGCTGTGCTCTTCGCTGAGCCCGTTCGGATGCGGTACAGCAATGTTGCCTCCGATCTTGTAAGCCCCTTTGTGACGCAAGGCTGGTGATAGGGATTTCCCGGAGACTTGAAATGTTCTGGCCACTGTTCGCCTGAAGTCGTTCCAGTGATTGGAATAAACTTTAACTGTCATGCAAACTGCAGCGCCTCTCCGCCAGTGACGGCACTAGTTACCTTTTCCGCCCCAGCGTCGGCCATGGCGCTGGTCGTCGGTGAAAGAACCGCGGCGGCGGCCGGCGGCGGAAGCTGCTTCGAAGCGCTGCTAGCAGCGTAGACGAACGGCCGTAATTGATCACATCGTATTTTTTTAATTATGCGGTGACTTGTGAGCGTTACAAAATGATTGAGATTTCGAAAGTGTTCCCAGAATCAGTTTTTAAGTGTTATCGATCAGAGCGCTTCATTTCTTTTCCTCACAGCGCGACTTAGC
The DNA here is from genome assembly GCF_048455015.1 of Haemaphysalis longicornis. Taxonomy (NCBI): domain Eukaryota; kingdom Metazoa; phylum Arthropoda; class Arachnida; order Ixodida; family Ixodidae; genus Haemaphysalis; species Haemaphysalis longicornis. The sequence goes on along the minus strand of NW_027526385.1, from coordinate 73,152,574 downwards.
AGCATGCGGCGTATTGGAAATGTCCGGCTCGAGGCGGCTCATTTCTTCAGCATTTTTTAAGGATTATGCATGCGATGTTTGGCGCGTCATGGGGCTGTTTTCATTAGAACTGGACTGAACCATTCTTCTGTTGATATTTCGCACACTGCGTGATCATCAAAATATTAACAGGGATGAACACAGCCTCTCTGATACTTGCGAGATGTAAAAATCAGCAAAATGTTGGATTCTGAGACGTACCGCCCACTTTTTACAGCGCGTTTTACCACTGTTATAACATTTCCCCCTTCTTCCTTTATTAGCATTTTTAAAAATTCCACTAAAATCCCCTGGGATATTTTTTTTTAATTTATCTGGCTGATTATAAGAAGCGAGACATTTTATTAGCGTTAAATTGCTGCAAATTATTAACGTGTATTAGGCAACATTTAAAGGGCCTCGAGGCTTGCTATATTTTTTCATACAGTAATACCTCTTTACACCACTTTCGGAGGTATTCATTCGGACGGATTGTTTATCGTGTGGCGCACTGTCTTTATACCGAGCTTACTTGTAAAAAAGTAGTCGACCGTCAAATGGAAGTTTCCGGCCGTGGCCTCCCCCTCACACTGTCGCCCACGCTCCTCCTCTGTTCGTGGTTCATCCGAACAACATAACATTTGCGCGGGAGGTTCAAACACGGTTTGCAACAACATGCTCGGTGGCGGCGACGCCCTGCGACATAACGGCAGAGCAGCGCGCGCCGCCGTGTGTTCGTTGATCATGGGATCACGTTACGAGACACGAGGACGCGGGTTCGATTCCCGGCCGTGGCGGCGGCTTTTCTGATGGAGGCGAAAAGCAAAAACGCCCGTGAGTACGAGATTTCGGTGCACGTTAAAGATCCCCAGCTGGTCGAAATTAATCCGGAGCCCTCCACTACGACGCGCCTCATCGCCTGCGTTGCGTCGGCGCGTTAAACCCTACAATAAATCAATCCATTTTCGAGAGGCAGCAGCTATGCTCCATAACGAGAAAACTGAACTTGCGCTGCGCACAACTTTCGCATTAGGGAGCATTGTAATCGTCAGCTGCTTTTTTTAAACCTAGAGGGAAAAGAGGACGGTAAAAAGACGGGTACATATGGGCTTGGCCTGCTGCTCCGGGGCCCCTCTCATGGGACGTGGGGCATCTCTTAACTCCGGAGTGCTTGGTAAAGCTTCGCCCTTCAAGTGAGGTTCTTTGCTGATGCATCGTACCTATTAGTGGTTAGAAGACGCTATGATTCTGCTTGACTATGGCTGAGAAATGGCAGAAAAAATTGTGCGTGTCTATATGAAAATTGCAGAGTGTCCCAGACCTCTTTCGCTAATTTTGGGGGTGGGGTAAAGGAGGAGATTATTCAAGCAATTTGGTCCTCAGTTAGCAGGAAAGGCGCCACGGGGAACCTGTATTTCTCACCGTAAAGTATTCGTGCATTAGTTCTGTGGGGCTTAAAAACCCTACGAATGCCTCCTTGTAACCATGTTTTACCGCGTTCCCCGCATCGTTCCTTCTCAATAAAGCACTTCGCGGAAGACATAGCAATTGTTATTGCGAATAAACAAAAGTGTTTATATAACTCTGATGTTCCCAGCCGAGAAAACATGCATGGTTATGTGGGTCATAGACAGTTAAATACTTTTTACTGTACCAGAGAGTCTCGCTTACGTGTTTTATTTAAACGTTCGTGCCCTAGCTTTTGTTAAAGAAGGCATAAGTAGGCCGGTCGCAATCCAATTTTATGGTGAGTCAAAGATTCAGGGAAAGCTTTACGGCGCAGTTATGAGCTAAATTTCAAGAGACCACTGTGCGCATACAAGATACCGCCTAGTCCAGAAAACATTCTCACACTTACTGCGCACGCTCGCCAGACACCACGTGTTCGCCGTCTCGCGCACGCGACTCGCACGTTATCTCAGTTCGGTTCCGGTCACGCAGGGAGGGTAAACCACGTCGAGCGCGGCCCCAGCTACAATAGCGTGTCTTAGATGGACCACGGCGTGAGCGGAAACGGAAATGGGTGCGAAGAGACGGAAAGTGGTTCTTACCATTTCCTCTGGAACTGTTTGGACGACGGTGCGTCTACCATACGACATCCCTCCTATGTAAACTTGACGCTTCCAAAGAACTTTTTCAGTGTCGTGTCTGAACCCGCGGCAGTCTATAGTAGCTACCATGAGGCTATATTTCTATTAGTCGCACACTATAAAGACATTATGAAGAAAATAACAATTTACGTTGTGTGTATGTTTATTAAAGGGACCCTGCAACACTTTTGATAAGTGTTTTTACTCTTTCCTTCGCGTCTGAAACCACTGCTAAAGCCCTAGTTATCACCAGCACGGAGCGGCACTGCGTGATTTGCTCGTCGCACTAGGTACGCCTTCCATTTCTGCTTTGTTTTTGTAGCTTTTTTTTAAGTCACTAACGAAAAGCATTCATTGCTGCAACTGAAGGAAAACCGGCCAACAGCCGCTACATGGCCTTGGTGACGTAATTCGAGCCGTCGAAGAACATCAAGACCGAGAAAGAAAGAAAACTCTTTTGAGCGACTTTGCAAGTTATCTGATGGGCATAAAGCAGTAATTTTTGGCTGAGGGGCTTTCCGTCCTTCTAATGTAAGTACTGAGTGTGTTGGGTGACAACGTTCTGCAAGCATTTAAGATTTCAAAAAGTTGAAGAAAGTGTTGCAGGGTCCCTTTAAAATCCATGCACGTTTCCGACCACACATACACTTCCGCTGGTCATTCACCTTCACAGGCTGGAATGGTGCTTATTTTTCATTCCAACATTTCTATTGTGTGAAAGGTTTTGCCATTGTTAAGATTTAGATGCATTTGGCACAAAAACTAAAGTACTACTTCTATAGGGAGGTTATTAACAACTGCAATGTTAATACATACACTGCGGACACATTCCATGTGTCCGCAGTGTCTCGGCTCACCCTTTTTTTAAGGTATCATCGCATGCACTGACAGCAAGGCGCCTACTTTTTTAACGCGGACCTGCAAGCGCCACCCCTATACCCTCCTCGAAATTGATAAAATCCACATTGGCACGACTTGGAAGGGCAGTTAGTTGGCTTTGTTTACCTTACCTCCAATATCGGTGAAAATAGAAGATCCACCAGTTCATCTTGCCTCCCGCTTCATCCATTCGTTTCAGACACAAGTAGACGACCAGAAGCCCTCTAAAAAAAAAAAAAGAAACCGAAGTGTCTGAACTGGGAAGCCATATGAAGCCTACACTATACGAGCGAATCACAGCCGGACATAACAAAAATGTAGTACCGACTACCTCGCAATATCAGCTCGTCGAACGTTCTACACATTCAGTCACCACTGCCTAGCCTTTAAAGTGACAGCAGTAAAAATAAGCAGCGTGCAGTAAATAAATTCGCGAATAACAGGAAAAAACAAAACATAACAGCAACTCTACGTTGTATGCAATACCAAAAGATAGCTCAAAAGCTCGTTGTTCTGACTCTGTAGATATTCCAGTGTCAAAATTTTGCAGTGTCCTCCTGAGCTTGACATCATTTATAACCATACTAATGATGTTGAGCTCAGTGCAACGATTAAGAAATTTCAACGAATCTCAGCATAAGCGATGCACGAAAATAACGTAAGAAGGAAAATAAACTGTAGAGGAGAACAAGGATTATGTTAGGACTAGCTGATTCCTGCATCCTGAAGGAAGGCAAGACCTTAGAAGCCCGCGTCATTGCATAACTTTCAGACTTGAAATTTGGCAGACAAACTTTTCGAGATTTACATCTTTTTGTCTTCGTTTAAATGCCTGATCTGGATGACAAATCGAGCGCGAAATACACTCAAGCCACAACGCAACTAATAGAAGATTTTAGTACTTAAAAATCTAATAACCCGTGTGTACTTGCTGCACAAGCTGAAAAAGTGTCGAACGTAGGCATTGTCACTGCGTTATCCCTACCCTACGATCATTTCCCTACTCGCAGAGTTTTATAGGCAGCCTAAGCAGCCTAAAGGCTTGCTCTCCTTTTGACTGCCGTCTTGTCACCAAGTACATTCGGCAGTAGCCTCGATGTGTGTTGCGTGCTTTAAGCTATTATACCCGAAGTGATTTCAACGCAAACTGTAAGAAGCGTCTCTCGCGGGTTTTTTCGTTCCGGTCAACTACCAATAAATGAGTAGTTCAAATAACGAAGAATTTTATGTTCCACAAATCGGCAATAAAAAACAACGCACTTAACCCCGTAAGGGGAAGCAGGCACAATCATCTTCCTCATCGGGCCACCTTTAGTTATGCGCGACCAGCAAGAACGAAATAACCTTTTGCTCTGAGTCTCTTTACTATTACTTGATGCGTTGACATTCAGAGTATATGTTTAACGATCATTTTCCACGACCTTTATCTCTCATGCGCTTGCAAGAGCTGCTATTACATTTGGAAGCTTGCACTTATCTAGGTCATCGCTTCTTGCGGATGCCGTGGGCACCCCGGGTGATCTCCGACCGGATTCTGGTCGACAATCGGCTGTCGCTGCCAAAACGTACCTCTGCCACTGAGCCGCCATTACTGAGGCCGCCACCTCGTCCAAAGCTTTGTAGCTTGTTTACCCTACATCTTCTAGTAGGTATATATATATATATATATATATATATATATATATATATATATATATATATATATATATATATATCAGAGTGTCGAACCGAAAAAAATACCGGTCCGAACCGGTTGGCGAGCCGGTTCCGAAGCTTGAACCGGTTCGTGAACCGGTTCGGCGAGTTGAGTGGGTACCGAACGGCGAAAGAAATGTTTGTAGTTTGTAGTTAAAGGCGACCATAAAACTAAATACAATTTTGGCGCTTTCAAAATGTTGCGTTTTATCGATAAGAGGTACAAAACTCGAATACATTGCAATTAGACCAGATATTAAAAACAACAGTTGAAGTAGTGAATATTTACCAGTTGCTTTCCTACCAAACCGTTATGTTTTCCTATAGGGACTTGTTAATGCGACCAACAAGGGTAAGGCTGTCCGTGAAATATAGTTTCTCACGCTTCGTTTTTTTTTTTGTTGTTGTTGTTGTTGTTGTTGCTGATTATGAACTCACAGCCTTCTCTTTGGAATCGCTTATCATCGCGAACGTTATAAACCCCGTACAGTTAGGCCTGCGTACCCGTTAGACCCCTCTGTACATTAGCAGGGAACTATAACTACCAGCGGTGTACATTTTCTCATCTTCTGTAGCGTAAAAAAAGAAATCCTACAGCGGCCACGCAAACACTTTCTATGAATTCGATTGTTTGGTTGCCTGGGGCAATTTGTTAGCAGTCATCTTCCCAAGGGTGTGAGCTAAAATCTTTTTAAAAGTGAGCTTTAGTTAAGGCTCAGTCCCTTCATATTTCTCTTATCATTGGAATGCATTTTGGGGTATGTATTACGGGTGTGTGCGTCACCCTGAATGCGTCTGCATTCGGCCACACCAGCGCCATCGTTCAGTCCGTTCAGGTTCATAATCTTATATTACACTAGGCGACTGCAAACTGAAAATGTGAAGGTATGCGCAAATAACGAAAATGAATTTTTTGAAAAGACGCTCTCTAATTTGCCGGGAACAGTACCCCCCTTCTCCCCGTCTCCTTTGGAACAAGTAGCAGGAGCAGCAGAGTAGCAAGTTTGACCAGTAAGTGAAAGTATACCTTAAAAAACAAAACAGCCTGAAAGAGGCGAAACAGAAGAGCAAGCAAAGAGGATGAAAGCTAAGCAAATGGGACCGAACGGGGCGGACATCTACTTTAGCGCTGTATTTTCTTCCAAGACAAAAAACGTAGTGCCTGCAAGGTTGGGGATAGTTTCATGCAAAAGTGCCTACGACACGCTAACAATTTTCTTTGCTATACAGTCGAACCTCTTTATAACAAAGTAGTATCAGGATAGCAAATTATTTCGTTATATCCGATATTCGTTGTAACTGTAGAGGTAAAAATCGGCTCTGACAAATCGAAAATCTGGCTCCCGCAAAAATACTTGATACAAAAATGCATTTTTTAGGCTTCGAATTCGCTGTAAACAATGTAACCCATACCCGATTTTTTTTTTTTTTTTGCATTTCACCTCACCGAACCGGAGCATGAGTACGTGAAATTACAACAGAATATAGTTCACTAGACAAAACAGGCCTCCGTCCTTATTTATTTGATGAAGGATGTGATCTTCGTCTGGTGGCTACGCACATGACTGAGCAGGATGACGTTTTCCACAGTGTCCACGAACAAAATGGTCTTTATACTGCTGCAGTTTCGGACTACGAGGGGCTTTTCCAAGTAGATTCTTAGCCTACTGGTCAACTATTTCTTCGTTATATGCGATATCGCGCGCGGCTCTCACGGTTTTAGTTTTGTCATAAAAGAATAAGATTCACTGAAATAAAGCGTGACCGACCAAAGTTTGTATTTAGTTCACTATAGCCAATAATTAGCTACATCAGGGTTCGTTATAACTAGGTTCAACTATACCTATTATTCTCATTTTGGATATGTTAAAAATACGCGAACTTGTCCGCTCTGCGGGTCCTGAAGCACCGACGATTTTACTAGGCAACACAGCGCTCGCTGATGACACGTTTCGTTGTGAAAAGTCTGGACCAAAATCTACCTCTGGTGTTTTGCTCTGGCTGCATGCAGTAAAAGACAGCCGTTTGTGTGTGTGAACTCAGCGTGGAATAATTTAAAACCATATGTTGGTGCCTGCATTTTTTTGTTTTCCCCTAGAAACACACTTCCCAAAAATATTCGTGGCTATGATGCCTTGAAAAGCTACTCCTGTGCTACGAGGCACACCGTGAAATGCAGGCCGAGAAAATTATTGCTCCACCACACTCCCGGGAGTGGAGAATTCCGGAGGACAATGCCCGCACTTCGTCTTCGTCTTTACATACTCCTCAGCACCAGCCCATGCGGCAGTGTTTCTTCATCATCTATGGCCATGATCATCATCATCGTGTGTTTGGATTTCTTGCTGCTAGAACGCCTCAATAAACACCGTTCCTGACCCTCGTCTCTCAATATGCATGCTATGAGTAAACAGTCGCACACACGGCGAAAACAACAACAAAGTTTACTCAAGTATCGGCAATAGGTCTTGTAGAGTACAGTTACATCACATTGCAGTAAGGAATATAATTTTTTTTATTGCGGAAGTTTGCTAATCAGCATAAGGGGAAACTAAATGTATAGATACACGCCGGATTCCCGAAGGAATCGGAGCAGGGGGCCATGATGTGGTCCTTGTATCCACGCCATGAAGTCTGGCGGACGTCCGGGGCGCGGGCCGCAGGTGGCGATGTGCACAGCGCGTAGGCTTCGCAGAGCAGGGCAACTCCACACCAGGTGCTCTGCTGTAGCCTGGTCAACTGGAGCGGGGCAAAAGGGGCAGGTGGAGTTGAACGGGGCATGGTATTGAGGAGGCCAGGACCTCGTCACAGCTGGCGTGAGGGCGACTCCCAGGCGAAGACGTCTGAGCAGGACCTCATCTTGGCGAGACAACCCGCCAGGGAGATCTGTACCGCACGGGGGTATGAGAGCGCGCGCGGTGCGCCGTAGACGTTCTTTTGCACTGGCAAGGCGAACACCGTTTGACGAAGGTGCAAGAGGAGCTGGATATTGCACACGCACGGGGTGTGTTCCGGCATCTGCAGCCTGCATTGCGGGGTGGCTATTCCGTTGGCGCCATGACACGCGCACACGACACGGATAAGTGTCCATTATGTCCTGGATTTCTAGAAGAAGTTCGTTGGACGTGAGAGTTTTACGAAGCTCTCGAACAGCTGCCGACGAATCAGTGTAAATTGTACACTGTGGTGAAGCGTGGTTGATTAGCAACGATGTGTGTAGCAGAGCGTCCCGCACTGCAAGGAGTTCTGCCTGCGTTGACGGCCACTTCTCCGTTGTTATGTAAGTGCAGGTCACTGGATCGGGAGCCACAGTCGGGCAGAGTAGAGCCGTATGAAGTAAGGTATCGGAAGCACTGGCGTCGACAAACATCAGCGTAGACGAGAGCTACCAATCTCCATAGAAGGTGGAATCGGAGCACCAACTGTCCGGGGATGAATACGGGCAACAGGTCGTGTATCCGTTAATTGGTGGAATTTCCATGGGGGCCGTATATTGGTGTTTGATAGTGGTGGGGCTGGTGAACCGGTCATGTACGATGCAAGAGCGGCGGAATCAGGGTCAAGGGCTTGTTTTTGGAGGCGGGCTTGTCGACGCTGATGCACTAGCTCATCAAACGTGTTGAGCTGCGCTTCCTGTTGCAGAATAGGGACGGGGGTGAGGGCTGGAAAACCAGTTATAGCTCGCATAGCCGAATTGTTTATTGATTCGAGTAGTGCCCAGTCTGACTTTGTAAGAAAGTGGAAATGCGCTTGATAAACTATGCGAGGCTGAAGAATGGCTTGGACAAGCATGCGGGCCATCTTGGAGGCCGCACCGCCGGCTTTTTGAGACATGCGACGAAATAGATGCAGCGATTGTGAAGCTTGATGCTTTGCAGAACGAATCCAAGGTTTTGCAGAACCGGTGGCCGTAATATCCAAGCCCAACACCCGCAGGGTAGATGCTGTCGGTATAGGCGTGCCTTGAACCGAAAGACGGATCGGGGAGGTTGCCAACCGCCGACGGCCCCATGCGTTGGCCACGGTGAGAAGGGCTGCTTTGTTAGGCGAAAGCGTGAGGCCAAGATACCTGCACCAAGAATTGGTTTCATCTAGAGCTTGTTGCAGGCGGACACTTTGGACGTGAAGGTCCTGGTGAACAGACCATACCGTGATGTCGTCTGCATAGATGATACTATAGATGTGTGGAACAGCACCAAGTCGCCAGGCAATAGGTATCATGGCCATGTTAAAAAGCAAGGGGGCCAAGACAGATCCCTGAGGCACACCACGGCGGGGCTGGAAGGAACCTATGGGAGATCCGTTGAGACGTATGGAGAAGGTGCGGTTTCGTAGGTAGTAGGAAATGAAATCACATAGGCGGGATGGCAGGTGAAGGAGATGAAGTACCGCAATGACGGCAGCGTGGCCAAGGTGGTCGTACGCTTTGTGAACGTCCATGCCCAGCACAGAGCGAACACGGTGGGATCGGCCGCCAATAAGGATCATCTCGGAGAGGTGGCCCAGACCATCCGCTGCACCAAGGTGGGGGCGAAATCCAATTTGGCATGGGTGGTATAGATGGTGCTCGTCGAGCCACCACTGAAGGCGTGTGGCAATCATCCGTTCCAACAGCTTCCAAATGGTTGCCGTAAGCGCTATTGGTCGGAGGTTGCGGATGTCTGTACTCGGTTTACCGGGTTTCGGGATAGTGATAACATCCGCTTGAAGCCAGGCCGGGGGGATTGTACACGTGAGCCAAACCCGGTTGTACGCCTCTAGGAGTCCCTCCAGAGAAGAATGGTCCAGGTTCTTGAAAGATTCAAATGTTACTCCGTCGGGGCCAGGAGCTTTGCGGAGTGCCGCCGTGTCAATGGCCGCGGTTAGTTCCGCAATTGTAAATGGTGAGAGTATGCCCTCGGTTGCTGCTTCCGATGGCGGCGTACCAGCACCGGAAGGAAGAGTGAACGGAGGGGGCATGATGGCTGGGTCCAAGTCAAAATCGGGGTATAAAGTATGGGCCAGCGTATCTGCAAATTGCAAAGAAGTCTGGTTGGACGTGAGGAACGCTGACGCAGCAGGATCTGGGGATCGTGGTGATCGCTCCAAAGAATGAAATATGCGCCATATGGAGCGTAGTCCAGACTGAGGCCCTAACGAAGCGCACATGTCAAGCCAGCGCTGGCGGGACAGCCGGCGTTCATGGCGACGAGCCGCGGCTGTGAGCCGGTTTAAGGCGGATTTGGCAAGTCGGAGAGTTGGGATTGCGACAAGCAGACACTTCTGCCTGGCGGCGCTGCGCCCACAGCTGAAGAAGGCGCAAATCAGGGTTAGGGCGGCTCTCGTCAACCCAGTTTACAGTTGTAGAATCTTCAAGAGCCTTTTGTATGGATGATAAAGGGTCCTCTTTGAATGCTGATATCTGCCTAATCGACGTCCGAAACTCGTCCCACTTGATAATATGGCATTTACGACGTAGGCGACGAGAGGGCGAAGATGGAATATCGAGGTAAATGGGATGATGGTCGCTACCCCAGCAGTCTGGCTCCCGCCGCCAAGTAACGGCCGTTGGACCAAGCCACCAAGCTAGGTCTGGGGAATGTGGAGGCATACGAGTAGACGTGGAGCGGCGAGTTGACTGGGTCGTGTCATTAAGTAGAGTGAAGCGCGCATTCTCCATGATCTTGAGGAGATCTGAACCTCGCGCACTCGCCATGTTATAGCCCCAGGCTGGGTGCGGAGCATTAAAGTCACCGCCGATGAGGATGGGACAACCGGGATGTTGTGCTCGTATATGCGAAATCCACCCAAACCGAGCCCGCGGGGCATGACCACTGTGAGGACGCACATAGCAGGATACGAGGATCACTGCACAGGGACTTAGTTGAACTTTCACCGCAACAATTTCTTGCCACGGGGAGCACCAGCTTTGAAGGTCAATGGCTTGCTGGGGAAGGCGCGTGAGGACATATACCACCGCTTTACCCCGTGGCGTTGGTGGGGCGTTACGGTGCTCAATGATTGTTGGAGACGCATAGCCGGTAAAAAAGGGGATACGGGGTAGGCCATTCGCTTCCTGAAGCAGTAGCGCCCATGCACGAAGTGAGCCTAGGCGAAGGCGTTCCTTAAGTTCACCAACTTTTTGGGGCAGGCCCCGACAGTTCCATTGTAGGATAGTGTCCTTGCGTGTCGTTGCAGGTACGGCAGGCGCATAATTTAGCGGAGGCATGCTGCAAGAGTCGTGGTTAATATGTGCAGCTGCTGCACCACGTAGTTAAGAATGGAGCGAGCGTCGGATGCTGACGAAATCGAGGCTGCTGCTGGTAATGATGCCGGAGGAGGTGGAGGCAAGGGAGAAGTTGACAGCGGAGGTATAGCTTCACATGAGCTCTCTTTTGCAGCAGCACGCTTTAAGCGTCTCTGTGCCAACAACTGGGCACGACGAGCGGTCAAATTCGCAAGCTCTGTTTGTAGTGCCTGGAGGCGAAGATCTACCTCTTCTAGGGCCGGGGAATTCTGGTCGGTCTCTTGGAGACGGGATCGCTGACGAGGTCGACGCAGTCGCACCACCTGGCTGTATGAAACTGAATTCATAGGTGGTGTGGCAGAGACCGGTTCTGGTACGTGATCTGCAATATCGTCGTCGTCATTCGAAGCTAGGAGTTCGTACCGGTTTGAAAGCGGGAGCCGTTGATCAACCTGGGATCTCGGGGAGCTCTTCACACGCGCACGTGGCTTGGCGTTAAGCTTCGTCGGGCACTTCCTGTCTGTGATATCGTGATCATCAGACTTGCACAGCCCACAACAAAATTTAGGGGCATTTTCATTTCCAGCAGTCGCGTTCGGAGTCGCCGAGGTTTCAGCAGGAGGTGGATTTGGGCAAGAGATGCGCATGTGACCCTGTTGTAAGCATTGGTAACAAAATACTGGCCTCGTCTTGTAAGGCCGAGGGCGAAGGATGCATCCATTGTATATGAATCGCACCGGTGGTTCCGGAGGACCAAGAACAGTCACGAGGCATGTACGATGACTGCCAAGATACCGGGCTAGGAGCACTTGGTGCGTCTCGCATCGGATGGTGTCCCGGAGCACGTCGGAGGGCTCACCGGCATCGACGCCCGAGACAACATAACGGCGGACTTGAGTACCCCCTAGGAGGTAAGCTTGTACCGGCAGGTGAACTCCGGGGGAGATGGGTATATAAGTGAGGCTGTAAAGCTTGTGAACTGCCTCTAATGACGCTACCCACACAGAAATTGAGTTGGTATCTCGGTGGAAAGTGTAGCCATTATGACTTTGAGGATGCAGACATGCTGATAGCGTCTGTAGCAGAGCTTTCGTCGTGATTTGGCGCATGTTGAAATTCTGCTTCGGTTTGATGGCTACCTTGAAGGAAGCTGGTTGAGCATCTTTACTGCTTGATGGGAGGCCAGTGGGATTCAGACGGCAGGGCACCTTACCGTCAGAGTGAATACGGTTGCCTGCTGGAAGGTCCATCGGGACATTAGCGTCCTCAGACTGACGCGGCACTAAGGTTGAAGACTCGGTGCAAAGGCGTTTGTCGGGGGGTTCAGCAGACTTGCCAGTGACATTACTGGGCTCTTGCGGCACAGGAGGGTCGCTGCTAGCATCCATGGGGCAGCTGTCGTCGCCCTGGGGTGTCAGAGGCGTCGATGTTTGAAGGGCTCTCTGATATGAAGGCAAGCCCTATTGCGGACATGTATACAGTGAAAGGCACAGATTTGGAACAACCGTTCATTTAGCGAATGAGAACAAAAACCACTCAAGATGGCGACGATTACGTACAAAATAAAGAGAAGCAGGGTGACGCCACTTAGTGAAGATGGGGAATTTCCAGGTGATGTTGACAAACGCTGTCGGCCGCACAAGTCCCCCCTCTCAAGTGTTACATAATTGAGAAACATTCGAAACTTTCTCCACAGCGCATCCAAAAGGCCAACCTTGCGTATAAAATTAAACAGGTGCAGCGATGCAGAACAAACTTCTTATCCCACCATCAGCGCGCCCAGTTACTAGCGACACTGCACAACAGCGTCAGCGGCAGTCGTGGTGACAGGCCTTCGTGTAACCGACACACAAATGTGGGAAAGCTGGCAGTTACTAACAGAATACTAACGGATAGGAAGCAAAGGGAAGGAATCATATCACGGGATCTTTTTTTTTGTTTCCCAGGCGTTTGGATGCTGTGGATTTTAAGGCAAATTGCAGTCGTCACACTAAGACGTACTCTTGGCTCTTCCTCCCGAGCGCTTATTTCAATTCAAGTAACACTGTGCAAGCCGTTTCCTGAGTCAAATGAAAACGCTTGCTAGATTAGTCGGAAGTTTAGAGTGTCGAGTTCATTAAAAATAATAAAGCATCTGCGTCCAGGAAAATCGGAGGGGATGATACGACCGAACATTACACAGCAGGCTCTTTGTATCCAAATACATTCTTATAGTTGGCGTATTCATGGGAGGTTGTGGCCGTTACTACACCAGGGTGGCCAATCCTGCTCTGGTGAGGGAGTGCATTACCGGCAATGGTCGCCGGGGTCAGGCCGCACCCCAAGCCCCTTTGTGCAATTCCATCATACGCGGATTTTTTTTTTTTTATCCGGTGGGAATTGTCCGGCACCGGGATTCGAACCACGGTCCTTCCGCACGCGAGGCGGGTGTTCTACTTCTACGCCATCGCTGCATCTCTGCGTGGGGAAAAATCAGATGTATGCACTTAAGGATAATCAAGGCAATGTCATCACAAATAGGGATAAAATAGTCACAGTGGCCGAGGAGTTCTATAAGGATCTGTACAGTAGCCGGGACATACAGGATAATGCCGAACTAGACAGCAGTTCAGAGAAGATAGACATCCCACCAGTAACGACCGAAGAAGTAAGGAAGGCTTTGAAAGAAATGAAAGGGGGCAAAGCACCTGGTGAGGATCAGATAACAGCAGACCTCTTGAAGGATGGCGGAGAAATTGTACTTGAAAAACTGGCAAATCTGTATACGCAATGCCTAATGACCGCAATGGTACCGGAATCTTGGAAGAACGCGAACATCATCCTAATCCATAAGAAAGGCGACATGAAGGACTTGAAAAATTACAGGCCGATCAGCTTACTGTCAGTCGTCTACAAGGTATTTACCAAGGTAATCGCTAACCGAATCTCTGCAACCTTAGATTTCAGTCAACCTAAAGAACAAGCAGGGTTCCGTAAAGGTTATTCAACAATGGACCATATTCACACGATCAATCAGGTGATAGAGAAGTGCGCTGAGTATACTGAACCCCTATATATAGCCTTCATAGATTATGAGAAAGCATTTGACTCGGTCGAAACCCTAGCAGTCATTCAGGCATTACGGAACCAGGGGGTAGATGAGCATTATGCAAGAATACTAGAGGATATCTACAGTGGGTCTACAGCTACCATCATCCTCCATAGGGAGAGCAGTAAAATACCTATAAGGAAGGGTGTCAGACAAGGAGACACAATCTCTCCAATGTTATTCACAGCATGCTTACAAGAAGTATTCAGAACGTTGGATTGGGAACAGGTGGGAGTAAGGGTTAATGGAGAATACCTCGGTAACCTCAGATTTGCTGATGACGTTGCCTTGCTAAGTAACTCGGGGGACGAATTGCAAAGCATGCTTTCCGCACTGGGCGAACAGAGTAGAACCGTGGGCCTGAAAATTAATATGCAGAAAACTAAAGTAATGATCAATAACCTCGGGACAACACAGCAGTTTGAGATAGGTGGCGAGGCAGTGGAAGGGGTAAGCGAATATATCTACTTAGGCCAAGTTGTGACCCCAGATCCCAACCATGAGGCAGAGATAATTAGAAGGATCAGAATGGGGTGGGGTGCATATGGCAGACATTCTCAGATAATGAATAGCAGCCTACCATTGTCGCTGAAGAAGAAAGTGTATGACAGCTGCATCTTACCGGTACTCACCTACGGGGCAGAAACTTGGAGGCTCACTAAGAGGGTTCAACTTAAATTGAGAACGACTCAGCGGGCAATGGAGCGGAAAATGATAGGTGTAACATTAAGGGACAAGAAGAGAGCGGAGTGGGTCAGAGAGCAAACTGGTGTTAAAGACATATTAGTAGAAATTAAGAAGAAGAAATGGACGTGGGCAGGGCATGTAATGCGAAGGCAAGATAACCGCTGGTCATTAAAGGGACCCTGCAACACTCTTTGAGCAGTACAAGTAAACCTGCGCGACGTTTAGATTGCACTGCCAGGAATACCTGAGCCAAATATTACACGTGCACGTGAAGCGGTGAGCGCGGAAATCAACGTGAAAGACGCGGAAAAACAAACCGCTCTCTCTTCAGTTGTCCTCATTATGCATGGCCTAAGGGACGTCACATAGGCCATGGCTGCCCGATCGGCTGTCACTGGTCAACTTCGCGGCTAGATTCTCCCATTTCCGTCGTCGTCATCGCTGTGTACGAACCTCCTCTATGCCTGAACCTGTAGGCACAGTTTTGCCGTTTATTTTGTGTTTTGAGTGCGCGCGGAGTTGGAGTGATGAGCTCGATACTTCCCTTTCAACGGGACCACTCGACTACAAACGTTTATTGCTTCAAAAACGCCCTACCAGCCCGAGCGCGCACTTGCGAGCAGGCACCCATGTCTGCTTTTTTGTGGCACCAGACCGGAAATAGGCCCCTCCGCGTTGCGGAGAAAAGGAGAAAACTACCCGGCATGTGATATATCGAAGGCCGCCGAAGAGAACGCCGCGAGCCACCCCCCTCTCCGGGAGAGAGCGCGCAGCTTTCGTCGCCTTGTCCGCGCTCGAGTTGAGAGGGAACGATTATGCGCGATTTCTAATCGCGCGTAGTTTCGTTAATTGTGAACGGATTTTCATAATTCTTGCGGGAGGAGATTTCTGGGACAATAGACTTTATCCCAAAATACAGTACTAGTAGTCGATGGCAAGTGTTGCAGGGTCCCTTTAAGGGTAACAGAGTGGATCCCTAGAGAAGGCAAGCGTTGCAGGGGGCGGCAGAAAGTTAGATGGGCAGATGAGATCAAGAAGTTTGCGGGGATAAATTGGTCACAGTTGGCACAGGACCGAGGTAATTGGAGAATAATGGGAGAGGCCTTTGCCCTGCAGTGGGCGTAGATAGGCTGGTGATGATGATGATGATGATGATGATGATGATGATGATGATGATGATGATGACATTCTTATAGTGAGATGTGAGAATCGAGCAAACATAGAACAAGACACATGTGTGGCTTTTAAAGCTCTGACGACGACTTTAAACTCCTTACGAGAGCATAAAGAAGGTGTCCACAACTGGCGTCAAGTTGGCCACAATCTGAGCTGGCAAGGCAGGCCGTAGTGTCCGCAACTCAGCCGCATTCCCTGGAAAAGAGGGTTGCAAAGGGTTACACACATTTGAAAATAAATTGTGGCCCCAATTCCGGCCGTATCTAAATTATCGCCACGTCTGCTTGCTCTAGCCATTTAGTTGTACAGCCAACCAGCTGTTCAATCCTACTCGTGCTTGCAAAAGTCGGAAACTCAAGTCTCTGAAGCTCAGTTACGTATTTTTGGTGATTATTTTAACTCTGGCCTTACCTTTCTAACAAAGTATGCATTGTTAGCAGGAAAAAGACGAACACGACTCATGGACAGGCGCACTTTACAGCGTGTTTAATTATTGATTTTCACATCAAGGTATTTTGGAAAAACGTATCCGGAGCTACAAAGGAGAGATTCAGGGGAAATAGGAGAATTTGCGCCTTTTATAACGTCTTCAGGGGCGAGAATAAGCGGCCTAAAGCACGTGAGCGGGAAGATCGTTCCTTACAATACAGCCCAACGCATTTCACCTGCGTGTCATGCAACTGTTCAGAACATCCAACTACGATTGCAAAACTTCCATATAAGCAAGCAGAACTGTTGCTACTTCACAGGTCTTGCGCGCCTCATCGCTTGCGTTGCGTCGGCGCGTTAAACCCCACAATCAATCAATACTTCGCAGGTCTTGAAGCTTAACACTACGTTAACACCCGTAGGAAGAGCCAACCTTGTGACCGGCTCGTCCAGCTTCATTTGAACATGAAACACAGTTCAATGTGTCCCCGAAAGCGTATACAGTGCGGTCACAAAACGGTATATTCACGTACGAAAAGCAAGGGTTTCAAGTGCCTTCGATGCAGTGTGTCCAAGAATGACAAGATTCATCGATAAGAGGCGAATGCCGTGGATGATGGCTATAGAATCTCTGCTTGCCGTCTTTGTGTTGAACAACTTTTCAAAGTTCTTCACTAAAGACAGGCACAGTAGAAAAGGATTGGCTTGCTTATCTGCAAAAACAAATAGAAAATAAAGCAAAATCGGGGATTGTATAGTCGCTACAAAGTGACGTTGACAGTCCACTGTGGAAAGGCACAACAAGAAACGCAGTAGCTCAATTTAACCTCAACACGTGTCTGATCTAAAAAATGTGTGCGCCTATTTTCGTAATCGATAACTGCAACAAATTCAGTTCAATCAGTGATTGTGAGTACCAGTGTATTTATTTGAATCAGAATTCTGGATTAAAAAGCCCTGGATTAAAATCCTGGATTAAAAATCCTGGATTTATATCCCGAATTGAATAGCTATCGAATGTGTTAGCCACACTTTTGTTAAAAGTAAGTTTTAGTTAATGCTCAGTCACGGCCATCGTTCCGTGTGCTACATTGCGGAATCTTGTAACAGATTATACTGTTACAAAATGAAAGGGAAATTTGACGCGCGGAGCATGAGATGGGACTTTTTAAATGCAGAGCATTTCTTTAACTCACGATGTCACCCGGCGTTGTCGGCGTGCCTCGGCGTCCGCAACAGCCGTTCCAGGTGCGCCCTCTCCCGCACTCCTCCGCTCCCGCATCACGCTACCCCCCTCGCTCTCAACAACAGGTCCGCACCCCTCCCCCTACACTATATATAAAAAATAATACTTACCGGCGCCTGGTTTCGATCCCACGACCCTGCGGGCGGAACGCAAGGTACATGGTGCTCTACCCACTGCGCCACAAAGCCGACACATAATGGAAGGCTACGAACGCGCCTTATATCCTTGACTCATTCAAACTACGTCAAGAAGCTGCTGATACAACGCATTCACTACCTGTGGGCGGAACGCGAGGTACATGGTGCTCTTCCCACTGCGCCACAAAACCGACACAGAATGAAAGGCTACGAACGCGCCTTATATCCTTGACTCATTCAAACTACGTCAAGAAGCTGCTGATACAACGCATTCACTACCACCAACTCCCCAAACACTGAACGTTAACGCAATACAACCACCCCCTATGCGACGCATTTACTCGAGTCCCCCTCGCGGGGAGATGGGCCCTTTTTGTATTTTTGGGTAGACGCTATTTAATTCGTCCACCGCAGTACTCCCCTCCGGAACGAGTAGCAGTAGAAGTAATGTAGCGAGTTTGGCAGTCAGTACAAGTGCACCTCCAAAAAAAGCAGATCTGAAACAGACAAAACTGCAGAAAAAGCAGAAAAGATGATCGCTGGGCGAATGGGGCAGTGTGAGGTACCGGCCTGGCTTTCTGCACGTGTCATCTGCTTTATTACTGTTTCTGCTTCCAAGACAAGGCCGAGGGCTGCAGTTTCTTGCCAGGGGATTAAGTGCGCACCTTAACAGTTTTCCTGACATATCTGTTGTTATTTGTATCTGTAAAAAACGGAACTTGTTCACTGTACTGTCGTCAAAAACTGACCACGGAACTCACTTCCTTCGCATTGATGACACGTTTGGCTGTGAAAGGCAGGGCAAATAAAAGTATAGAGCAATATCCACGTTTTGGTGCTTTTTTCTACTTATTCGGTTTTACTCACTTTTTGTGTAATATTTTAAAACAACGTGATTCTTGTTTTCTTTTTTGTTGTTTTTCGTATAAACACATTTTTAAAAAGAAGTGGCGCATTTGATGCCCCGTGCTATATCTCTGCTCCGAGGCGCAGCCTATGTTCCAGGCCGGTAGGCTTATTTTAACCAGCTGGTGATATTAAACGTGGATCAAAATTTCGATACACGGACGTTCTCGATTTCCATCTACTTCAGAAAACGGTGGTGGGGGAGGGAGATCGAGGCCACTTGTGGTCAGCAGCAAACCGCTTAGACACTGAGCAGCTCCTGCGGTCACACTTATCAAGTATTAACAATTTGCAGGTGTCGGTCCTTTTAAAAAAATTATGAAATCCAAAAAGTTTGCAGACCTCGGGTGTGGGCTTTTGCTGTTGCGTAGTGGAGCACTCCTGCAGCCTGACTGCTCCAATGAAGTCGCAGCTGGGGAAGGGCAAAGTCGTTTTATATCCCCTGCAAGCTGCCGAGCATGACATTTCGTTTGGTCAGCTTGCACTACTCTCGCGCTTCCAGCAGCAACAGACCGCTGCTACATTGGTGCTCATTCATTTCCCCCGTTGTTACATAGAGCGTGATAGTGTTAAACTGACTGCAGGGGAAAGTGCGCGAGCGGGTACGAAGTTGATGGTACGTGAAAGAAAAAAAGGTCTGAATTGCATTGATTGTGCAATATCCACAACGGAGCGTCGGACCGTTTCGGCATGAACCGGTAACCGTTATTTTTTTTTCGGTTCAGTTCCGGATCGGGTTCAGCGTGCTCAAAAAAATGACGGTTCTGGTTCAGGCTCATTTCCGGCAAAAACACCGCAGTTTCGGTTTTCGGTTCGGTTCGGTTCCATTTCGACAGCCTGATATAAATATATATATATATATATATATATATATATATATATATATCAAGCGTTAGGATAGCAAGGAGGCCGTGTTGAAATACGCATGACCCTTTTCACATAGATATGAACTTACAGACATGACAAAACTTGGTACCGCACCCGGGCTTAACGGGTTTTGAAGAGTTTTGCTGGCAAGTAACTTGTTTGCACAAATAAATACCACTTTAGGCTTACCCCTGTCATGTTCCACCAACTGTTTCTTCTCAAGGCATGCACTGGATGCGCTCTTGTTTGGAGGATCCATCTGTGACTGTTGAAGCTTGTTTGCAGAACGCCAGCGTGCTCTGATGTCGCAGACTGTCGCAACGGCTACCACTGCGACATATACTGAAAGTACGCATCTGAAAAAAACCACTTACATTTTCAAACTTCTTCCACGAAGAGTTAGCCTCTGCTGAGCGCCTTAATTTATTTTCAATTTTGCTAAGATTTTCTTCTCGTGATGGCTCAATCATCACCGCTAGCTCGAATGAACGTTTATTCTCTCTCTCTCTCTCTCTCTCTCTCTCTCTCTCTCTCTCTCTCTCTCTCTCTCTCTCTCTCTCTCTATCTATCTATCTATCTATCTATCCATCTATCTATCTATCTATCTATCTATCTCTTTCTCTCTCTCTCTCTCTGTCTTAATCGTTCTGCTTCTTGCGAAATAGCGCCATACAAAACATTGCTTTCACTGATTCTTTTAAAGCTAAAGCACTTAAGTCAACTCGGGAGGAAATAGGAGCCGCAAACTCGGCTGCCAATGCTCGTACTTGGAATTAAGTTCGCTAGTGACACCTACTGACCAGCAGGTTGAGCGTGCCTGAGGAGTTACTTTTTTAGCAACTTAGCAACAGTAGCCTCCTTCAGCTCCAGCCTGAAAAACCACTTACGCCGTGAAACCTGTAGTCCCTCTACGCCACAACAATGCTTCGACCTTTGTAACGCTAGAGACAGGCAAAGATGGTAAACGCACGGGCGTACTCAGAAGAAAGGTTAGGATATGGGAACCACAGCCCGAGGCCAAACTTACGTGACAATGACCACAGCCCATGTCGAAACGTATGGCTTTCTATGTGCCGAGCACGCAGCTGATGTCGTATTTTCACGGCCCCCTACCCTCTTCAGGACTGGTGACGCGGTTCGTTCCATTGAGCATGCAGGAAAAACGATAAAGTGCATACGTGAGGTTCACGCAAGAAACAGAAACGTAATGGTCTGCACATATATTTCCCTAATATTTCGCGCAAAAATGAGTTCAAACCAAATCAAACCAAATCACTTTATTCAAACATCCTAGGAAGCTTAGGGGCACGGACAATAAGACCAGAAAAGGCTTGGCGGGGGTCTGTGCCCCCTACAGGGCATACAGTAAAAAGCGGAGCACGTTAAAAATACACTTGTGAATTTGAATTTGCAGACGCAGCTGCTTGTGGACACAAATGTACACACAAATATTGCGATATAAATAACAAAGTTAAGCAATATCAGGATTGGAGAACAAGAGTAATCTGATGTACATAATATGCGTAAGATTAAAAAAAAAAGCATAAAAGAAAACGCTAGTACAATGCGCCTTACACCAAACCACACTATGCGCGGATCATAACGGGTCATAAAGGGACCACTGGACCCGAGTGGTCCCGAGGTCTAAAGGGACCTCGAGTCATAAAGGGACCACTGGAGGGGTTCACAAATTGAGACCCCGCTCAGTGGACAGTGTCCTCCGAATGGCGCTCAATATTCGGCGGGAGCAACAGAGGGCAGAAGCTCACACGTATAAGAAAACACAAATTCTAGCACGTACATTTTTAAAAGAAGTCCCCACAGATGTAGTGTGTCTTACGTTTAATTGCATTACTGCTTGAAACATCTGGCGTAGAGCTTCGCACGGCCTCATGCAATTGACAACCTTCTTGCCCACACTTGTTTACCACAACCTCGCAACATATTTTGCCAAGTACTTATGACGGTATTTTTTCTAATTACTAATATCTCTTCCGTACACCCCACATACTATCTAGGATTCTTTATTTGCTTTGGATTTGTCATAGTTTTTGTTGTTTCTGTATGTAATTGGCGAAGCTTCCCTATATAACTTTACTGGAAGAAACTTTGAATGTTGTAAAACATGACATGAATTTTGTAGATAATTTTTAATAAACGTATCTCGGCAGTAATCACCCGTCATTTCTTCTACTTTCGTTCACCATTGTTTTTAACTGTTAAAGATGCAGAATGAAGCTCCGTAAATGACACGAGTGGCTTTGTTATGTGACTGGACAAGTTTATTTACATTGAAAGACACACTGCATCTTCATACGATCTTTATATGGGAGAAACACTTTGCTATAATTTTTATATCAGCAACGGGAAAAGAAAGCAGAATATAGTAAGCATTGTAGCACCTATAACCAACCAGGTTGCGCCCCATGAACGGTTTTAACAGCTATGCTCTTTAGCAAATCGTTATTTTTTGTGTAGAAGTTAAAAATAGCAAGAAAATGCCGAGCTCACGTTAGCACGCGCACGTGAGCGCATGCCCTGCACCGACCGCCTGGCAGTTAAAAAAACAAAGAAAATGCCGAGCCCTCGTGCGTGCGTGCCTCGCAGCGATCCCCCAGCATTCCCAACGCATGTTTGTCAAGCCAAGCATACCCACTTAGGGATATTAGCCAAGATTGGCCAAAAATACACTCCAGCGTTCGCCGTAATCGTGGCAACACTTGCTCGGAAGGAGAAACACACGTCATAGCGTACGCCCCTCCAAGGTGATGTCTAATGATTATCACTTCCAAAAAATTGAAGGAAGCTCACTTTTACAACAACAATGATGGAGTATAGGTCGTTGTGGTAGCGAAATAGGGGCGAATCGGCTGCAATCGTGGGTTTAAACCATCGTGATGGTAGTCAAGACTGCGTGCAGATTAGGTACCTTCATGCCTGACGCGTTAGTGTGAGCTTCCTTCATATTTTTATGTATAGTTCGAACACCTTTAACCATTAAAACCACTTTTATAAATGTGGCTAAACCATACCAAGTATTTGAAGAATTGAGGACCTTATTTCAGGAATCTTTATGACCTTACACTTAGTAGACGCTCTGCTAGACGCAGCTAGCTGCTGAAATGTGCTCTTCGCTCTTAATATTTACTGCTAGCTCCTGCCAATTTGAGGTTTCAGCTGCTCCCCTAAATGTTTTAGCCCTACTTCCCACTAATTTCGCTTAACTGCTTTTAAGAATCAACAAATAAAACTCCTCGTGTTCCTCCCTTATTATTCGGTTTCCCCCAGCGTATCCCTCCGTCACTCCGCGCTCATATTCTCGTGTATCCCATCCCCAAACATATGCATGCACCCTTCCTTCAATCAAGGCAGAAGACAGGCCCGCGTCACCCGCCTGCGAGCCGAATACCACAACAAACCGGACACCCGATACACGGACGTCGCTCCGTATACATCCCGCCCTGCTCCCGCACTGGTTGTCGTCGACTCCAAATCTGTCAATGTTACCTCCCTCAGCCTTCTCCACGCAAGCACCACGACGGCTGAAGAGACAGCCATCGCTCTAGCAGCGACCACGGCTTCCTGTAACTACGTGCAATCCTCACAGATTCGCAACAGGCTTGCCGCAACTACTGTTCAGGCCGCATCTATCCCTCAGCGCTGAAGATACTAGCCGCAATCAAGGATCCCTCCCACATCCAGATTGTGTGGACACCAGGCCACTCTTCCCTCGAGGGAAACAAGGCGGCCCACGCCGCTGCCCGCGCTCTTAGATTCCGGGCATTTTCGTCGACGGAAGAGGGCCTTTCCGAACCCTCCACCTATACCCCGGTCCTTCCCCGTTAAACTGAAATGTTATATCAGTATCGCCAACTGCGGCTTCAATACCCTCCTCCTCGCCGATCCCTCAGCACACAGGCGGCTCGCATTTGGCGTCGACTGCAGACCAACACATTTTACAACACCACGATACTCCACTACATCTCTCCCTTCACTTACCCCTACAACTTCCCTTCTTGCTCCGTCCCAAACACTACCTACCACCTGGTGTGGGAATGCCCCTACGCGCCAAACCCCCTCCCTTCCCCATCCCCTGAGCAGTGGGAGCGCGAGCTGGCCAGCTCACGGTGCGAGGACCAAGAATGCCTCATCACTCGCGCCCAAGCAGCTGCGCTAGCTTGCGGCTATCTGGACTGAGAAAGCCACCCACTTTTATGTTCAATAAATGTTTTCCAACCAACCAACCTTGTGGGTCATGCTAGGCAGGTTCTTTGTCGTCTTCTCCATTTGTTTACCAAGTAACGTTATAGGTAGAAAATATTTCCGAATGAGCTATTTCTTATAAAGGCTATTAATATTATTATTATTTCTTTCTCGTTCTATGTCATGTATTGCCAGGCACGTGGCAGCAAACACGAACCCGTCAATAATGTGCCCACTCGAGCGCGGTGACTTGAAATTGCTTAGCAGTGATACATTCCAATATATTTCGAAACCCACCAAGCTTGAATTCCAAATTTTACTGAAAGCAAGCCCAATTTTTCATAATTCACAGCGCTTCCCCCCTCCCGCATATGCTCGCTTTGTCACTCCGTATTTGGAAGGTAACATGCCGAATAGTATTCTGCACTGCTCCGCTCTTAATCTGCATGAACACAACCATATTGTTTTTCAACATTCCGATATTGAAGGTGTGCAAAAGAACATGTTCGAATACCCTGACCACCTAGTCACATTAGCCGAGTTTGGTGTTGCTAGCGGCCTAGCCCGCTTGATAAGGGACCGGTAAAAAGCGCAAAGGCTCATGGGTACGTCGTCTGCTCCAGCCACTTCCGGTTCGAGATTTCGCCAGGCCTCCCGTACGCCGGCGGCTTTCGCGCGCGTGTGTGCGTGTTGTTTATTTGTCACAGGGTGCTTACCTTTCAGAGGACTCCCTAGTGGTATTCATTGCGGTTATTCATTGAATGTGCGATGCATGAGCGTTTTTTTTTTTTTCGGTGGAAAAAGGTAAACAACAAGTACACGCGCGCATGAGAGACGCCGGCCTACGGGAGTCCAGGAGAGCTCTCGAATCGGAAGTGGCTGGGCTCCGCGGAAGACGACAATGTACCCATGAGCCTCCGAGCTTTTTACCGGTCACCTATTCAGTGGGTGCCTACCTCCTTCCCTATCCCCCTCTTCCCACTCCAGCGACCTCCGGTCCGCCTCTCCCCCATAAAATAATTTATTAATCAATCAATCATCAATCATATGTGGTTGGCGACTTAGTACGTGATGAAATGCTTCACAAAACACTCTTATTGACAGAATATTCTAAATTTTGTGAATTTCTCGAAAAAACATGAACTCTACACTGGCGTTGTTTGTTCCCTGAATTTCGTTTTCTGTTAGGCGAACAAGCACTGAAAAGGCGAGTATCATCTTTGGAGCGGTGAATGACTTCTCAGTGACGTCGCCTATTTTTTCAGGGTATACCGTTGCGAAGAGAAACAAGCAATGCAAGGTTGTTCCTTCATGGTGCTAACTGCCTTATAAAGCTATCAATTTTGTTCTGTTATTACGCAAGAAAACACATATTAAAATAAACATACGCTGGCTTCCAAGCACGGTAGCGTCCTTTTCACTGCATGTCGAAGGTACGCACATTCCTATGCGTACCATTTTTCCACGCACCTGGTTCCAGAGAAACTCCGAGACATTCTGCAGACGTGGTACAAAAGTAAATACGTCAAAACGGCTCTCATCCTTATGATGTATATTGCTTTTCCTCGCTGATCCTAAAACGCAAGCTAAGTCTGCGGGGAAGCGGCAGCCAAAATGATTTCGAGCTTTTATGAGTTAGAGGCGTCCAGCGTAACTGAACAAGTCTTCGAAGTTTAGTTGGTGAATTTAAAGAGTCCCTAAAATAAAATGATTTGGCCCGTCTGCAATGATTATTCCTAGTACGCAGTCTCATGGCTTTCGATGCGGAAATAATATGCACCCCTGCATGTTTAATTACAGCTTGAAAGTTGCATTCTAAAGTTTTCTACAGGCGTTTTATTGCAAGGTATATTGTCTAAGACGCGGAAGAAAGTATTACAACGGCGTGTAGGTTCCGCACGTAGCAGTAACAACAGCAACACCCAAAACATAAATATGCAAGCGAAAACTACAAACCAGTTCTAGTAGAATGCGCCCGTGTTCTTCTCCAATTACTGAGAAATCGTGCTTCCTTTAAAGACAAAAATCCGCTTTATTTAACAAAAAAACAACATTTCCGACGACATTAAAATTGGAAACAATGACGCAAGCGTTGCGATAAAAATTCTTGCCCCTCTACTGAGGTTCTATAAATCCCCTGATCCAGGTCAGTGACGTTGAAGACAGAGTATTACTATCATTGTTGTCACATTTTTAAGCCATCGAAAACTGCCAAGCAGATAATCATCATCGTCATCATCATAATCACCGACCTACTCAGGTCCACTGCAGGACGAAGGCCTCTGCCATTGGCCTCCAGCCGCTCCTGTCCTGCGCCGCTCGAGTCCACGGTTTACCCCCAAAATCTCTTTATTCCATCCCTCCATCGTGTGATTGGCCTTCCCATTTTTCCCATTGGTTTCCAATTAGTCACCCTAATCGCCCACCGGTTGCCGGTTCGTCTGGCCACGCACCCAGTCAAAGTCCACTTCTTTTTCTTTATTGGAACTATGATGTCGTAAATTCTAGTCTGTTCTCTGATTCAGGTAGCTCGTTTCCTGACCCTGAGCGTTACTCTTAACATTATTCGTTCTATGGCCCGTTGAGCAGGCCTAAGATTCCTTTCCAGTTGTTCAGTAAAGCGCCACGTTACCGCTCAGTATGGACTGGATGTAGATTTTTCTTTTTAGTGACCGAGGTAGCTTACTTTTCATTATTTGGGAGTGCTTGCCGAATGCTTTCCAACGAACACCTATTCTGCGCCGGATTTCTCTCTCGTCGTTGGGGTCACCACTAAACATCTGTCTGAGGTAGTTGTATTCTTTTACTTTTCCTAATGTTTCATTTCCTTAGTTGAAGAGACGTTTTGGCAAGCGTATTCCTCTTTACTTTAGATTTATTCAGAATTCTTTTTAGCCCCACGGCTATGCTTTCTGATTGTAGTTCCCCAAGCATTGTTTGCATCTGTTCTTCAGTCTCACTCAGCAAGAAAATGTCGACCGCAAACCTCAAATGGCTCAAGCATTTTCCGTTTATCCTTACTCACATGTTCTACCAGTCAAGCTTTCTAACTACCCCCTCCAGACATGCTGTAAATAGTTTTGGAGAGATATGGTACCTCCCTCTCTTCCTCCCTGCTGCGGTGAGTACGGAATCAAACGCTTTCTCGTAATTTATAAATGCCATGTAAAGCAGTTTAGTGTATTCTACGGATTTTTGTATCACTTAATTGACGACGTGGATGTGATCCATGGTTGAGTACCCTTTCCTAAACCCAGCCTGCTGTTTGGTTGTTCAGAATCTAGGCTGTCACATATGCGTCAAATAACTTTGGTAAACAGCTTGTAAACAACTCATAGTAGGCTGATGGGTCTGCAATTCTTGAGGTCCTTGGGATCTCTCTTCCTACGCATCAAAAAATGTTGGCGTTTTTTTCAGGCTATTGGCACTTTTTGAGTCTTTAAGCATTCCGAAATTACTACGGCAAGCTTTTCCTGTGCATTATCTGCTTCCTCCTTCAAAATATCTGTGGTTATGCCATCGTCACCTGCAGCTTTTCCTATTTTCATGCATTTGAGCACTTTTCCAAGATCCTCTTTAGTTACTAATGGGACATCGCAAGTTGAGCTTGTACTCTCAGTAGCTTCCCTTGGTCTACCGTCGCTGGCATACAGCCTGGTGTAGAATCGTCCTGCTACCTTTATTAGATACGACGCATCTCTTGCTCTGAGGCATGTCCCTCCTGCGTCGGCGTCGGCGGCGTCCGCACGCCACCTGCGCATGCGCTCCTCCGCTCTTCTCTCCGACAGCTGTGCGCAACACTCTCACTCCGTCTCATTATCATAAACAACAGCTGCGTGCGCGCGCTTCGCTCGCTTTGCGCGCATGCGCGACTCTCCTCCCCTGTCTCCTCTCCTTCAGGCGCTGTGAAAATTACCCCCCTCGTCCCGCGTACGAGAACACCCGCATGTGATAGAAAGGCATCCTACGCGTTCACAACACGTTTCACCCGATTTAGAGAATCAACCCAATGGAAACGCCAATTGAACCCCCAGATGCGTCGCATCACACCAGGGTTCCCTCGCAAGGAGATGGGGGTAATTTTATCTCGTAGAAGTTGTGCGTAATGTTACCCTGCTCGTCTCTGAGTGCGTTCCTCCTGTCTTTGCCGATGCCTAGCTTTTTCTCAGTTACCTTCAAGCCTTCCCCTATTTGCAGCGTTTCCTTCGATCACTGCCATGTTGTATGAACGAATGTCGTTTGTTTTGCTTCTGTTAATCAGTTTCGACAGCTCGGCTTATTCAATCCGATCCGGATACTTGACACTTTCATTTTCTTACGTTCAGGAATAACTTCCTTCGTTTTCTTAATTATGTTTCCTGTTTGTTTCCTATATATTGCCTCTTTCACACCTGCTGCTGATTCACCCAGTGCCAATGTTAGGTTGTCATTTAGCCGGTATACACTGACCTCGTTCTCCTCGTCCAAAAGGGATAATTTGTATATAAAAGATCATTTAAACTCCTGCGATCTGGACCTGACTAACTTCATGCGGGTTTTCTTAGTTTTCACAATTTTCTTTCTTCTGAGATTCAGCCTTTAATTGCGTCTAACCTTCCTGTGATAGCTGTTCCGAACCTTACTTAGCACCTCTACGTCTTCCACGATACCCGGGCTGTCACTTAGAATGAAGCCACTTTCGTTTTTGGTTGTACCATCGGGACTTTTCCGTGTCCATTTCCTGTTCATTCGTTCGTAAAAGAATGAGTTGATCAAAATCAGGTTGTTTCTCTCTGCAGATCCCACCAGTGTATCTCCTCGACTGTTGCGATTTTTGATTGCGAAGTTTCCCGCGGACATTTCTCCCATTTGCTTCTCACCAACCCTTCTGTTAAAGTCTCCTATCAGAATAGTGAACTGCGTTGTTACCTGCTTCATTGCTGATTTGACGTTCTCGTTGAAGCCATTTACGCGTTTAGATCATAGCTGGTTGTTGGCGCATATGCCCGTACTCTCTTTAACCTGTATCCGTTGTTTAGCTTTATCACCACAGGCGCGGTAATTCTGAAAAACTCCTCCACGGAGCTGCGATTTCTCTAAGCATTAAAAATCCCACCCCGTGTTCATTCTTACCTTGGATTCCACTGTATCCCACTATAACTCTATAATATCCCACTTAATGTCCGAGAGCTTCTTCAGCAGTACAGCTAAGCTTCCCTCACTAGACAAGGTGCGTGTGTTGAACGTTGCAAGGGTATATTTCCAATGGCGGCCTGTCCGGACCCAGAGATCCTTAGCACCCTCTGCCGTATCGCTGTTCCGACCACCGCCGCGGACGGGTGCTGTACAGCTGCAGGCGACTGAGGGCCGAGAGTGGAGTTGATTATTCATGGAGGTGGCGGCCAACTGCTGCACTAGGGTGGCCAGATCCTTCTCTCGTGAGAGAGTGCTGTTTGTGTCCCTAACAGCTATCCTAGAATGCTTGAACATTCCTAGTGTAGCCCCTAGTTAGCGGGGATGATGATTACTTTCGGAGCCGGCAGCGGCTCCGGAAGTAACCATCCGGAATGTTGGGGGTCTTTTACTCCCCTTTTCTTAGTTTCCAACCACATAATCTGTAGCTTTGCACTCATGTAGCAGAAAGAGTGTTGAAATAATGACCACCCTTTTTGGTGTGTTGAAACGGTGGGGAATGGGTGTCTGGTATTTAATAAAATTACATAACATAATAACCCCCTCACGATTAGATAGCTTTTGCAAACCCGCATGTTGACCTGTGTAAGCTCATATTAAAATACATAAATAAAAAATAGCGCTAAAATATCTGATTTTTGCGACATGCCCACCGACTCAATCAGAGCACTTTCCGCTGCTGGCTGTAAAAGCGAGAAGAGTAGTGTATTTCTAACGTAAGTATATACTCACTCTCCCCATGCATCCCGTTCGTTTTCTTGATCAATTCAACTGTGGCTTAATTGTGACTTGTGCGTGTTGAAAATGCGTCTGTATGTCATGCTGCGCGCACAGCCGATCCATATTAGCACGCGTAATTGTGGCGACCACACCCTTATGTTAGGGTGTTCGCAAGCACAACCTTTTTGTCATCCTTACAAACTTCTTTTTTCCAAAACACCTTTTAAACGTGTGTGTCATATGACAAAAATTTTACATCCCTTTCGGCCAATAAGAGCGTAAAAAATTTTAGTGTACACCGGGTCGGTGTTTTACTGTAAACATTGAAACATCATCCCGGAGTATATGCAATGCAGGAGGGGCATAAATCGTCGGGGCCGTCCACGCTTACGTATCAGGCAGGCTCACCCCTGTCGTTGATTCTACCGGACGATCGTGAGGTAGCAGCGTTGTCGCCAGGCAGTATTGGGATGCGAAAAGGGGTCTCTCGACCTCGAGTTCCCACTGGTCTTTCGTGAGCGCCGATTCCGTTACAGCAGCCAAGCATTCCGAGTAAGCTCCCAGGAAGGTCAGCCCGCCCGTAAGGACACCGCTCTCGGGTTTTCCTGTACTGTCAAACACTGCACGGCCAACGTCACACCACTGTATCAAACAAATCTTTGAAGAGGCGCTAACACGCTAACAGCAGTAGTAAACAGTGCCTAATTGCTTCACGAATCAAATTCGGTTAAACATTTGCAACGACGAAAACTTTGCTCTTGTGGTCGCACCCCCCCCCTCCTCCCTCTGTTAATGCTTACATATTTTGGATTGCCCTATTTTATTACTGGGCCCATTTTCGCCCACTATTTGGGAGCGAAATTCAATTTAGGGAGGCCAGTTTTGTCACGCCATCCTGCTCGCCGATTTCTTGCATCCAAAACTGGCCCAAACTGGCCAGTCCACAACGCGGCATTTAAAGAAACAATGCGAAGAAGAATTTCGTTTGTTCAAAAAATTATTTGGTACCACTAACAATTACGCTAATTTGAACGCAAACTTTCAACAACGATTTAGATTACGAGCGGAACAGGTGAAGTATTGCTTTATTGAAGCAGCTGTTCCTTGCAATGCGGAATTATTCCCCCCTCTCACGTGTAAGCTGATGCCGGTGTCTGACAACTATCCCTGTGGCACTGGAGCACGGAACGCGTCTGTATCGCGAGCGTGGTCGAACGAGACATGAAGCAGGGGTGCAATGGGAAGAAGCCCGCATGTGAAAGGGTGTGTACGCTCGCCACACTATCGTATCATAAAGGGGAGGGTGTGACACAACGAGGATGCTGCGCAAGATACGAAACAGCAACCACACGATTCACCGTGCGTGGACAAATGCTCATGTTTGTCAATTCAGCGGCTATTTTTTATGTTCTCACGGGCTTGTAATAATTAAGGCAGCCGCTGCTGTCTGGCCCACATACACAGACCTACAAGGTAAAGGTATGCAATAAACAACCCCCAGCCTGCACACAGCAAAAGGACCCTGGTACTTAATGGCAACCACTGGGCTGAATCTTTGTCTGCATTTTTGCATTCCTACCAATGGCGGGACACAGACGTACAAGTTGGTTCCAGGCCGATAAAACCACGCGTGCGCCATAACCCGACTACACTCATCTGGCCACAAGACAATTGTTGTACGCAGGGTATTACGGCAAACTCCTTCTTACTTTTTTTCTGGCTCTCTGTTTTCTGATTTTAATTTTTTTAATTTCTGATTTTAAGGACCTGGCTAACGGCTGCCAATAAAGAACCTGGTTGGTTTGCGTCATCAAGCTTTTGTGTTTGTTCCAAAAACTCTCACCAACTGTGTAGAACCAAGATTGTTTAATTTGAACCAAGACATGATTTTTTACTCCTTCGTTCAGAAAATTAGAATTTCAGGAACAGTATTGCAGCAGCCGTTTGCGAATGCCTGGTGAGTCGGTCTAGCAAACACGCCCGGATAAAAAACTCAGTTTTAAATACAAAACCTGTATTTGACCGTTGTTCGCTAAGTCAGATATGAAGGACAGACTGCACCCGATCTTTTCATAAACCTTCAGAAGTTATAGCCCGTACTGCTTCCTCCTTTTTCTTTTTTTCTTTCTTGGCACTGCTACGACACAATGAACCCGTACCGGCTTCCTGAGCTCCAGTTTTTCAGTGATACTGGAGCATGCGAAAGGGAGCCCAACTGCCATCCAGAATGAATTGCGCCAGCGCTTCAACCATCTCTTGGGTGATTACAGCAGCTATCATGAAAACTCCGCATCAACAACCATTGGCTGGTCGCGCCAAAAATTAGCACCGCTGTGACAGAAGGCTCCAAGCAATGTGGGTGAAACAATATTTTCATGAAACCCCGCAAATGAAACGGAGCTGGGAGAGCGCGATACGAACAGTGGGTCGACTCGCGTTGCCGCGAGCCCGTAAGCAGAAACATAACCATCCGAAAGGTAGCGCAGGGCCACTAAACTGCGCAACGTATCGCCGCAACAAAAAACTAGACCTATTTATTTGTGGGCCAGGCTGGCCAACACCCAAAGCTCTCACCCATACATGTAATCAGAATTACCCAGCTTCTAAATGTTTTTTTTTTTTTCAGTCAAATAGCATTAGTGGAATTACCGCGGTAGTGGTGGTGTCCTAGAAAAGGCTATCCTGCAGCTACACTACGTTATATAAAAAGGTGTGCGCCAAACTTCTGCTGCAATTGAGGTCCCTCATCCCCAAAGTTATGATACCCAAGTCGTATAATGCTGGTTAGTTCATAATGGCTGAAAATTTCAGCTTGTTTTTAAAAACGACGCAGGGAGACTTCATTGGGTCAGTGTATCCTTCGCTATCGGACTTGGTTCTTACATTGAAGCTGAAATTTCTAGTGAACGCCGAAGCCATGTGGTTGCCTCTAACTTTATGCTACAAAAAGCTACACGTCAAACTCAATTTCACAACAGGCTAACAACCATTATTGCAAATCGCATTTATGCTACTTTATTAACATTATTTGGGAGCTACTAGACCAGTGAGAGCAAACAGACTAAACATCAAATGGGGCTGGAATTTTTTTATTCATGCGAATTTCTTCGTGTTAAATTTTTAAATTAACGGCGCACCATGCGTAAGTCTCAATTAAAATTCTCTGTGGTCGACGCTGAAGCTTGTAAAGCTGTGCGCAAGTGGAATTGCCTGCCCAAGAACAGACTATAAAAAAAACTCCCTGCCTGCCATGCTGTTTCAGCGCCACGAACTTCTGACAGGCCACTTTAACGCCATTTGTTCTGTTGCGTGTCAATTTTGTCCCACTGCTGGTTCGTCCCCATTGTTTGTCGCCTGCTGTTTTGTCAGCGTGCCCTAATACTGCGGTCAGGAACGAGTACTCCGTATTTAACGGCTGCATGAAATGGGTTGCACAAAAATTAAAACAGTTCAACTCAACGTGAAAGCTGTCAAGTGCGGAGAAGTGATTCACTAAAGGGACTGTGTCGCACTCTCTTGACTATATTCAGTATCAGCCTAGCGTTCATACCCATATAAGGTAAGCGAGGGCGCCACAGCCTCTGATAATGCCTATAAAAGAACACTGGATTGAGTTTTCAAAAATGTATGGTAATTAATGCGTTAATTCATGATTTTTTCTTATTTTACATTATTGTGTACTTATTTGTGGCCTACCCATAGCAGCCTCCGTAAATACTGCGCAGCGCAAAGATCACCCCCCCCCCCCAACACTTTGCATATGAGGAACGTTAGGGTCACTAGATAAGGTTACAGAGTATCGGCACTCTTTTCTCCTATTGTTCTGTGCAGCAGCGGTGATCATTGGTCGGTTCCCATCACGTGACATTCGTTTACACTGCGACGGTTCATGGGCACCGCCGTGGTGTTGTTTATGCGTTTTCGGTCGGTCAACTGTGGTAGTCTCAGCTTCTCCTCCCTGCTCTGCGGCTGCGCGCGACTGACGTTCCGAATGCGAATCAAAGATAACGCGCTTCGCATCATTTCAGCTTCAGAAGTGTCCGAAGACACCGTGTTTCTGCGTCTTCGGCAGTGTTGTTTACAAATGACCTCGTCAAAGTTAGCGGTGAGGCCGCAGAAGCGGCAATCGGGCAACACTGATAAACACCAAAATGGCCGCTGTTCCTAACTTGCGAGCCTCAGTGATGGTACTCTGTATCTTATCTAGTGACACTAAGGAACGCTTGCCTGTTTGGTGTAATGGGATTGACATCGGCTTCACACTAAGAGGGACACAGATTCGGTACCGATTCGGGGAAGCGGGGGTCTATTCAAAGCCCCTGTTCAAGTGCCTGACGCCACGTGAGAACGGTGGCTAGATGCCGTGAACCCGGACGAGCTGCGACGATAAGCCGGCCCCCTAGAGTGCTCCGCACTTTAGTGGTCGGTTTATCAATTCACATGGCAGACGTACCCGTGTCTGCCATTGCGGGATTCAATACTATCATGTTTTTTAAGGTCGTACTCACCCGAACAGTGACGCAGGGGGAGCTTCAGGTAATAAATTTGTTGTGGTACAAATCTGTTTAGTTCAAACACACAGAAACGTGCGATCATTCCCAACGACACCTCTTTAAGCGCAGAGAACTTTAGGGGCTCGCTTTGTCGTCGTAGCTTGCTGGAACGGTCGATGTCAAACGGCTGCCGGAATCAGGCGGTGCCGCGAGATAACGAACCCAGGTACAGACCGGCGTTCCATCGTAGAGCGTCCCGCACAGGCTTCGAAAACCAAGCATTTTAAATAGTCATAACCGTTCGAAACTCGTGAAACACTGGCGCTTGTCGTACATCTCCCCGTTGTTTAGCGCAAAAAAAAAACTGCAGGTACATTTACGCAAAATATGTGTAATTAACCGGCAGCACCCGTCTTCATTTATTTCGGAACGCTCGTTGGGTTGGTTTTTGCGATAGTAAACGAAAAAAAAAAGTGGCAGTGCAACGCCGGCACGTGCGGAGGAAAAGCAAGCACAAAAAGAACAGAACTCCCGTTGGCGCTGTTCCAGGCAGGGGGCGCGCGAACACCGCGGAGGCGAGAAATTTGAATTTAACTGGGTGGCAGCAATGAGCGGACAACGGCGCTGCAGCCCATTATGGCGAATCGCGGCTCTGCACTTCCGTCAGCTTTCACGTTGAGTGGAACGGCTTTACTTTTTCATAACTGTGGCGTTCACTCAGATGTCGTTCGTTCTATTACCCAGGAGTTGCACGTAACTGCACAACAAAGTTTGCTTTTAGGTAGACCCGCCGCGGTGGCTCAGTGGCTAAGGCGTTGCGCTGCTGAGCACGAGGTCGCGGGTTCGATTCCCGGCCGCGGCGGCGGCTTTTCTGATGGAGGCGAAAAGCAAAAACGCCCGTGTGTACGAGATTTCGGCGCACGTTAAAGATCCCCAGGTGGTCAAAATTAATCCGGAGCCCTCCACTACGGCGCGCCTCATCGCCTGCGTTGCGTCGGCGCGTTAAACCCTACAATCAATCAATTGCTTTTAGGTAGTGATGGCATCTACGCTCGGTTAGCTTCTAATAAAAAAATTTCCCATATTCGCCACGCACATCCTGAGTTTATCTAGTCTCACTGATATTCTCGGTAAAGTTGGGCGTTAGCTCTTGATGAGGGGGCGCTATAACCATACGTGTGGCAAGAAAATACCGCATTAAATGGCTAGCAATAAGGGGTGAGTCATTGATTGGAAATTCAGAATTCCCATGGTTGCTCCTGCTATCTGCTGCCGTAATCAATAAAATTGTTACCTGACCGCTGGGCAAGTGAGTCAACGCATGCAAGATGCGATCGATTTATTTACATGGTTCTCCCGCAAAGCGATACGATTTATTGATCAACCCAGTCACGAGACCCTGCCATCCACTGTTTCGTCGGCGTCGGTGATGGGTCCCCTAGAGCTATTCGCCAGCGTCCACTTACGCATCCCGGTAACAATATTATAATAACAGCAATAATAGTCAAGAAAACCTTCGGCGGGTCATTTTCCTATTTGGGAATGTTTCCCATGGTCGCGCTTCTTCAAAATAAACGGGCGCAAAATGATTCCATTCCACTCACTTTTCAACGCCCATGGTACTCCTTGGCTGAAATCCTGGACGTAGCGCAGCGTGTCATGGCGACACTCGGCAGTTATCGACAACTCGCTCGATTCCACGGCTTCTTTAATTCGGCTAAGTATAGGAGGTAGCTTGGTGGTTGACGCTCCGAGTACGACGAACGCCGTAATAGAGGCAACCCCACACAATGTTCTCAGCAAACAGGGCATGGTTGTGCTGAAGAGCCCTCCTCTGCAAGTTAGCAAGAGGTAAAGAACATTTATGTGCTGTTCACGAAGGGTAGTGTCCAATGGCCTGGCCAGAGCCTGCGTGAAGTGTTATAAGTTCAAGCAGAACATCACGACTCGTTGGAGGTCTACATGTATCACGTGCTCTTTATCGCCACTTCAGCGCTAACCACGTCGACACAGCATCAAATACTGTATATAATATATTGTGTATAAGTCTTGAAACGAAAGTATAAACAAAAAATTGGCCGCGTAACTGCTCCTTTCTTTGCAAATGTCGACTAAAGACGAGAGTCTTTTTCGACATTTGCCAAGTAAATGCCTCCCTTCGCTTTCCCGCTCACCTCTTACGTTGTTCCTCTTGCGTCGCGTTCCTCGCAAGGTAAACACGCTAAAGGTTTGCTCAAGTCAATTTAAATTTACCGCGTGCCACTGCTTCAGGTCGGGTGCCTCAATGCCAGCGCTGCTGTACGGCGGAGACGCGCGTGAATCTAGGCGCCTTACTTCAACGTTTATAGAACCGCGTTGCCCCAGTCAACGTGCATTCCAAGCAGAACGTGGAACCTATCTAGTGGAACATTTCGTAACTGTTGCCGCTTGAATTCTTCAAATGCCGCCAGAAGCTGTAGTGCGCGGGCGACAGCAGGTGACAGTGTGAATTTTTTTGCGGTAGATGTAGCATTTCATTTTGAAAAAGACAAGCATCTATGAATTTTTTTATAAAGGAACACTGTATATATCCTTTGTGTATTAATTTTGTGTCTTATATTTGCGTAATGTCGTGTTCTTGTTCAACAGTGTTGACAAGTATGAACATATAAACTTGACTTTGACGTTTAGATTTCGCTGTGAGTATATAAGACTATTGCGCAGACCTCGTTTCACTTTGACCGGGTGGCTCAATCGAGTCACAGACAGAGAGACAGACAGACCAAAATTTCTGCGTTTAAGTAGCCCAAGCAAGACTATCGTCTTTAAAACGCTTGAAATCTTTCTCTACAGCAACGTTCCTCTGCGGCATGCATGCGATTCTTTATTTGACACCTTTTTTAACGTTTCTATTTGTTTGAGTTTTTTTACTCTGCTTGATTTCAGTTTTCATCGAGTGCAGCTTCAGAGTGGTTCCGAGAGAAGTTGAGAATGAGGTTCCATTAGTCACGTATCATCACTCCTTTCTTGTGAAACGAGCACGTATCTGTGTTCCCATCGGGAAAGTTTCGCAGTCCAACTCAGTAAAATCAGGACTTTTGTACCATAATCTTTTGTTGTTAGGCCAATTTAATAATTATTCTATATTTTACCGCTACACAAGCAGAAAAAAGCGAGCAGAAGGGAATAATTTCTTCATTATGGAATGTTGATCAGCGTAAAACTTTTCAAACAAAAACAAAACGAAGTAGGTTAAGAAAGCGTACACCTGGACCGATGGGTAAACTGCCTTCGGCTTCTTATGCAGCTGCCTCTATGTGCTGAAGGGAGCAGATGCATGACATTCAGGATTGAAGTCACGGGGATGAGTCACCCATCTATGCCTTTCTTATTCCACTCCCCTTGGGCTGCAAACATCCTTGCCGAATAAACTCAATTAACCAATCACTGATGCTTGGTATTTGCAGTGGCATTTCCAAGAGGAAGCTGTAGAACATACTACCGGCCTATTCCTGGCCACCCCCATCTGACCACATTAAGTGGCATGTTAATGCCTCGTAAATGAAGATTACCGCGTCTGTCACGTCTGTGGCATGTAGTACAGCTGCAGGGCATGGGGACTCTGTGTAAAACTGAGTGGAAGAAGTATATCCGTAGAAACACCATAAAACCACACGCTAGGTAAAACACCTTACAGGCTGGAATTCTTTTGAGGTATTGCATGCGTTTGCAGGTAAAACAATTTAGAAAATTGACAGCCATAGGTTACCCTATTCATTGGTTACTGGTCGAGAATTTCGGGATGTAGACAATACCTTCGCATCTGCTGGGCTGGGCACTAGTCACATTTCGGAAAAATTACTACATTTCTCAGTAACCTCTAGACGGTATCACTGCAATAATAAGTCATGGCGTAAAGCTAAACCACAAACATTTCGCTTCAGCACAAGCACGCACTGAATGCCCCTTAAGAGAATGCAATGATACTGATTTTTATATATTTGCTAAATTTTCTCGAAATATTTTGTCCCATTAAGCGCCTTTTTAAAAATTATTTGGAATATATGCTTTACAATTTTGCGTTGCTGTCCTCCTCACAAAATATGGGTCGGATCATGTAAATATAGCCGACTCAAGTATGAATGAGGTTGCTAGGACTAAAAAGACAGGAAAAAAATTACGCCCACCTCCCCTCGCGGGAACCCTGGTGTGATGCGACGCTGAGGGGGGTTCAAGCGCAACGGAGAGCAACCGTCTACAGAAAGGCCGCCGGAGAGCGGCACACCGGTTATATGCGCAGCGCGCCCGAAGGAGAGGAGACCGCGGGGGGAGAGAGTACTGCACATGCGCAGCACCGCGCGCAGCGCCGCCCACCGGTGGAGTGAGAGCGCGCTGGGCCGCACACGCTCTCACCTGGGCACGCGCCGGCGCCAGTGCGTCTGCCGCGGCTATGACGCAACACAATCCAACACAATCCACTTTAATCCAATCCAATCCAAGTCAAGCAAAGCCAAGCCAATCCAATCCAATCCAATCCAATGCCCCTCGCGAGAGAGTGTTCGCTA
This sequence comes from Haemaphysalis longicornis, assembly GCF_048455015.1. NCBI lineage: Eukaryota > Metazoa > Arthropoda > Arachnida > Ixodida > Ixodidae > Haemaphysalis > Haemaphysalis longicornis. The sequence continues at coordinate 73,113,998 of NW_027526385.1, read as the reverse complement.
TCGGAGAGGAGAGCGGGAGAGTGGCTGCGGACAACAACGGACGCACGCAGGAAGGACAGGGCCGCCGACAAGAGATGCTCTGAGCGTCTCCGGCAGCAAGTGATGCGTTATTCACTGAGAAATTAAGCAATTTAAGGTAAAATTTTGTTTCTCCCAAGAAATCTTGTGTTTCGTGACGTCTGCCATGACGTCACAAGGAAAGGTCTTCAAGACAAATTCAAGTGCGCCATTCGGTCTGCAGCAGAATGCGGACTCTTCTTTACTGTCAGTTCTCCTAGAAAGCGGCACACTACTGCTCCTCACCACTTTCCGCCTTTGCTATGTTTTTGAACGTATTTGCACATGGCTTGTTTTTGTTGCGGTAGATAGTTATCATTTCGTTAAACATGGGGTATGTCCGGCAAACAGGGTCACGTAAGACAATGTCGCTTACGCCAATTGGTCAGTGTCATGTGAGAAAACCTTAAAGCGCCGCACTGCTGTGCAGCTATCCTAAGCATAGTGCGCGCAGTACCAACAGCAGTACGCACTGGTACTTCTATGTTTACATGTAATTTCGTAGCTTCCATTGTTTACCCCACCATTCTTACTGCTATAAAATGAATATGCATATTACTTAGCGGAAATAGCTCGTTCTGCGAGCATATAAGCCCTGCCTAACAACTTTCGTTTGCTTTTGCCGGCCTCAGTCAATCGCACGGCTGTGCATATGACGTGATGTGTTCTAGCGTTGGAAATGGGCTTGTGCGTTGCATGGCCATTCTCCTGTTTTCCTAATAATATAGCTTGTTTCAGCAAAGTTTGCGTTCAAAGTTGTGTCAGTATGATTATAACGAGGCACTCTTTCGAATGAACCAACTTGTGTTTTGTCTGCATGACCCCTTTAAAGGGACCCTGCAACACTCTTTGAGCAGTGCAAGTAAACCTGCGCAACGTTTAGATTACACTGCCAGGAATACCTGAGCCAAATATTACACGTGCACGTGAAGCGGTGAGCGCGCAAATCGATGCGAAAGACGCGGAAAAACAAACCGCTCTCTCTTCAGTTGTCCTCATTATGCATGGCCTGAGGGACGTCACATAGGCCATGGCTGCCCGATCGGCTGTCACTGGTCAACTTCGAGGGTAGATTCTCCCATTTCCGTCGTCGTCATCCCTGTGTACGAACCTCTTCTATGCCTGAACCTGTAGGCACAGTTTTGCCGTTTCTTTTGTGTTTTGAGTGCGCGCGCAGTTTGAGTGATGAGCTCAATACTTCCCTTTCAACGGGACCACTCGACTACAAACGTTTATTGCTTCAAAAACGACCTACGAGCCCGAGCCCGCACTTGCGAGCAGGCACCCATGCCTGCTTTTTTGTGGCACCAGACCGGAAATAGGCCCCTCCGCGTTGCGGAGAAAAGGAGAAAACTACCCGGCATTTGATATATCGAAGGCCGCCGAAGAGAACGCCGCGAGCCGCCCCCCTCTCCGGGAGAGAGCGCGCAGCTTTCGTCGCGTTGCCCGCGGTCGAGTTGAGAGGGAACGATTATGCGCGATTTCTCATCGCGCGTAGTTTCGTTAATTGTGAACGGATTTTCATAATTCTTGCGGGAGGATATTTCTGGGACAATAGACTTTATCCCAAAATACATTACTCGTAGTCGATGGCAAGTGTTGCAGGGTCCCTTTAAAGGAATACTGACCCGAAGTTTCGAAGCTGGAATAACTATGTTCAAATGCTTCCTTCGTGAATGGAGATTTCTCCCAGCAAATTTCAACAGTAACTGTTCAATACAAGATATTTTAATTCAATTTTACTCTTTGCACACACGAGAAAGCTCGCAACGGATACCCTTTTGCAATCGGCATCAGCATGACACCATCTGCTCCTCCTGGCGCCAGACTGCTTACGTGAGGACTCCCGTGACGTGGCCAACGCGCTGGCTGCTGCTTGCGAGCGCTGTTCCACCGTGTGTATCACGTCACGGTTTTGGGGCTGACATCCTGCTGCCCGGCGCGGGGAGATGTTGGAAACCACGGAAGGTCTCCGCGGCCGCGAGCGCTCCCTCGAGCGCGTCGACACCCGCAGTGGTGCGACGAGCACGGCAATGTCACGACCGCCCTCCTGTCATGGCGGCCGCCGCGGTGTTCGTTTAGTCTAAACCGAAACTGGCACGAATAAACCAGGCTGTAAATAATAATTTACGCTGCTATCGACCGTCTAATGTGCCATTCTATGATTAACGGGCAGGTAGGCACCCACAGCAGCGAAAAACATTTCACACAAAAATTTCGTGTCAGTACTCCTTTAACACGAGTCTGAGAGGTAAACTCATCAGAAACATCAACAATGAACAACGTTCTACAAAAGGAAAGGCGGAACAATGCGGACAAAAGAAATTACACCATCTTCCCGTACGGGAACCCTGAGTAGTATGCGAAGCAGCCATGGGGTCGACTGAAGTTCCCATTAGTTTTCAGTTCGTCGTTTCCGTTGACGTTCAGCTGCGCGTGCCTTCGTTGTATCAGTAGCTTCTAGGCGTAGTTTGAATGATTGAAGGACATAAGACGCGTTCGTAGCACATGTTCCTGTCTCGGTTTGTAGCGCAGTGGGAAGAGCGCCACGTACCTCCCGTTGCGGCCAGGGAGTCGTGGGATCGAAACCGGGCGCCGCCTATAGTGGACTGCGCTGACGTCAGCCCAAACGCTGACGGGGCTGAAGAGACGCGCATGCGCAGTAGAGTGTGGACGGCAGACAACGACAACGAGGGAGGGAGGGACACAGCCCCTATCATGAGGTGCTTCGCATCTAAGAATAGCACCCATCACAACTACTTTATTCATTGCATGAAGCCCCACAGTTTCTAGAACTGGCACCGTGACCCTAGCGCTGAAAGTATATCATGAGGTGCTTCGCATCTAAGAATAGCACCCATCACAACTACTTTATTCATTGCATGAAGCCCCACAGTTTCTAGAACTGGCACCGTGACCCTAGCGCTGAAAGTATGCGATGAAAGAGAACAAGATAACTGTAAGTGACAGGGGCTGGGAAGAAATAAGCACACCGAAGCGTTCAGGTAGCAGAGTTCACCCCAATTCCGCAACTTTGTGCATTCTTACACCTCCCGCAGGAGTTGTCTAATGTGCGTCTTCGTGGTGGATAAGTACTCTTCTAAAAAGTCAACAAACGCGAAGAGGTGGTCCGCCTAGTCCCACGATGGGGTCAACATGTGCTGAAACAACTGCTTAATGGTCTAGCCTAGCCTAGTCAAGGGCCTAGCGAATCGGGGGATGAACAACCACGTGCTTTGAATTCGAAGACGAGTATATAGTATCATAGATACTCCTAAATCGCAGTGGAAAGCGCAGAAAAAGTAGTTGCAGTCAACTGACGTCCACGGATGAGTTATTACCAGGTATTACTTACAAATTCTTAAACGTCAATTTCTCTTCATGCATTTGTGGTGATATTTGCGATACTCGTTAAAATAATATTCTAACCTCATTTTCTAATCAAACATCACGCGCAGTCACTGTAGGCAAACACAAGTCATTAAAGAAATTTTCATGTGGAAATATATACGTGATTTACCTGTAGAATCAGCGAAGCTCAATTTGTGTGTCCAGTAAAACTTCTGCGTGTTGCAGTGCAACGTTCCAGCTTGCAGTTCAATTTTACAGCTAACTGTTCTTGGTTACAGTGACGCTCTCTTCGTGACCTCTTTTGTGGCAGACCGGAAAGTCGACAAATGACGCTGTTTTAACGCAGGACGCAACAGCCCCTGTGCTGAGGGTGAATACCTCCACACTGAAATATCTCCCATAGTGCCATCCACAGACGGTTGGCAGATGGCGGCATGAGGCACAGGGCTTTTGGGGGCAGCGTTCACGGTATAAAAAGTGCCACAGCAGGTGTTTAACTGTCTTAAAAAAAGAGCAGAAGCAGCCCGAATGTTCACTAAATGCAGGCCAGGTATGCTATGCTGCGTGCGTGAGTAGCTCTCATGTGAAAATCCCCGCTCTGGATTGGCCTACTTTCGCACAGCCGCGGTTCGCTACCCACCTGCCGTCTGTTTACACAGCGTAATGTTAGAGCAATTTCTACCGCCTACACGTGACCCCAGTACATTCTTCCCGTAGCTTATTTGCGCTGTCGTGCCGTAGTCGCAAGTTCACAGAATGTATGAAGTGTTGCCAAAGTGGTTTGGCCCACTTTTGCAGAGATGCCGCTCGTGACCTGTTCGTGCAGGTGGCCGGATTTCCTTTGTCACGGCCTAAAGTCCAATTGGAACGAAATTTCACACATGACCCGCTTACATCATTTTCATTGATTACTTCTGCTGAAATGCTGGAATCGAGTGTTGACTGAAGATACGCTCTGTTGCCAGATGAACTCTGCTGCGCTCAATTTTTAGAGTACAGTAGAACCTCGTTAGCTCGAAGTACTATCGGGGCAGTAAATTAGTTTATTACAAGGCATTCAAAGCCGAATCCCCCTTTCTGTTTTAAGATGGAATCACGTCGTATATCTTTCTTAGAATTTCAACCACACACGAGGCATATTGCCTGGATTTTTCTAATTTCCGATAAAATAAATGTAAAATAAAAAGGGCCCATCTCCCCGCGAGGGGGACTCGAGTAAATGCGTCGCATAGGGGGTGGGTGTATTGCGTTAACGTTTAGTGTTTGGGGAGTTGGTGGTAGTGAATGCGTTGTATCAGCAGCTTCTTGACGTAGTTTGAATGATTCAAGGATTTAAGGCGCGTTCGTAGCCTTCCATTCTGTGTCGGCTTTGTGGCGCAGTGGGTAGAACACCATGTACCTTGCGTTCCGCCCGCAGGGTCGTGGGATCGAAACCAGGCGCCGGTAAGTATTAGTTTTTTATATAGTGTAGGGGGAGGGGTGCGGACCTGTTGTTGAGAGCGAGGAGGGTAGCGTGATGCGGGAGAGGGGGAGTGGGGGAGAGGGCGCACCTGGAACGGCTGTTGCGGACGCCGAGGCACGCCGACAACGCCGGGTGACATCGTGAGTTAAAGAAATGCTCTGCATTTAAAAGACAGAATTCTCTTATGGAAAAATATTGTGAACACCCTTACGGTCGGCTGGCAGACCCGAAAAGCACAATAGCGGCAACAATATGCAATTGTGTTAATTTAAATTGAGTGAGTATTATTTTCTTTTTCTATTTTTCAAGGTGCCGAAAAAGGTCGCTTCAATAAAAACGCTTTGTTTAGGGCTAGACAAGCGCTGTCCGACGTAGTCATAAGTCCTAACAGTACAACGGTTCCTTAAATTGATTAAGCGTGCCGATATAAGTACGATTAATCAAAACACAGCCTTCTTGAGTCAAGGGCCTAATACTTCAGGGTTTTTTTCTTGTGGTGTCAACTGCTTCTACTCTTCCCACTTTCCACTGTCAGCCTCTGTTACCGAAAGAAGATATTACGGAAGTCGGCGATGCATTTGGTTAAAGCTCTGACACCTCGGAAGATGGCAACTTAAAGCACAAAGGTAAATGTTCGTTCTTTACTTTCCCTGAAGTGCCAGGAAGGCTCCTATAGCACATCTGTGCTTTCTGAGGTAGAATTGAGAAAATTGAAAAAATGAAAAGAAGAAATATAGACATCATGATACGTTTCACCGCATGAATTACCTGCCAACCAGGTTCGGATTACGCCAAGCACACTGAATACTTCAATACTCAGTCGCCCGTGTCTATTCTTATTCCATCTTTTTCCGAGTGTTTACATTCCTATAGGATGCAACAAAGAGAGCTCGACCGGCGTTTTCTAGTTTTTGTAAGCCATTTTTTTTAAAACGAAACTGTTTTATTCCGGGATTCACGAAGATTTCGCTTACGTCATATCCGTCACGGAAATGACGCCAGTACAACGAACAAGCAGCCTGTAAAGGGTGCACCCCTGCACACAGGATCTTCTTGCGGGGAAGCGACCTTTAGTACTAAAGAGTACGTTATACTTCGGGTTGTTCGTTTTCAGGCTTTATATTTTAACACGACAGTGTTTTATGCCGGGATACACCAAGATTTTACTGGCGTCATATCCGTTACTGAAATCTCGCCAGTACACCTTTGCTGAAGAGACCCGCCAGCAGGACATTGCTCGCCAAGCACACCCACAAGACAGCCGTCGACCCGCAAATCATGCTCAGTTGCAGATTTGGCTGCACATTTCCATTTCGTGTTGTGCGGATTCCTATGATAGAGGAATCAACCACAGTTTTTGTCTACGCCTCACTAACTGCACGGGAACGAATGGGAAGTTTCGGAATTCATGCACGCTGCGTCATCGTTTTCTATCCGAGGCCGGCGCACGTTCCGTCATCGATTCAAGACGGTGAACAACGGCTCATATATATACGGCGACCTTGTCAAGCTCATTCAATGCACAACTGAAGCGCCGACATAGAAAAGTGCTGGAAGCATCTGTCGCAAGGACATCTTCCGCTTGTACTCTCCTGTACCCATGCGGCATTCTTTTCTGGGAACAATTTTTTGTAAATTTGTATGTAAACTATCGGTATAAGTAGGTGCGCTGCAGCGTTATGATAATGATGGTTCCACCTCGTAACAAAAAATATGTACACACAAACACAAAAACTCCCAAGCATTTCCCCGAGGGTGAACATGGTTAAGTGCGAATGCACGGGGTGATGCCATGAGGGGGAGTAAAGTTAAAATCCGTTGGCATTCGCCCGTGAGCGCGCGCGAGCCGACCCACGGAGGTCTGGCAGTTTATCGCTGCATATATAGGGGGGTACGCCGCGCCGAGCGCGCCGAGCCAGGTGGCTGAGAGAGGAGGCGAGCGCAAGGGGAGTGGGACAGCGGCGCACGGCAGCTGCAGCCGAGCGAGGGGGAGAGGAGAGAGTGTGACGTCACGGTGGAGAGAGAGGCGCGCGGCAGCTGCTGGGGAGAGGAGGCGCGCTGTGACGTCATACCATGACGTCACGGTGCGAGGAGCGGTGCGGGGAGCGGCGCGCACCCGCGCAGCCACGGCGAGGAGGCGGAGCGAGCGCGGTCACGTGGTGAAGTGACGTCACCGCGCCGTTGCTACCGACGCTCCTCTCCGCTCCACGCCGTTGCTAGGGAGAGGAGGACTGCGGACGCCGCCGCCGCCGCCGGCGATGGAAGGTTTGGGGTCGCACTTAAAAAAATGGCAGCATCTCCACCCCGTGGATGATGGCGAGGGTGCTGAGAACGGGGACTCGAAATGACTAACAAGTTGCGCCCCGAGTGACATCCGATTTGCGCCCCGACCGTCATTCGATTTGACCCGTGAGCTGCACTTTGATTAATATTCCCTGAATGAAACTGCAACTCATGACTCAAATCGAATTTCACTTCATTTTCGTGATGGTGGTGTGCGCTCCGATGGACGTGGACGGACATTGGGAGGTCATAAGGTATTCCGCACCGTTACAGGCGAGGGAGTAATCCGTTTGACTCTCGGGTACTAACTCACGGTCGTAACCCAATGGGTACGACGACTGACACTAACTCTGTCTGGTCTACCAGACACAGGTTCGAGTCCTGCCGGTACCTGTGGGATTTTTTGCGATTGTAAATGCTATGCGCACGGACGCGGACGGACACTGTGCGGTCCTAAGGTGCTCCGAACTAAAAAAACTCCCAAGCATTTCCCTGAGGGTGAACATGGTTAAGTGCGAATGCACGGGGTGATGCTATGAGGGGGAGTAAAGCTAAAATCCGTTGGCATTCGCCCGTGAGCGCGCGCGAGCCGACCCACGGAGGTCTGGCAGTTTATCGCTGCATATATAGGGGGATACGCCGCGCCGAGCGCGCCGAGCCAGGTGGCTGAGAGAGGAGGCGAGCGCAAGGGGAGAGGGACAGCGGCGCACGGCAGCTGCAGCCGAGCGAGGGGGAGAGGAGAGAGTCTGACGTCACGGTGGAGAGAGAGGCGCGCGGCAGCTGCTGGGGAGAGAAGGCGCGCTGTGACGTCATACCATGACGTCACGGCGCGAGGAGCGGTGCGGGGAGCGGCGCGCACCCGCGCAGCCATGGCGAGGAGGCGGAGTGAGCGCGGTCACGTGGTGAAGTGACGTCACCGCGCCGTTGCTACCGACGCTCCTCTCCGCTCCACGCCGTTGCTTGGGAGAGGAGGACTGCGGACGCCGCCGCCGCCGCCGGCGGTGGAAAGTTTGGGGTCGCTTATAAAGTGCATTCGCACTTAAAAGAAAAGCTGCAAGTACAAAGAGGGGAACAGCGCAACACAGACGAAACGCATGCTTCACGCTCCGAACTAAAAAGAAAAGCTGCAAGTGCAGAGAGGGGAACAGCGCAACACAGACGAAACGCATGCTTCAAGCAACACAGATCATTGCAAAACACAAAGATAAAATAACCAGAGAACGTATTGAAGCTGCAGACATAGAGCGCCGAAAAGAAAACTGTGTGAGTGTGCCGTGGTTGTCCCTCTCCCAAAAAGAGATTAATTTTCTGGCCCACAGATAGTTCAGCACGTGTTTGTGGCATATGGCGTTGGTGCAGTGTGACTATTGCCTGGGTTATCACCAGCATTCATGTTATTTCTGCTTTCTCGTATTTCTTGACTGTCAGCGTATATATGTGCCATGCCGAAAAATAAATTTCAGTTGTAAGTCAGCGCTCGTGGTGTTCACTTTCTTCATGTGTTTCGTCTGTGTTGCGCTGTTCCCCTCCTTGCAATCATGCACCAACTCGTCCAAACCTTCACAATTGCTGCAAGTACAATAACACCCGCCGCGGTAGCTCAGTGGCTGAGGCGTTGCGCTGCTGAGCACGAGGTCGCGGGTTCGATTCCCGGCCGCGGCGGCCGCTTTTCTGATGGAGGCGAAAAGCAAAAACGCCCGTGTGTGCGAGATTTCGACGCACGTTAAAGACCCCTAGGCAGTCCAAATGAATCCGGAGCCCTCCACTACGGCGCGCCTCATCGCCTGCGTTGTGTCGGCGCGTTAAACCCTACAATCAATCAAATCAAATCAAGTACAATAACCCTGGTCTAAGGTTTCCGCATATATGAAGAGCAGCACCGACGTCAGCGTTCCACCGAAGTTTCTTGAGCGGTAAAGGGAAAATAAAAGCAGGAGTGTTTTAAGCTGAGTTAGTTGGTACTGTTCCATGGCGGATAACAGCGCGAAAACCGGACGAAAACACGCAAGGGGAGAGATACAAACAAGCGCTAACTTTCAACTGACTTTATTCGGGAAAAAAACACACAATTATATACATATATCGCATCCTCACGGTCGACGGCCGCATCGCTGGTCGACGGATTGTGTCAGCCAGCCTTCTGCTTCTTTGCATAAAAAAGAGTTTTCTTTTCTGGGCATAGGTTGAAATGTAGTTTTTATATTCCGCACCGCCAGTGTCAGCAGCTATGGTGTTTCTTTCTCCCTCTTTTCTTTTCGCGCATTGTCCATGAGGATGCGACATATGTATATAATTATGGAGGGGGTGAGGAGGAGGGTTTGAATAAAGTCAGTTGAAAGTCAGCGCTTGTTTGTGTCTCTCCCTTTTCGTGTTTTCGTTCTGGTTTTCGTGCTGTTATCCGTCATGGAAAATAAAAGATACATTGCTCACCCGCTGCAACTATGTGTCTTCAAGCAGTTGTTTTTCTACACACGTACAGTGCCCAACGCCCTTTTCTATAACACTGAGTTCAATTTGAACTGATTACCTCTCAAAACTGCGGTCTCAAACTTGTCACAAAAAACGGTGAGGTTAAAATATATGGTCAAGACTTCAGAACGACACAATAGTTTTCTTCAAAAGTTTTTCGGCCGAAGGAAGATAAGCCTTTGAGTACGAAACCTGTGTTATTGGCGGTGAGATGTTTGAGTGGCGCCCCCTGGCTCTGACGTCGGCTTAGGGACTCGCGCCGCTGTCGTCTGCTACACTCCGCTTGTGAGAGCAGCAGTGTCTGTGCCAGAAAACGCCCGCTTTGTTGATGTAGTGCGTTAAAAAGCGTATTTCTATTGATTCAGTTATTTTGCCAGCTTCTGACGCATCTGAATAATTTGAAGCTGTATCTTCCACAAGTTTGCGACACACGAGGAGATGGAGAACAACTTTCTTCAGGGCATCCATCGGTCAGAAGATCGTGTGTAACTCGTCTTTTCTAGCTTATTCGCGAGGATCAGTGATCAGAGCTTTTCGATAAGTATTCAAAATGCGTAGGCTTCCCTGACGTATTTTTGAGATGCTCTTATGAAGACTCAACAGTCTAATGCTACGTACCAAGCACACGCGCATCTCACAGCAGGAAAAAAAACGGCTGTCTTCTATTTATTTCGTTGTTGTTGTCTCGTATCAGATGAATGTTTCTTGCTTTTTTTTCTGCCCGACGCAGTAATTTTTCTGCACCGTCACAAACGTCTTATTAGGAGGTTTGGAGATGTTTGGGAGGCTCACAAAGGTCGTGTGAATATTTCCTTCATGCTGTATGGCATACATTCCCTTCTTCACAAATTGGCTTTCATTACGGCTGCGTGCAAGAAGGTGCATATCCGCAGCGTGCTTTGTTTATTCACATGCAAATACAATGAGAAGGTTTGTGCTACGACACCGCGATCCCGCCCTAAACAACGTTGTCCACAGTACTCGAAGGCGGCTTTTGTGCTCCGAATTTCTATTGTAACCATCGTTATCATAACGAACTGACTCTCAACCCGAACAATGATGACATGATTACGGTGTTGAAGGCAAGATATACTCGCTAACTAACGCAATAAATAGTATACCTGCATATATTACAAGAATCTAAACCGATGAATATATCCAAGCCGCTATTTATTGCTTTCCAACCCTTACAGGCGCAACGAACAAATCCTATTCTACTCGGGATGGCGTTCTGTGAACTGAAGAAAATTACTTTTACTCTCTTGTCCTGGGCTGAGGTCCCGGTCCACTTACCAGCTTGATTTGTGTTTTAAATAAAGTTTTCTCCTCCTCTCCCGCTCAGCGGACTACTAGAAGCACAGTGGACGTCCCATCTCCATCGCATCGCCCTCACTCCCTCAGGAAGACGCGTTCTCCAAAACATTGGCCGGCCCTCCCCTTCCCCTCAACCCGAACACCAACGCATCCCCCTGTCCATTCGTCAACGCCTGAAGGTTAGCCCGGTACCCAAACACATGCACTCATCTTTCAATCGAGGACGTCGCGAAGCCAGGGTGAAGATGCTTGATAAACGGTACGGCGCCGACTCTCAAACCCGATATACGGATATTGCTACAACTCCCGACCACACGCGCACCACCCTAGTTACTGTGGACTCGAACGGACATCTGGCCACAGCCGTCACCTATCGAAATCTGCCGGTCACCTCAGCCGAAGCGCTTGCCATCGCCCATGCAACTACCACACACCAGCATCAACAATACTTGACCATCATTACGGACTGCCAACAAGCCTGTCGGCTGAATCAAGCTGGCCTTGCACCACCCCAGGCCCTCCCTGTGCTCCAACACCTTCCCGAAGACATTGAAATTTCTATCGTCTGGACCCCAGGCCATGCTGGCCTTGCCGGGAATGAGGCGGCTCATGCCGCAGCCCGCGATCTCCTTACCCGGGCACTCCCAACCGCAAGGACCGACACCGCCGGGCGCCTCATCTCCGACCATGAAATCCTAACTCCGCTGGACTCTACCTACAGCTCCCTCCTCGCGCACTACACACACATCAGAAGAACATACCCTCCTCCACACCACAGTCTCTCCAACCACCAAGCTCACATATATCGGCGTCTACAAACAGAAACCTTCTACAACCACACTATCCTCTCCCACATATCTCCGTCCATTTTCCCCCACAACTGCCCACAATGTGACATCCCTCTCACAACCTACCACCTTGTGTATTCATGTCCCCACCACCCCCACCCCATTCACTCCCCCTCCCTTGAGCAGTGGGAGTCTGCGCTGACCAGCTCAGCGCCGGAGCATCAAATCGCCCTGGTGCAACGAACCCTGGATTCGGCGCAGGCTCGCGGCCTCCTGGACGTAGGAGGCTGACCACGTCCCTTTCCAGCTCCCTTGGCTGCTCAATTAAATGTTTTTTACCACCACCACCTAACTCCTCCCCCTACTCCTCCTCCTCATCTAGAGTGCAGTTTTCCAATAACGCATATCCGAATATCGGGAAGATATGGCTGTGTAAAACGTACCGAAATATCCCTCCAGGTCTGAACAAACAGTGTTACTGTATCTTTAACGTAGACGAGACTCGTTTTGCTCAATAAACTTCCATACTGGTTAGATGCCTAGAATTTGTTTTGGTCTTCCATTTTCGCTGTTGTCGGTAATCAGCAGCGGACTCCCAGGCGGCACAGAAAGTGTGTCCCAAGACCGGCCCGTCTATGGCCGCTTTCTGGCATGTCCGGCCAGCATTCAGGTTCTGGCAGCCACTGATCATACGATGACCGGCCAACATTCGGCAACCAGCGCTTCGGTATTTCTCCGGCCGCCCGTGTTCAGACTCACAACGGCAGCTTCACGGCTGCCAGATATTCAGTTGCCTTTCGGCTGCCGATGTTGAGAAAGAAATCGGCCGGAATATGGCTTTAGGGCATCCGTTTTTCCGAAGCACGGCAAGCGACTGTCCACAGGATATCTTTATTTTTGTGGCAGTTGGTGTTCGAAAGGAGACCGGCCGTAGCGCGGCTGCCGCGCATCCGCTCTTTCAACGGTGCACCGCGCGTCCGGCGGCAGAATATTCGTTTTCTTCGGGCAGCCGGTGTTATAAAGGAGACCGGCCGACTTACGGCCTCAGAATGTACGTTTTTCATTTGGTTAGCGGTGCTCGGCCGAATTACGGCAAGCGAACGGCCGCAGAATTTTCGGCAACCGGTGTTCAAGAGGAGACCGGCCTACGTAAGGTATCAGGTTATACGTCATTAAGCGAACAACGGCGCGTCTGGGCGCAGAGAATTCATGCAGAGACGCGCGCAAAAGCGCTAGTTTCCGGCTATTCTTATCACAATAATACTGTGAAAAACAATGTGCACTATATTGTTTGTGGTAAACGTAGAAGAGGCTAAGCTCGTGCACTGGTAGGCTCAACTTCGTGCCCTGCACTATGTTACTTCATGGGATTTTATTACTGCCTATTTAGAAACAAGTGTTATTTTGAATTTGACATAACAACAGAGCCTTGTGAATGACGAAGCCTGGATGTTAATTTAGTTGCGGTGTTTGAAATTTATATTAGCTACACTTGGGATATGACTCATGTGGTTAAACATAATCGCCAGCATCCTAGCAAACACGGATTTCGTCGGGTTTTTCTTGCTCAACGCAGCTTGTTGAGTTCACGCACGATTTGGCTATAGCAATAGATAAGCTTAAAGTAGCTGACTATTTTCTTGTGCGGCAAAAAAGCATTTGACGGTGTTTCATATTCCCTTCTTGTTAGTACATCGCGGGCAATATACTGAATGAATCGGTTATTGCATGGATAGCCGAGTATATCTCTCTAAGACAGCAGTTCGTCGCTCTCAATGGTTGTTCGTCCGCATATGTTCCCGCAACCTCAGGAATTCCGCAAGGCTCAGTTGCGGGCCATCTTTTGTTTGCGTGGCCTCAAATCTTTGTTAAAATGTTCGCGAATGACTGTGTAATTTACAGGACTATAGCGAATGAACGTGATTCCGAATACTTGCAGCCTAATTCAAATTAATAACATCCTGGTGTGCTGATTCAGAAAAGTCGTTGAATCATAAAAGGTGTGGTAACGTCCACTTTACAAGAAAACCTTCATTCCAATTGAATGCGTATACAGTAAATTACACTGCTTCAAGAACGTCCTGGGAATATAAATAACCAGGAGTTTATTTAACGAGTTGTTAGAGAAATAGGCGCGTTCACAACATAAAAGTTACGGCTGCACGTGTTTTTGGCTTTCCGAGATAAAATTTCAGCGAACCTCCACCTAACTTAAAAGAACAACCGTATTTCACTCATGTGCGCTAAATGTAGGAGAACGCATGTGTTTTCTGTGATCCCTACAGCAAAGAGCTGGTTGATACTCTCGAAAACATACAAAATGGGGCATTGCGATTCGTATTAGGTATTGGCACTGTCAACTTAGGATGAGGGAAAGTAAAAGTAAACTTACATGGTAAGACGGGAAAGACCATGGACGAAACCTGAGGGTGAAATCTTTTCGTAATATCTATCATTCGAAAACTGGAATAGAAGGGAGAAGTATATCCAAGCGCCATTCTACATATCCCAAAGAGGAATCGCTAGCTTGAAGCAAATTATTAACTTTCCTTTAAGGTGACGCCTTGCGCAATTCATTTTATTTTATATCAAGATGAGAGTGTAATTATCTTCCACGTATGATTTTATCCCCTGTATATAATGACGATTTTCACCGCGCTTTGTGGAATTATTTTGTTATTTGGTCTCATATTTGATGCTTAGTGTTATGTACCTCCCTGCTGTAATGCATGCAAGGGCAAGCAGGTATCAAATAAAAATAAATGAATAAATAAATAAATAAATAACTGAACAAATAAATAAATAAGTAAATAAAAATATGCAAAATAAATAAGTAAACTTGCGGAGCCGCAAGTTCGCTTCCGACGGGTTGAAAACCCTACGCATTCAAACTTGACCAATGAAATATTTATGGTTTTATTCGCTGCAGTATGCAAGGTTTGCTGTATGAAACTACAATTGCTAAGTTATTTGTTTGAAAGAAAATATGATACTCTTGTCTTACGCCTTTCCTTGCGTGAACACAGAGGGATACAACTGCAGCCATCTGAAAAAGGGTGTCATTCGCAACAGGTATAGAATGACCTCTCGACCTATGTGTGCAATGACGCAGGTATTTCCACCGTATCGAAGTGTTCGACTCTTGGTTTATGAAATCTTCTGCCTGGCATTCCGAGCAACGTTATTGAATTCACTTTTCCTTAGAGGAGCCCTATATTGTAACACGGGCGCTGCAGTGTTTCACGGACTGATGCTGCCCTGGCCCGTATACTCTTGTTGGGCTGGAATGGAGTTTATTTCATGATTAAACATTCTGCCTCACTCATCGTTAGTTTACAGAAATTACTCTTCTCTGAAGGTCTATTTTAGGTGTGTACGGCAGGTGTTTTAAAGAAGCACCAAGACAAAATACAGGTTTAGTTCATCGGAAAGACAGCTTTGTCCCTGACACAACGATACCAATTTTGTCACAAACTTCAAACAAATATTGATCATAATAAAGGGACCCTGCAAAACTCTTTTCAACTATTTTTGAAGTCTTAAATGCTTGCAGAACGTAGTCACCCAACACACCCAGTACTTAGATTAGGGGGTCGCAAAGTGCCTCAGCCAAGAATTACTGCTATATGCCCCTCAGATAACTTCGAAGCTCGCTCAAAAGATTATTCTCTCTTTCTCGGTCTTGATGCTCTTCGACGGCCAGGATTACGTCACTGAGGTCATGTAGCGGTTGTCCACCGGTTTTCCTTCAGTTGCAGCAAAGAACGCTTTTCGATAGCAACCTTTAAAAAAATCCACAAAAACAAAAGCAAAAATGGAAGGTGTATCTGGTGCGACAAGCAAATCGCGCAGTGCCGCTCCGTGCTGGCGATAACTATAGCTTTCGCAGTGGCTCCAGAGGAAAGAGTGAAACCGTTTATCTAAAGTGCTGCAAGGTTATTTAAAGCCATCGCGCTTTTGTATGAGAATAAGCTCTGCTTGGTCTTTTTTTTTTTTGTGCTGCCTTGGGTGCTCGTTCCAAGTTGTATGTAGAAGTTATTTACTCCATTTATTCCCTTTTAGGGCGTCATCTGACGGTTACAACGCAGCGTAGCACACGCGTAATATGGGCAGTAACTAAAGCTTAATGTGGGTGCGTTGATGCGTGACCCTTGATAGTACCTAAAGCAGGAACAAAAGATGGAAGAAAAACACGTACAACACAATGCCGGCACTGTGTTGCGGTATGTGTTCCTTCTATCGTCCTCGTTCTCTCCCGCCGTAGTTACCATCATACTAGACGCGACAGCGTGGCCGTTTAGAATTAAACAATGCACCCGTTCAGAATTGCAATTCTTTGTCCTGCAAATTTAATAGTAACTTCCTTGTCTTTGTTTCCGTAAAAGTATCGATTCTGAGGGGGTGTCTTGAAGGTGCGACAAAGAAGTTACTTCAACAGTTAAAGCCGTTAAGCCTGCATCAGGCAAGCAACGGACGTACTCAAGGAACTGAGGACTTGCGAAATCCACGGAACGAACACCTGAACACCAAGACGCACCGTCGTCCAGTACTCAAAAGAGTCCGTTCGAAAGGAGGACTCAAGATGAGCACATGCGAATGCATTAACTTTTCGTTACCTCTGCAATAGCTTGTTCAATTAATATTGAACGGATCGCTCTAATATCCTGCCTTTATCCGGGCGATGGCGTCACATTTCTTCTGAGTAGCGATGGCCAGCACAGCGCAGAAGGGCACAAACGTTCCGGCGGAAGTGCCGGTGCACTCAGTGGATGCCAGTCTCTTAGGAAAAGCGGGAGGGCTGACTAAGCGGGAAAAAGATCTCCTCGAAGGAAGCAGCTTGCTTGCTAAAGCAGAATGTAGAGTGTGGGAAGCAGAAAAATCGAAGGACAGAGCCAAGCTGTTGAAGCAAGAACCGGCTCTTCAGTAGCTTTAGTTTCGTGCCACCGTTGCGGGCTGAAGCAAGCCGCTCAAAGAGCAGAGGATAAAGCCTGCCTGAGAAGGATGTGTGCTTTGATTTTAAGCTGGATTGTGTCAGATTAACTCGGTTGGCGTAGAAAATCTGGGTTTTGATTTTTAGCGATCTCCTCTTTCTTGATCTGTCTCAGTTCAGGAGTTTCCGCTCTGTACGTGCCTATTGAGTGTGTTGTAACCTGGAGTATTAACGTTGTTTTGATTGTGTTTGTATTTGATCGATGTGGGTGTACTGGCGGAATGACTGTGACCTTCACTGAGTTCGGGTGGATTGATGTGTAGAATTTCTCGGGTTTTGCAGAAGTGTACATTTCACAGCATGCTTCTCTCGGTGCTGTGAGTTGAAGGTTTCATAAGAAATAAAATTCTATTCAACGAATCAGTTTCGGTGCATTTTGCCACGAAATGTACCCTTTTGTTTAAAAACCAACCCAGAAAGTGTTGAGGACACCTTTTTTGTCCTTGCACAACCTATCGAGTTCGTATAGAAACGGCACAACCTTATCTGTGCGGCATCTTTGTCATCCCAGACGCATGGCCTGGTAACAAAGCATTAGGAGAGGTTGCTGGGGGTTCAACACTGAGCTAGTAAAGGCCGATGAGTTCCAGAGAAATGGTTCATCGATATTTCAATGCTTTTTGGATAGGATAGACAAGAGAAATACTTGGGAATGCTAAATACGGGATGCTGCAAGTTCTCGTACACAACAAGCCCTAATTCCCCAGTCACAAGAAGATTACTCGCAAGAAGGATAAGGAGTTCAAAAGTATAGTCTGAAGCCACCGATATGGCAACGAACAGGCAAAAAGGCACAGAACGAACGCACTTTTACTCGCTATGCCCAGGTTGCATAGGACGAACGGGGAAATAAAGAAAAATTCGGTGACCTTTGCAATTGAGATGCGAGGACTGAGAAAACAGCGGAGCTGGTGACCTTCACTATCTTTAACTTGGTTTTTCCTAGGTCTGCCACATTCTTAACAGAAAGATGGTTAGAAAAGCTTTCTCCCCGTAAACTTAGTTAAATCAAAGTCCCCAATTTAAGCTCCTAAACTCAAAAATCCAAACTGCCAAACTTCCAAGAAAAATTCTAAAGCCAACGGCCGTGCTAGGAACCCAAAGGAAGTGCTGTGCGCCCCGAATGCGATGATAGAGCAATCGAATAGACGCCGGTTCCATAACGCAAGGGATCAAGGTTCAATTGTGATAACGGGAGGAGGAGGAGAATAAGGGGGAGGAATAACATTTATTTTTCTAAAAGAAAGGGGAGGGGTAAAGTAGAGTGGGTGGTGGCCTCAGTCCAGGCCGCCTTCAGGCTCCCCAGCAGCCCTCGCCCGGGAGATCAGGCACTCCTGATCCTCGAGCTGGGAGCTGGTCAGCCTGTGCTCCCACTGCTCCAATGTAGGTGATGGAATTGGGTTGGGATGTTTGACGCACTCCCATACAAGGTGATAGGTGGTGTTTGGTGTATTGCATGTTGTGCAGTTGTAGGGAAAATCAGTTGGCAGCATTTTTTTTTTAGGCGCGCTCTCTCGACACTTGCTCGTGGGCTGTTCGTCTACTCGCCCCTTTCCCTCACACTTCTTCGCTTAGGATTTTTTCCCTCTCTACTTCGCCGAGCGCGATTGCCTGTTAACGATCAAACGCGGATAGAAGAGAACTTATACAGCTTTGCAGTTAAAAGGGAGAAGTGTCCCAAGAGACGGCTTGGGGCCTTGCGGTGTTTGACACTAGATTGTCTGACAGGGTTTGGAGGCCTAAATAGGAGGGCAAGTAGCTCTGAAGTACTCGTCCCCATGCACTGCTTTTTGTTTCTTTTTGCAGCGGAGCTTTTAAGGGAGAACTGGCTGTTTTTCTGCCTCCGTAGGACGAAAAAAGCCCCTACCTTTTCACTTAGGCATACCCCTTGACCCGCACCTGCAACGTCCCCTTCCACTAAGCCTACCACGGTCTCACGCAACTCTTTTTCGCTGTCTCTGGCTGGGGGTGGCATTAACAAATGCTGACTGATACTTGATAGGAGTAGCAGCAAGTGAGAAGTACGAAACGTGCGGCACGCCGGAGACGATACGCCACGCTTTATGCGAGTGCCCACGCTACTCGCCTGAAAGAAAGAAGCTGTCGTCAGCACTGAGGAACCTGGACTCTCGGCGACCATTTTCGGAGGGAAAGATTCTGTGCCACTGGACTTCTCTGTCATCCGCTCAGAAGGCGACTAAGGAGCTCTTACGCCTTCTACGGGCGACGAACTTAAACACCAGACTATGGACTGAAAGACTCCAGTGACAATCACTAAACTTGAATGTTTAGTGTTTCAGCACTCAGTATGCCTGTCTGCTTCTACCTTTTCTTCGTTCTTTGCTTTCTCTTTTTTGCTGATTTTCTCTTTCCCACGTGCTGGACTGCAAACTAGGCTCTAGCCAGGTTAACTTTCCTGCCTTCCTTCTACATCCTTCCTTCCTTCCTTCCTTCCTTCCTTCCTTCCTTCCTTCCTTCCTTCCTTCCTTCCTGCCTTCCTTCCTTCCTTCCTTCCTTCGTTTCTCTTCATTCGGCCACCTGTTCTCGTATGGCGCTTAATATTGTAATACAAGGGCGTATATTTCCCTCAGAAAAACGTTTCTTTTTTTTCAGAAGAGCATTTATGTATAGTAGGGAAGCCGAATTTATACATATCGGCGTAAGCTCAGTCTTTGTAAGCTGGCTTTGCCACATTACGTGTTGCACAGTGAAGACTACACACAATGGAGCTGAACGCTTCTCCGGAGCGACGGCGCGGTTTGAGCGACAGTTTATGGACAACCAATAACCCACAAGCAGTTTCGCTGGACATACACCTTCACATACAGTGAAAGCCCCCCGGCCCCCCGTTAATTCGACCCCCGTTAATATGGAAAATCGTTAATTCGACCTGCGCTCGTGGTCTCTACAATTGTATACACGAGTATAGGCTAGGTGGCGTAAGCTGCCACCCGGTACAAAGGGTTATACCACTACCATCTATCCCTCCATCCATCCAAGATGAAAATCAGGTTGGTGGCGGCTGCAGAGGTCGAAGGCTGTGTACTTTGTTGCCTTTGTCGCCTTTGTGCAGTGATGTCGCCGATATTATCCCTATTTTCAGCAAGTTTTGTTTGGCGCGTATCGTCGTTTTTCGAGGAAGAAATAATTCAGGACGCGATAGGCACCGACAACGACGATTCGTCGGAAGGTGACGATTGTGACCAGCTGCCCCAACCACGGAAACGCGCGGTAAAAGAAGCCGCAGAAGACTTGTCCGTGCTGGAGGACTTTTGTGAGCAAACTCCTCATGGTGCTTGTGCCACAGAGCATCTGGCAACTATTAGGGCTATTGTCGCCGCTCAAATTCACCCCCCCCCCCAAAAAAAAAAAACACGAAGATTGCAAATTTATTTGGCAAAGGAAGGTACGTCATGCTGGGGAAAATTTCGCGTTTTTGTTGTTCATTTGATATTTCGACAACCGAATAATTCGACAATTTCTCGTGGTCCCACCAGTGTCGAATTAACGAACTTAATCGAATTATTCACAAAAGCTGTAGTGAAATAACAGCGAATTATTGTTCACCCTATTCTTTTCCCCAGTTCCCATTGCCAATCAGTACAAGATGGCCGGTAACGCCGCCCGGGTGCATAGCCAGATTGTCAGGGAAATACAATGCCATCTAGTTAAAGTATTCATTATTTAAACCAAGTGTGCGTCAAGCTTCATATATGTTCGCTATACCGACATGGCCGTATCTCGTCTACAAGGTCCAAGTTACCCGCCTTTTTAAAGCGCTTGAAATGAAAGAACACTCCGCTCCCGTTGTCACTGAAGCTGCGTACTACCTCGAGGTTGAAGTTATTGATGCGCGGTCTCCAAAATTTCGGCTAAAACTTTTCGAAACTGGCCTTCCAACACGAGCTTCATGCAGGCATTGACGACGACATCTGTCGGTTCTTCGATCGATAGCGGAAAACGGCGTTCCGTTCCAGCTGCCGAAGTTGGCGCTCTTCAAACATGGAAGTTGACAACTGCACATATTTAAGAAGGCAGAGAGGGAGAGAAGTCGAAGAGTTAAGGAAAGAAAAAAGGCGACGTTGCGGGGAAGCCATCCCCAATAAAAACACTTTTTTTCTTCCCCATACAGACATGTCTCGCCCATTATTTACATCAATCAATAATTTCTTGAGTCGCCCAAGCATTAATTTTATTCCCTTCGCTGGAAATAGTGACGGCCGCATCAGTTTTTGCAGGAGGGAAGCCGATATCGGGAGTTTTGGGTGCGTTCCAACATGTTTCCCCCTGACGAGATATTGACCTAATAAACAAATGAAGACAGAGTTTTAAAGACGATAGTCTTTCTTGGGCTACTTGAACGGGAAAATTTTGACCTATATATGTCTGTCTGTCTGTCTGTCTGTCTGTCTGTCTGTCTGTCTGTCTGTCTGTCTGTCTGTCTGTCTGTCTGTCTGTCTGTCTGTCTGTCTGTCTGTCTGTCTGTCTGTATGTCTGTCTGTCTGTCACTCGATTCATCCAGCCAGCCAAAGCAACACGGATGCCGCGCAATAGTCTTATTACTCACAGCCAAATCTCAACGTCTAAGTCCGGTGTAAATGCTCATACTTGTCAACATTGTTGAACAAGAACAAGACATTACGCAAATATAAGGCAGAAAATCAGTACATGAGTGTTGTTGTTTTTTTAATAGCCTCAAGGCTTAGTAGGTATGAGCGATATTTATTCTTTCATGGGTGTTTCATGAAAATCAGTGCATGAGTGTTTATTCTTTATTTGAATGACATTGTGGATATTAGTGACACTGCTACATTTGTTATTTATGCCGACGACAGCAGTATGTTTTTTTTTTCTGGCGATAATATTGATGAACTTACATGTACATGCAGTCTCGCGATGGAGGCGCTGCACAAATGGTCTGATGCCAACTACATGCGAATAAACGAAACAAAAACAACAGCAGTTATATTTCGGCCTGAAAACAAACCCGATCCCTCTCATTCTACTATTTAATTAAATTTGCGAAATTTACAGTTTGTGGATAGTTTTAAATGCCTAGGTGTCGTGGTATTTGCAAACATGTCGTGGGATAATCATGTAGACCATGTTATGAATAAGTTGGCTAGAATCACTGGTGTTATCGGTCGATTAAGGTATATTCTCCCGAAATCTGTGAAACTGCTTCGGTACAATTATCTTTTTTATTCTAACTTAAACTATTGTCAACTTGTTTGGGGTACCGCGAAGTATTCCTCTTTACATAGAGTTTATTTACTTCAAAAAAACATTTCCTCGTCACGTCTATAACAAAGGTTGCAGGGAGCCAACAGGGGACCTCTTTCTTAAAGGTGGTGTTATCAAAATCTACAACCTGTACAATTATCGTTTGAGTAGCCGATTCAAAATAGAAACCCAAAGAAGCATAAACCATATGCGTAATTTGGCCCGGTTGCGACAGAAAGAAATGAATTACCCTTTCAGGAATAAGGAGCCTTGGGCGGTCCATACAGCCCGTTTGAACACTGGGAATGAGCGCATACAGTATACCCTGCCTTCTCTTTTAAATGTATTTGAGTGCACCGATTTTTATATTCATAAATGTTCTAAGCGTCAATTACGTGACATGTGACCCAAAATGGGTTAACCTTTTTGTCTCTCATTTGCTTTCTTGTTTTCTTTTTATACCCGTTGAAGATAACGCGTATTGCGTGCAACGAAAAGAAGTGACTTATTGATAGCTTTTTATTGTTACTTTTCCGGTTGCCTTTACAACTGTGTTTTTTTTTATCGCGATGCTGCTATTGAGCAAAAAGGGGGCTGCGGCCTATGTCTTTATGGAACAGGAATAAAGTTTCATTAAAAAAAAAAAAATATATATATATATATATATATATATATATATATATATATATATATATATATATATATATAGAGAGAGAGAGAGAGAGAGAGAGAGAGAGAGATATTTCCAGTGTTCTTTTATTAAAAAATTTACGGACGCCTGATTTTCGCTATAGCAAATAACATACTACATCAACTGCAGAAACCCTCTCCTGCTGTTGCCCGCGCTACCTGGCGGAATTTTAAAAAAATCAAATTTCAACAGCAACGAAAGGTTCCTCCAAATAAGTTTCGCGTTCCGCTTGGAACGCTCGTGGAGTATGGCAACGTGGTTCTATAAACGTTGTAGTAGGGTGCCTCGATTCACGCGTGTCTCCGCCGTACGGCAGCGCTGGCATCGAGGCACCCCCCGACTTGGAGCAGTGGAACGCCGTAAATTCATATTGACTTGAGCAAACCTGCAGCGTGTTATCTTGGAAGTAACGAGACGGGAGAGGAACAGCGTCAGAGGTGAGAGGGAAAGAGAAGGGAGGCATTTACTTGCAAGAGGCGCCTGTCGACTATCGTCTTGCATCGACATTTGCAATGAAAGCAGCAGATACGTGGCCATTTTTTTACAACGCAGCTAACAATGCCTAGGGTGCGATATACTATGTCGTCCATACGCAAAACGCAATGTGGGAAAGCCAGATTACAAAGACCAGGCTACCGCCCATAATGTCCTTGGTCCACCATATTTCATATGAGGAGACCTATTTTGCTACTAAAAAACCGACTTCAGCCCACTGCACTTGCGTTTAAAAGTAAAGCCGACTTAAAGGTGATAGGTGTAGGCTTGGTCTCTGTAAGCTAGCTTTCTCACGTTGAGTGTTGCAAAGTGAAGCCTTTTCACAAAACTTTACCGTCCCTTCCGAAAGAAAGTTCAGAGAAGTTCGAAAGCTTTCTCCCGTCGAAACTGCGACAAAATTGCGTCATTATCTTCGCTAAAAGTGCGTCCAATCGATCGTCAAACCTTCAAAGAACGAACCCATGTGACGGTATCTCGGGCACCACGTAAACGCATCTACGAACGATATAAATGTATACCGATACGTGGTTTATGGGATAAAGGTATACTATTGCACTCCATCTTGATGATCGATGAGCTGATTTTCTTCTCTAGAACCGTTCCTTTTCGCGATTTTCGAGTGACCGTTGGGACACAATGGAAGCCCATTTTGACGCACGCATCGTGTGTCCAGAGATTTATCAGAGCTTGCGGTCGACCAACCGGTCTATGCAGAAATGCGCTAGTTTTTGACACGAAAGTGTTTTATTCCCGGGAACACCAAGATTTCGCTGACGTCATATCCGTCACGGAAGTGACGCCAATACAACTAAGCAAGTGGCCTGCAAAGTGTGCGCCCTCGCACACAGAGTCTTCTTGCGGGGAAGAAACCTTTAATCGACCAGATTTAGGGGAAACCCCCCGGGGGGGAGTGAGTTTCTGCGAAGGAAAGTTTGACATCCACCTGAATGCAGCCATACGGTGTGGGGATCCTGGCGCCCGAGCCATTGCGCGATCGCTGGGTCTGTGCCATTGCGCGGCGCTTTCCCCCTCTCTCCACGAAATGCCGGCTCGTCTCGGCGCCATCGTGTATAGCCGAGCCGTCTTCTCAAACGCCTGCCTGAGGTGAAGGCTGCAGCGACCGTTGCGGCGATAAAACACTGTCACACAGCGGGCGCTCCGCCCTGGTAGTTGAGTTAATTTCACCTCATTGGTCCGTTTGAACGATGCCCGAACCCCACTCTCGCCGGGACGCGAACGCGCGCCCTGCGCGGGGGTCCGTTCGGGGAGGCGCTTCCAGGACGCCGATGGCGTTGGCCGAAGGTATGTGACGCTTTCTTTACCAGCCGGCTGCAACTCTGTTGCGCCGGCGAAAGCCCACCAGCCCTTCCGGCTGTGGCCCGTGCCTAAGGCTGCTCCTGTTGCCCCTACGCTTGTATATAGTAAGGCCGTACCTACCACTGGACGATCACGCCGTGCGGTACGCGCCTGTGAGCGAATGGGTCCCGTCTCCCTCGCTGCTGCGAGCCGATCTGGCCAGCACGGCGATGCGCGCGCACAACCTGCGCGCACCCCGGAGATTGCCCTGACCGAAGAGCCTACTGGCTTTGCGCCGACGACGCGCACACTTGCGCGTGGCGCCCCATCGCCTCTTTCACCTCAAGGGAAGTGTGTACTTGTACTTTAAATTGTGTAACGGGGACGTTAATATAAAAATAAACGTCTTCCCGCCGTACCCTGGGCATATTCCTTTGTCGCCCCTTTCTCCACCTGCCCAACAGAGGCGGTGTTAAGTTGGCGCGACGGCGTTTCAGTATCGTGAGCGTGCTCAACTAGCTCGAACCCGCGGTGGTTCCTCGCAGTGGGCATGAGTGCCTGCCTTGTGCAATGCTAGGGTTATTCATATTGTGAGGAAGTTTCTGAGGAAGCTGTATAGCTTTCCTATGTAGCCGTATGGCTGCCTTTGGGTGGATGTCAAACTTTCCTTCGCAGAAGCAACCTTTAGTACTAAAGAGTACGTCATACTTGTTCGTTTTCAGGTTTTATATTTTAAAAACCTGAGGTTTTTAAAATATAACTTGTTCGTTAAAATAAAACTTGTTCGTTTTCAGGTTTTATATTTTAAAAACCTATTTTCAGGTTGGTTTTCAGGTTAGTTGTTCGTTTTCAGGTTTTATATTTTAAAACGAAAGTGTTTTATGCCGCGATACCCCAAGATTTCACCGACGGTCATATCGGTCAGGAATATGACGCCAGTACACCTTAGCCGAAGCGACCCGCCAGCAGGACGTCACTCGCCTAGCACACCCATAAGGCAGCCGCTGACCCGCAAATCATGCTCAGCTGCAGATTTCGCTGCACATTCCACTTTCATCTTTTACCGATTCCTATGCCAGAAGATTCAGCCCCAGTTTTTTGACAACGCAAATCGCCCCACTAAGAAAGCAGTTGCTTTAAAAGAATGCAATACTAACAGGGCCCGACAACAACGACGCGAAAGTCGACGGCGTGACGATAACGATGTAGCGCCCGGAGAGCGTGCTCGTGAGACGGCACGTAAGCGACAAGAAAGAACCGACGATGCATATCGTAAGTCGGAGAATGCCGTAAACCGTCCGCGGCTCCAATGTGCCAACTTGGAAGAGTTCAAGACCGCGTACGTCAGGTTCTAAAGAGCCCTTCTCAATCAGCATTTTGGCTTGAACGGCAACATGCGCGACACACTGTGGTTCGATAACGACCTGACCGCAGGCAGGAAAGTCCAGGGAGTGTGCTTCCGAACGTTTCGCGCCCAGCGCTCCCACGTGAGACGTGTAATGTCACTTCGCACTATATTCTATTGAGCGACTGCTAAGCAGAGCCTGTGGATCTTCGCCGGTAGAATTGACGTAAAATCCTTGGCACTGGCGCTGACGGCCTGTGATCGAGCTCTAGCCGGTCTTTCCATGTTTGGCGTTTTAAATTGTAAAAACGTTTTGTGAGACTGATTCTTCGCATTGTTTTTGTTAATAATGGTGGTTTGGAATCCTTTAGGTGAGTTTAGTTTCGAGGCGTCGCCAATGAACACCCTGAAGTAATGGGCTGCAATCCACGAAGGGACATTACTAATGTCACGTGGGGAGCGCTGGTCGGCGACGCGTTTGGAAATGCGCTGCCGGGGAAGCACCGCGTTTAGACGACTCCGGCCTCTTCCTAATGTACACAGCTCTATTGGACAATCCTCTTCACAGACTAGAATGACCGCCGATTTTTTTTAACACGAAAGTGTTTTATTCCTGGATACACAAAGATAACACTGACATCATATCCGTCACGGAAATGACGCCAGTACAACGAAGCACGCGGCCTGTAAAGGGTGCACCCCTGCACACAGGTGGTTCTTGCAGGGAAGCGACCCTTAGTACTAAAGAGTACGTTAAACTTAGGGTTGTTCGTTTGCGTGTTTTGTATTTTAAGACGAAAGTGTTTTATGCCGGGATACACGAAGATTTCACTGGCGTCATATCCGTCACAGAAATGACGCCAGTACGCCTTTGCCGAAGCGACCCGCCAGCAGGATGTCGCTCGCCAAGCACACCCACAAGACAGCGGACTACCCGCAAATCATGCTCAGCTTCATAGCCCGCTGCACATTTCACCTTCTGGTTTTACTGATTCCTACGACAGAGGAATCAACCACAGTTTTTTTAACTTCAATGCTTCTTTTGCGCGATGTGGAATTGTGCTGGATAAGTTCAGTATACTGTGGATAATTTTAATAACTTTCCTTGCGAGCTTCCGGTATATCCTTTATTGTTAACTATCTTGCCACTACGAGAAGAAAGTGACTCTAAGAATATTTCCGCTAGTAGCGTTGCAGAGCAAAATTCCGCAGCAACATTAAGCAGCGCCAGCAGCAACGTTAAACATATGGCATACAAAAATCTTAAGGCGGAAGAATATATAAACGGTGATCGGACAAACGATTATTCAATGAAGCGCGTTAAGAGTGACTAAGGAGGTTGTATGCGTGTTATCAGATTCATGCTTTTGTGAAACATCTCTAGTAGTACCTTCAATAACTTTTTCGACACGTGTTTAAGAAGCCGCACAAAGGTTTTATAGATATAAATATCACTAGAGCTTCATATATTCTTTTGAAGGCAAGCCGGGTGAACACATACCATAATCTCAAAAGAAAACAAAGCTTCGTGAAACTGACATTGTAAAAGACACAGTTGAACATAAGGCAGCCTTAACTTTTAGCGCACAAAAAAATGGAGCTGGAAACATTTGGTAGGCCTGCAACCATTACGATGTTTTCCGGCCGTGTGAATGGCGAAAAGGAACAAAGAACAACAAAGCTTACTCCTGCCGGTGATGCCAACACTAAACGTTACGTCCCTATTAGGTTACAGAGAAATTTCTGTCGACGTCGTTAGCGCTATCTCTCAGCTTCGTTATTTCGCGGGAACGTGCGTGACCGTCAAAAATGTTTACAATGTCGAGGATGCTCAGTGTGTGATTTCAAAACACCAGCCGCTCCTCAAACCTGCTGGTTTACGACAGGGCACCACAACACCACCTCCAGATCACGCCAAGCGTTCCAGTTTGTGCTTTTATGCATTCGCCTTGGTGTACTCGCCTCTCAACGAGGCCTCAAGCACTAAAGAGTTTGCCATCGTTGAAGGAGCGTTCAAGGGGGTGCAAAAGCCGCTTTTACGGTCCCGTTCTCTTGCGGCGCGTTTTCCCATTTTACTCGACAGCCGCTTTGCTTTATACGTGGAGGACCTGGGTAAAAGCAGATGCCCTCGCTTTTATTTTATATGCGTTGGTCTCCTACGGGCCGCTTAGGCTAAACAACCACAGATGCGCCTGAAGTAAAAATATAGCGGGACATAACCATTCACAGCGTCTGAGCTTTGACGTTGCGTTTCCTTGCTCGTTTCGCTCTCATCGAGGTGTGTACAGATGAAGGGACATAAAAATTTCCTACGGGACAATGAGCCGTACGATGTGTACGCAGGTTCCCACAAGCACAAACACGAGTGCTGGAGGAGTCAGTCCTGCTTGTCCACGCACTTGTACTGATGACTTCAAAAAAAAAAAAAAAAAAGCCAAGGACGTGAGGGTAGCAAAATGCAGTGGACAAAGTGTCAAAAACACCCACTCTTCAGCGATGCCGCCTAGTATAAAATAAATACGGAAATGTGATTTGCGCGCCGTAAACCGGCCCAGAAATTGTCACGACGACGTCATCGCGTTAACAGTGTATTGAAAACACGGGATTAATTATTTTAACAAAAATTAATAAACGTGGAAAGAGGCCACAGCGCAAATTGGGGTACACCCGGACACACCATATAGACTGTCCCTCAATGTTCTCCTCAACGGGAATAAGGAGTGGTTCAGACGGCATTGATTCTATTCCGAATCCATGCGTCTAATCCCATTTCCTTCTAAGCTACTTGAGAACGAGATTATCGGCTCGTTGCAATGTAAGTGGCAAGCAGGCCATGCCCCGGTTAATCAAGGGAACGTCATGTCGATGACGATGACTATGCGTCATGACGGACGCGATTGCGCGTAATGTTTTTACAGATAAGTTGTGCACGGCTATAATGGCAGTATTTTTTGTGTCTGTGAACAAAAGCCCGCTCCTTGCTCATTCGTACACACACTTAGGCAAGAAATCATTTTGGGGAGTTGGCCTAGAAATAATAAAGGCTACACGCATAATGGTAGGAATGCCGTCGTCCTTTAGAGTAACCCCCTAACAGCAGCGTGCGCGGAGCATTCCATTTGTCTTGTGGCGAACCTATGGCAGGCCAGGTACATTTAGGACTACCGAAGAGCAGCGCGACTACGAAGAGTGACGAAGGAACTCAGTGTAGTCGGCCGGATACTGTGTGAAAAGCGACCCGAGAATCAAGCAAAATATGTGTCACACTACGAATATGGTAGTTGGTGAATGAAATGCAGACGTCTGAAAGCCAGATAAGAAGGGGTTTATCCACTTGTAACTGCAGTATAATGATTCGCGTAAATAAACCACTGAACATAGGTCATATATAGACCGTACTTTCTTGAGACACTTCTCTGAAATTGTAATACCGCTGTCTCCAAATCAAACTACAACAGGTTCATCCAGCTTACGTAGGAAGAGTTTGGACTTCAGTACTATAAAGATTCACATCAACTGACCACTGTAAATACATGACCCATAGGCTTAATTTTTGTCCCCGAAAATGAGGAGTGTTTCTACGGTGTGGAAATGGATGTCCAGCGAAGCTGTAGCACATCACGCCAAGTTATTTGAGTATTTGATTTTTATTTCTTGGCAAAACCAAGGGGAGGCTGAGACTAAAGGCGGACGTGGCCTGACAGGGGCCTCAGCCAGCCGATTTACAGCGTACATAATAACACCTCTGTTCACAAATTTAAGCATAATAGCACAATCGTTATAGAGAAATGCAAGAATACATCGTATAATTTTTCAAGGAAAGCTTGAAATAACTGACTTGGACTGCGATGTGTGCATGTTAAATGCCAATGTAAAGCCCACCTGAGGTGGTCGTGACATTGCAAATGTCACGACCACCTCATGTAAAAATATCGGGTTTTTAAACTCTTTACAACGCAATTATTGATACTTGCACGACTTCACCCCGCCACACAAAAATTTGGTCTTCGACTGGGTGAGAATGAGGAGTCCGTCTTGCCGCTTCTCCGTGCGTAAATGACAAGAGTATAGACACTTATTTTATTACGAAGCCAGAAGGCGTATCCGCGTGGAGGTAGATAAAAATTCTCCGCTTTATTGGGGAGAGAGTCTTTTTATTACAGAGGAAGCACAGAGGTTTACCAGCATGAATTCGCCGACATGCTACTCTGCGGGGAAGGGGGGAGAAGGAAACAAAGGGAGTAGATGGAAGAACAAGAGTAAGAGACAAGAAGAAAAGAATAAAAATAAAAAATAAAAAAATAAAAATTAAAAATGAACAGAGTCCTGTTTAAGGGTGCTGAGTAAAAACTTGACTGTACACGCTATGGAGATGGCTACAATGTTGTAGCGACGCCAATGTCCTCGAGGTACTCAAATAATGCAGACCGGGTTTTGCGCTGGGAGGATGGTGAGTGGAATGGTCCAAGCATCAATAAAACCGTTTTACCAGCTCGCCAAGAGCTTTGGCCTCTATTGTCACATAGAGCGAACTTTCTATTGACATTGTATTAAACAAAAGAGTTGCTAGAAAAAAAACATCAACTGTTTTTCCCGTTATGCAGATTCAGTGACCCGTGCAGCTTAGCCGTGCCCGTCTGTATTTCTGAACGCGTTCCTTGGCGCCAGAACCAGTGCCTGCCGCAATGTGTCCGCGTTGTGTGATGCATCGAGGATTTAATTATGAATCGCTCGCTCAGCGGGAGACGAAAGCCGATGCGTCACTTCGGTAATCCCTCCCTGCGCGATTTCGTCCTCGCAGCCGTAATGCGGGTTCACAGCCGCGGAGGCACGGAAGACACCTCTATGAGGTGGGATCAGCGCGGCAGACAGCTACATAGCTTACCACAGTTCAGGGGTGTACTTGCGACATAACGGAGGCAGCGTGATGCCTGAAGCGACGTTGTCCAGCGCGTTCCTGTCTGTGGTGTCTGACGATAATAATCCACCATTGTTTTGAATCTGCCGCTTTTCCCTCCACGCCAGCTTAAAAGTTCTTTTCTGCGTGCTGTTGAAGGCCTTCGATATTCCAGCGAAGCGGCATCGAAAAGGGTGCATTCGAAAGCATATGTTAGTGTGTCTGTAGTAAGAGAACCTTGGGCCGCCGGAGTTTCATGTATTTTTAATGTCTGAGAAATAAAGTCACGGGGATTTTGAGCACGAGGCGATCTATACCACGAGGCGTTGGAAAACCAACGGCCCGGTGTGCCTGCTATCAATTAGCAGGCGGTCAACATCAAAGTTGCACGCAGTTCGGAACACTGACTCTGACCTCGAGGCTATACGTCTCATCACTTGGATATGTATTTTGGTGTTCAAGTTATCCGTAGACACCACTTTTTTAATACTGTAGTAGTAGTGTGCATTGTTGGATGAGGCGGACTTAGCCTTGCATAACTGCCGGCAATTGCTCGCCTAATCATCCCCAATATTATATCAGATACACGCAATGTCACCACACTTCACTTAGTCCTATTATAACAAAGACACACAATGTCACCACCCCTCACTTAGTCCTGTGCGGACTAAGTGAGGTGTGGTGACGCAGAAGAGATTATCTTTCCCTGGGAAAAATAATGATTTCCCTAGGAAAGTAATGTCCTCCGTTGTTTAATAGATTCTCAGGTGTATAATGAAGTGTCCCTGTATGTTCGCTGCTGTGCGACACGGGTCGGCCGCGTCTGCATTCACCCCACCCTTTCTTCGTCGGATTTTCCTCGTAACCACCAATCCCTTATCACTGGTTCCCCAATTAAAATTGAGTGCACCCTTGAACAGCATGTGAGCAGTTTGACCAGTGATATTCCCGCTTAATACCATGAAAGATGGATGGAACGACAGACAGACCGAACAACAGACAGAAATAATAAGACATAAATCATTTGTTACCTGCTTGTCACCTAATCGCTGCAACTATAGCGGTGGATAAGTGTAGACACTGCCAAGTCTGTTGCGTACAGCATCCCGCACAACTGTCCTATAAACCCCTCTATAACACCCTGAACCTTTGCAGCACACATTCACACATAATTATGCCCAAAGGGCAGTTCACGCATCCTGTGCGGGCCAGCGGGCAGAAACATCGTCGCCGCCCACGGACATCTGCAATCAGAAGTTGAAGACGACTTCCTGTGATCGCACAGATGGCGATGTCATTCCATCAATAATAAATCTGGCATACAGCCGGAATATCATTGTGTCTCCCCGTTTATTATATGCCTATTTATTCATTGTGAGTGTTCAACAAGCTCTGGGCCTTCTCGGGTGATGCTCTGGGCAGATGAGGTATAAAGGCATACAAACGGAGAACATACAAGGGAGGGTTATATAAATCAGAAATGGGTAAAAATAAAGGTAGAGTGTGAACAAAGAAGGAAAAAAAGTTTAGGCAGCTTCGCTCGAGCGGCGCGAAGACTGGAAAAATAGAGAAGCTAGCGGTCCCACCTTGCTTATTCGTGTTTCGGCAACGTTTATGCGTGGTTATACTTGGGGACTCGGCAAAGTTTAATGAGTGGTTATGCCTCTAGACTCGGTCAAGTTTTCTGCGTGGTGTCATCGTTACCGCCAAAAAGCAATGAACACTCAGATATTACAGTATGTGCGATGTACACGAGCTCGCAACTCGCTCACGCTCACGGGATTGGACCGAAGTCGTAGCATCCGTTATCGAGTAGTGGTTCTACGGCTATCACGCCGCGCTTCGTATTATTTGGGAGTGACGCTGTTCTGTCGTGCCAACCGTCCTTCGTAGGATAACCGGCTGTTGCACCTTTACACCTCCCACAGATTTCGAAATTTGCCTCTGAACCTTCTCGATGACTGGCAGGCCCGGACAGTGTTGCCCGCAGGCGTTCATATCTCTCCAAAAGTGGACCAAGTTGGCACACACTAGAACCTGCGGCCGCCGGCTTCGCGAACTCAGCGTACCTCAGACGCGAACGAGAAAAGCACGCGAGAGAACATGTCATGAGCGCTGGGCAGAGGGTTCTCGAAGGTCCAGCCACGGCCGGACTTGACGTCATATGCTACATCCACTGCAGAACACTGTCACCTGCTGTTGCCCGTGCTATCTGGCGGCACTAAAAAAACAGCAGCAGCAACGAAAGGTTGCACCAGATAGGTTCCATGTTCCGCTTGAAACGCTCGTGGAGTAGGGCAACGTGGTTCTATAAACGTTGTAGTAGGCTGCCTCGATTCACGTGCGTCTCCGCCGTACGGCAGCGCTGGCATCGAGGCACCCGTCCTGGAGCAGTAGAACACGGTAAATTTAAATGGACTTTAGCAAACATCTAGCGCGTTATCTTGGGAGGAACGAGATGGCAGAGGAAAAGCATGAGAAGTGAGTGGGAAACAGGAGGGAAGCATATACTTGCCAGGGGCTCCAGTCGACTATCATCTTTCGTCGACATTCGCAACGAAAGGAGTAGCAGAGTAGTGAGCTGGGAAAGTTTGTACGGCGACATTCTGGGCAACAGCGCGAAAATGACGTGGACGAAGGGAACGGACAGAACGAGCGCTGATCAACGAAGAGAACGGACAGGACGAGCGCTGATCAGTGCTCGTCCTGTCCGTTCTCTTCGTCCACGTCTTCTTTCGCGCTGTTGCCCAGAATGACGAAAGAAGTAGATACGCGGCCAATTTTCGTTTGTTTTTGGACAACTTTACGCTTGGATGCTACGACGACCCTAATCATTTCACACCGTGGTGGAGGTCGTGTTCCGTTTTGGTCTGGGCTACAGAGCGCGCATACCCAGATTTATTGGCTTTCAAACATCTTCCGCGTACATTTCCCTCTCACTAGCGGAATGAAGCAATTATGTTTTTACAATCTTTCTGTGCATAGATACTGAGAGTACCGAAGTTTTTAAGAATAGCACCAATGAACTTCCTATGCCGTCATGCGTGGTGAGAGGCTTGGTAGGCATCTCGCGCTGCTATCTGAAAAAGCCAAGCCGTGCGATACGGCAGGGTAGCAGTGTATTGCGTGAAATAAACGTGGTGTATTGTTAAAACATCGGCACAGGCTGTTTTAACTGAACGGTCGGTGCTGCCCTCTATTAGGACGCATGAAACAGGCATTCATTATAGAAAATGCAGACTTTACTATTCGGAAGCGCAGAAAACCCTCAACAAGCAGCAGGCCACAGCTTGGAGACGGATTCAAACCGGGACGTACGCAAACCCAGTCTTACACAGCTATTACTGCCCAGCCATACAAGACGACAAGTGCAAACACTGAAAGCAGGGAGCGGATTTAGAACACATCATCTGGTCCTGCCCCAAAATACATAAAAATGATCACAGAACACTCATCATAAGCATTCCTCAGCAATGAGAGGCAGCCTTGCTCAGCTCGGAAGCTGACATCCAGCTACAAGTAGTCCGGGTGGCCGAAGCCGCCGCCAGGGACCAAGGACTCCTGGCTGATGGCTGAAGGGGAATGGGCAGGGACTCCCACCTCTCCTACTCCCAACCCCTTACCGGGCAACAATAAAAGTTCTCTCTCTCTCTCTCTCTCTCTCTCTCTCTCTCTCTCTCTCTCTCTCTCTCTCTCTCTCTCTCTCTCTCTATCTATCTATCTATCTATCTATCTATCTATCTATCTATCTATCTATCTATCTATCGCTCTATCTATCTATCTATCTATCTATCTATCTATCTATCTATCTATCTATCTAGCGCTCTATCTCTATCTCCATCCATATGTAGTCACCTCACATTTATTTCCTAACTTTCTGCTGAATGGTCTCAATGACTGGCAGGCCCGGGTCGTTTCGTCCGCAGGCTTTCACATCTCTCCCAAAGAGGACTTGTCCTCTCTTCTTGGTCGACGAAGTGCCACCGAACGCATACCGTAATGAAAAGCGCAAAGGAGCGTCCCAGGCCAAGCCACCATATAGGCATCTTCAACGTCTCACTTTTAACGCGAAAGTGTTATAATCCCGGATACGCCAAGATTTCGATGACGTCATATCCGTCACGGAAATGACGTCAGGACAACGATGCTGCCGTCTAGGAGGGGTGAAGCTAAAGGTGCGTTCCAATTTACCGTTTAGACAGCTTCGTTGCCGTCTTCGCGGACAGTACGCCATGTTAAGCACCGTTCCAATTCGAACGAAGCAGTCAACGAAGACTGCTTCGAGGAGACAGCATCGAAGTCAGCAACGATGCAGGCTACCTTCCTGTCTAAACCGAAAAGCGACGCCAGCGCCACCTTTTTAGCGTTTTTATGTTGAACCAAAAGCACTTGTTCCTTTATATAAATATTTATTACAATTTACTAGTCATTAAGGTGACTTTGCCTAGTTTTTAAATTACGTAACGTTTGTAATAACAACGGTAATATTAGTTACGAAACTTTCGGCTTGCTCATCTCAACATGTCTGCAACGACGCTGTCGTCTGCTGGTCGTTTGCGCTGGTGTTGCGTTTGCGACCGAGGCGCCGTTCCAATTTCATTCCTTTAGACGTCTAGTTAGACTGCTTCGTAGACTGTCTACCAAGCTGTCTGCGAATTGGAACGCAGCATAAGAGTGCATCATGACGCTAACCAGCAACGACAGTTCGGTGTCGTAGCGTCGTAGCGCTAATCGGCGTCATAGCGACGCCGACGGGCGAATGGCGCGAATGCCGAGTGATTTGGTGCGAAGAGAAACGTCAGCGGGAAGCGGGACGCGTCCGCGCGTTCACGGTTCACGCTACGAATTCCACCTCTCGCGTTCCACAAGCTGAGCTCGTCGCAACGCAACCGTCTGCCGTACCAACACGCCACGTAGCAGGACCAAAGTGGTCGCACGTTTCCTGAAGTGACTCGCTAGCAGGACGTCGCTCGCCAAGCACACCGACAAGACAGCCGCCACCCCGCAAATCATGCTCCTTTCGCTGCCGATTTCGCTGCACATTTCACTTTCGTGCTTTACCGATTCCTATGACATCCACAGTTTTTCCTCCCTCATTAGTGCCGCGACACGGCATCACCGAAACAAGTTAGAAAGCAAGCAGCGGTTCTCCGGTTTTCGAGAAGAGGGCGTCTGGGATGAGGAGGTGTTGTGTCTGGGATAGCGGTGTTGTGTGCGTCAGAAGGAGTCGGCGACAGAGAAGTTTCTTGAGAAAATCAGATAGCAGAACGAAGACTGCTCTGGGTATGTGCCGGCTAGAGGGAACTGGCCAAATAGCCTAAGCATTAAAGTGACGTCGGACGAAGAGGATGACAAGATCGTGGGAGTGAGGAAGCTGAAGAAGGAAAAGAAGACAAGGATCACGGAAGCTGACGTGTCTGTCAGCGTGGTCGCTTGCTTCTAAGCTGCTTGGTTTTTCGCTTTCCTGGTTCAGGTGATCGGCCAACCTTCAGGCGGATTAGCGGTTGTTTCCCGCCATTCTTTTGGTCTTTTCTTTTCTTCCAGGTTGCTGGTTTCCGCGCCTGGATGTCTTTTGAGTCTCCTAGCCGGGGGAGTTCCCTCTGGGCGGCCTCGATTCGTCCGCAGGACATGCAATTGGAAGCCCTAAAGCGCAGTGGGGTGGGCAGCATCCCCGTGGCCTTGGTGCCAGTAAGTGGCGGATTCATCCGGCTGAAAAACCCGCGGGCTGTACAGGCGGCACTTCGAGCGGCTACTGAGAAGTTCGAGCACATTACGGAGGTTCGTCCGTTTGGCAAAGGTGGCGTCTTGTGCCCATCGTCAGACGAGGCCTGTGTCACTGACCTCTTGAAATGTACAATGTTTACCTCTGTTCAGGTGAGTGCATTTATCCCCCCTCACCTTGCTTGCGTGAAGGGCATCGTTCGAGGTGTTGATGTTCAGATGACACCTCAGGAGGTACTAGAGCAGTTTTCGGTAGCGGGAGTCACCTCAGTTTACCGTTGCAGCCGTGTTGTAGAGAAAAACAGGGTGCCAACAGAATCTGTCATTGCTACATTTGTTGGGACGCAATGTCCATCGGAGATTAAAGTATGGCCACTCATTTACCGTGTGGAACCTCTCTCTCCCCGGCCTCTTCAGTGTCACAACTGTTGGCGTTTTGGCCACACATCCAAGGCATGCAAATCGTCTCCCCGGTGTCGCGCATGCGGTGAGAGCCATTCTGTCGAGCTATGTGCTGCCCAAGATGCCAAATGTTGTTTGTGTGGAGCGGCACACCCAGCTGATTATTCTAATTGCCCTGCGAGAGCTCAAGAAGTCCAAGTTGTCGAGGTCATGGGTAAGCGTCGCTGCTCGCGCGGGGATGCTGTTACAATTGTCAAAGAAAGGACACATGGTTATGCTGGAGTTACAGCCAAACACTCTCCATCACTCGCTGATGCAGCCGTAGTGAATACCATTGTTGCAGCGGTTGAACAAACCGTTACCAAGCTCCAACAGTCTTCCTTCGCTGACCCAGCTTTTGCTTCCGTTGTAGCAGCGGCTGTTGAGAAGGGTGTCTCTTCAGTAATCACCCAGTTAACTTCCACCATAATCGAGTGCGTGTCTCGCACAGTGGTGACTCAGCTGGCGCCACATTTGCAGCCCGCTCCCCTTTTGTGTACCTCCTCTCCCCAAGTGATCCAGCAAGTTTCCACCGCCCCTGAAGGTCCGCTGCTCTCAGCAGCTAATCTTGCCTCGGATTCTGTTAAAAAATCGTCTACTCTCGCTACTTCAATGCGTGGATCGGAACATCCTACTTACGCTGAGGCTGGTACTTCGTCTGTTCGTGGTCCTACGGCCGACAACGAGTATTTGCCTTCCCTTTCGCCCTCTTCAGACTCGGACATGGAGCTTCAGGCTTGGCCTATGGAGACTGTTCTTCTGTCTAGTAAACGTTCCGGATCACCTAGTACCGAAACCCTGGAAGTGCAGCCAAAAGCAAAATCCAAGAAAGGTAAATCTGTTTCAAAGCCCAAGAATCAGATATTACAAGCTGCAGTTGCTGCAGCCGGTTTCTCTGAATCATAGGGGTTCTAAAAGTCATTCAGTGGAATTGTCGCTCCGTTCCGGCAGGCTTTGCGGATTTACTTTGTTTGTGCTCCCAATTTTCCCCAGACGTAATTTTGCTACAGGAAACCTGGCTTAGTAGCAACCAAAAATTTGGTCTTTGTAATTACCGCACCTTTCGACTAGACAGGCCAACCCGAGGTGGCGGTCTGTTAAGTTTGATATCTACAAAGTTTGCCCACACCGCGAAGGTGTCCTTCCAACTTCAACGCCCAGACTGTGAAATTTTAGTGCTGGAATTAAAGCTACCTGGTTGCCTCCCCTTCTCATTGGCCAACGTGTACTTTCCTAGTGGCGTCGTTGATTCCGAACCACTTGATTTGGCTATTGCTTCGGCTGTACCTCCCATTATCTTTGCAGGAGACTTTAATTCCCACCACGTTACTTGGGGCTTCCGGACGGATTCTTGCGGTAATCGCTTGTTGGATTGTATTACAGATAACAACTTAACATGCATAAATTCGGATTCTCCAACCTACCATAAGGAACAAACGCAATCTGTTTTGGATTTAACTATATCATCTCGATGTGTTTCAGTGCCTTCTTGGTCAACCGTTGATGGCGGGTCGAGTAGTGACCACATCCCAATAGTTTTTGACATTGGGTGTCCCATCCGCTTCGTTTACCGCCAGAGCCGTTCTTTTGTTAACTATAAAAGGTTTCAAACTTCTCTGAAGGAGTCCCTGTCCTCTCTGGACACACAAAATGAAGCTGAATGTGCGACAGGCCTTTGTTCCGCCCTTTCCTCTTCAGCTCAGTCGTCATTATTTGAAGTGATGTCGAAGAAGTCAGTATTGCCGAGTCCCTGGTGGGACGAAGAATGTTCGCGCAGCTTTAGACGTAGAAAGGCGGCCTGGAAGAAACTTTGCCATAACCTATCCCCGCTTAACTGGTGCAACTACAAATATTTTTCAGCGGTATTCAAACGCGCTGTTTCTAATGCTAAACAGACTTATGACACAGATCGATCTCTGTGTCTCTCCAAGCCTAACAATAAGCGTGCGCTTTTTCGCTTTCTTCGATCGCGGAAAGCAGTACCCTCTCCAGATAATACAGACTCTGTGGTCCTATCTTCAGGTGAACTCTCAGAGTCCCTAGAGTCCATAGCTGATGGGCTTCAAGCTCGCTTTTCGTCTTCCTTAGCGATGTAATTTACTCCGCCAGACGTGGTAGACGACTTCATAGAGGTAACGCTATCAGAGCTCGCTGGCGTAATGACTAAATTGACTGCAGCAGCTCCTGGCCCAGATGGCATTACAACTGAAATGCTGAAGTTATTATTTGACGAGGCTCCCAATCATTTACTTAACATGATCAATTATTCTATTCGACATGCATGAATCCCCCATGTCTGGCGTCTCGCCAAAATACTTCCGGTACTTAAGAATGCTTGTCAGGGCCTCTTGATTGAAAACGTCAGGCCTATTGCGTTGACATCTAATGTGGTTAAATTAATTGAGCGGATTTTGCAGCAGCGCATAATGCAATTGGTGTCCAGTTCTAGAATCTTTAGCCCAAGACAAATTGGTTTCCGCCCTGGGTGTTCGATTTGGAGTGCGCATATGGACCTTGAAAGCCGGATTAAACTAGCCCGTCGCACTAACCAGTTTTCGGCCCTAGTAACCCTAGATGTAGCAAAAGCTTTTGATAGCGTCGAATACCCTGTGTTGTTGTCCCGGTTACAAGTCTTAAACTTCCCAAGGTATATCATAGCTTGGATTTGTGAATTTCTGAGAGGCAGGCAATTCAGTTGTGTAAAATTTAATGTCACCTCCTCACAGCGGCCACAGTCCAGGGGCGTACCGCAAGGGGCGGTCCTTTCCCCTGTTCTTTTTAACATCCTTGTAAGCGCTATTCCGGTGGTTTCTGGTGTTTCTACATATGTATATGCCGACGATATTGCGTTTTTTGCATCAGTACCTGACATTCAATCTCTTTACAAATTATTGCAGTCTTATCTGAACATTATTGCGTCCTGGTTGGACAGTATTTGTCTCTCTATGAATGTGAACAAATGTTCCTTATTAGTTATTGCAATCTCAGGTCCTGTTAACATTACTCTCAGTTACCGACAGTGCATAATTCCTCAGGTTCCTTCTTTAAAGTACCTCGGGATTATTTACACCAGTGAACTTGACTGGACCGCACATATAGCCGGCATTGAGGCCAAAGGTGCACGTGCTGTTGGGATGTTGAGAAGTCTCAGTCATAGAAAGAAGGGCATGCGCAGAGAGACCCTTCTTATGATATACAGAATGTACGTTCGCCCCATTTTAGAGTTTGGGTGCGTGTTATTCTCTGGGTGCGCCGCGTATAAGCTTCATCGTCTGGTTATTCTGGAGCGCCAGGCTCTTCGCTGCTGTTTAGGGTTGCCTAAGAATGCAGCAAATGCAGTAGTTTACTTGGAAGCGCGCGTTCCTCCTCTGCTTAGTAGGTTCCGGGTTCTGACTGTTGAAACTTTTCTGAGAGCTTATAGCTCTGAGGTGAACAGGGAGCAGTATATCTTTATTGCAGAACCAAGTGAATTTATGGTGCGCCAATGGCCCAGGTCCTTATGTCCACAAAGCACTTTGATACAGAGCTTCCTTTCTCCATTGGGTGTAGCAATAAATCAGATTATTCCATATACTGACAGGAGTTCACCTCTTTCTATCAATTTCCGGAACATTTTCCCCAAAAATGCTAAACTTACCAGCCCGGCTGCTCAATCGTCTTCTCGAAGATTATTTGGCCTCTATGCAGCCAGGTGCTATAATTTATACAGATGCCTCTCAACGAGAAGAAAAATCCGGTATCGGAATATTTTCCCTTTCCCTTAACTGGACCTTTTCGGTTCGTCTGCGTGATTTTATCCCCATATTCTTTGCGGAATTCCTGGCAATTGTCCTGGCGCTACGAAAGCTGGATGTGTCAATTACATCTCCAATGATAATTTCCGATTCTTTTTCTGTATGCCTAGCACTTTCTTCCCCTAAAGAAAGCTGGATGTGTCAATTACATCTCCAATGATAATTTCCGATTCTTTTTCTGTATGCCTAGCACTTTCTTCCTGCCACCTCACTTCACTGAAATTCACCTTCTTTGGGTTCCTGGTCATGCAGGGATCACATTCAACGAGACTGCCGACTCTCTAGCAAGGGTAGCACTTTCTGGCCCTGTAGTAGACGTCGTAGAGCCGACACCTTTAATAACAGCAGCTAGGTACCGTAGGATGCTGAAACTCCAAGTACAGCAAGAATCGGTTTTATTATCATTAAGGGATTTTAATCATCTTAAATTCTCATGGAGACCTTAATGGTGCCCTTCACGCAACTTAGAGGTGGTTATTACAGCCTTACGTTGTCGAGTACCCAAGTTAAATAGGTATTTGCACAGGTCTCGTCTGGCGCCAACAGCTCTGTGCAGCTATTGCAACGAAGACGAGTCTGTCGATCACTACCTTTTGACATGCCGACGTTTTTCCCGACTGAGACGTCAGTCCCTGGAGGTGCCGCTTTACAGTTTGGGGATATCCCTAACAGCGCCGGCTATTCTATCGTTCGGGGCATCCGAAACGGGGTTCTGCCGCCGGGATGTATGCTCTGCCCTCCTGCGCTACATTGAAAATTCAAAACGATTCTCTTTATGATTGCGATTGGTCACCCTCGCTTTGATTTTTCAATATTTTTTTTTCCTTTTTTCTCAAAAATTTTTCCAACCGGTCTAAATTATCTTTCCTAAACGTCTCGTGATTAGATAAGAATTCCATTCATTTTATCCATCCTCTGTTGATTGGCCGATCCCCTGATTGGGTATGTGCCATAACTAAAGGCGCAACAACAACAACAACAACAGTGAGGAAGCAGGCGTGGATTCCGGGCAGCAAGGCTTTCCAGGGCTAACTGCAAGACGCGGTAGCCGCGGTCTCCCGAGGCCGTCGTCAGGACGCCCGGAAACCCAGCAAGGCTGCAGTGCCAGCCGTGCCTTGCCTTCGTCGGTCGACCGCGCATTGAATCGCCGGCATCGCCCGTGTGACCTGATGTTCTCCGCGCCGATCTACCGACAGCCGCCGAGAACCGAGACTGGCCAACGCCTCAGCACTGAGTGCGCCTTATCACGTGAGACTTTTTATCTATCACGGGTGGGTCTTCAAACGGAACCGAGAACGGTTGTTATTTCGTTTACGAACTTACGAACTTACGAATTTCGTTTATGAACTTGGTGTCTTTAGGGTTGATTTTAGTGCCGCAGTCTATTTGTAAGTGTGGCGTACGTCTCATTAACTTGTCTCGTCTCAACAAATGTCCGACTTCATCTTATACGCCCGTCCTAAGTGCCTGTCTGGTTTTTGTGACGTGAATCACGAGGTCTTGCCACCAATTCCATGACAGCATCGCTTCATTTGCTTGTATTTTTAAACTCAAAAGTTGAATACTGTTATTCGTGCTTTGGCCTCGACTATTGGCCCAAAAATTAGAAAGAAAAACTCCCACCTCCCCTCGCGGGAACCCCTTTGTAGATGCGACGCATAGGCGGAGCGGCGAAGGGACCGCGTTTTATAGCGCACATAACGTTGAGGGGACTGCGTAAGCCGGTCCCAGTCGATGACGACGTTGGCGTACTTGTAAAGCGGCGTGGACTCTAGGTGTTTGAGCCAAGCGTGGATGTTGCTTCGCCGGAGAACGGCACACCGGTTATATGCGCAGCGCGCCCGAAGGAGAGGAAACCGTTGAAGAGAGTACTGCACATGCGCCGGCCCCAGCGCGTCTGCCGCGGCTATGACGCAACGTGCCGCGGCTATGACGCAGCACAATCCAACACACTCCACTTTAATCCAATCCAATCCAAATCCCCTTGGCATGTCAAGTCCCCTTGACATGTCCCGAGGCCCCGGCCAAGAGTCGGAAATGGGATAAGCAGTAAGGAGTGGGGAGAACATGGAAAGAAAGGCAGCTAAAGTCACTCCTCAGTGCCAGCTTCTCTGACGAAGCCCAGCAGTATCAAGCAGGTGCTTCCTATG
Source organism: Haemaphysalis longicornis (assembly GCF_048455015.1). Lineage (NCBI taxonomy): Eukaryota > Metazoa > Arthropoda > Arachnida > Ixodida > Ixodidae > Haemaphysalis > Haemaphysalis longicornis. Next base: position 73,071,231 of record NW_027526385.1, on the reverse strand, counting down.
AGGTCGGACCCAAAGTGGGTGGACCCCAAATTCGTAGTCTGCCGGTCGTAGCGAGCCAAGTGTCTTCAGGCAGCGTTCTCTAGGAACACCCAGTGCCGAACACTCCCACAGCAGGTATCGCGCACTGCAAAGGGCCCCGGTACCACATTTCTGGCAGTTGGGAGTGTTGTACGGCTTGCCCCTCCTGAAGAAGTAATGAGCCGTACTAGGCGTAAGGGCCGTGCCCGTTCTTATACGTCGGTCGCAACAGCGTCGGCGACGGCAGACTCGTGGGCGAACATAGCCGAAAGAAACGTTCTCGGATATTCTTACGCACCCCCTTCAAAACTGTTTTCTTAACTTCTTTTGACCTCGCAGGCGCTGAAGGTAGGCTCAGCGTGATTTATCTTCTTGTGAAATTTGATTTTCTTCTGACAATTTATGCCTTTTGCAGTTCGTTTTACATTTTCAGGATGCCTAAAACATTAAAGACATGTTAAAACAACTTATTTTCCCGTCTGTCGTTTCAGCCCTTGCACCCTGAATCAGTTCCGGAAGTCACTGGCATTTATTTTATTAATTATATTTCTCGGCCGCGTTATTGCCAATAAAGGTCCATGTGTAACCAGTATAACGCTAATGGATTTCAGACCTTTATGAGTTGCTTTTCTAACATCCACATCATGTTGACACCTCGTCATACAACGAGGCGGCCCAGGCTTCTGTCCGAGCCCTCTCTCCTAAGCAATTCTCAGAAGCTAACAACCTGAGTGCTTCTCCGCCCGTACCCCCACTCTATGCTGATATATTCTATAGTTCATCTCACAAGCTAGCTGCAGCACTGTGGAGGCTACATTGTTGTGCCCCTCAGGGCGCCTAACTCACCGCGAAGGAAGCGACAAAAGGCGCCTGGGCCGTGCGGTGCCACTTGCCGAGAGGGGAGAAGGGAGTGTCCTTTCAGGACCCCCTTCACGGCGGATTAGGCGCCCTCAGTGGGCGCACTATTGATAACAATGTAGCCTCCACAGTGCTGCAGCTAGCTTGTGAGATGAACTATAGCTCATTTCCGCTGACAAAGCCAGCACTTCTCGCCACCCCATCCAAAGCTTCACCAGACAGAAGAATTCAACTTGCGGCGGCTCCAGACCAACGCCCCCACCCAGCTCCCGTCTCCCCGACCAGCTCCTTGTGGTTAAGAGAGCGATTGCAGTCAAGACAGCGAATGGATACCCGTGACGAGGCACCACTCCCGCAAGAACATCATTGATCTCAATAAAGTATCTCTCTCTCTCTCTCTCTCTCTCTCTCTCTCTCTCTCTCTCTCTCTCTCTCTCTCTCTCTCTCTCTCCGGAAACCCGTCTTCACGCTATCTACCCCTGTACTCTCCCAACCGCAAACACTGTCCATCTTTGTGTGCCCCACACCACATGGTATGGGAGTGCCACCTCTCATACCATGGGGGCGTCCCATACCATAAGGGTGTTGGGGGGAGAAGAGGGGTGCGTCGACTATCTCCACAACTGCGTGGGATCCGCCATTTTGCTTACGTCATTTAGTTTGTCAAACACGATTTCGTTACTATTCATCAGATTAGATTAACCTATTTCACTGCCCAGGCGCCCATTTAGCTATACTCGGTTACAACTCAAGAACGGCACCACCTCATGTAGTGTATCACTCCGCCAAAGCGCCGCACCCGTGATGTCAGTGCGCGCGCGTTTTGAAAGGGGTTTGCTATGAATGCGTGATATCGTCTGCCTTGTCTCACGCAGTTGTTTGTCGTCAGTGGAGTCGTTTATGAGCATATGAAGTCCAAAAAATCACGCGAACGGCTCACGCCATGTTCAAAATATTCCCAGTAACGCCCTACTTGCGCTGCGCGGAGAAACATCCGGCTACGGTGATAAGGCACAGCGGCAACTTCCGGTGCCGTTCTTAAGTTGTCACCGAGTATAGTTGTTGCGCTACTCAGCATTTAACATCACTGCTGGCGTGACTAGCAAATTTTGAATGCATTTTTAGGCAGAGAATAAAAAGCCCTTCACGTAATTTCGTTGGATAAGGTCAATTCGATTAGGCAGGCTGAGCAAAAATTGGCCGCGTATCTTCTTGCTTCACTGCAGTCTTACGCCACCCCTGCCACGTACCTCCTCCTCTGCTACCACTCCTCTCACTCACGCTCTCCGAGTCCCATCTCGGTCCTCTCGCGGTGGTTTGTCCAATGCAATTCAATTTTCCCGCCTTGCACGGATGTTGCGCCAGCTGTTGGAGACAGCGCACATTTTTTCTTTATCTTGTCTTCTTGCTCGGCCTGCACCAGCACGAGCGAGAGCTCTATTTTTATGCTTGCTTTTATCTGGCACTTGCTGGAGGCTTTCCGGGCCATTTTTAACGCGTTGTTTTCTTTTTTGACTTGCTGCCTCAAAAACCACGCGAACTAAAAGAATGCGGGAACCGTTAATTACGTACTGCCAGCAGGTTTAGTTGAAAACTAGGGGTGGACGATTGATCGATTAACCTTCCGATTAGCCTATCAATTCTCTTGGTAATTTTTCTAAGCGGTTTATCGCTTTAAGTCATGTAAGCAAACTAAAACCACTGAAGCTATGCGCTCGAACTAGCGCAAAGCTCGCAAGCGCGTCCAGGCCGGCCGTGCTGAAACAAGTCAGACACGTTGAATATGTGCGCAAGCTTGTGTCGAGGATCATATTCACGTTCGAAACACCAGCCTCACGTCATAGCAGAAAACCATGGACGCATTCTCAGATATAGTGATTAAAACCAAACGCTTATAGCCAAGACATACGGGAAAATGGCTACTCGAATATGCACGGCACAGAAAATGGCAAGCATGCACTCACAACGTTTGGCCGTTGTATAAAATACATGTAGTACCTGTAGTAAGTAACCACCTTTAATGGGAGCCCCCTGAAACTATGCCGGCTGTCGATGTTCCTGATTCTAGAAAAGAATGATGCTTATCACGCGGTGATAAGCATCTCGCCCGCTTCAGCGCCATAATGACCTGACGAGAGCATACTGATGTTATTTATGTTGTTACTGCTCTATTATGAGTATTATTCAAATAACGTTTTTAAAATTTTCTTCCTAAACATTTGCCTACGATTAATCGGTCAATTCACCTATCTAAACTATCCGGTGAAAAGTTTCAACTCACGCCCACCCTATTTAATTGAAACAGTTCGGCCCATTTCTATTCCTTTTAGGGGCGAAGCTCCTAAAGCCATGGGTCTGTCCATCCCTTGTGTCTCGTGGTACGTGACCGCCGCATGCTTTCGGAGATGTCGCAAAGTGGGCCGCGTTGCACGCGCAAGAACCGGCTGCAACCGGCAGCGCAAACTCGGCACCGGGAGCGCGAGCTTGTCTGTGTTCGCCAACGGAGGCGCGAGCGCACGTGCACTGCGAGGGGGAGATCACGCAAGAGATCACGCCACGGACGCAGGCAGTCGTTCTCGGAGATCGAACGAGACGCAAGGACCTTTGCTCGTTTCCTCTCGTCTTGATCGGGCACAAGTTCGCCCTAAATATCTCGTCTAGAAAGTCGCGCTTAAACCGCGCGTCGGCAGCTTCGGGCTGAGCTCGCTTGATGCGTTTTGCAGCCGCCTCGCGAGCTCTCACTGCATCGGGGTTTGCCTGCCGATACGAGCGCTTGCTTGCAGCCTCACACCCTACAACAACAACAACAACAAACGAACAAGAACAAAATAAAAGTTGATTTGTACAATGTACGCACACATTCTTACGTCTTTCTTAATGATGTAATGGGCGAACTTTCACGGGAGAGTTACGGTTACCGATGATCTCCCCCTCTCGAGCTTCGCCCCACTTATCATCATTCATTCCGTGGATATGGCGTGATTTTTTTAAATGCAGAGCATTTCAGTAACTCACGATGTCACCCGCGTTGGCGTCCGTAGTCCGCGTCCGCATCGCTCCCCCTACACTATATAAAAAAATAGTACTTGCCGGCGCCAGGTTTCGATCCTACGACTCTGCGGGCGGAACGCAAGGTGCACGGTACTCTACCAACTGAGCCACAAAGCCGACACAGAACGGAAGGTTACGAACGTGCCTTATATCCTTGACTCATTCAACCGTCGGCCAGAGGTGCGCCCTCTCCCCCGCGTCCTCCTCGCCTTCTCTCCGCTCGCAACGCCCTCTCCCGCCGCGTTGGGGACGTGCGCAACACCCTCTCTCGCCGCGTTAGGTTCGCGCGCAAGAACAGGTGGGGCGCTCGCATCGCGCTTTCTCGCCGCGGTCGGTTCGCGCTTAAACCACATATGTCGTTCGCGCGCGCTGCGGTCGCTAACATCTGTGGCGTGATCGTGACGTCAGCATCACGCGTTCGCGTGGTGGCGATTTCGGCGCTATAACACTCTCTCGTAGACCTGTGCGCCGGTCAGAAATCGCCGGCGGCGGCGCGCCGGTGTTCCCACCTCCGGCGGCGGCGTGAAACGGCGCGGGGGTCCCCGGATCGGCGGCGGCGCGGCGCGGAATAGCGGGTGGTAGTGGTGGTGGTGGTGGTGGTGGTGGTGGTGGTGGAGAGAGAGAGAGAGAGAGAGAGAGAGCGAGAGAGAGAGAGAGAGGGGGGGGGGGGATTTTGGGGAAAAGAAAATATGCAAAAACCGTGGGGGATCCGGACATGTGTAGGACAATTCGGTGCAGCACGTCTCGGTGCGGACATTTCGGTGCCCGGCATGTCCCAGGCATTTCTTTAAACATTTTAGCTTTAATACTTTCGTTTCGTCAGACGATAGAGAGCATTAGCGCCTAATACCCAATGTCGAAATTAAATGTTAAAAATTAACGTTGTTAATTTACTTCCCTTCTACCATTTTTATTTCAGCATTCATGTGAACAACTCTAATATTTTAATTCAAGTGTTACCGAAAGGCTTTGATTTCACTTCACCCACCACTGTAAGACGCTGCTGCTTTTAGTCGCTTCCTATCTCTCCCCCCCCCCCCCTTCCCCGTCCGCCAAACCACCGCGAAAAGAAAGAAAGAAAGGAAACGAGCTAGCTTAAGCGCGCGTGCATTTTCTCTATCGATTTATTCTTGCAGTCGGTGTTGGTTCTACTCGAAAACTAGCCATTGACCGCATGGTGGAGTGGCTAAACGGGTGGGGGTAGGGTGCCTGGATGTTCCTCCTCGCCCGCCCCTCCGTGAAGGGTGGAGACATTCTTTGCAGGGTCCCTCGCCGCCTCGACCGGTTTTCGGAGCCGCCGACCGCCATGACGATCCCCGCTACTGCGGCGGAACCGCCGAATTGTGCAGCGGCCGACGTGCTGTAACTGTCTGGCCGCGATTAGCGGCTCAAAATGCCTGGTTGCTGCGTGCCTCTGTGCACAAACCACTGCAGGAATGGTTGGCGAATGTTTCTGTGGTGGTATCTTGTGCAATATTTTTAATTGATCAAGTGAAGGAGCTGAACCAGACACGTACTTTAGGGATTTCATTGCATCATTTTGAGTATTATAACGAGATGTGGCTGTGTGTAGCAAACTGGGAGACTTTCTGTTGTAATCAGTTCCCCTTTAATTATATTTCATGACTTCTCGCTTTGTTTGGTTGTGTTTGTTTGTTTTAACTTTTTACCAAATGATCCCCAATCCTTTTACTTTTAATTGTGAATCGATTTTTCTTTTTTCTGATAGTTTTCTTGCAAGTTCCCAGGTCCACTAGAGCTGTGCACGGGCCCGGGCCGGCCCGAAAGCCCGAGCTCGGCCCGACCCGCGGGCCGGGCTCGGGCCGGGTAGCATGCAATATTCCGGGCCCGGGCCGGACTCGGGCTTGAACCAAAAATTTTGTCGCGCCGGGCCGGTCCGATCCGGCCCGGGCAGTTCCTGAGGCACGGCTATCCTGTGCAGCAAATTCTAAATTGTTGGCAAGAGAAAGTTTTTTGATATTTCCGGTAAAGTGAAAACAAAAAAAAAGGAAGTGCTGATTCACTACCGCGCCGTTAAAAGATATGATAAAAAAACGATTGCACTTAGAAAGCCTTCACATCAATAAAAGAAACGTCTGGGTCCCACCAGCTTAGTTCCTGCTGCTGAGCACGAGGTCGCGGGTTCCATTCCCGGCCGCGGCGGCCGCTTTTCTGATGGAAGCAAAAAGCAGAAACGCCCGTGTGTACGAGATTTCGGCGCGCGTTAGATCCCCAGGTGGTCAAAATTAATCCGGAGCCCTCCACTACGGCGCACCTCATCGCCTGCGTTGCGTCGGCGCGTTAAACCCTACAATCAATCAAACCATCAGATTAGTGGGAGAGAGCGGGCCAGGAAACGAGGACACTCCAGCCACCGACTACAACATGATTGTATTTGCTCTCCTTTTCAAACTAAAACAAACCCTTTTCGAACTAAAACAAACAGAACAAACGTGGCCTGGATTATGCAGTGTGTGCAGAGTTTGAAGAACCAATTTTCTAAGCAGAGCCCATAATTATTTCGCGCAAGAATTTCTTTAGAGCCATGACTAAAGGCAAGAAAGAACTGAAGCGCAGATAAAATCATGCTGCCAACGTAACTAGAGGGAAAGACAAAAATTTCAGCAAGGAATGGAAGAACGCAAGGTGCAATATCTGTTGAAGAATTACAATAATAAAAAAAAATCACCTTACTCGGAACCATTTAAGGTATCCTCGGGTGTGCCTTGATTTCGAAGGCTGGCAAATGAAGTTACACGGCTACCGAAAAAAAAAAGCTTCTAAGTGAGGATAAGTTGTACAAAGTTCGGTCCAAGTTTAAAGGAAATTTAAATCTTAGACAGTCGTATTCGCTTTGTGCTTACGCTTTTTAGGTTAACAACAAACATCTTCAAGTTCATGTTAATATCCTGTCGGACTAGGGATGATATTTAACAACACTCTGGCGGGCTCGGGCCGGGCTCGCGCTCAGATTTTAAATATTCGTCGGGCTCAGGCCGGGCTCAATTTTTATGAATTTCTCGGGCCCGGGCCGGGCCCGGGCCATGTCTCTATCGGGGCGCGTCCGGCCGGGCCTAGAAATTTCGGCCTGTTCACAGCTCTAAGGTCCACCGCCTCACCCAAAATTAACATCTGCATGCTGCGCCACTATTTCCTGTACCTATTAAATGGCTTCGCCGATTAGGCATTTTTCTTCAGTTACAAAGCGCTATACATTTGGGGCTTCTTGGCAGATTTTTTCTTTATGTGTTAACTGCGGTGCTTTAGATAAGCCTCTGCTATTTCGTTCATTCACTTTTAGCTTTTGTTTTCCCCTTGGAGAAACAACTACATACACTACTACAACAACTGAGTGCCCTCGCTTCGCTTTGCGCATTATCTTGCATATACAAGGTATGCTTTTTGCGGCTATGATTTTCGGCAAAGAAGGCTCATGATTAATATCAGTTAACTGCGAAATCAGACAGACTTAGTGGAAGAACAGGGCAATTCATGTAACATATACCTCTCCCGCGAAGTCTTTTCACAATACATTGCCGGTCGAACGCACTTATATAAGACGCAACTTTTTCGCAAATTAGATTTAACACCAAAACTAACGATCAAGAAGCGAGCCTCAGTGATGCATTATTATGCGTGTTACATTTAAAAGTGTAGAGACATTACGCTGACTTAAGTTTACAAAACAAAAAAGTAGGAGACGCACGTATAGGCGGTAGGCGCGGATGCGCCTCTGTGTGCCGTGTTTCTCCCGCTATTTCATCTTGTCGACTTAGCTAGCGCAGTGTTTTCACTGTTAAGACGTACAAACAAGCCCACAAATAAGTTCTCCTTCCCTCTGGAAGCGGTTTGTGGCCACGGAATGCGTGTGCATATAAGAATCCGATAGGACATCCCCGTGCTTGCAGCGCGCTGCCCCAGCGGCGGGGTTCAACATGGCGGCTTCCGTAGCAGACGACGCAGTTGTCTCCACCCGTCACGGAGGGGCGGCGAGGAGGAACATCCAGGCACCCTAGGTGGGGGTGGGGAGGGCTAAGTGCTTAGACCAGCCCCCTTGGTAGATAGAAGGGGGTGTCACTTGTGTTCCTTCAAAGTGTAAACTGGGCATCGAAAACGTGAATACGACTGTCGCGGCTCTCGCAAAACCAGCCTATTCAAAATTTTCCCCTCTTACAATGGAAGAAAAGTAGGAATGTCTGCGGTGTCCATGATATGCGCGACTTGAAGAGTTAATTGTAGGTGGGGCGACTGAAAGGAAAGAGCGATTCCTGGAGAGGGGCGCCTTCCGTGTGGCCGCGACGCGCGGAAGAATGCAGCCAACGAGCTTGTTCCTCGACGGGGGCGACAGGCGCCAACGATCCTGGTCATTGTGTCCTCAGCGGCTTTTCGGGTGGCTTTTTGTTGTGCACTACTACAGAGGTCGTGTGAGCTCACGCCGAATGTATCGCTTTTTCTTGCATCAATGCGGTGACTCTTTGGAGAAGGTGATGGCCGCTTTGCCTGTAAGATTTCCACGGGAAATTGAACATAATAACCATAATACTACTGAAAAAAAAATCTGGGAAGGTTAAAACTTACAGACAGACGGAGGGGGAGGGGGGGGGGGCTGGGAGAATTAAAAGGAAATGAAAGTAAGCATGTAAAGCTAAAACGGAGGTTGGTTTGACCGAACAGAATTGGTGGTATTTGTACGCACAACCTGTACACGCTTGATCAGCATTGATGAGATATAGAACCTGCAGCTGTTTTCAAAAGGCCTGTTCTTCCTCCGCGACAATATCCTAAACTTGTCCGTAAAAAAAAAAAAGCTGGCGAGAACAGTGTCTCGGATCCAAATTCATTTAAACATGACAGCGCAGCCTAAATAAACTTTTCATAAGATTGTCTGCATTTTTAGGGGCAACCGAATGTTTGTAAAGTTGTGGATTGTGAGAGTGTGCATTTTATTTAGAAAAAAATACATACAGAATGCGTTAGCCATCGAAAACATCGGCTAAATTGTCTTTGCTGATTAGCATGCCCCAAAAAAGAGCGAATATAAATAACGTCTTGTCGTAATTAAATTAAAAAAAAACATGTGCGCAGAAGAATTTAATTAGCTGGCTGCAAAACAGGTGTTCCCTGAACTAGGTATTAAAGAAAAATACAAAAATGTTCAGTTTCTAAAAACACCTGGCAAAAAATCGCGAACACAACATCGATATTAAAAGGCAATCGCTGCCCTAGATTGTTGTCCAAAACCCATGTTAAGCGAAAATAAAAATATAACGGCTGTTTCAAGCAAACAAGCACCCGATAATACGGTCGCCGAAATGTTCGCGAAAGGAAATGCCGTGCACCGAAATGTCCGTACACCGATATGTCCGTACACCGAAATGGCCTAGACCTGGGACGACGCTGTGCGCTTCTTTGGTGGAGCTCCCACGGCTTCTAGTTCAATTTTCACCGATACTGATGAAACCTCGCAGCGTAGAGCTTCTATGACACTCCAGACACTGAGAGGCGAGCTGTGTCCGACTAAGCTACTAAACCGACGGTTCCAGGCTTCCTGGCTTCGCAATTGTTGTTTGTGTGGTTTTAATCCAATTACTTGCATTAAATTTTTTATCGATGCTCAGCCCTACCATCCATCTATCCATCCGTCCATCCATCCACCCATCCATTCATCCATCCATCAAACCGTCCGTCTGTGGCGAATTTGGTTTGTTAGGTTTTAGCCTCCAGTGGCGTTAATTTCTGCCCCTATAGGAATATTAAAGCATTCCATCTTTTCCACAACCCTTTGGCTAAAACACGTCGACTGGAGTACGGGACCATTTTTTCCGTTTCCGGGGTTCACCCATCACAGCCACGGTGGCTGCTTTTCAGATTGAGTGGAAAAGCGAAAATGCCATTGTGTTGAGATGTTGACGCACGGTAAAAATCCACAGGGGATCAAAATTAATCCGGAGTCCCCCACTACAGCGCGCCTCTATAGCCCATGGGGGTTTTTTTTTTATCACAGGTGTCAAAAAACACATGGGCTATGAGGCGCTTCGGATTAATTTTGATCCAGTGCGGACGACCAGCTTCGGTTGGTGGAAATGGCCGTTGCAGCTGGCACCACGAATGGGGTCCTGAAATGAGGACACTACTCCGCAATTTTTGTGCTGACGAAATTTATTCTTTCTCTGTCTCGCTCTCTCTCTCTCTCATAGCTCATGTGTAGCTTCGGTGCGCTAAATCCCACAATCAATCACGTTCACGTCACGCAGCACGCGCTATTAATATACAACTTTTACGTTTCAAAATCATAGCTTTCTTGCGGAGCGTGGACATTGCTCGTCGAAGCTCTGTTTGGGATGGCCTAATTCGGCTGTAAAGAACTCGCAATGAAGGCAAGAGGAGCAAGAATACATTCGTAGACAACCCTCTGAATTTCTATAGATTTTCTTATGGTACCTTTCACCATTATTTCTGAATTCTTTTACTCCAAATCTTCTAGTTAACTGGCCTCCAGCGCAGAAAGAGCAGCATGACGTACGCTCCTCTGCCCTCAGGGACGCTATTTTATCGCAGCTGCTCAAATACGACATTGGTTATCTCAAGTTGTGCGGGTATTGGAATTTCCTTCTAATTTTGTGTTTCACATTCGTTTAAGTAATGCATTGCTGACGTTAATGAGTTGTGAATGCTTGTGCCAGGCTCACAGTTCCGGATATCCTAGCTGCGCTTTCATTGACCCTTCCTACGTACCTGGACAGTTCATTTATTGACCCACTTCCCGTGCACTCTTCCCGTAATGACGCTGCCCATTCAAGCTTGCGCGCTACTGCGGCGGTTTCTTGCGCACTGTTCCCGTGCTGATTATGGGGTTTCATATATTCTTCGATGTTAGCGGCTTGTATATGTCCCCTTGAGAGAATCGACGAGTGGTGGGAGGAGCTGGCGCAGTGATTTTGGAGACTTGTGTACTTCGGTCGTTCTCTTTCATCCGCATTTATTCTTGTCAGTCGCTCTGAGACCACATCTTTTGTGTTAGTGTTTTATTTTCCTTGCAGTGTATACTTTTATCCCCGTTGGATGACGATGTTATTAATACGCCAAGGGACCGGCCTTTATTAAGAAGGAATGTGGTCAAACACTTTTGGTCATGTTTGTACAGTAGAAATAATATGGCTTGAGGGGCTGAAGTTTGCGTTCGCCCCTGTCCTCCATCCTTGGAGAAGAAAGAAAGAGGGCTATTGACACAGAGAGAGTCGGGTGGGCCTATTTAACCATGGGTGCCTGGAGTAACATGGGTGCCATGGTCATTTTAGAGTTTCTGAGAAAGCGGATAAAACAAGAAAGATGTCGTGCTTGCGTGGCAGAGGGAAAAGCTGGGGTGCTTCAAAGGATTCCGAGTCAAGCGCGTCGAGACGGTAGGCAATCACGCATTTATCCTTTGTTAACAAGGTCGCGGGACGCATGCAAGAGGGCGGACGGGCCGGGAAGAAAAGGTATTCGGAGAAGGAGGAGAAGGAAGGGGACTAGAAGTCTCCCCACAAGAGCAGCAGAATGACTGATTCCAGGCTGAAAGTACAAATCATCCGTTTATGCATGGTGGATCGCGATTATTTCCCGACGAACAGCACCGCTGAGAGAGGCATTTCTTGCAGAGGGAGAAACGACAACTTCCAGCGAAGCGACGTATTTTCCTTTCATACTCCTTCGTTCTTCAGAAGAGTCGCATAATAGGCGGGGCGCGGGGCCGGCGGCGCGCCGAAAATTTTGCCCGGCGGCGGCGGCGGCGGGCTCATTCCGGTGACTTCGGCGGCGGCGCAGACGGCGCGACCAAAACAGGCGGCGGCGGCGGCGTGGCGCGGCGGCGCACAGGTCTACTCTCTCGCGAGGGGCATTGGATTGGATTCGATTGGATTGGCTTGGATTTGGATTGGATTAAAGTGGATTGTGTTGCGTCATAGCCGCTCCACGTTGCGTCATAGCCGCGGCAGGGGGTTCACGGCACGTTTCACCATCGACTTCATCGACAATAGAGAGTTATAGCAGATCGGAAAAACGGTTCCGGTACGGTAACGTCTACCGTCTGGACGCCACCGCGCATGCGCAGAACCCTACCGTATACCGGAGCGACTCGGCCGCGCGGTACCGAGACATACCGTGTCCGTCGTTTGGAAGCGGGCGGCCGCTTTGGAAGAGTTTAGGATACGTACGATTGGCTCACGCCTAGTCGAACGGATTGTAAATATGAGATCGTTTAAGAAAAATGAGGTTGCAACAAGTGAAATCCACGCGATTCTGACAGCTCAAGCAGCAAGCGAAACGTACGGTCCCGGCCCAACTGCCGTGGCTTGTGTCGTCGAACGACGCATGTCCGATAGCTTCTTTTAGGTTAAATAAAGGCGATACGGCTACTTAACTAGTATTAACAGCAACATGGGGCCCGTCTACAAATCGGCGAGTGAGGAACAGGCGGTATCAGTGCGGGGGACTCTCAAATACAACGAAAAACTAGAAACAGCCAGCCGTATGTACTGAGCTTGACCTACTGGCGCCATCTATTGAAATGGCGTAGAGTTAAAATGCCGCTCCATGTTCACGCAGTCGCAGTTCGAATCTCCGTAGGGGCGTTGGATGTTTTTTTTTTTTTTTTTTTCGAATACTGTCTTTAGCGCTTTTGAGAACTGAAAACTAATATTTCAGCACAGGAAGCGCCACAGACTCACGAAAAATTGCCAAACGAGGTACAAGACAAGTCGCTCAGAGTCACGGTAGCATGGCCGGTAGTTACGGTCTGCTATAACTCTAAAAACGAGCCTTCCCGGTACGGTCCCGTAGCGGCTACCGTGTACCGTACCGGAACCGTTTTTCCGATCTGCTATAACTGCTATAACTATAGCAGATCGGAAAAACCGTGGCTGGGAGCGACTTGTGTTGTACGTCGTTTGGCAATTTTTCGTGAGTCTGTGGCGCTTCCTGTGCTGAAATATTGCTTTTCAGTTCTCAAAAGCGCTAAAGACAGTATTAGAAAAAAAAAAAAAAAAACATCCAACGCCCCCACGGAGATTCGAACTGCGACTGCGTGAACATGGAGCGGCATTTTAGCTCTACGCCATTTCAATAAATGGCGCCAGTAGGTCAAGCTCAGTACACACGGCTGGCTGTTCATAGTTTTTCGTTGTATTTGAGAGTCCCTCGCACTGATACCGCCTGTTCCTCACTCGCCGATTTGTAGACGGGCCCCATGTTGCTGTTAATACTAGTTAAGTAGCCGTATCGCCTTTATTTAACCTAAAAGAAGCTATCGGACATGCGTCGTTCGACGACACAAGGCAGGGCAGTTGGGCCGGGACCGTGTTTCGCTTGCTGCTTGAGCTGTCAGAATCGCGTGGATTTCACTTGTTGCAACCTCATTTTCCTTAAACGATCTCATATTTACAATCCGTTCGACTAGGCGTGAGCCAATCGTGCGTATCCTAAACTCTTCCAAAGCGGCTGCCCGTTTCCGAACGACGGACACGGTATGTCTCGGTACCGCGCGGCCAAGTCGCCACAGAACAGGGAGGATTTTAGAGAAGCAAAGGTCTAGCTTTGCCTGTAGTGCCAGAAAAAGCGTAGTGGCGGCGTCGTGAACTACCCAGTACGCCCGCTTGATGGCGCTGTAAACACGGCTTTGTAAACATGGCGGATGCTTTTTGCACAGGCCGCTTGAGCTCCTTAATAACATGGCTGCCCTCGCACGGCGGCCGCCGGCTCGCTGCTCCACGGCCGGACTCGACTATCCTCCTCCCGCGCGCGAAAGGGGCGTCGAGTCCGGCCGTGGCTGCTCCTGCTGGCTCCTGGCTGGCACGCTGGTCGCGTGTTTACTTGCGCCGCGCTAGTGAAGTGATGTTACGCCAGGTGACCAGATGGCCTCGACTGGCACAGACCACAGTGAGCAGCAAGTGAGAACAAATCGTTTATTGACATCCGCAAGTTTACAGAGGCCAGGACATCATTTCATTTCGATCGCTGCAATTGTACGTCGCTTTCGTGACAACATTTTTTTTTTTTGCCATAACAACTCGTTCACTTGCGCTAAGATTTCGAACGAAGGGCACAAATGAAGTATTGACGGCGACAACGGTTTCCTTTGCACCGTCTTTCTAGCGGAGTGCATAACACTCACCTTCTGTTGGAAGAATCGAATATTCTGGCCTCGACAGCTGCCTTCCGATGCGGAATTTCCCACATTTGTCATTCCACAAGCACTCAATTCCCGTGTTTTGCCAGTCCTCTCAACAACTGATGGACGCAAAAGCACATAACAGCAATAACAGTCACGAAACCGGTGCTCCGCGCACATTGAGACGGTCGGCCGTTGCAGCGGTTTCAATTTGAATTGGCGGCTTTGTGGTTGCGAATTCAGAAACGAGGTGGTGCACCAGTCGGCTGTTCGTAAAAAGTTGCGTACATTTTTGCTCAACGGATGTTCGATGCGGAACTTGTTAATAGTATTTTTAAATAACACATTGTAAGCGAACTGTCTGGGCTCTTTGAGTCACGGAATGAATGTTTTGTATTCTATACCAAAAGTAACATTTTGCCTGCGCCGTCTGGTGGGCTTGATGGTCGAAAACAGCGCTTTAGGTTGGTCACGTAGGGCGTCGATTTTTACGCCGCCTATAGGGAAGACAGGGAACGTCCAAGCTTGAGAGGCCTGAAGTCGCTACGGTATACGGTAGGGTTCTGCGCATGCGCGGTGGCGTCCAGACGGTAGACGTTACCGTACCGGAACCGTTTTTCCGATCTGCTAAACTCTCTATTGTCTACGCTGGAAGACAACAATTACAACAACCAATACGTAATCCATACGACTTGCAGGCGCGCCCCCCCGCAGAAATGCTCTGCATTTGATCGTGCCCCTCGCGAGGGGATGTTTTTTTGACGAATTGCGGTGACTGTTGGCCGGGGAATCCGACTAATAGTATTTATGAATCATTTATATACCATAACGTATTTTACCCTATTGAATCCTTGCGGGAGCAAGTAGAACAATTGCAGTGCAAGTGATGGTCTAAAGTAGTGCGCTTTAACCGAACAAATGATTTTGGACCATCGTGAAACCTTATCAATGCAGCAATGTCGACAGCAGGTATTAATTGACCATTCAGACAACACGAAAAGCACCCAAGATGCAATTCGTACGGATTGTAATTCACAAAGAATCATCATCCACAGTCATCACAGCAGTACGGTCAATTTATAACCTTACTGAAGACACATGAAACTAGAGCAAATGCAATGTGGATCAAATGAGGACAGTGATCGGTACCGATGGGGTGCTGCAACAAAAACCTTAATTTTACAAATTTTAAAATACAACAGAGCTTTTATATTGACAGTAATGACAAAAAAGAAAAGATTCACGTATATTTTAGTTTATAATGAAACGTTTACTAAATTTTTGGTACAGATGTATAGTTTTACACCTATTTATTTTACGGCTGCTAAAAAGTGCCTGACGGCTGAGCGAAGAGATGGCGCTAGCTGTATTGAAAACAAGTCGCAGTGCTGGAGATCATCCGTTACAGAACGGTGTAATCGCTTCTCTCAGGGCATCGCTTCCTGTATTTTTTTTTCACAAATTTCCGCTGGGTTGGAAACAGTTGTAGCGCATCGGCACTTGCATAGCGGTCAGAGACAGGTGGCTCGATTGCAACCATGTGGTAACAGTTCGCACCGTGGTTTGGGTACCGCGGTACAAAAGGAGGTCATGGTGGTTCGTGCGCGACTTCCCGGCTGTTTCAAGTTCGTCGAAATTTTTGCCTTCATTCACCTTTGAGCGCTACGCTTAGTTGACGTTTTTCAGCGTGGATCATGTTGAGGCAACGAGAGACCGTGGTGCAACAAAATTGGTTCATCAACCCCACGACCGGCTTTATAAATACAGGGTGTTGCAACGATAACTGGAACACTTTAAAATTTTTTCCTGAGCGATCCGCCGCTCTGTTCACGCTCAAACTTCACACAAAGGTCGCATTTTGTGGTCTATTTTGTTTGACACCGGGAACAACAACGGTACTTACCTGTTTATTCTGAAAATAAATGAAAACGATTTTCGCCTATGGGAAAATGGCGGCGATTTGGACGTGCGAGCCCGAAAACCGGGTTTTCTGATCGTCTGTTAGCTCATTTCTAGGTGCATTTTCTGATCGTCTGCTGCACCATTTGGCTCCGTACGTGAATCCCAAACGTGCGTTTCACTCTGCAGGTGGTTCCGTCGTTCCAACATCAACTTGCGCTGGCTCGCACGTTCGAATCAGCGGCCATTTTCCCATAGGCGAAAATCGTTTTCATTTATTTTCAGAATAAACAGGTAAGTACCGTTGTTGTTCCCGGTGTCAAACAAAATAGACCACAAAATGCGACCTTTGTGTGAAGTTTGAGCGCGAACAGAGCGGCGGATCGCTCAGGAAAAATTTTTAAAGTGTTCCAGTTATCGTTGCAACACCCTGTATAAAGCCGGTCGTGATCAAACCCAAGGATGAAAAATTAACCGGTCGATTGCATCACCGTTTTCATCTAGCGGTAGGTGCACTTCTGTACAGCGCCATTTATCAGTCAACCTCAGGAAAGGATGGTGTCCTATTTCAGTCAAACAGCGCTAAAAATTTCACTTCTAGTGCAGGTGAACTTGCGGCTGTTACAACTGCTCTTCGCGTAGGGGCTGGCGCTAAATTTTTAGGAAGTTGTAATCCTTATTTGTGTATGTTGCGAAATGCGCCGTTTGCTTACTGATTCGCCCCCCACCCCCACCTCCTATTTGTAGCGCCAAAGTTGCTCGGAAGTGCCACCGAAGGGGCATATTTGGAAGCTTGAATTTTACTTGCTAGTGAAGGCCTCTAGCCCGCAACTGGTTGTTACGCTACGGCGTCTGTTTTAGCGTTGGATTCGTTCGTCACACGCAGATTATAGACGCGAGACTTCACTGCGTGTATTATTAACTCGTGAAACGCTCGAATGCCAATGCACACTACACCAGCACCCTGCCGCATCCCTTACTTTACAACCAATAAAAATGCCCAATTAACCACGTTGTTTTTCTTATTTGATTCCATCTATTACTAAAATTGGCAAATTAAAACGAGCTTTAAATGAATCTTGCACTACATGCTGGATAATACATGCACCAACTCTTTGTATTTGCCGCACCTACACTATGTATTGTTGAAGGATCTGCGATTTCCAGTGCCCCTAGAGCACTGACAATTACTCCGTAAGGTGTAGCTAGTACGTCTTGCTATACTGTGATTAGAAAGTGCACTACAAGCACAACATTTACGTCTCCACACATCGTGCTTGCACATAGCACATCTAGAAGCTTTGGCATGTCACTTAATTGAGAAATGGGATGGTACCGCCGAATAAAGTCTCATGGAAACTCCACCTCAGCCAGAAAATTTCAGTGACGAGCACCTTCGTTATCTCACAAGAACACAGTCTGGAAAATACAGAGCTACTCGCGGCGATATGCAACTAATTGCGGCTGTACCAAAACAAAGCACCATGAAAGGCAAACATTTCGCACAGGTAAATAAATGCATGTTAAACTAACGAACAGTCTTGTGTCATGTGATCATCTACGTTTGTGCCGACAGAAGACCGTGTGCCAACTAACTCAGCTTGTCACGTTGTTTTACACAGCTATGCATAGCATTTACTCAAGTGCATTGTAGGCCATTTTTGATTCTCCATCTGGTGAGCCTTCCATGCATGACTTGATAATTTCCTCTGCGCATTGGTCCAAGTTCCTCATTGAATAACCCTGTGCCATGATTGTTGTGCAAGTATATTTCCGTGTCTGTCTTTGAGCATGCCTACCCACCAAGTGCAGGTATGCAATAAAACGGAGACACCGACCAAAAGAAACTGCTAAAAACTAAAAACAACAAACAAGACCCATTTCGACTTCTTTACGGGAGCCTTGTTTACAGTGGCTACCCATTGTAAACAACATTTTTGTAGAAAAGCCAAAACGGGTCTTGTTCGTTGTTTTTGAAGTTTCTGGCAGTTTCTTTCAGTCGGTGTCTCCGTTTTATTGCAACATGTCCCCCGACCAGATGGGCTTCTGTCAAACCCTCGACTTCAAGGGCAAATATGAGCACACGAGAGCTGTATCGTGTCTGTGATGCAATAAGCTAACCTTATATTCACAGCTTGTTTAGGAATTTTTTTAAACGCACCGGACAGCGTTAGTGCCCAGTGGCGAAACAGAAAATTCCAGGCAGTCGCATGCAGTTTGCCGCTATTTCTAGCACAGCATAGGAGGCTGCTTTTGCTGATGTCAGTGTTGTCGGTGCTGATGACAAGTGTGGGAACAAACCTGTGATGGTTGGCCAATTTTGTTGCGATGTGCTTGGAGGCAGCTTTTTAGCCATGGTGAAAACAGTTGGACTATATTTGACTCTGGTTCACTGAAATGCTAAGTACACAAACTTCGTTGCAGTGGAGGGCTAATGACTCTGTGTGCAGACGGTTATAGGCATTTTGCAGCCTGAGTGGGCTTTAATGACTAGCAGAGACCGTGCGCAGTCAAGACTAGTTTGTCACAACTGCGGTTGCATTGACTTGGGCAAGGCAAATCACAGTTTTCAAGCACGAACCCCATTTGCTCTCATAAATATCTCTGCAGGCGTGTGTGTATTAAAAATGCTCGATGCCTTGGTACGTTGCACAATAAAGGCACGTTGCACTAATTGCATGCGAGTTGGCGACACACTGGGCGATGCATGCATCCCCAATGGTGCTGGTGCTGAAAACTCTCTGGCTTAACACCATACTTAGTGTAGACTGGCTGCCTTACGAGTGGTACACTCAGAAGCGCGGCAGAATTCGAACTCTCCAATTCGCAGAGACGCGTTTGGGTCCATCCACATTTCCAGTGATGTGGCATTTTACTCTACAACCTTTGCTTACAGAAGCCAGATATTATTTCGTCCAGAAGGGATGACTCACTCAAAGAAACTTGCGTTCAGAAAAAAGCTGTTTAAAATGTTCCTTTTCCAAGAATCGAACTGGAATAACCAAAGTCAGCAGATGACTTCTACCTACGTCGAGTGAAGCATTTGCCTGTTTAATTAAGCACATGGTGGGGCATACTTGTTCTAAAAATTTGAGTGCGATTAACACAACAGCACAGAAGAAGCAAGATGGGACAAGCACTCCTGTTGTGCTTTTTCTGCGTTGCATTTATTGTGCTCTAATTTTCAGAACATTTACCTGATGTCTGCAGATGAGGTAGTCTTTTCAACTTTGTTTGCTGTCATTGTTTGCCTTTGTACAGAGCTTTTGTGTCACTATTTCGTTGTTTTTGTACTGTATTACGTGCACTTGGTGTTTGCTTGTGCGATTTCTCCTTTACAATTTAGTGGCTGCAATGGCGCTGTGGGTATGATGATGAATAAATAAAAATGAACGCCTCCTTTCCACCCGTTCCTCAAAATGGTTTAGAACTGTTTGCTTCTTCTGTATTATGGAATTGTGCCTTTCATTTTAGCACTGATGAAATAAACTTGACCAAGGTGGCATTGCAATTACGCTACATTTGTGGCCTTGAGTTGGTGTCGACAGCGATGGGTGTGCAATAGGGATTGGTGGCATTAACCTGTCTCAATTTCGATTCAATGTGGCTAGCGTGGCCATCTTGGTGGTGAACTATGGATATCATGGTTTGCTCACCACTTATGGCTAGTAATTCTATTTTTATGACCGAAAATTTTTAACAGTGTTGGCTTGTGCTTGCCGAAGTCAAGCAAAACTTAAGTAACGCATCTCACCACTGTACAGGAATGCATCAAGGCACGTAAAAAACTGATTAGCAGAGGTGCTGTTTGCGACCACACAACTTGGCTAAACAAAGCTTGGCTAAACAAAGTTAATTACTGGCTGTTACTGTTTGGATTTGTTGCAAGTGTATAAATTTTACATCGCAACGAGCAATTTCATTGAATTCCTTATCATGTCATTTTTGTCGAGAGAACAATGAGTAACCAGCCGATATATATCCATGTTTACCTGGCCCTTTCTTAGCAGTGCACTTGAAAGTCACGTCGATAGTTATGGGGGGTACGTTCGCTCAGGGGATTTTAAGATTCCGTAACAAAAGTGAATCAAATGAAGTGCAATCTCTGCACACATTTTTTACTCAATCCAGACTGCACGGTTGTATATAAACAGTTACCACTTGTGCTTGCCTGGGCTAAATTCCCTGCCGCAATGAAGGTGCATACAATTATACCAAAATTTTCATTTGAAACACCCAGGGAAATTCTGGCAATTGACCTGCAGCTACCAGCGGAACATGCATGTACCATCAAGAGCAAAAGATTACAGACCACGAAAGCAGCAATTTGGGGTTATTTCTCTGCTGCACGGCAGCCCGGGATATTAGTATGTGCAGCATTTATGCAATATTTTAGTAATTATACGACATCTCACATGAGTACCATTTGTCGGCTGCTACCGAAAGAGGAATAATCCAAAATTACCATTTTCAAGGTCGGTAAACTTTTGCTCATGACTGTACCACACCTCCGCAACGGGTCTCGCATTTCATTAAGGGCATATACTGGTTGATGCACCAACTGCAAGGCTGTCCTTGCAATTGTAAAAAGTTCACAACGGCGGTATCAGTTTTAGTAATCATAGTAAAACTGTGGTCAGACGGAGGAAATTCGAACTTTTCTAGCTTTCTTGCTTCCTGAATAGAATTCAAACATGTCCACCCAAACGATATCAAACTTGTGGTGACAACTGCAGGACTTACCCTGTGAAATACCCACTCAGAGAATTGCTACCATTGATTACACGACAGCTGCTGTCACTGAAAGAGGCAGCACCCCAAATAAGTTTAATTTCGAAGAGGACGGAGTGAGGCAGAGGAGTATGTAAACGAATGTTTTCTACAAAGCAGTCACTCCTGTGTGAAAACCTAACCTGATTAACAATACCTCAAGGACACCTAAGCTCTTGCGAGTTGTGATGCAAAAGCAATAATGTCCAATTCACTGTCATCCCCTTGAGGGTGTATGTTGACATCGCAGGGGAAGGGAGTTGGCCGTTACCACCGACAGCTGCTGTCATCACTATCCAATCCACCAGAGTAACCATGTTGTTATGTCTACATTCAGCTTTAACATTTTGTTACCTTAATCTGTAGCCAACTGACGTGCCATGAAAAGTCAAATTCGTGGTACGTCGAACTCCGTGCACCAGTTGACATTTTTCAACTCGAAATTGACTATGTATGCACTAGGTTCACATTTAGCAAACCACAGGCATGAAGCCAAACTGGTGTGGTGGTATGTATACTTGACTCGCACATTTACTTCATTTTCTTTGACCCAATTTCTTTCTCTGAGCCGTCAGCCATTTCAGGAGCCGTTCCACTGCTACAGACGCCAACTGTGTTGCTAAATAGGCCATTCAATGCAGTCACATGAAAAAATTAAAGCCGTTCCACTCAATGTGAAAGCTGTTGGAAGTGCAGAGCAGTGATTCGCCATAATGGGCTGTAGCGCCGTTATCGGCTCATTGCTACCACCCAATGCAATTCAAATTTCCCGCCTTCGCAGTGCTCGCGTGCCCCCTGCCTGAAACTGCGCCAGCGGGAGTTCTGTTCTTTATGTGCTTGCTTTCCCTCTCGCACGTGCCGGTGTTGCACTGCCACTTTTTCTCACTATCGTAAAAACTGACCCAACGAGTGTTGCTAACTAAATGAACGCGGGCGCTGACTGTTAATCACGTATATTTTGCCTCAAATGTACCTGCACTTTTCTTTGCGCTAAACAACGGGTAGTTGTATGACAAGCGCCAGCAGTTCACGAGTTTTGAACGCTTATTGACTATATAAACCGCTTGGCTTTCGAAGCCTCTGGCACTTAAAAGGCACTATATACTTTACATCACTGCCGGACTTCACAGCACATGAATCAGTGCCCAATAATAGCCACACTTTCTGTACCGCACCTAGAGTGCTGGAATGGTACGCTTCTAAGACCGTATGATCACAACGAGACAAATGACAGAAACAAAACAACTCTGTAATGAAAACAATTTATTTGTACGTGAAATGGAAAGTTCGTGCCCCGCACGATACATGTACAAAGACCAGCTTCATTCTTATATCAAAAACTATACCACAGGCACAGCACTTTGGGACTAGATCACAACAGGGCAGCGGGGCCTTTATTGAAACTCTTTGAAACGATTTCAACCAAAAAAAAAATAATGTGGAGATTTCATTCAATGGTATAGAATCTGATAAACTTAAAATACAAAATGACTCGAACCGTGAGGTAGTAAGCAATGCATCGGATGGTAAATATTAATGATTTCGGTGACCTTTCACGCGTGAGGCATGCGGGACTAGAACACAGGAACTTAAACTTCCGTACAATGCAAAACCAGCGCTTTGCAGTGCGGGGGAAAAAAAAAGAAAAGAGGAGGTTGTGCAGCAATCCATTCTTTTGGCATCCACCCTGTATGCGTGATCTTGGTACAACCTGTGGAAAGGAAAAGAAACAGAAAAAGGCCATGCATCGAATCTTCTAACGGAGAAACAACACCATTATGCACAAGTTAACTCATCGTAACTATGTTAATTGTCTGCTTTGGAGCGTGGCCTATACTATCAAACACTTACGCGTAGAGCAAAAACTTCTATTTATCGCTCCACGATTACAACAGACAAACAAATGCCCAACCCCAGCCAAAGATATGTTGACGTGAAATCAGCTGCCAACTTGTGGTCAAGTAAAAAAAATTTTCCCACAACTAACGTTATTTTATTTAGATGGCTTGCAGCTTAATGCACTGGGTTGTGCAACAACAGTACAATTTGCATAGCTCCATCAAAGCTTTCTGAAGAACATACAGTCTACGCTCGTTACAGCGGATCCGCCAACAACGGACCATTTCTGTTGGTTTGTTTGATCTCCATGCATTTCAAGTGTAATGCATTCCGCTCACAACAGACCCAGCTATAGCAGACTATCTGCTACAACAGATTAAATTTTGGGCGAAAAATGTTTTTACTGAATGTTAATAGCGGGCTTCCGCGTTTTTGGCACCTGATATGTTTTTCTTTATTTTGGCAAAGAAACTACTGTCTGGCAACATTGCTAGTGTAGAAGGGGTTCGTTGACGCAGCCAAGTCAAGCCAGTCCTGGTGGGCCCTTTTTTTGTGTGTGTGCACGACCAACAGCACGGTAGCTGATTTCACTGTAAGATAAACTAAGCATAAGTAACGCTGTCGAACATAGCGAAACACAGGCCAACATAGCCAGAAGTAAGGGCCTGCCTAAGCAGAGGGGCCGCTTGACTATCAAGAACAAGGATGCTGCGAAAAATGTGAGTCTGGTGAGGTTAAAGAACAGCGCTGTCAAATACACTAAGTGGTGCACCCAGAGGTCGAGTCTGCCCTCCTCACTGTTTTTTATGCAATAAAGAACTCAGGTTCAGTGAAGTTCGTCATTTATCATTCCCATGCACGCATTGTTCCCATTATGTTGATGAAGAAGGTAAGCAAGCCTCAAAAAGGAGGATGGTTCCAATCTATTGCGTGCATTCTGCCGCTTGCAGAATGCACACGATAATATAACTTTTCAAAATAACCTAACTAATCTAACTTTTGATTTCACAGCTTTCATCAGATTATTTCGTAACAGCTATTTTAGTGAGCAGACTAAGATCGTTAAAAATGTGGAAGCTGTTTCGGGGAATGTCCGGCAGCGATCCAAATTGTTTGGTGAACGGTTTCAAGTAAACTTGCCTCGTAACGAAGGGTTTATAAAGAGCCTGTCAAATTTCACTGGCCAAGATTGTTTTTTACAGCTCGTTAGTAATTGCTTCTAGTTACACCGTCGCTTTATTTGCTCAACTTAGCGTGCGTCTCTAGGCACTTGACTGCATGTGCTAGGCCTTTTCCAAGTGCCGATGCTACGCTTCGAAAACAGCATTAGGCGATGCTTTTCCCCCCACGTGAACGCTGTGCAGAGATGCTGCAGGTGTATAATTGTCTGTAGTATTTACATGCGACACTGGTCAAAGCTCCCACTACGCTCGTATACCCGCCCCCCTTCCCCATTCGGACACTGCATACTTCAGATACAGCGAACATTTTTTTCCAGATTACGAGGGTATGTTCAAACGGGCATAGACTGTACTAAACATGATAGAGCTGCATCAATGCAACCACAACCCACGCCCAAAGATAGTTGCTGTAATAGCTACAAATAAACACGAGGAGTAGAAATGCGCAACTGTGTTCGCTGTATTAAACGTGTTTTCCATACAACCATCACCTGAAACATCCGGCCAACTTGACCAGGCACTGCAGCTAAAGACAATGTCCCTTTTGAGGCTTTTTCCTTTTTTTTTTTTGTGCACGCTGGGCGACATAAATTGTATCTATGGCTGCTTGATAGTTTATCCGTCTATGGTTTTTGACACTGTACACAGTCATGCAATACTGCCTGGGCTGGCTGTAGAGAAAACTCTGGGGAACCATTGCGCCACATTGCAGAAAGATATTTTAACTGGCTAAAAACTTCATTACTCTAAATGAAAGGTGCGCGACACACTAAACACATATTCAGATTTTGGAGTTCAAAGGTCCGAAGCTCCACCCGGGCTTACAAGGCACACAAAGTGAAGAACTCCAAATTAACTTTGGCTACTTGCACCGAAATCTCAACACACAGGTGTTTTCCGCTTTTGCCTCCACCACAAAAAGCAGCTACCGCTGCCGCGACCGAACTCGTGTTCTTGGGCTTAGCAAGCAGCACACCACTAAGCAGCACACCACTGGTCACTAAGCACAGATTGAAGTTAACGCCACACTAACATGAAACATGCCCGGACCAATAAAACTACCATTTCTTAAATACAGCTGAACAAGGATTGCACTCCAAAAACTAACATTCATCTGCCACTTTCACATACCAAAGCTGATGCCTCACATCCACATGATGTCACATAGTTCAAACTACCACAAGGCAACAAACTACCACAAGGCAACAACATTATGCTGCAGCAAATTCCTTGTACAGTAAAACCTCATTACAAGAGACACTCAAGGGAACCAAAAAACGTCTCTTGGAACCAAGGTCTCTTGTAAGCAATGTTGCTAACATGGCAAACATAGGAAAACCGACCAAACCGCTTTCATTTAAATGTCTCTTATAACCAAGTGTCTCTCGTAACAGTGTCTCTTGTAACGAGGTTTCGAGGTTTTACTGTAGGTGGTTATTTGAAGGAATCAACCTTAAAAACATGAACATGACAAGAGGGGGGAGAGAGAGAGAGAGAGAGAGAGAGAGAGAGAGAGAGAGAGAGAGAGAGAGAGAGAGAGAGAGAGAGAGAGAGAGAGAGAGGAGAGAGAGAGAGAGAGAGAGAGAGAAACACAAAGCTGCTGCTTTCCCCCTCTTGTCACCCCAGTTCTTGTGCGCTGGTTTCTTCAAATAGACATATGCCCTGACTCACCCAACCTGTCATTATGGTACCTTATACAGCAAAAGCTCGTTAGTTCGAACTCGGCTAATTCGAAATGACGCCCTGGTCCCGGCACAGCCCTTTATATTTCAGTGGGAGAAAACTCCCGACAATTCCAACTGGGATCCCCTGCTGCCCATCGCTCCTCGCAGAAGAGGTCGGCCCAGAGTGATTACACACTGTGTTGCAAATCCAAACCAAACCTAATTTACTGGAGATGCATGCAAAGCAGCGTTGAGGCTGGATGTTGCAGCATGTTATTTCTCAGCAGATGAGAATCCTGACTCTTCGGCAAGTTCCGAGCGATGCTCATGGAGTCAAGACAGAAGAAACGCAAGCAAATGCATATTGCCAATTACTTTTAATTTTGATTGCCTCGACCCTGCCTAGTAAATAAATTTGTTTCCGTGCATAGACAGCGTGATTATTTGACATTACGGCTCACTGCTCACATGAATGATTTGATTGATTGTGGGGTTTAACGCGCCGACGCAACGCAGGCGATGAGGCGCGCCGTAGTGGAGGGCTCCGGATTAATTTTGACCACCTGGGGATCTTTAACGTGCGCCGAAATCTCGTACACACGGGCGTTTTTGCTTTTCGCCTCCATCAGAAAAGCGGCCGCCGCAGCCGGGAATCGAACCCGCGACCTCGTGCTCAGCAGCGCAACGCCTTAGCCACTGAGCCACTGCGGCGGGTTCACATGAATGCAATGTCAGTGCCTGTTTCAGGTGTGTAACTGACTGATCCATTAATTTTATTAGCCGTTCGGCCTCCACGAACATTATTTAAAAACTTTCTGCCACAAACGTGTAGAAGCGCCTAATTCGTGATAACAAGACCACAGGTGGCTTTTTTGCGTTCTGTCCGTGCAGTGTGGCGCAATGTCCATTCATTCAAACGCCCTCCCGCTAATTTGAACTCGCTTAATTCGAACAATTTTATGGTCCCCTTCGAGTTCGAATTAACAAGCACTTGTGAGACGTTACCAAACCTGGCATCAACCATTTTCCAACCACAGACATTCATACTAATACTGTAAAAGCTCATATCGAACTCAAAGGGGACCATAAAATTGTTGGAATTAAGTGCAGTTCGAATTACAGGGAGCACACAAGAATGAATGGACATCGCGCCACGCAACGAAGCCACCTATGGACTCGTTATCACCAATTAGGTGCTACTACACGCTTGTTGCGCATGCCACGTAATCGCAGGCCGAGACCAGTGACCTTGGCACAAGGAAACCCTGCAATGCCATGCGCCGTTGCAGCGAAATTACGCTATTGCAGCAGCATAGCAAGCGCAGTTGAACCCCTTTATAAGAGACACGTACCGGGGAGCAGTTTCTGTCTCTTATACGAGATGTCTCTTATAAGCAGGGAACGATGTTTTCACTTACTAATCAAACCCTAGTTCAATGTGGGCACCGTAAGATTAAATGAGATCAAAGAATGCTACAGCATGTTGCACAAGGCTCATTCTAATTTATGTTTGGCCCCAAAATTTCTGAAACAGTTCTGAATCTTTGTTTGCTTCATGACTGTATTTACACTGTTTTTTACAACCGATTCTGCAAGCTTTTTTTTCTTTCACTGTTTGCGGAAGATGAATCGTAGATGTTGAGTTCACAAGCCTGATGAATAGCCAGAGCGCACAGCTTCTTCCGCTGTGTGCTCAGGCTATTCATTACGCCTGCAGGACTCAACATCTGCGATGCTTTTTGATTGGGAGCTACGCGAGTGGGAGAGCCCGCACGTGCGGTCGCGCTCCAATGGATGGCAGTAAGCTTCAACCACTTCTGTAAGTTGCATTTCCATTGGCAGGGCTTCTCATCGTCATTTCATAGCTGACTGAGCCACTGTGTATTTGCTGAAGTTATAATAGCGACTGCAGGCGTCTGTCGTCCACCTGTGTTTCCACAATGGAAGCAACTGCAATTAGTGACTGGTGGCACTGCATCTGAAGTTAAAATGTCTGCTACAAGCGAGATTAGCGATTAAAGTTCAAGAATGACTTGTCCCTTATAACCAATCTTCTACATCCGATGTCTGTTATAAAAGAGGTCAATTTAATGGGAAAGATAGGGCAGCCAACCATGTGGGTAAATAGTGTCTCTTATACCCATTTGTCTCTTACATCCATGTCTCTTATAACAAGGTTCAACTGCACTCTGTTGGTTTTGTGTTTCGCTGTTATGTACCTCTAGTAAGTTTGGTTCGTTTTGGATTTGCAACCCATTGTAACAACTCTGGGCCGACGCCTTCTGCGAGCAGCGATGGAAACCAAGGTATCCTACTTCGAATTAACTGTGCTGGATATCGCTGAGCTCGAATTATCAGGATTTTTCTCCCATTGAAATATACAGGGCTGTGGCGGGACCACGACATCAGTTCAAATTAATGAGCTTTTACTGTATATATTGGGGGAAATCTGGCGACTGTGTCTAGGCGAGATGTGTTCAGTCAGCATGCCGTCGTGTATTGCAGAAAAGCATTCCGTTCTTACTTGGCATGGCTCGTGAATAAATTGGAAACTACCGCATTTACTCGCGTAATGAACCCACTCATGAACCCCCCCCCCCCCCCCACACACACACACACACTTCATGTAGTAATGGCCACAACCTCCCATGAATACGCCAACTAAACTAAAACAAAGTCAGCACAAATAAAAACTAAAACAAAGTCAGCACAAATAAAAAAGACACAGCACCTCCCCGTCTTCAGCGTCCGCCGCCTTCTTCAGCCCCAATTGTTGTCGTTCCCGGCGCCCCACTCAGTCGCCCCTCCCTCGGTGGTGGAAGGAGCCGGTGCGGCCGACCAGTCCTCGACGGCCGTCGACCAGTCTGCCGTGGGAGCCACGGGCTCCGGAACCACCACGTCCACCGGGGCCACCGGCACTGCCACCGGAGCGGCGGGGAACGTCGAGCTCACGTCGGCCGCCGCAGACCACTGCTCCATGCGAGAGAGGATCACAAGGGGAGGGAAATACGAATTAGGCTTCATTGATTGAAGATGGCAAGTTGGGCTAGTTGGTGCACATTGAGATTCATGGTGAAAAGCAGCGCACGAAACACAGGGACAAAAAGAAGAGCGGACAACGCACAGCGCTGATGCGTCTTGCTTCAGGTGCCCCCCCCCCTTTTTTTTTGTTCTTTAGTGAGGCTATTTTAGTCGTGGTTTTTGTGCAGGAAGTTTGAGATGTTACAGG
Organism: Haemaphysalis longicornis; assembly: GCF_048455015.1. Taxonomy (NCBI): domain Eukaryota; kingdom Metazoa; phylum Arthropoda; class Arachnida; order Ixodida; family Ixodidae; genus Haemaphysalis; species Haemaphysalis longicornis. The sequence continues at coordinate 73,042,578 of NW_027526385.1, read as the reverse complement.
GGTGGGACACTGCACAGTGCGTTCTCTTTCAGTACTGTGCGTCGTCCCCTCTTTTTTTTGTCCCTGTGTTTCTTGCGTTGATTGATTGATTGACTGATTGATTGTAGGGTGCGCTGTAGTGGAGGGCTCGGGATTAATTTTGACCACCTGGGGATCTTTAACGTGCGCCGAAATCTCGTACACACAGGCGTCTTTGCTTTTCACCTCCATCAGAAAAGCGGCCGCGGCAGCAGGGAATCGAACCCGCATTCCCGTGCTCAGCAGCAGAACACCTTAGCCACTGAGCCACCATGGCGGGTGAATTAGGCTTGAATGTGATGGGCCAGACCGTAGAATGTGGCAAAGGCAACAAAATGAAAAGATTTGGGGCTGATTCCTCTTTAAAAAAGTGCTAAGAAACATTCGATGTGATGGCACGTGTGTGTAGTGAATCAGAATTGAGAATGAGGGGCTCATTAAATGAACTCAGCAAGGAAAGCCAGTTTGCTGGCTTTCAGGACACGCACACACCCACACACCCACCCATGCACGCATACAGACACACCCACGAGGAAAAGTACTGCTCTGGCCTCCCCCAAAAATCCCAACCACACTCATGACTTGGGGACACCATGCTAAAACATGCACGGCGCCACAGCGGGGAGCATCAGGGGAATATCCCTCCCCACAAGTTCACGTTAAAAACCTCTTTAGTGTCACTGGCACAATGGCACGTTCCCATCCAGCTGTGTTGCCGATGTACCCATACAGCGCGCATTCTCCGCTAAAAGAAGTGCACGCACAAATTCAAAGCTGCCACGCTTGAGCTTCCACCCTCTGTAGTAGCTTTTGAAAGGCGTTTCTGCTTTTCTGCCTTTTCACCTCCTTTTTTTTTCTTTCACGCAAGTCCAATAACCACCTAATCTTCGTGGGGACAAAATCAGTTCCTCTGTGGGCACAATCACTTTCTTGACATTGCCGACTCCGCCGAAGGAAGAATTGCCCTCGCTTTTTGTTCGTTTTTACCCTTGTGAAAGCGCGATGGGAGGCAGGAAGACACTCACGTCGGGGACGTCCGGCTGCACCGTGGTGATGTCCCCGCCGCCCCACTGCTCATTGCCGTAGTCGGCCGTCGTGTCCTTCAGTCCACGCTCGGGCAGAAGCTGCTGGGCCTGCTCTTCCTTCTCAGCCTGCAAAGCCCAGCAACATCCGTTTTTAAGGCAAAGAGAGCCTTCGATGTCTCACCGAGCACAGCTGCATTAACATGAACGGCAGCAAAATGGCCGCCACTGTAAAGAACACAATTTAAAGGCGATCCACTCAGTGCAGAGCACCGATTCGCCATAATGGGCTGTGGCGTCATAACCCACTCACTACTACCACACAATGCAATTCAAATTTCTCGCCTCCGCAGAGCTGGCACGACCCCTGCCTGAAACTGCGCCAGCGGGAGTTGTGTTCGTTTTGTGCTTGCTTTCTCTCCCGCACGTGCCGGCGTTGCACTGCCACTTTTCTTTGCTTACTATCGTAAAAACCAACCCAACGAGCGTTCCGAATTAAATGAATGTGGGCGCTGGCGGTTAGTTACGTATACAGTTAAACCTCGATGTAACGAACTTCAATGTAACTAAACCCTTGATGTAACGAACCACGGAATTTTTCGTAACTTCAAGTGTATGCACACCATGTATTTTCACCCTCTGTGTAACGAAGTCCCGTTTGCCGCAATTTCAACGTAACAAAGTTTCATGGAGAACTAGGCACGAAATGGGTGCTTTCGTCAGCGGCACATATGACATTTTACAGTGAAAATTTCGCCTATGTTATCCGCTTTTTTTTCTCGCGTGCCCCTCTCAATTGCCCCTTGAGTTGCGTTTCAGCGAGCAGTTAGAAGTGGTCGCTGGAGTTACCCACATCGTGCGGGTGGTCTCCGCGGCTGCGTCAGCGCGCCTGTGGCTTGCGGGGCGCGTTTTGCGTTTTTTCAGGGAGAAAACGCTCCATGCTGTTCACGCTGATGCCCGTGCAGACGATTAAGCTCCCATTTAAACAGAAACAGTGCGCCAGCCGTGCATGCGCGCCACGTTTTCTTTTGCAGGAAACGCTTCATGGGATGAACACTTCATTATAACTGTGAATTTCAATGCAGCGAAATTTCAATGTAACGAAGTAAATTTTGAATTTTACTGTCTTCGTTACATCGTTACATCGAGGTTTAACTGTATTTTGCCTGAAATGTACCTGCAGTTTTCTTTGCGCTAAACAACGGGGAGATGTATGACAAGCAGCAGCGGTTCACAAGTTTTAAATGCTTATGACTAGATAAACCGCTTGGCTTTTGACACCTCTGGGGTTACGCCGCGACGACGAAACGGCGAGCGGCTCTACTTGGGTCCAGCAAGCGAGCTACAACGACAAGGCGAGCCCCTAAAGTGCTCAGCACTTAAAATGACATACCTGGCAGTCTAGATGCACCCCACTAGCACCATCTACTGGTTCGCTTCGAACACTCTATTCTTTTGAGCAACCACTAAGCAGGCATCGCCGTTTGGCCTGGTGGCCTAGGAGTATCGTCACAGGTTTTCACCTGAAAACTTGGACTTGCCTTCAAAGGCAGAGAAATGTTTTACATGAGCTCTCTCGCCGGTCTTTAGACTTGTAAGACTATCCGTGCCACTTCTCGGCAATGTCACGCGAGACTGCCACAAAAGATTCTCTCCCTTGCAACGAAAATGCAGCAGACTGAACATGGCATTAAAATGAACGTAGGCTAGCACTTGTAGTCGTAGATCCTCGCAAAAGAAGATGGCCGACTTTCTGTTCCACAGTGCCCTTGCTTTAACTTCGTAAAATGACACCCAGAGGATACTTCCCTAAAGGTAACACAAACACAACGTACAAGTTTGCCATATTCAAATGACTGGGAAGTAACTACCTCATAACTCGTTACATATTACAAGCCCTGTACAAAGCTGTGGCTCAGGCTTGTTGACAAGCATGTTTCGGTGTTCTTCAGTGATGGCTGCCATGCCTCCCATTGCTTTGCTGCCCTTTTTGGCATTTGAATAGAGTGCTTCTTAAAACTTTCCTGCACAAGCCTATCGAAAGTATACTATCGACGCTTTCAATTTCAAATTTTGGTGTTTTCCCGTTTGAATTTGGTACTTTCAGAGTGCGCTCTTAGAGCTGGCGCCATCTGCTGTGTAGTAGAGACACTTGCATTCTCTTTCGTTTGTTTTTCTGTGCGCCGCGATTTTGTAAAGCACCGCCAGAGTCGACATCGCGCTGTACGGCACCGCAGAAATGCCACATTTTCAGTGATTTGGACGATCCTACATGCGAATTTTTGGATGACATCAGAAGCACTGACTCCGCGAACAACTTTTTGTCATCACACAATGGTGGAGGATGATTTGTGCAGAGACTAGCGCTCCCTGCGCCATGCAGTGATGTTTCAAGGAAGTGTTTAGCTCCGGCTGCAGCTTTCTCGATAAGCCGTCAGCACACTAGTCACAGAAGATTATGAGGTTTAATGCGCCAATGCTTCACGGGCGATAAGGCGCGCCATAGTGGAAGGCTCCGAATTAATTTTGACCACCTGCGGATCCCTAACGTGTGCTGAAATCTCAAACACATGAGCGTTTCCACTTTTCGCCTCCATCAGAAAAGTGGCTGCCATGGCCGGGAGTCGAACTCGCAGAGGCCACGTAGGAGACAACGAATGCTCGTGGCCGCTCGCCACGGGACAGGCTGACCCAGCATTAAACTCTTTGTCGCGTGTTGATCCCCGAGCATCATTTCGCCTCATCTACTGTACTTCTTCCGTTGAATGTTCGTGAAATCTATGCCGGATTGGCTGGTCCAGGGTAGGGATCAATATCCGAGGCGTGATGTGAGCAAGCATAGATCGAGGAACAGCAGCAGCAACAGCGTCCCCTCAAAAAGCCACTGGAGAGGCAAACAAAGCCTTAAGGCACTCGCCTCCTCGGGGTCGCGGTAGAAGAAGAGGTCGACCATGATCTCCCAGGGCAGGTCGCGCAGGATGGAGCCGCGCATGCGCAGCACCTCGCGCGTCAGCATCCACCAGAGCAGGCCGATGGAGTGCTGCGACTTGTTGTTGCACGGGATGGCGATGTCAACGTAGCGCAGGCTGGCGTCCGTGTTGCAGAAGGCGATCACGGGCAGGTTCACATACGACGCCTCCGTCACGGGCTGGTGGTCCGCCCGCGGGTCGCACACCACCAGCAGCCGGGGCTCGCGGAACGCCGCCTGGATCTGCGTGACGAGGGCAGAGGACCAGAGTCACCTTCTATTCAGCCGTGAGGGAAGAGAAAAATGAAAAAGAAAGCCGGCAATGAGTAATTCAACTGCAACTACAGTAGAGATCTGAGCTGTTGTAAAAAAAAAAAAAAAACACCCTTGGGCACTTTGTTTCCCTTGTGTGGTTCAAAAGTGAAAGCCTAGCAATTATACAAGACCTTTTCACCGCTACAGTCAAATTCAGGTATAAGTGCCACAATTAGTTCGATATATCCAATAGTTCTACATTGCCGAACACGTCTATAACGATTTTTTTTACGAGTTCACAATGGGCGGGACCCCCTCGCCCCCGCCATAAAGTATGCCATTACCTTACCCGAAACAATCCCTTTATTGTAATACAGCTACTTTCTGCCTTAACTGCCTACATTGCAAAAAAGCGGTGATTTTTGTTTTCACTTTCGTTTTGGTGGCATCAACTAGCACAGCATTCTCTACACGAGACATCGTCTGCACCAGTTCGAGCCCGTGTCCTTATACATCGAAGCAATAATGGCAAAGCACATCGACTGGCGAAAGTGCTTTATTAAGTGTTGGTTTGCTTTCCCTCACTACATCCTCAGTTTCTTCGGCGCTTTCAGCAGCACCAGGTGCCATGACATCAGCGACGGTGTCTACACCCGAGGGGTTCGCAGTGATGGCAAAGTCGTCGTAGACATTCTGGAAATCCACGAAGGACACTCCTTTCGGCAAAGCATCAGGAACGTTGGCGAGCTCTTTGCACAGTTCGCCGATGCTGACCTCTTGCCGATGCTGACTGACCACACTCCACGCCGTATCTTAGTCACAGTCAGAGCTTTCGTGCTGAACACCCATTTTAAGCACATGCCACTACATGCGCCTGTCACGGTGCACGCATCAGGCTAGTACTTGTTCCATTCTGGCAGGGTGCTGGGTCAGTGCTCTGGTTAGAGCCCATGGCTGTCACTGCTGCGACCCTGGTCCATATCCCGCACAAAGCCAATTATTTTCTCTTTGCAGAAGCGGCCATTTTTATACCATTCGTGTTGATGCAAACAATGATGATGGTCGCTTTTCACGTTTGACAAGACACGTAATGCTTTCACCTTAATAATTAAAGATCAATTAGTGGGTCCTTCAGAATGCATCAGCATCTTGTCCCTCTTTCTAACAAACTTGGCTCGATACGCACGCCTTGCCATGACTTTAGAAGTTTGAAATGCAGTGTTTCTCACACACCCCTTCCACACCAAGCCAACAGTGCTTTGCGCTCAAATCGTCTCAGTGGTGAAAAGATTGCCTCGTTAGAACCATGCTGACACCCCCTTTAACGTTAACTTTGTTCAAATAAGGTACATAATTAGGAAAAAAGGGAATGGCCGTGCAACCCACTAGCTCATTTCCCACAACAGAACCTATGATGTCATATGCACCCAGCTGTGCGATTGGTTGAGGCCGGCAAAAGCAAATGCAAATTGGGCAGGGCTTATAAGATTGCCGAACGAGCTATTTGTGCTTAAATGTAAGGCACATTGTTTTTATAGCAGTAAAATTGTAGGGTGAACAATTAAAGTTACAAGCAAACACATAAACACCTTAGCAGTTAGTGCGGCACTTTGCCTGCTGACACCGCTAACACAGCCGTCAGACGCGCTGAACTGTCTGAAACAACACTGGCCAACTGAGACAAGGGGCACGGTCGCTTACGTGACCATGTTCGTCGAGTCATAGCTTAACTTTTAGGAAGTGATTAGTATGAACCATAACAAAAATACGGCAGGTGTAGAAATCCAGCCAGAAGCAACTTCAGCAGTATTGCAATGCCATCTATAAAAGTGAGCGATAAAAAAGATAATCAAACGTGCGCCTGTGAGATGGGAGCCACCGTGGTCAGCAGGCTATATTTAGTTTTAAGGCCCTGCTCTTATTACGTCATTGTCGACGTTATGAACACACACGAATTAACAGGAGAATTTTTAATTTCTCAGTGAATAAAGCATCGTTTGCTGCCGACCAAGCGCTGGGGGCACTGTAAAGCACTAACACAGGTGAGACAGCTGAATCAGACTTGGGAGCAGTTTTTGGAGCAGAAGAACCTTGATTTAGAGCAGTTAAGGACATTTATGTCACCTTATCAGGCTAAAAAATCAAATTTTTGGCAACTCGGGGGGGGGGGGGGGGTGAACATGATATTGAAACAGCCATTCAATAAAGTTTTTTCTACCAGAGGATCACAAGGTACGAACTGCACTACCTTTTTACAAACCATTTTTAAATTTTTAGGCATTATGCATAGATAGCGTGGAGCGCTGTTGCAAATATCGAATTGAAAAACTAAGCAATCGTAAGGAATTTTTAGTATCATGTGAATGCCGAAATCATTATTTTTGTAATCCCAGACTCTACTTTACGCACAAGTGTAGAGCCGCGACAAAGGTGACAGTCATCGCACCCCACCTGCCCTCCAATTTCAATCATCAAGGTACAAGTTCACTACGATCATAATTTGAGTAACGTTGGTATGTTCAGCAACCACCCTTTTGGCATTACATTTCACTTCAGATAGATGAACCATTATTACTAGCGTGCAATAATAGCCCGTCCCGGTATAGGACACCGCTTGAACATTTTGTGGCGATGTAACCTGAGCCGCCACTTCTGCAGTGTCGGTCGTCCCATTCCCACCGCTCGCAAGCTCGCTGTCAAAGGCAGCAATAATTTGTAACACTGCAATGGGTCCGAAATTTCATTTCAAGCACGCACCGCGCCTCACAGTCAAGGCCGAAACACGGCGAATTTGTGGGCATCAGGTCGTTTTTGATGAACTCCCGTCTTTCGAGTCGCGCAACTCCCCGCAACAGATCAAACGACTCAATGTGAACCCAGCCACCCCAATAACCAAAACCACGGTAGAAGTCGGCGAAGAGCACTCTGCCTGAACCACGAGCAACTGCTTCGCGCGGCGGTCATGTTTTCCAATCTTCACCCCACCAAGATGGCGGCGCCCAGTAATGTCGTTCCGGAGATAAGGTGCTCCTAAAATTGCCGTTTTTTCATCACTTTGCACAAGTAGTTTGCCGCTTCAGTACACAAGTATTTTTTCTACAGGACTTTGCATGCAACTGTTTTCGATGGGAAAACTTTAAATACTCACACAATATAACATGTGCAACCCGACACAAGGGTAAGGTGTAGTGACCACCGTATGGTAAGATCTCGAATTAGGCTAGATTTGAGGAGGGACCGCAACAAGCTAGTACGAAAGAAGCCGATAAATGAGCTAACAGTAAGAAGTAAAGCAGAAGAGTTCAGGATCGCGCTGCAGAACCGATATTCCGCCCTTAACGAGGAAGCCGAGCTTACGACACAGGAAGCCAGCGATAACCTTACACGCATTATCACGGAGTGTGCAGTGGAAGTCCGGGGCACTATGGCTAGACAGGATACTGGTAAACTTTCACAGGAGACGAAAGATCTAATCAGGAAACGGCAAACCATGAGAATCTCCACCGCAGCTGACAGAATAGCACTAGCGGAGCTTTCGAAGTTAATCAATAAGCGTAAGACAGCTGACATACGGAAGTATAATATGGAGAGGATCGAATACGCTGTAAAGAATGGAGGTAGCCTGAAAGCAGTGAAGAGGCGTCTTGGCGTGGGGAAAAATCAGATGTATGCACTTAAGGATAAGCAAGGCAATGTCATCACAAATAGGGATAAAATAGTCACAGTGGCCGAGGAGTTCTATAGGGATCTGTACAGTAGCCGGGACATACAGGATAATGCCGAGCGAGACAGTAGTTCAGAGGAGATAGACATCCCACCAGTAACGACCGAAGAAGTAAGGAAGGCTTTGAAAGAAATGAAAGGGGGCAAAGCACCTGGTGAGGATCAGATAACAGCAGACCTCTTGAAGGATGGCGGAGAAATTGTACTTGAAAAAATGGCAAACCTGTATACGCAATGCCTAATGATCGCAATGGTACCGGAATCTTGGAAGAACGCGAACATCATCCTAATCCATAAGAAAGGCGACATGAAGGACTTGAAAAATTACAGGCCGATCAGCTTACTGTCAGTCGTCTACAAGGTATTTACCAAGGTAATCGCTAACCGAATCTCTGCAACCTTAGATTTCAGTCAACCTAAAGAACAAGCAGGGTTCCGTAAAGGTTATTCAACAATGGACCATATTCACACGATCAATCAGGTGATAGAGAAGTGCGCTGAGTATACTGAACCCCTATACATAGCCTTCATAGACTATGAGAAAGCATTTGACTCGGTCGAAACCCTAGCAGTCATTCAGGCATTACGGAACCAGGGGATAGATGAGCATTATGTAAGAATACTAGAGGATATCTACAATGGGTCCACAGCTACCATCATCCTCCATAGGGAGAGCAGTAAAATACCTATCAGGAAGGGTGTCAGACAAGGAGACACAATCTCTCCAATGTTATTCACAGCATGCTTACAAGAAGTATTCAGAACGTTGGGTTGGGAACAGGTGGGAGTAAGGGTTAATGGAGAATACCTCAGTAACCTCAGATTTGCGGATGACGTTGCCTTGCTAAGTAACTCGGGGGACGAATTGCAAAGCATGCTTTCCGCACTGGGCGAACAGAGTAGAACCGTGGGCCTGAAAATTAATATGCAGAAAACTAAAGTAATGATCAATAACCTCGGGACAGCACAGCAGTTTGAGATAGGTGGCGAGGCAGTGGAAGTGGTAAGCGAATATATCTACTTAGGCCAAGTTGTGACCCCAGATCCCAACCATGAGGCAGAGATAATTAGAAGGATCAGAATGGGGTGGGGTGCATATGGCAGACATTCTCAGATAATGAATAGCAGCCTACCATTGTCGCTGAAGAAGAAAGTGTATGACAGCTGCATCTTACCGGTACTCACCTACGGGGCAGAAACTTGGAGGCTCACTAAGAGGGTTCAACTTAAATTGAGAACGACTCAGTGGGCAATGGAGCGGAAAATGATAGGTGTAACATTAAGGGACAAGAAGAGAGCGGAGTGGGTCAGGGAGCAAACTGGTGTTAAAGACATATTAGTAGAAATTAAGAAGAAGAAATGGACGTGGACAGGGCATGTAATGCGAAGGCAGGATAACCGCTGGTCAGTAAGGGTAACAGACTGGATCCCCAGAGAAGGCAAGCGTTGCAGGGGGCGGCAGAAAGTTAGATGGGCAGATGAGATCAAGAAGTTTGCGGGGATAAATTGGTCACAGTTGGCACAGGACCGAGGTAATTGGAGAATAATGGGAGAGGCCTTTGCCCTGCAGTGGGCGTAGATAGGCTGGTGATGATGATGATGATGAACCTGACATTGCAACTTTCGAAAAAACTATCCCGTGAACAATTTTATGTGGGTTTTTTATTGACTGATCAATCAATTAAACCTTTACAAACAGCATCACCTTAAAGATGCGGGAAAAGTATGCCGCCAGTAAGCATTTTCTCCACTGAAACTGATTGGAACGTTAAAATCCTTGGCTCTCAGACCGTTTTGGAGCAGTTTGGCGCAATTTTAGAAAATTTCAAGCTTTTGGAGCAGCCTGGCACAGGAAAACACGTTTGTATCAAAACTGCGCAATTTGCGCAGCTGTCTCACCCCTGAGAGAATAACAAGCCGGCACCTTTTTAGTGAATAGAAATCATAAACATCAGTTTTGCACGCGCAAAAAGCGGGAAGCGCCCGGGGGACGATACCGAAACCAGCCGCTGCGCCTGCGGCGGCCGGATGCGCGAGCGATAGACAGCGCACCACTCCTAAAAAATACAAAAAAAAGGGGAGAAAAGAACCTCATCAGTTTCGCAGGCACCCTTGGTCTGTGGTAGGCGCAAGAAGCGAGGGGCGCCCGGTAGGCGTAAGGGGCCTCGGGTGGGCGATACCCAGCGTGCCTCCTCGTTACTGGATGTGCAAGTGATAGCCGGCGCGCCACTGAAGTAAATCATAAAAAAAATAAAAAGAAGAGCCATCAGCACAAGAAAATAATTTGACGTATTTCCGCAGTGTGGCAGCACATGCCAAGCAAGAGAAGTTGGCGAAAAAGGCGCGCTTTTTAAAGGTACAAGCGATGACGTGCACGACATTATTCACCATTTTGAAGTTGTTTGCAGAGGACGCACATATACGTCCGTGACCCTGAAAGGGTTAACCAAGTCTTCCATGCTCCAGAAAACTTCCCACTCCTCCTTCACTGCTTTCTTCAATGGGAACCCGAACGTCACAGTGCGTATGCGTCGCAAAAGCGGCTGCATCACCCCTACAGGCCGGCCTCCCCTCAGTTGAAACAACAGTTAGCGCTAGCCCCATTAAACTGCAGCCCAGCAAAAGTAAAGCACAGAGCTCTACGCTTTGCTGGCGGTAGATATAGTGTTCACAGAGTGCCTCCTGGCAGAAACGATGCACTAAAAGAAGCCCCCCCCCCCCCGAGCTTTTATCAGCTTGCCTGGTTGGTGAAAGTTCCAGGTGTGAAGCGGCCGGCAATAGGGGTGGCGCCGGTGAAGCTGGCAAACTTGAGCACCGCGCGCTGTCCGTACGGGCGCGAGGAGATGGCGCACACCTCGGCCGGGTTCTCAATGGCCACGATGGCGCGTGCGGCCAGCAGCAGCTTCTCCCACGTCTTCTTCAGGTTGATCAGGTGGATGCCTGCAGGAGACAGAAGACCGAATGACACCTCTGAAACTATTATACTCGGGGACAACTTTCTGTGGCAATGGGGTGAAAGCTAGGGGGGGAGTAGGAGGGGGAGCTAACTGCTCTGTGTTGCTGCACCGAGGTAGTTCCCAATAAACTGGTTTCAGTTTCAGTTTTGGCATGACAGATGCGCATTTGATGCAGTTCGTTTCTTGGCATGAGTTGCGTGCAGACCGTGAATGCTTTTGCATTCAAAGCCCGCAAGGAGATTTCACTGCCCGAATGAATTTTCTTTTAACTTGTTACAGCATGATAGCAGAGTGTGTTTTGCCACCTTTCTCAACCTTGCCGGCAGGAAACTTGTTCGAGAAACGCCTGGAATTCATGAAAGTTCATGAGAGTTCATGAAAATTCTATGTCCCTACAATCACACTGGAGTCTAGTTTAAAACAGACTCTTTCGATAGGAGCCACGAAGACAAAAAACAACTTTGTTTTACTTCAAAGAACCAGCATACGGCGATTCCCTCAACTCTACTAAAACCACAACGGACATTGTGTTCATCAAAAAAAAAGATGAGAAATATTAAAAGCATGCAAATTTTGCGCTACAAAATGTCAGCAAAGACATATCAGGGCAAGTACTAGAGTTACCAGTGCGTTAACTTCATCTGAGCACGGCAGTGGTCAAACAAAACCACTGCAACAACTGCCCAATTACTTGGTGCTGGCTTTAATCGATGACTGCCAATCACCAAAACAAGCCCCTGCGACTTCACAAGGACTGGGCACGAAAACGGGCGGTTGAGTCACCACTACTTCACCTTTACCCCTTATTATCTAGATGAACTGTTAGTAGTCTGCATTAAAATGAGCATTATGACACTTTTCAATAACCGAAGCTTGCATCTTGTCTGCACGGTCCGCTTAAATGGCCTTGACTTGATTCTTGTATGCAAGAATCATCTCAACATCGTTTGTTGTTACTTTTGTCTCTTAAAATAATGATCGATTTGATTTCAAGTAGGGCGCATTAGGCAAAACACACTGCTTATAAAAGGAAGTTACGGTGAACATTAGCCTCCCTGAACATAGTCAAACACAATGCAGCACACCTGCAATCTTGAGGAAATTTTTATATGTTCATGCCTCGATGAACTGCCAACAGAAGACAAAGGCAAAGAGAAAATTTGACATCCACCCAAAATGACACCGATTCCCCTGGAGAATTCCCTATACTAGCTGTCTAGCAAGAAAAAGGCACAACGGGCAACATCTGCAGCTTTCCCAGTACCTTAGCATCATGTCTGTATTGACATCTATCTACTCGTTCATAGACAGTCCAACCATAACGTTTTAACGTTCATTTCCCATGCATTTTTTGTTTCATAGAGGTTGCAGCTATTCTGAGACTCAACTGATACTGTCACACTGAAAAGTGCGCTTGTTCTTGTTCTGTACGTGAAATTTTCGGGGTCATACCTCAACCGGTTATCTCTGACGCCACTTGAATTTGCACGCCCATTTTATTCCCACATCACACACACAATGGGAAAGCATCAAAGCACACCACCCCTGTGATTTAAAAAACAAGACAGAAAAACAGGCACAGCTCGAGTTGCTAGCCACCAGTTCAAACCGGCGACGCTTGGCTTGGCGAGGAGCCATCTAAATCAATGAACTGACAAAATGGTCTGTGCCCCCTCAGAATAAATATAGCCCCCACTCCAGTCCTTCTCACTACATTCCTAAACGCTCACCCAACTCTATGACAAACGCCCGGTGCCAAACCTACAAAAGTTCATTATCCCCTTTCACCATTGCGGCAGGTGGTCCACCTCTAAAAAGTTCAAGCACTACTACTTCAAGCACTACTACTCAGGCACAACTGAAGAATGACAACGGAAGTTGCCCTTGCACTTCATCACCGCAGCCGGTTGTTCCTCCGTGTCGTACAAAAAATTACACCATCTTCCCGAGGGGAACCGTGAGGTGATGCGAAGCATTGCAGAGTTCCAATCCAATCCAATCCCCCTCGCGAGAGAGTGTTCGCCATCGGAGAGGAGAGGGGGTGAGCGGCGGAGAGCGCAGCTGGCGCGGCGAGGAGAATGGGGGAGGGGTGGACGCCGACGACGCCGGATGCAGGGACAAGGCGAGTGAATGAGATGCGTCGCATCTAAAAAGCGCATTAGTGCGAGTCATTTCTGCGATTTTTCAGACTCATACCCCTGTCACACGGCAAATCTAATGTCATCAACTGTCAAAGACATTCGGTTTGGCCGTGCGGGTCTCTACAGCGAAACAAGTATAATTTGACAGTGACAGCGGTGAAGATTTGCAAGCTCGTAAAATTATCATCGTTCAAGTGCATGGTCTAGAATGTTTTCATACGAAATAAATTTTAAAACAAAACAGATAATTCTTTTTTTTTAATCAAAAAGAAGAACAACATCACCATTTTAGGTGACATAAGCAGACATCAGAAACTGAGACAAGACTGCAAGAAATATGTACCAGGTAGCAGTGAAAATGGTGGAGCTTCGGTGTGTGAAAAATAATACGAAGGAGAGAATACAAGTTTACTGACAGTTTTTAGGCAGCAGTCTTCTTTGGTTTATTACTGAACTTTCTTGTCTAGTGACGCGTCACTGCTGTCGAGGCTACTCACTCAGCCGCTGAATGAGCTGCCCAACCTCATTTAGCCGCTGAATGCCATTTGCCTCAAATGTCATTTGGTACTCTCGTGTAGTGCCCAATTATAGACATTTCAGAATGAAGTTTTGCTCTAAATGTGTACTGATCTGCTTAGTGACAGGGGCATTAATCTGCTTATAGATTACTGCAGTGGCGACACAAACTACGAGATAAAGCAGACAATGTCACGCAATAAGTGCAATTTCATTTCAAAACGCGCATGTTCACATCTGGGTCCGTCATTTCGGTGGCATTTGCGACACGCCGCGGTGGCTCAGTGGCTAAGGCGTTGTGCTGCTGAGCATAAGGACGCGGGTTCGATTCCCGGCCGCAGCGGCCGTTTTTCTGATGGAGGCAAAAAGCGAAAACGCCCGTGAGTACAAGATTTCGGTGCTCGTTAAAGATCCCCAAGTGGTCAAAATTAATCCGGAGCCTTCCACTACGGCGCGCCTCATCACCTGCGTTGCATCGGCACGTTAAACCCCACAATCAATCAATCATTTCGGCGGAGCTATTGCCATTCTTAATGTGTATCCAAGTCTAGCCCAGTTTGATCGTATCACTCGAATGCTAACCTGCACTTAACACACTTAAAAATACATTTTTCATGCTGGCCCCTATTACGTCACTCCTGCACATAACACGTCCCTGTAGTGCAGAATCTGACATTTCTTTAACATTTATTCCATTTTTTCAAACGCCCTTCGTGGCTGGAATGATGTTCAGTACCAAAGGCTAGCCCTTTAAGATTAAACAAACCTGTACTTTGTCTTAATGATCAAGATCACTTCGAAGTAGCAGGGCATGCAGGTGGTAGTTACGACACAAGCGCCCCTCACCATCAGAGCGCCGCTTGAAGCAATATTCTTTCATCTGGAAGTCCAAGTTGGCCGCGCCGAGGTGCGTTTTGGCCGCGAGGAATCGCCGCACATCGTCCTCCTTCAGAGACAAAACGCTGGTACCTCCAGACATCGTGCTAAATAGTATCAAAAGTAGCGGTGATAAGCTGAAAAGAAAAAAAAAAAAGAACGGTATTTCAAGCGCGGCAAAATTCAAACGATGCCGTTTTTTTCATAGATAATTATATCACTCCTGATAGGCACTGCCCTAAAACATCCCTAAGATGGGATTACCCTTCGCTTTTGAAGGGAATCAAGTGTATCGCGTTTGAACTTTGAGCTCAAACTTTCGGAGATAGTGCCGTAGCTTTCTATCATAAAAACGCATCAGATGCACGGAAGTGATTAGTTAAGGCACCATCACCACAAGCACCAATACAATGGCAAGCACAGACGCGCACTGTCAAAGGAACGCTAGGCTACAAGACGCAACACGTGGTGTCAACGATCGCGCATAAAACAGACAAAACTGTTGCTCGGTGAGGCATTTATTAGCCACACAAAAAAACGTGGGGAGTAAATTTTGTGGGAAAAAATAAACAGTGAGCCTCGGCGGTACAAAATGTTGAGCGTCATTGAAGACGCAAGGAACGCAAACACCGCGTTCTATCACGCACGCCGGCGCTTACATGCCAAACAATGCTTTCTGCACGTGTTCACCAAGACATGCAATGGTAGTATAAAATCAGTTCTATCCGTGCACCACCACAATCCTCTAACCACTACGAGACAAATTTTGCAACAAAATAAAGAACACCCAATGCATGCTTCGGACTCGCGCGTTGCACGCGTTCACACAAAACAGCTCTGAAGTCGTAGGAAAAATTGAATCCCCCCGTCAAATTGCTTTTGCGCACAACATGTCGTTATAGTGAAGGAACTGATTATAAAAAACAGCGCCATTTAAGTAACAATAAGACTATATTAGCATGTGCGTCGCAGCCGCCGGGTCGGCCGGCCGCGTTCCATTTGTAGTTCCATCGCGCAGATACCGTTATCCAAGTGCACCAAGAACACGTAATATTCTGGGACTATTTTGTACCATTATGAATAACAGTCAACATCAAACGAACAGCAGTATTAATGGAAAAATATCATACACTCACGACGGAGACTCGCCGACGGCGGAACGCGAAAAGTCACGTTGCGAAAGACACCACAGAACAGGGAGGATTAAGACACGGGTGAAAGCGGCGATTGAAACGAAAGATGCCAAACGGTGTCTCTCTCTCTCTTCAGTTTCGCATTCGGAAAATATCACTGGCGATTGTAATAACCTTGTCTTAGCTCTAAAAAAACAGTGTTAAAAACTAATACAAAAAGCATCATTGTTGTAGTGCTTTTGTTTTGCTTTTGTTTTTTGAGCGTTGTTCAGTGTAACTACGCGAACCCGTGTTTGTGCTGGCCACCTAGCGGCAGTCGCGAGAATCGTCCTAATCAGGTCCGGTTGCATGCTTCTCCGTTGCTCAGAGCTCTGTGTTACCGTCGCATCTCCGTAGTAGTGGTGATGCCGCCGAAAGAAGAGCCAAAGACGAAAAAACGGACGTGTAAGGAGTTCTGCTGCGTCCCCTTTTGCGTGTCGGCGCGCTGGAAGGACAGAAGTTTGTCCTTTCACCGCTTCCCGCGAGAAGCAGATGACGCACCGCGCAGGGCGTTGTGGATCCGTAACTTACGGATTGGAAAAGAGGTTACGCCAACTATGCAAGTTTGCTCAAAGCACTTCGCTAAAGAGGACTACTTCCTTTCAGGTCAGCAGCCACTAGCTTTTTTTTATTATTATAATGAATTGGAACATGGCATACCCGCGGCGTACCCCTTTCGGCGCTAAATATGTCAATTGGCGCACGCCGTATCGCCTTCCATGTTTACGTTTAAGCGCAGGTGCGCTTCTTGTTAAGTCATTTCCCGAAAGTATACTGTATGTAAGTACAAACACCTGCAGTGATCCGTGCGCCTTTTAGGTTGTTGGTGGTGAAACAATTTCTTTTTATTTCTAAAAATGCTAGCTGTGTAACAGTTAGATCAGTCTTGCTGCTTTTTCCACTGATTTCAAACACGTCATTTTTTTAATCCAGTCAATTAGTTCCCAAGATAATTAGAGATAATTAGCTATTTTTTTAGGAACCAGTTTTAGTTCCAGTCAATGCGCAGGAGTAAACGCTTCCTATAATGCATTCACCACTGTTCATAAGTACTAGCAAATATGAAGATCACAGTTTCATGACTACCACCGTTTGGTTTATTTCTCCTAAAAAAATGGCTAATCTCTATCTTGGAAAACAAATTGAATGACTAAAAAATAATGACGTATTTGAAATCAGTGGACAAAAGCAGCAAGACTGATAATTGCTTCACAGAGTTTATAAATGAAAAAAAAAATATTTAAAGACTCACATCCTCAAGTGCAACATTGCGTTTGTTTTAATCAGAGATCTTCGTGAACACGTACGTGCGAACCAAATAAACTTGGATCTCAAAGTGGAGAATTATGAATTCGCGAAAAAAAAACAACTTACTGGTAATTTCAGGGGTGCTCTGAGTGTCAAGCCATTAAAAATATAGCCCGGTTGCACGCAGCTTTACTTTGCCCGCAGCTTCCCAAAGCCCTAGGCATTGCGCCATGGCATAAGATGTTTGCTTTACTCTCAGTGACTAAGGCATTGTGCTGCTGAGCACGAGGACGCTGGTTCTATTCCCGGCTGCGGCGGCCACTTTTCTGATGGAGGCGAAAAGCAAAAACGCCTGTGTGTTCGAGATTTCGGCGCACAATAAAGGTCCCCAGGTGGTGAAAATTAATCGCCTTCATTACATCGGCACATTAAACCCTACAATCAGTCAAGATGTTCGCTTTATAAGTTCATTCAGCACCTGCAAACTACATGCTCTCATCATTCTGACAGGAAAAGCCAAACATTTTCTGCGAAAAGTCCAGAGCAATTCCATGTAAACTAATTTGTTTCAAACAGACCTTGTTTTTTCAGTAGTGAGCCGATATGTGCTATGGTTTGGGCTTAAATTTTCTTGTCGCAGCATGATTAAATAGTGGCCTGACTAATGATAGCCTGGACTGATTTTTCAGGTTTCGTGGCGAAGAGGAAGGTGCTAAAGAAGACAGCAGTTCCAAGCCAGAACCTGCCAAAATCTTCGACCCATGACGTGAAAGCTGCTCGTCTTCAACAGCTGAGTGCAGAAGGGCAGCAAAGAAGAATGCAGCGGTCGACCTCCGTAAGCATTAGCTGAAAATATTTCTGAATCAGCTGGCAGCTGTAATACCCATGCCACACATACATGAAAAATAACATGAAGTGCTTAATGTCTTAAGTTTAAAGGGCCCCTGAAGACGGAATACAAGTTCGTTTTATTCGAAAGATTTCGTGTTCTATAGTGCCCCCCGCAAGTAAGCGAAGCTCTATTCACTGCAACGTTAATAAATTTAAGCTAAAATTTTTATTCTCCCGCCAAAACGTGTGTTTGAATAACATTTGCAATGACATCATAAGAACAGGTCTCTCAGCTAAACTTGGTGTGGAGCGGAGACTTGCTTACTGTTAGTCAACCTAGATGCCGCCACCACATCGCGGCAAGCCGTTTTCTACCTTTGGTTTGTTTGTGACCATATTTAAACCTGGCTTGTTTTTTTTTTTTTGTCGTGGAGAAAATCGTTCCATGAAACATGGTGCTCACTCAACAAATGTGGTCACTTAAGACATTGTCGCTTGTGTCTATCGGCCAGTGTTGTCTGAGACAACCCCAAAGCCCCGCAGTACTGTGCATCAAAACCAAGCATAGTGCGCGCAGTACCGACAGCAGTGCGCATCAGCACTTCTATGTTTACGTGTGCTTTCGTAACTTTCAACGTTTGTCCCACCATTCTTATTGATGTAAAAAGAATGTGCCCTAAATTTAAGCGCATACAGCTTGTTCGGCAAGCTTATAAGCTCTGCCTACGTAATTTGCGTTTGCTTTTGCCGGCCTCTGCCAATCGCAGAGCTGGCTGGTGTGACATCATAGGTTCTGTTGCGGGAAATGAGCAAGTGGATCGCTCGGCCATTCCGTTTTTTCCGAATTATGTAACTTATTTGAGCGAAGTTTACGTTAAAAGTGGTGTCAGTATAATTCTAACGAGGCAATCTTTTGAATGAACCAAACTTGCATTTTGTCTTGAACTGCATTGAACTGCAGATTGGTCAGTTAGTGAAAACGTGGTTCCCTGCTTATAAGAGACATCTCGTATAAGAGACAGAAACTGCTCCCCTGTACGTGTCTCTTATAGAGGGGTTCAAATGTATTTGCCTTTAGCCATTAGCCATCAGAAAAACAGGTGCAGCTCGCATACATTAAAGCTGCAACTTTTGCTGTGAAATTCCTTAGCCGCGTGTCGGCATTATGGGCATGGATTGACTGTTAAACATGTTTTACATTTACACGGACTGTGTAGGCAACCTACAATTTTGCTCCATGGGAGGTTATTAGAGTAACACTCATGCCAATTTTCAGTGTAAACGTCATTTAAATAAGCTGAGAAAGTGTGAACATAGAATTATGCTCAGAAGTTACTTCCTTGTACTTGTAGTGCTGTAACTAGAATGACTGGCACTAATTCTCTGGGCTCGCAGCTTGAACTTGCTGCTTCAGATTAAAAGCTGTTATTTCGAAGCATGCAGCGAAAGCTTATAGTTAAAAGACATTGATGGAATCAACATCTCAGGTGACCATGCGGTTAAAGGAGCCATGCAGACAAAACACAAGTTTGGTTCATTCGAAAGATTGCCTCTTGAGAATCATACTGACACCACTTTTAACGCATACTTCGCTCAAATAAGCTATTTAATTATGAGGAAAAAAAATGGCCATGTGATCCACTAGCTCATTTCCCACAACAGTGATGTCATATGCCCAGCTGTGCGGCTGGCTGAGGCCGGCAAAAGCAAACGCAAATTAGGCATGGCTTATAAGCTTGCCGAACGAGCTATTTGCGCTTAAATGTAATACATATTCATTTTGCAGAATTAAAAATAGTGGGGCAGACAATGAAAGTTACGAAAGTGCACGTAAACATAGAAGTGCCGATGCGCACTGCTGTTGGTACTGGGTGCACTATGCTTGTTTTAGCTGAACATCAGTCCGTTGCTTTGGAGTTGTCTTGCACGACACTGGCCGGTCGTTATAAGCGACGTTGTCTTACGGGAGCATGTTTGTCGGGCATACCCAGTGTTTCACGAAATGATTATTTTCTACCGTAACAAAAACAAACCAGGTGCAAGTACGGTCAAAAAGAAAGTAACGGCGGTCAACGGTGCACGGCTCAGTATGGTAGCGCCATCAGGGAGGACTGACGGTAAGCAAGGGGGCAGAGCCTAATGACGCACTGGAAGTTTGTTTAAATACCTGCCCTCATGACATCAGAGCACACATGTCACGAAAACACACGATTTGGCGGGAGAATGAAAGTTTCAACTGAAATTGATTCATTTCTCAGTGAACACGGCATCGTTTGCTGCCGGACAAGTGCTGTTGGCAGTATATAAAACACGAAATGTTTCGAATAAAACAAACTTGTATTAGATACGACTGCATCTCATTCACTCGCCTTGTCCCTCCATACGGCGTTGTTGTCCACTGCATTCCTATTCCTAACTGCACTGCATTCCTATTGACCTGCCCTCCGACTAGAACACTCTACATGCTTTCGATCCTTTCTGTCCATGATCTGCATAACCCCCTCTTTTTTTTCTTCCCTTTCATTTTCTTTGTACATTCCCTTTTGTATGCTGCGCAGAAAAATCCTGAAGAAAAAAAAAATCAAGCCAGAGGCAAATGTCGCGAGCGGTGAGGATGCTGCGTAATTTCAGACTTGCACATTATTCATTAGGTGGCGCTACAACTTTTTTTAAGTGCAGAGCACTTCAGGGGCTCGCCTTGTTGTCGCAGCTTGCTCGCTGGACCCAAGTACAGCCACACGGTGTTCTGTCGTCGCGGTGTAACCCAGAGGCTTCACCCGCCGCGGTGGCTCAGTGGCTAAGGCGTTGCGCTGCTGAGCACGAGGTCGCGGGTTCGATTCCCGGCAGCGGCGGTCACTTTTCTGATGGAGGCGAAAAGCAAAAACGCCCGTGTGTACGAGATTTCGGCGCACGATAAAGATCCCCAGGTGGTCAAAATTAATCCGGAGCCCTCCACTACGGCGCGCCTCATCGCCTGCGCTGCATCAGCGCGTTAAACCCTACAATCAATCAATCAATCAACCCAGAGGCTTCGAAAGCCAAGTGGTTTATATAGTCATAAGCGTTCGAAACTCATGAACCGCTGGCACTTGCAATACGTCTCCTTGTTGTTTAGCACAAAGAAAACTGCAGGTAGATTATAGGCAAAATATACGTAATTAACCGGCAGCGTCCGCGTTCACTTAGTAGTTAAGGAACGCTCGTTGGGTTGGTTTTTACATAAGCGAAAAAAAAAAAGTGGCATTGCAACGCCGGCACATGCGGGAGGAAAAGCGAGCACAAAAAGAACACAGCTCCCGCTGGCGCAGTTTCAGGCAGGGGGCGCGCGAGTACTGCGGAGGCGGGAAATTTGAATTGCATTGGGTGGTAGCAGTGAGCGGATAACGGCGCTACAGCCCATTATGGCGAATCACTGGTCTTCAGTTCCGACAGCTTTCACATTGAGTGGGTTGGCTTTAACTTTTTCGTGTTTTTTTTTTCTTTTTCGCAGGAAGTGCATGAGGGCCCCAGTTTCACCCCTGAAGAAGAAGATGCTGCGAGGGCCCTTGCAGAACTGTTGTCAGAAGCCCACGCAAAAGTTGATAAGGCTGTTCAAGCAAAATCAGGAGCACTTGTGCACAGATTTGTCGACACCCTGGACGATTCAAATGTGAATTCCTTTACCGGATTACCTTCAATGGAGTTCCTGAAACGTTTGGTTACTGCCTACAAAAAAGTACAGCTGGTGCGCGCACACAGCCGTATTACTGCCGAGGACCGGGTTGTGCTAACATTGATAAAGTTAAAGCACAATGTATGCAACACATTTTTGAAGGACCTGTTCTGTTGTTCACTGACGAGCTGCTCAGAAACCATAGAACAGACAACACTAGTCCTTTCAGCTATTCTGTCGTCAGTGATTTCACTGCCCTTGAAGGAGGAGGTTCTTGAGAACACGCCACAACACTTTCGTCACTTCCCAAACGTGGTGGTCGGCTGCATCGAGATACCGGTGTCACAACCTAACCGCCTAACCTGTGCATTGCGCTGTTACTCCACGTATAAGAAAGAATTCACCTGCAAATACATGGTCAGTGTGACACCCGAAGGGGTAATTGCACAAGTCAGTCAAGGTTACGGTGGTCGGTCATCCGACATAGCCATGTTCGAACAGAGTGGGCTTCTTGAACTGCTAGATCCGGTGTCAGATGCTGTGATGGCTGATCGTGGATTCCTCATTGACGACTGCTGCGCAGAGCGCCTTGTCGGGTTGGTGCGGCCACCTTTTGAGAAAAGCCGGCAACTTTCCGGATGTGACGCTGTCCGAACTCAAGAGATTGCGTCGGCAAGTGTGCACTTTGGCCGCGTAATACAGCGAATGAAAGCTTTCAAAATTTTGACAACGAGGGTTCCCTGGAAGCTGGCCAGCCGACTTGACCAAATAGTGACCATAATTGCTGGGATCACTAACCTGTCGGCACCGGTACTTGCATCCCACGAGTTCACGTAAAGAAGCACCATAGCGATGACGTTTACATTTTTTTTTACATGACTGGACAAGACTTGAATGCAAGGAATACTCCACTTGAGGCCTAAGATCAGATTCTTGGGTTTAATGCGCCGGATCAGTGCCTGGGATATCAGTTGAACTGTACTGGAGGGCTGCAGATTAAATTTGACCGCCTGGGGATCTTTAACAAGTGCTTAAATCTTGACACACCTTTTCGCTTCTTGCCTTCATCTGAAAAGCAGTCGCCAATGACTGTGAAATTGAAGCCCGCGTCCTTGGGCTTAGCAGCACAACAACACAGCCACCGGGGTGGGTTACTTAATCTTTAAGGCTTAAAGTACCTAAGTAACTAAAATTTGTGTACCTGAGTTTCAGTTGAAGGGACAGTTTCTCTGAAGTGCTCTAAAATTGAAATCGTGCGAAGTGAAGTGCCGTCACATAGTGAAAGCTGTTTTAGAGGAATTGCCGTGTCTCTCCTTACAACCTGCAAAATCATGTCTAAGGAATGTAGCCTCTGTTCAAGCTGCAAGGTAAATAAAAAATATATCCACGTTGAACGCATCTGCGGAAGGGCTGGGCAGTATGGCCGTTGTAATAGTATCTTCGAGATACTTTGCAACATTTGTATTTATGTATTAAGATACATTTCATAAATGTATTCGCATCTCAGTCATGAAATAATTTTGTGGTGTTTTCAATGTATCACGATACTCGAGCAAGTATAGAGGCATTTTATCGCATTTATTTGTCATGAAACAAAAGACCCACTTTGTCTTTATTTTTTTATTTTTTTTAAGTAGGAGCCATACCTTCTGCTTTATTAAGCGCTTTCCTTTTGACAGCGCGTGGCTTTCTTTTTTGTGGTCAACAGGGTTAGATTAAGCAGGCACCGAGAAGACTTCCTAGGTTGTGTGCTGGGTTTGTCTTGTCACACGACAGTAAGGCAATGCAGACAGGATGCACATGCCTGAAGACTAAGCCGTAATGAATGTTATGTGTGAGCATTCTTGGGCTGAATTGGGTTTCCTTGAACTGCATGGCTTACAGGAATCAGTGAGTTTTATGTACATACAAAGTGCTTCGTAGCCACTTATTGTGGATTGCCGAGTCTGGTGGCTTGGGAAACGGCTCCATTTAAGGGTCAAATCAAGTCGGATAAAATAAGGCTCTCCCAAGTGTGCTTGTCAGTCCCAAAAATGAACGATGATGCACAAACAGCGATGTTTTAACAAAAGCTTGATGTGGACAAGTTGGTACATTATACGCTTAAAAATTACTCGGCGCTAAAACAGGGATGAAGAAGAAACACGTACACACAACTCAGTGTCGTAACTTCCAACTAGATTTTATTGAAAAAAGATGCGCATATGCACAAAACCTAAAATGCTAAGAACATTTTGATGTCAAAGTGCATCACGTTTCTAAAAAGGCTACTCCTTTATCTGGCAGCGATATGGACGGACACAGGCAGGGGATAACTGTGTTAGTACTCCGTCCATATCACTGTCAGATAAAGGAGTAGCCTTTTTAGAAACGCGGTGCACTTTGACATCAAAATGTTGTTAGTATTTTAGTTTTTGCGTATTTATCCCCTCCCTGTCTCCATCCATATCTGTATCACATAAAGCAGTAGCCTTTTTAGAAACGTGATGCACTTTGACGTCACAATAGTCTTAGTATTTTAGTTTTGTGTATATAAGCAGCGTCTTTTTTCAATAAAAGATCTTGTTGGATGTTCGGCCCTGTGTTGTGTGTACATGTTTCTTCTTGGTCCCTGTTTTAGCACCGAGTAATGTTTAAGCGATGTTTTGTTGCCAGGCATCTCTCCCGTCCTCCCAACTTAGTGTTTCATTCTGGTCAATGCTGCGGTGGATCCTCCAATCTGGTGCCTTAGTATCTGGAAACCGATTTCCTGTGTCTCTGGCCAGCCTGCGTGATGACATTTTGTGTGAGCAATGTGCTGAGCCCAAGGATTTCGCTTGCCCCATCGTCTGACCGGGCCATCGAAGTAGATTGGTGTCACGTTGATGGGAAAAAAAGTGGGCGTTCAGCCCAAGGGTAGGAGCTAAATATTCCAAAGTGTACTTAAAAGTACATTTACTTCAATACTAGTCACTAAGTAACACAAGATGTGTGGAGTTTCTTTACGTCAAGGACATTGTTGGAGTAAATTAGTGCTGCAAAATAAATTGTCAGAAGAGCAGATGTCAAGGAAGCAGTACACTGACGTGCACAGTCTTTGATACTTTTGAAAATGTGTTTTTGTTCAAGTGCAATAATATTGCTTCCTTGTTTGTGAAATGCAGTTGTGTGTTTTGTGTTGATGGTTCACTGTATCAGTGATTCAGTTTCGTGTCGTGTGTATGGTTTGGTATGCACAACTCTGTTTAAACGAATTTTTACAACATGAAGTGTCTCAAATAAAAATGTTTTTTTGTGTGTCTGTTTTTCAAACTGTGTTCCGAAATCCGAAATAGTACTCTTCTTGTGTTACCAGAAGTGTCTCTGAAATATCACATACATCTTACGTCAACATTAAATGTACCTCAGTATTTGCTTTAGCTACCCAACAGATCTATCGTGATATTTGCATCCCAAAATACTTTTTGAGGCATCTACACCAAGATCTGCTTTGTGGTCACCACAATTTTTCTGCAAGTGACGTGTGTTGGGTCTCGCCGCTGACTCTGGGTGCAGCATGTGGTATGTGGTTTATATGACTGAATTTTTTTACAAAAGTGAAATGCAACTTCAACCATTATTCTACTGGGACTAAAACTGAAAGCACTGTATACCAAACAATACACTTACGATTATAATGAAGTCCATGCTAAGTAAGAAGCACAATGTTTACTTTGCGTGGTGGGTTCCTCACCCGCTTGCAAGAAAGTGACGCACCGCACGCACAAATTTATATTCAAGGGAACCTAATAGTTCAGTCGGAACAACATAACACACAATTGCTTGCTTACCACGTCACAATTCCCAGTTTTCCTAGGTCACTTCAAAACTGTGCACTAACATTTGTGTGCTGAATTTTTTCCCCCTTTTTCTAAACAACAGAACGAATACAAAATAAGCATTTTTGTTTTACCTTTTCATTGGAATGTTCAATAAAGGAGATGTTATTACATCATGAACAAAATTGATGAAACAAAAAAATACAATGCAAATGTCACGATAAAAGACTGTTTTTATCGAAGCGAGATAGATAAGGAGAAAACAATGAAAACAATCCTTATTTAATCATTCGTAAATGTTTGCAGTCTCAGCAGAGAGCTGCCCTCAGTCTAGGGATCTCTGTAGCCTTTGGTATGTTTTGGGCCTACAGTACGAGCTGTCAGTCACTGGTCTTGTAGGCTTGAGCTGGCCTATGGCCCCCCACAGCTCAGATTTACAATTGGGGACTTTGGGGTTGCTTGTACATTAGGGCAAGCCCATGCGATGCTGTACAGATAGGCAAAGTTCTAGCTCAGCGGCAATGTTGGAGTAGAAGGGGTCAATGGCATGTAGTATGTCTGTGTAAGAGTCGTATTTGACCGCAATCGTCTCCCTGCCGCTGCTGCCCTTTCACACAAGAGTCCGAAACGAACAAAAATTTTCTAATCAATCGAAGGATGTGGCCACACTAGATAAAATTGATGGTATCACTATGCTGTATAACCCTGTTATGTCACTCGCAGTTACCTTGAAATTTTGCTAAACTTGGAGGTCTTTGAAATCCCATACTGGTCCCCTATGCTGTTAATGTACATAATTTTGTCTGAGACACCCTCATTTATAATAATATTGCAACTCGATAATAATCCGAGACCTTCATTAGTAGTCAAACTGTCTTCTTTTGAGGTTACATTAGCAAATCAACTCTTGTCTAAGATAACAAAAAATTTATTGCAGCCAAAAAAGCGTGCCGGCCCTCACCTCTTCCAGTGTCTTAATTAGCACATTTTATTTCATATTTCATAGTTTGCCTTAGTAGTGCTAAACTCTGCAATGCAAGCTCAGTAGTGCAAGGTGCTTTGCTAAACAAAACTTGACCACAAAACGAAGCAGCTGTCTGGACCTTTTAGGGCCAACTTATTTACATATATAGGTACAATAAAGTACTCACAAAAAAGTATTTTCCCAGTGACGCCACTGCTGACATTAATTCAGAAAGTCTGAAACGTTGTCAGTATTAATAATTTTATGGGTGAAAATAACGATATTTTGGGTGAGAATAGAGTTTAGTGAGTTACAAAAGCAAGTTATTTAATATGAAATAAGGATGTGTGTTGCCTTCATGGTGCCTACCTTTATTTGTGTCAAAAAGCAGGTAGACCAAAATATACTGGAAACCGATGGATATCGCCTTTTATTGCACTCTCAATGTATTAACCATATAATATTGATGTACGTGTACTTGCATACCCTGCACAGGTATCTAATCCTAAAAAAAGCGGAACTAAGCACACTGTAGCACTCATTTTTTCGCACAGTTGCCATATAAATATATAGAGTAGATGTAAACGCGTGAGCTTTTAACACATCAACTTGAAATAGCATCCACAAAGCGCAAAGACATCTGCAGTCATAACATCGCTACTTTTTTTGTTACATTGCTGCACACACTAACACAGCTTTCCTTTATTCTGGCAACAAATTAAGGTGACCTACTCGTATAATCGCAATGCTAAACACTGAAAGCAAATGCATAAAACAAGAACAGCTTATGTTGACTTTCAAGAAGATAGCTTTTAATGATATAACCAAACTACAAAAGCTATCGCCAAACCGATAAGGTCTTGCTGATGAAGTTTAATAACCTATACTTATGTGTGATAGCACTGAACTACAGTGTAGACCATTTATAACGTAACCGCTTATAGTGCGGGACCGGATATAACGCGGGTTTTTGTGACCACCGGTTTGCCTCCCATAGAACTCAATGCATAAGCATACCGCTTAAGATGCGGTCGGCCGAAGCACAATACCGTTTATAGTGCGGTTTTTCGGCGGGTCTGCTCATCCACCGGCGCAGCTGGGGCATCGTTTTAGGGTAGCAAGAGAAAAAAAATAAATGATGAAATCGGCCATCTGACGCAGCGCGCACCCCATGCTCTCCTCTAACTTCGACACAGAAGCAAAAAATAGGCACCCTTTAGTTCGCGCGTACGTGATAACCACAGCTGACCTTGCTTGATGCACCTCGGAAGATAGCGACCGGTTCCCCGTCCGCGCGTTGTTTCTATTAATCGTGAACCGCATGGGCCGTTTTCGCACACGAATTGTGCACATCGGCGTTGCGCGTGCGTTTTTTTCATGCTCGCGTCTACGATTCCGCGCTCGCGGTAGCTTCTTCGCGTGGCAGTGGGAGGAGCCTGACGACTTGCACCAATGGAAACGCACCTAGTGGCGGGAGATTCAAAGCGCTCCGAGCCGGCTAGCCGCGCCAGAGGTGTTTAGGCTTAAGTCCCTCGATCAGACGAAGGGACTTTAGTTTAGGCTTACCGCCGCGGTATTTTTTGATGGGCGCTTTCACAAGCAGCGTGGATGGCAGTTTATATTCCACTTTGCGGTCACATTATCAGCTCTTTTCTTGCATGAGCATCTTCGCTTGCGCCTCGTGCGGCATTTCAGCGAGCGGTTAGAAGTGGTCGCTGGAGCTGCCTGCACCGCTTCACGGCCAGTGCCGACGCCATGTTGCCGCCTCTTATCGCGCCGCACACATTACGTAAGTTGTATCCGCGCCGGCGTCGCCGCGCCTGCAGCGTGCGCTGCACGTTTTCGCGAGAAATCGCTCCATGCGGTTCACGCTTTAGAACGTTGTGCAGATAAGCCACCGCTTTTCCCGATCAAGCGAGCCGCGCGAAGATTTCCACCACCAGTACGTTGCGCTGATAAGCAGCCGCCGTCGGCATCGTGAACGCAAGGTGGGGTAAAAAAAAAATCCCGCTGGCCTTTCTTATCATGTCCTGCGACGCAAAATACGCAGCCATGGTCTTTCAAAACACAAATACAACGGAAGTTAAAGCCGCACTCGCCGTTTGTAAGACCGCGCTTTTGTAATGTGTGAGACCCGGCAGCAGCGGCTGATGTTAAAAATAATACGAAATGAAGACCCTTCCTTCGTTTTCAGGCGCTGTGCGTTTGGGTGATAAAAAATTTAGGATGACTTGAGAGGTAGGTGGTGATATGGTTGAATTCGTGCACGTTTTGGTTATAGTGCGGTACCGCTTATAGTGCGGATTTTTGCGGCTCCCGCGACATACGTTATAAGCGGTCTACACTGTACTGAGATCAAACTGTTCCTTTGACGAGAAAAGTGTAAATGAGTGCTGAACTATTGAGTCTACAGGTGTAGTGGACAGTAGCAAGACATGGGAAAACAGTGATTTTAAGGTGGGACACTGGTCCTAAAACAGCTTCTTTTAATTTTCAAGTAAACTTTGTGAAACTGGTCAGTATTGCCGCTTTTTCTCTACTAATTTCACATATGCCATTATATTTTCAGATGTTCAATTAGTTCCCAAGATAATTAGCCATTTTTGGTCAAACAATTGACAAAACAGTGTTGGTCATAAAACTGTAATCTTCATATTTTCCAATGCTATGAACCCTGGTGAATGCAATAATCGAAGCAGTTTTTTGATGCATCGCTTGGAACTAATTTTACAGCTTATTAAACTTTGGTGTTTGAAGTGGGCACTCAAAATGGTTCCCATTGCCACTGGTTCCACCAAGCTTCTTTTTGCGAAACGTTGCTGGCAATTAAAAAAAGTAGGTTTGCTGCGTGACTTGTACATTCCATTTCTCTGCTTTACACAACTCTTAAAGTTGGCTTTTTGCACAACATGTGTGCTCTGCAAAAAAAGCCAAACACACAAAAGGCAGTATGCAGATGTTTGGGTAAGTTTAAGCTTGCAAGAGCAAACTGTTTCATAATATGACACACCTCAGCATACAAGTTAGACACGAAAGGCGGGCACTGAATAGGTAGGTATATGGGCGACTTCAGCTGCAAGGCACATTGTTTGACATTATGACACTGATCAACCTCAATGTTTTTGTTCTTTTGCCCAACCTGTGCACTTGCTCAAATTTTGTACTTTGGTGAAAAATTAAAAAGGACACAGTACTATGTTCCTGCTAAAAGGCAATAATGCTATGCAGTAGTTCCACTTGATAGCCTTGCGAAATCATATTGAATTGCTAGTTGTGGAACTTGCATTTTTTTCACGATTTATTTGGAATTAAAAATTCCATTTCCACTGCATATACATACTCTACCTCAGCAATCAACTACTCAAAGACCAGTTTCAGCCTTCTGGCTTTGGGACCCTCAACTGTAGCAATTTCTTTGAACTCAATAAACCTTTTAAATCGTGGGGTTTTTCCCTTACTTACGCAAACCCAAAAGGGGGTCGCTGGCACGCTCACATTTGAGAACCACTGCCTTAGATGACAGCAACCTCACATAAAAGGATGGTACTGTGAATGTTAAAAACGCTAAAAGCTAAATAAACGTTATAAGATAGAAGAATGGAAATCAGTGATGAGGCTTTGTATTTTACTTGTTGCCCTCGAAATAAGCTCACTCAGTACATGCCAACAACAGTATCCTTGAAACTTTCAAAGATACGATGTTGAAATCCACTGCTGCACAAAAGGAAGACGTGTCACCGTGAACAAAAAATTGGCTCCAATCCATGCCGTGAAGGTGACTGGAACAAAGCTTTAAACGACACCTATGCGACATCACTTGAATTCACACAGTTGGCTCTACAAACAGTGAAACCAGAGGTTCTGCCAGTAGTTGCCTTGGATTGGGGCGGCGTTCATAACACAGCAGCGTCAGCCACGGCCGGGCTAGGCCGCCACTGTAGCCCGGCCGTGTATCAGCCGAAAGAAAACGGAGGAGCGTCTTTCAAAGGGCGAGGCAGCGGAACCTAGCCATCCTGATGTGCTAGATTGGGGCTACACTACCGTGCGACACAAGTGCAGAAACCGAAACAATTTGGCATGCTAGTTTGGAGATTCCCATTTGTGGTGATTAAAACTAGTTTATTTAGTTTGAGAATTGCAAGCTGAGGGAACTTTTATAATTCCTATTTATCAGAACCAGTTGCTTCTTTCACCTTTTGCAATACCTCTTAAAACACAACTGAATTGGTATTCACCAATTTATAAAACGGAGTCCCATTCGTGGCAAGCAGTGCACAAAAAGGTAGCGTTTCTCTAGCAGCCAGATGTCTATGTGGTCTCTACATTGCTTTCCCGCCCTGCAACCCAATCCGTAACATATCATTGCCGTACAACCACTTAGTTCCATTGGGTCCGGGTTACCCAGGGGGTGCTGTTAAACAAGTTAATCAAGCTGTGCGAAGGAAGCGCGCAATGGAAGTGAAGCTGCGCCGAAAAAGGCCCAAAACAACCGTCAGCAGATGACAAAGCCATACCGCTGTTGCACCCACCGGCGAGCAGGCACCTCCATGCGGGGAACGCTGGGTAAATTCGCCGCGCCATCTACAGTGTGCTCCATGAGTGACCCCTCCCCGCCACGTTGGGAGTTTGTTGTCCCGCACGCCGCGAAAGAGCCGTTGGCTGGTAGCGGTAGAAAGCTTCTGCATGCGATTGTTGCAACAGATGATAAAACTACACTCAACACGCCCTTCAAAACAACAGCTACACAAAGCTGACCGGTCCCCCATAAGTGCTCATCGCATCCAATAAACACACTCATACGCAAAGGTTGATCCACATGGGGACACTTTATTGGCATGGCGGCAACAGGCCTAGTTGGTGCACTGCTCAGCCCCAGTTGGTGTCGTTGCCGGCTCCCCACTCGGTGGTTGTAGCAGCGGGCGCTGCCGGAGTGGCGGACCAGTCCTCGACCACAGGAGTGGCGGACCAGTCTTCCGTAGCCGCCACCGGAGCAGCCACTGCGGCCGCCGGAGCGCCCGCAGCTGGAGCAGCAGGGAAGGCGCTCACTTCGGCAGCCGCGGCCCACTGCGGGAACAAGGGACAGATCCGTTTTCGTTCAGACGGCTCGGTGACCCATTCATTCAGGATTCTCTTTAACTGTGCAACCAATTAAAGTAATCATGGGGCCCACACTGCCAGTTACAGTACACCCTCGTGTGAGACAGCTGAATCACATTTGGGAGAAGTTTTTGGAGCAGAGGAAGCTTGATTTGGAGCAGAAGAACGACATTTATTATGTCACCTTAAAGCCTAAAAAAATCAATTAAAAAATTTTTAAAATGTGCTCCTAAATCTCCATATGGGTGGTTTTGCCTTTTTAGCGGCCGCCGCAGCAGGAAATTGAAGCCACATGCTTGTGCTCAGCAGCAGAATGTTGTAGCCACTGGGCCAATGACCATAAAAATACTCCTTGGTCCATGGCCAACTCCACCAGCTCAACGCAAAGCACTGGAGGCGTTGTTTGACTATCTGGACGAGATTGGCGTGATTTCAGTGCTTCAGAGTTTAGAAGACAGACTTTTCATTCCCACTACTCCCAAACTCAGGGTTCGTACAGGCTTCAAAAGCAAAAATTCAAGGGTTTTCAAGGACTTTCAAGGACCAGAAAACACATTTTCAAGGTTCCCATCTAACGTTTTATCTGGGATATTATTTATAACCTTTCCAACACAATGCAAAAGTTTTTTATTGCACAATACCTAAGCACATTAGTGCACATTTAGATAGGTGCTAATGGGTTCGTAAATGCTTCCCCAGCTTTATTTTTTTTTATTTCACAATTTGTATTTAGAGGTTTTTTTTTTCGTGGTGTTTTGCTGAGGCTGTTTGATTTCAAAACTTAGTTCATGTTGCCTGCATCTCCTGTTTTGTCAGCAAGAGCATCAGCTGGAGCAAGTGTTGCTTCAAGGCAGGATGAACTATGTGCACGTCCACCATTTGCACGTAAAAGCAAACGTAGATGGAGCGGATGAGGCACAGACTAGATGGAAGATGCAAGATAGAGAGAACAGAAGCTGGCTTTCACTGGATTGTATCATGATATGGACTGGATGACAAGTGCCTGCTCCCAATGTTGCCTTGTAATAATGAAAATCCACCAAACTTGTAATTTCACGCAATACACTGAAACTTTGATTGTTACAATGTTTCTTTACATTTGCTAACACCTAAAATCCACGACAAACACTTTAAATTCTTGTGAAAAGGCAGGGCCATTGATTCTCTCCGGAAAAATCAAGGGTATTCAGGGACCATTTCAAAATTCCAGGACTTTCCAGGCCTTGAAATTGACACTACTAAATTCAAGGGTTTTCAAGAACCTGTGCGAACCCTGCAAACTGAATGTCATTTTTTATTTTTCTGTCTTATCACATTTCTTGTCTTCTTCTTTCATCTGCCCTGTAATCTATGGGCCCTTTTCTTTCCCCCTCTCCTTCACCTGCCAAGCAGCATGTCGGTGTCGCAATTCCGGCAAACACCTCGGCTTTCTCTTCTAATAAAGAGCCTTCTCTCTCTCTCTCTGGGTCACCGTGGCGAGACCAACGCAGAAAGCAATCTCGCAACTTCATGAGCCCAAAAGATATTCCGGGATTGCAAAACACACATTTAGATCTCACGTTTACAAGAGAAAATTGATGTCACTCACGTCGGTGACTTCAGCCGTGGCGGGTGCCACGTCGCCTCCGCCCCACTGCTCCGACGAGTACTCGGGTGCGTCCTTGACGGCGGCGCGCTCGGGCGCGACCTGTTGGGCCTGCTCCTCCTTCTCCGTCTGCGTGAAAAGGGCCCCAAGTCAAGCCCAGACAAGACAATCTGTACCACGCTTTTCACCGAAGGTTGCCCCTAACGTGCATCATCTCATTCTGAACACCTACAGTCTATCCCTAAAAGCAGGGAGATTACGCGGGCAACAAAATAGACATGGAGTATCCAAAACAAGCAGAGCTGCGTAAAAACAGCTTTGCCACACAAAAGCAGTCAAAAGTCGTGAGCACAGCTCTTCAATACACACCGGTTGGAAACTGCTTCAGAATCTGGGCTCGCTGCTTTATTGAAGCTGAGGGACACGTGTATTAGCAAGGCACGTAGGGGACTCAAGCTGGATTTTTTCTAGTCACTAAAACAAAGCTTGCTGTTACAACTAAGAAACGTAAAATTACATTCTGCTTACTAATTCTTCCATGATTTTTTAAAAATAACTTGCGGCAGTAGCCGCAAGTGCTTGAGTAGTACTTCAAGTTTCTGCTGACAGATGGCAAGGCTAGTCAACGTGCCCCACGCCTGCCCCCATTTTGCAGGGGGACCCACTGTGGACCAGTTTTCGATACACGGGGCCCACGGAGTTTTTGCAACTGGTGTATACGGCACACCTCTGGTCATGGGGGAGGAGATGGTGAAAACAGAAACCTGGCAACGTGAAAAGCCCAGCCCCCCTCAACTCCTCGGCGTGAAGAAGAGGTCGACCATGACCTCCCAGTGGATGTCACGCAGGATGGAGCTATATCAGGGTTCACACGGGCTTCAAAAGCACAAATTCAAGGGTTTTCAAGGACCAGAAAACACATTTTCAAGGCCCCCATCTAATGTTGCCTGCATCTTCTGTTTTGTCAGCAAAAGTATCAGCTGAAATTAACTGAGCAAGTTTCGCTGCAAGGCAGGATGAACTACGTACACGAAAAAGCAAATGCAGATAGACTTCATACGTATGAGGCACAGCAAACATGCAATGAGTGGCCATCCACAGACTAAATGGAACATGCAAGATAGAGAAGAGAAGCCGGCTTTCACTGGATTGTATTGTGACATAGATTCTATTGAGGAGTACTGCTCCCAATGTTATCTCGTAATAATGGCAATCCACCAAACTCGTAATTTCACGCAATACACTGAAACTTGATTGTTACAATGTTTCTTTACATTGTTAACACCCAAAATCCACGACAAACACTTTAAATTCTTGTGAAAAGACAGGGCCATTGGTTCTCTCAGAAAAATCAAGGGTATTCAAGAACCATTTAAAAATTCCAGGACTTTCCAGGCCTTGAAATTGACACTTCTAAATTCAAGGGTTTTCAAGGGCCTGTGCGAACCCTGTATATACAGTTGAGCCCACTCATAACGACCGCATTACAATGAACACTCGGTTGTAACGAACAAACATGGCATGGCCGTTACAGCTTGCAATGAGACAATAGCATTTGTGTCGAATATAACGTATAACGAACTGGCACGAGGATGCAACTTGGGTACAGCAAATGATTGAGCATCGCCCGACCACGCCTGGTGTTCGCAGCCGCCACTTCGATTGGTTTGCCACCCCACCCTCAGCTTCGTCTGCAGGCAGACTACGGGAGCGCAGGACCCAAGAGGGGCGAAGCAAGATAGGGGAGGACATAAAAAAAAGACGTGCGGCGAACTTGCAGAAAGTTGGCGTTGGCACTGTGCCAACACCAGTGAGGCACATGCATTTCTCCCATCCAGCTTGCCTGCGGACGGACAAATCGGCGGAACGGATTTGCAGGAGCACAAAATTAGCTATGCATGAATTTCGGCAGTCCCCGTTCCCGCTCACTCGAGCTTTCCTCTCGAGTTCTGCCGAGAGAGAGATAGAGAAAAAACAAGAAGGAACCCGAAAAGCCAGGGGCGTAGCAAACGGTGCCCCAGTTAGGAGCGTCGCCCAAGTGGGGTGGCCCAACAGGGTGGCTAAGTGTCCAGACTATAATGGTGGTTAGTTTGGATAACGTTTTACCACCCCGGCTGAATGTTGACGGCCTCTTTCAGTAATGACCGCAATGACAATTCATAGGACACATATGCATACGTTACAAGCTATTTGTCAGCTTGTCTAACTTCGCTTCACGGCTGCTGCCGGCGCTGTTATCGCTGTGCGCCATTCAGGCGATGTCAGCAGCTGCGTCGGTGCTCCCACTGTACGCTTGCTGTGTTCTGAAGCAGTGAAAACTCTTATTACAACTATATCGAATGTTGGATACAACGAACAATTTTAGCGGGACGGTCTAGCTTGTTATAAGTGGGATTGACTGCAAACCGATTCCTCAACGGCCCACCGTACTGCATAGATTGTGGAATCTACCTCCGACTGCAGCAATGTTTGAACGTCCAATACCCCTGTCACACGGGCACTTTCAATCTGGATTGAAGCAAAGCGCAATCGACTTTTCGAGCACACTCGACGCACCGCAGCTGCTACACAGCATGTTTAAATCCCGATCGAGAAGTTGCAGCGGTCGCACACTCACGTACGCCAGACGGTGCCAAAAATGTACTTCGCGGCCGGCGCCTGCAACTTTACGCGGTCGTAGGTATACGAGTGTTACCACACGCTTATTTGGGTCAAGTTATTTGATACAATTTCTGGCGTTAATTGAAGTTGTCAACTTCTGTGCCATCAGTCAGCGGGGACGAGTATCATCACTTTTGTCTGATTGCGCTTGGAAAACCAGGATTGAGTTCGAGCAGCATCGGGCTCGATCGATTGAAACTGCCGTGTAGCAGCGCCCGATCTGGACCGACTCAATCCCTGTTGAAAGTAGCCGTGTAACAGAGGTGTAACCATGCTGCTACCCAAGTTGTCTGCCACTCTGGCCATGTGATAAACGCAGACACGAGAAACCAGTCCCCCCCGGCACTCGCCTCCTCGGGGTCGCGGTAGAAGAAGAGGTCGACCATGATCTCCCAGGGCAAGTCGCGCAGGATGGAGCCGCGCATGCGCAGCACCTCACGCGTCAGCATCCACCAGAGCAGGCCAATGGAGTGTTGCGACTTGTTGTTGCACGGGATGGCGATGTCCACGTAGCGCAGGCTGGCGTCCGTGTTGCAGAAGGCGATTACGGGCAGGTTCACGTATGACGCCTCCGTCACGGGCTGGTGGTCCGCCCGCGGGTCGCACACCACCAGCAGCCGGGGCTCCCGGAACGCCGCCTGGATCTGCTCGGAAGAGGGTCCGGCGACCTCGGTCAAACCTGTGCCCCATGCTGTTCTACATCCATTCACTCCCACACAATGCTAGTCGACAGCTTAGCGACTCTATATTTCCCAGTCCACAACTATTTTTAGCCCTTGGCTAGTGACTGTCCAAGTGATGATGCACGAAGGCAATTCTCTACACTTCATTTCTTCAGTTTTCCCGAGGTGAGAAAACGCATGCCGTATTTGTACGATTCTAACACGCACCGTTTTTTTGCTAACACTAGCCTTTAAGTTCGCGTGCACAAAGCCAATGTGGCCAGCAGCACTGCCATTGACATGGACTCCCCCCAGAATCCAATGGTAAAATTGCTGGAAAGAATGAGCGTGAAGTAATTTGTTTCAAAATTGCCCTAGCAAACTTACCTGCGCGTTAGAATCATGCAAATATGGTACTTATGTACAGTCTGTGTCAAAACTTGTTAAGGAAAACAATGTTTTTGGGTCACAAAGGATTCAAAGAAAAAGCTTACAGAAAAGTGTAGCCGAACAACGTTTTGACAGCGAGAAAAGAAAAACGCTTTCCCCAGCTTTCTAGACTAAAACAGTTCCGCCTCGCTCAAGAGATAAGCTTGTACTTTAAATTCTTTGCGATCCGTTAACGTCTGGCAAGGCGCAGACACTTCAGTGCATACATAAGTACAAACCGCAAGTGTACAAGTTCTGATTACATGCCAGTCAGCTGATGCTCACTCATCGTTACACTCACGAGTACAAACGAGTGAACACATGTACTAATGAGAGTATGCATGCCATTGTATGGTCAAAACAGTCTACCAAATAGCGCGTTTCAAACCTGCGTGGAACATATAGTGGGGCTCCTCAATTTAGACTCGGACTCGCCATGGTAGTCTGAAGATACTCCACAGCACAAAAATATAAAAAAAGGATGTCGGACTGCTTCCCGGTGGGTTCACAGAGAGTACTGGACCGATAATCATAGAGCCCCATAGACCTTTTTCCAGTGGCGTGGCCCTCTTGCGGCGGCCGCCCGAGCCGCACTTCGGGAACTATAGTAGAACACGCCACCCTTTTTTCCACCTGAATGCGCAGTTGAGAAAGCCTTCCCAGGCGCCACGCATTATTTTGGTGGCAGAGAAATTTTGCGATGGCACTCGTAGAGCCTGCCGGTCAGCCGCTTTCAGAGCTCAGAAAACGGAGCAGCACCTAGCTGTCTCGGCATTCGCAACTGGCTAATCCAATATGGCGGATCGGTCGCTGGGAGCGAGAGTAGGGCATGTGCAGAGCGCTACTGGAAGAAGGTCCATTGTGTTCACATGGTCACACCTGAGCAGTATTGTTTGTCTGCAGCGTGCGCCAACCCCGCCCGCCCAACTTGCCTGGTTGGTGAAGGTTCCAGGCGTGAAGCGGCCGGCAATGGGGGTGGCGCCGGTGAAGCTGGCGAACTTGAGCACCGCACGCTGTCCGTACGGGCGCGAGGAGATGGCACACACCTCGGCCGGGTTCTCAATGGCCACGATGGCGCGCGCAGCCAGCAGGAGCTTCTCCCACGTCTTCTTCAGGTTGATCAGGTGGATGCCTGAGGGAGAGGTCGGGGAGCAATAAAAAATTAAAGCCCTTCCACTCAATGTGAAGGCTGTTGGAAGAGCAGTGATTTGCCACAATGGGCTGTAGCGCCGTTATCCGCTCACTGCTACCACCAAATGCATTTCAAATTTCCCACCTTCGCAGCGCTCGCCCCCTGCCAGAAACTGTGCCAGCGGGAGTTGTCCTTTTTGTGCTTGCTTTTCCTCCCGAACGTGCCGGCGTTGCACTGCCAACTTTTTTCGCTTACTACCGTGAAACCCAACCAAACGAGCATTCCTAACTAAATGAACGCCGGCGCTGCCGGTAAATTATGTATATTTTGCCTCAAATGTACCTGCAGTTTTCTTTGCGCTAAAGAACGGGGAGATGTATGACAAGCGCCAGCGTTTCACGAGTATCGAACGGTTATGACTATGTAAACCACTTTGTTTTCAAAGCCTCTGCGGGACACCCTATGACGGTACGCCGAGCTCTACTTGGGTCCGTTATCTTGATGCACCACCTGATTCTTGCAGTCACTTGACATCAAGCATTACAGCGACATTGAGCTATGACGACACGGCGAGCCCTTAAAGTGCCCTGCACTTAAAAATGTCTGACATGTTGTTACGTGAGGAACGAATAACAGATGGCGCCACACAGTCAAGCCAGGAGCGTAGACTGCGGGACCCAACCCACGGTGTATGAAAGCCGCCGGCGGGAACAGCCAACACGAGGCCCTGCGAGTTTGATTCCTCTCTACCTCACAGCGGCGGTGTGCGGTGAACCTTGAGCAGACGACGGCAACAAGTTACGCCCGCGCCCTGTCCGCCACTTCACTTTCTCTTCTGTGCTGCAACCATGCAGTCGCTTGTATACACTTCTTCTCCTACTTTATAATACACCCAGTTAACCCCATATAACCGAAGTCCAGCGTTCTGTACCGGAACCCACAACGAAACACATGTCAAAGCAGATGCGTCGCCAGTAAAAAAGCAGCCACCTCGGCCGGTAGAGAACCCACGTCCCTGAGCTCAGCAGCGCAACGCCTTAGCCACGGAGCAACAGCGGCAGGTTTACCTTCAACCTATGCAGCGCGATAGGACCCTCGAACATTTGGCAGCTCACATTGCATCCTCTTGCAGTCTTCTTCATAACTCGCAAAAACTTCCTATATTCCCCTATATCAATTTTTGTTTTGAATGGGTTCATAACTAGTCAACAGCGAAGGACCCAGACGATGTTTGTATGCTGTTCATGTGAAAATTGCACAATAAAAATGTCAATTTCAATCATGTAAGCTATGGCCCGCTTTGTTTTTTAGAAATAATAATAAAAAGAGGTAATATAAAGCTGTGTTGCAATTCTCACCGATGCCCGGGCAAATTTTTCCGACACTGGCAAAACACCCGACACCGCCGCTTTATGTAGCTACACTCCCCCTGTGATTGTCCATGAATTTGTGATAATTTTACACAGTTACGTTCAACATCCACATACTACCAATACCATGGCAACGGTCTAATTAGTGTCGCATGATGGCGGCGATGGCAGCAGTAACAGTTAATTTTAACCAACCGGACGATACCATTTACTGTGGCTACACACGAAGTTTAAGCTTCCTCAATAAACCGAATAAATGAGCCCATTCCCCCGAAGCCATTTCAAAATACGCGCCTCCACCACCACCCCTCCCCGCCATCACACAACGCAGCAACACGCGCCAAGTCCGTAGCTCGGGGCACGTGCCATGCGGCAAGATCCTCTGCGCGCGACACGCGACGCACGTGAGGCGAGGGAGATTTTACGGCCACCCGTTCACTTATTCGAATACAGCGCCGCGTGCGCTGCACAAATCCTTGCTTACCATCAGGGCGCCGCTTGAAGCAGTACTCCTTCATCTGGAAGTCCAAGTTGTTGGTCCCCAGGTGGGTTTTTGCGGTCAGGAATCGCCTGACATCGTCCTCCTTGAGTGCCAAAACGCTGCTACCTCCCGACATCGTGATAGGAACCGATAAGCAACGGCGGTCTCCTACGATGAAAAGAGCACATAGTCACACAGGAGACGTTAGGCTTAGGAAGACTCCGCAACACGTGGACGCGGAGTACAGGCTGAGTACGGAATTTCTCAGACATGTAAACACCGAGACCTTGGTAAGAAATTGCGGCAGTAGCGGGCACCTTGTCTAGGCATGATTACAAAGTTGAGAAAGTTTTGATCGCAATTTAGATGGCGAAATACGACTCCCGGAACATGTTGATGCGGAATGTTTGACCGGTATCCGGAGGTGCCGCATGAGAAAATGTAGATACATTAATTTCAGCAGAAATTAGCTTCACAAACGTGTTTATCCTAAGCATAAAAACGCTTTTTACGTTTGCAGCAAGCATTTAAAAGGAAATATTAGCCGAAATTTTAAGAAAAATCGGTAAAACAGGAGGACTTCTTACTGAACAGATGCCACTTGGGACGCGGTCACGTTGGAAAGGACTCAGCGGAAGCTGAAAAGAGGGCTTCTCCTTTTTCCGGTTGTCCGCAAACTTCCATTTTTTCTAGTTTATATTCTAGATTAAAATTATTTTTATGGTTAACGATTTATTATGGAGACATTTTTTCTTTAATGCAAGCGCTAATATTTTGTAATTACAGACGCACGCACAAGACACACAGCACACACATAACAGGTTGAGCGTGGGGAGGAAACCGGAAGCCGAGGCCAGACAGCTTGTGTCAATCTGGCTGGAAGTGAACATTCGTGGGAATTTGTTTACATCGAGTAGCTTCGTCCGAGTCCAAACGTTCCACGTGATGACGACCGTGTAAAACAAACGTCAGGTGAGTACTTCGCCTGCAATAGACCTGTTTTTTTACGAGTGATAATCAGTGGAGAGCGCGGGCAAGCTAACTGCATCTTTCGGCAGCGACGCGTTCAACGTCTGTGGAGGCGTGACCGTGTTAGCTACGGCTTCATAGTAACTTCTCATCTCTGGCTTGTCACTCGCAGCTTGCCGCGTCATTCGATCAGCTGTTCAACGACGGCTAGTCCCCGTCGTTCGTTGAATGAACAGGGACTCGTTATAGCCCTACACGTCACGTTAAACAAGATCTGGTTGAGGGGCCGCCGTCATAATTAGCGTATTTCGGCGTATTTTAATCTTCGGCTTCGACGTCGTAGCGCAGAATCCGTTGTTTTAACGGTATTTGAACGAAACGTTCCGGCTGCAAAGCCTGTCGTGAAGCGATGTTTCAAGTTCTGTCTGCGTCGTGTTTGAGACGGACGCTCCCTAGTTAACCCCCTTTCCCAGCGGTCGGTCAAAACAAAGGCCGCGCTCCTAAGCCTAATTAAGGCGTTTAATTGGGAAGATACGCTTTTTTAAGAACGATTACAACTTTCCACGCAACTAACGCTAACTGCAACGACAAAGACTGGCCGTAAAGCAGTTCGCGTTAGCGTTTTTGTGTTTATTCGCCGTGCCACCGATCGCAGCAAACGGCGTCCCTTGCGTCCTGTGGTTTGAATGAAGCGCTTAGCTGCTGTTACCTGGCGTAACGTTGAATAAAGTTTTCGCAATTAAATGCGAACATTATGGTGACAAATGCCGCAAATTTTGCGGGCCACCACGGCGAGTTTATTTTTGCAGCATGTAACCGGAGGTTAAAAATCCAGCCGCTGGTTCGCTGAACTCGAAATTGTTCGTTCCGTTTTAAATCGTTGTCAAGGCGGCGTGTATGTATTGGCTGTGAGAAAAACAGATCAGCTATCTAGCTTTTTTAATTCCAATATTTAAACGCGTGCGGTTCGGCGAAGAGCGTTCGCTGTTGATTGGTTTCTTCCTGGTGCGACTACAGCTGATCGTCGCGACCTGATTCCATCGGAGCACCTGTTGACCCCCGAATAATGAGACCCGCCGCGTCGTGCGCGTAGGGCCGCATCATATTTTCCGCGTCATCTTTGTTTTGCAGCGTTGTCCGACTTGTTCCTGCCGCTCTTTTATTTTGATCGTCGTCTCTAGTAGCGGAGGGTGTATTCATCGTGGCCCGAATCCGGGTCGCGGCTTGGAAGAGGGTGATGCGCTCGCGTTATACGGACATCGCCGTATTGTCTTGAGCCCATTTGGCTAGACTGGTTTTCTGGTAGAGCGCACTGCGGACACTCTGTGTCTCCTCTGGTAGTGTTCGGAGCGCGCCCTGGGATCATTTTTTTTTTTTTTTGTTCTCTGCACGGCCGGCGGCAAGGGAAACGCGAAAATATGCGAACGCACAGAACTTTGTTGTTTTGTTCGGTGAGGGCCGCGGTACTGGTAGAACTGAGTGAATAATTTATTGTAGGGTGTAATGCACCGATGCAATGCAGGTGATGATGCGCGCCGTAGTGGAGGGCTCCGGATTAATTTTGGCCACCTGGGGATTTTTAATGTGCGTTGAAATCTTGTACGGTACAAATCACTGTCATCACTCTACTGGGCTCATACATTTACGTCCAGAAACCGAAATCTTTTCTTTTGTGCAATCAGGCTCGTACATACCTGTTCGCATTCCATTTGTCACTGAAAGTCGGCAGTTAAGACATTTAGACACAAAAAATGCCTTTTTATTGGTTAAGTGCAAATAACTCTAATCGCAGCTGCGGAAGGAATGCAAACTGCCACTGATTGCTTTGTAGCAGCGGAAAAGTTATTCAAACTCCTTTCTGTAGCTGCATTGTGTAGTCGATAATGTGCAACCCACTATGGCTGTACTTCTCTGTGGAAAGTCTTGTATTTCAATTCCTGTGTGAAAGCTGAGAAGCGAAAACATGTCTATCATGGCCATTTAATAAACATTCACACTGATGTCACACTGGTTTTCAAAGTGGTTCTGGGTGCTGTCTACTGGCATTCACCTGTTCCATAGTTTGTGTCGACCATTTGTTGGTTCCTGGACAGTTCATTCTGGTGAAACATGCTTCTTGTAATCCGTTAAGCGCAGTCATGTGGACCTGATGCCGTACTCTCGCATCTGACGTTTCGAAGTGGTTTGGGTGCTGTCTACTGGCGCTCACCAGTTTTATAGTTCCTATCAACTGTTTATTGGTTCTTTAGTTCCTGGACAGTTCGTTCAGGTGAAACGTGCTTCTTGTAATTCGTTAAGTGCAGTCATATGGGCTTGACGCCGCACTCTCGCATCCAGTGTTGCCATATCAGCAACGAGGGTGGGGCAAAGAGAAACGCCACTCCTAAATGTAATTTTTTTTATGAGGGAGTACATGTAAGTCATCTGAACAAGCTAGAAACACAAACCACATATTCTTAAAAAAAGGCATCAGCTTAGTACTGTAATTCATCTGCAGTTGCGAATCTATTCCGCCTCTCTTAGAGGAAGGAAGATGTTGATACTTGGGTACAAGTTAAGAAAGTTGATAGCTCATGTGGTGTATCATTCCACCGAAGCAATGGACTCTGACGTCAATGCGCACGGCCTTTTTGAAAAGAGATTGTGCCTATTTAAGACACCCCTAGAAAGATGATGTCCCTAATGTGGGACATCCTCCTCTCTTTGTCATGTAGTTTGTTTGTTTGGCTAACAGCTGGCATCACCGGTACCCCTCCATTCTCCCACTAAGATAGGAAATGCTACAGCCATATTGGTACCATGTAAAATAATATGAAATATGTGTACATATAAATATTGCAACTTACCGTATAATCCCTTAAAGATCATTCTACCGCCTCATGTTTTTTAACGAGAATATGTCGTCAGCTTTCGTTGAGGAAAACTTTCACCATTTCGCTACTTTGACAAAGGGTGCCGACATTTCAAACGCGAAAATTCTTGTTGACACAGT
The DNA here is from genome assembly GCF_048455015.1 of Haemaphysalis longicornis. Taxonomy (NCBI): domain Eukaryota; kingdom Metazoa; phylum Arthropoda; class Arachnida; order Ixodida; family Ixodidae; genus Haemaphysalis; species Haemaphysalis longicornis. The sequence goes on along the minus strand of NW_027526385.1, from coordinate 72,999,060 downwards.
AGTAGTGCACACAAAACCATCTATCTTGAAGGGACGCTAGAGAGATTTGTAATCTGTAGTCATTTATAGGTAGATTACCCCCCCCCCAAAAAAAAAAATCATAAAAACGGCTTGTGTCATGTTTAAAGTATTTGCAGTTATGCACTCTTTGTGCCATGCGGAGGAACAGCCAGCTGAAAGGATGAGGCAGCTTTCGTTGTTGTTCTTCAGTTGTACCTGGCTATGGTGTGATGTGCTCATGGTTGTTCATGATGTAGCCGTTCCTTTCGTGATAGCCGTTGTGCCCGTGCTTTTGACAAAGTGAAAGTACTACAATCAAGCCTTGTTATACCGAAGTAGTATCGCGACAGCAAATTAGTTCGTTATATCCGATATTCGTTGTGACAGTAGAGGTAAAAATCGGCTCTAGCAAATCAGAAATCTGGCTCGCACAAAAATACTTCGTACAAAAGAGCATTTTTAGGCTTTGAATCCACTATGAACAAGGTAACCCTTACCTCTGTAAGGGGACAGAACGTGAGCACGTGAAATTACAACAGAACAAAGTCGCTTGACAAAACAGGCCTGCGTCCTTATTTATTTGTTAACCCGTTGAGGGTCGAATTTTTTCGCCAAATACGACCCCCCAGGGTCGATTTTTTTTTATTGCTGATTTAAATTCTTCGGATGAATCAATTTCGAGAAAAAAATTGTAATTTTTTTAGGGTGACCATAAAGTGACAAAAAAATCATTTATGTTGTTACATATATGTGGTTTATTCATGAGTAACACAAGAAAAATTCTAAATAAAAACGAGAGTAACAAGCCGCACCTTTTGAGTGAGTCGAAATCAGATAGACATCAGTTTCGCGGGCGCAAAAAGCGGGAAGCGACCGGAGGACTATACCAAAACCAGCCGCTGCGGGCGTGCGCGGTGGGATGCGGGAGTGATAGACGGCGCACCGCTCATGAAATACAAAAAAAAAAAAGGAGAAAAGACCCTCATCAGTTTCGCAGGCGACTTTGGTCTGTGGCAGGCGCAAGAAGCGAGAGGCGCCCGGGCGCTAGGGGGCGACACCCAGTGTGCCCCCTCGTTAGCGGGTGCGCAAATGATAGCCGGCACGCTGCTGACGTAAATCATAAAAAATAAAAAGAAGAGGCATCAGCGCAAGAAAAAAATTTGTTGTATTTCCGAAGTGTGGCTGCACAGGCCAAGCAAGAGAAGTTGGTGAAAAAGGCGCGCTTTTTAAAGATACAAGCGATGCCGTACATGTACGTCATTGACCATTTTGAAAGTGTTTGCCGATGCCTTATATCTACGGCCGTGACCCTCAAAGGGTTAAAGGATGGGACCTTCGTCTGGTGGCTACTCACAGCACTAAGCAGGGTGAAGTTTTCAACCGTGTCTACGAACGAAAGGGCCTTTGTACTTCTACAGTTTCAGACTATAGGGGGATTTTCCACGCAACATCTCGGCCTCCTGGTCAAATACTTCATTATATCCGACATCGTGCGCGGCTCTTATGGTTTGAGTTTCGTTATAAAAGAATAAGTGTCATTTAAATGAGGCGTGACCAACCAAAGTTTGTATTTAGTTCGCTATAGCTGATCATTTGCTATATCAGTGTTCGTTATAACGAGGTTCAACTGTACCGTGGGGATTTTGCGGAAGCTCATGTCTTACTGCCTTTCTGCAAATGTGTATTCCCAGGATGCCTCTTGTCATAAATGGGGCTGTGGTGGACCAACTTCCTCCCGACACGCGAACGCTGTTCGAGACCTACCCACATTTCAAGGTGAGTTTCATCTCGGATTGGGAGAGGGGTTACTTGACCAGAAAATTTCGCTGTCGTGCTGTTCATGTGGCGCTGCTGACCAACAGTCTGTTGCTCTTGCTCCGTTTATGTAGCCTCGGCTTAACTGCGTAACTTGACTTCACAAAAGCAGTCGTAAACTGTTCCTGCAACCAATCATACGTGTGTCGTTGCCTCTGCTTAGTTTCTTGATGTTCCCGGCAACGGCTTTCGTGCTCTTGTTTACTCACTATAATGCTGTGAAACGTGGCCTGCTTTATAAATTTAAGCTCGTTGATTATTGAATGCTGCGGTGTCCCGGTAAAGCATTGTGTTTGTGGCATCCAGTGTGCATCCAGCGTCCAGTGTATGAATGCTTGTTGAAAAAAAAAAAACTTAAAATGGCCATGAAGAAAAAATACAAGTTCGTTTTATTCGAAAGATTTGGTGTTTTATAGTGCCTCCAGCACTTGTCCGGCAGCAAACGCTTTATTCACCGAGAAATTCAACCTTTTAAGCCAAAATTTCAATTTTCTCGCTAAATTGTTTGTTTCGTGACTTCGACAATGACGTATCCAGGGCGGGACATTAAAATTAAATATAGTATGCCGACCGGGGCTGCTACCGTCTCACAAACAGCCGTTTAATTATCTTGTGTACCGCCCACTGTCATAGGTGGCACTGCTGCTAGCGTTGAAGTACCAGTGTTTGCACTTTGCTTCTGACTGGACTTCTATACCTGCCGCATTTTTATTTAATAGTACTCATTTCCTAAAACGTGAGCTTTGACTTGACAAACATGGTCATGCAAATGGCTGTGCCACTTATGTCCGTTGGTCAGTGTTGTGTCAGACAAGCCCGTGTCCGACGGCTGTGTTAAGCAGCGTCAGCCGGCAAAGTGCCACACTAACTTCTTCAATGTTTACGTCTTCACTCGTAAGTTTCATTGTTTGCTGTTCACCGCACCATTCTTGCTGCTGTAAAAAAAATGTGTCCTAAATTTAAGTGCAAATAGCCTGTTCTGCGAGCTGTTGAATCTGCGTTTGAATCTTTGTTGAAGCTGTTGAATCCCTGTTGAATTTGCGTTTGCTTTTGCCGGCCTCAGCCAATCACACAGTTGCCCATAATACGAAGTCATGGGTTCTGGTGCTGGAAATGAGCTAGTGGGTCGCATGGCCGTCCCTTTTTTTTCTAATTATATAGCTTGTTTGAGTCAAGTTTGTGTTAAATGTGGTGTCAGTGTTATTCTAACGAGGCAATCTTTTGAATGGAACAAACTTGCGTTTTGTCTTTATGGCTCTTTTAAATAAACCACCGGGTTTACTGAACAGAATACTTTTCAGAAAAGAATGTCGGAAAAGAATACTGTAGGTACATTTGAGGCAAAGTATACGTAATTAACCGGCAGTGCCCGCGTTCATTTAGTTAAGAACGCTCGTTAAGTTGTTTTTACGATAGTAAGCGAAAAGAAGTGGCGGTGCAACGTCGGCACGTGCGGGAGGAAAAGCAAGCACTGAAAGAACAGAACTCCCACTGGCGCAGTTTCAGGCAGGGGCGCGCGGGCACTGCAAAGGCGGGAAATTTGAATTGCATTGAATGGTAGCAGTGAGCGGATAACGGCGGTACAGCCCGTTATGGCGAATCACTGCTCTGCACTTCCGACAGCTTTCACATTGAGTGTAACGGCTTTAATTTTTTACCTCTGTTTTGTGTTTTCTTCTCTAGGAAATCGCAGCGGCTCTGATTTCTCAAGTGCCGAAGGTTATTGGCCCCCTGGGACTCCTGTATGTGCACCAGCGCGAGTTCGCGGTCACTGTGGCCCAGGACAGTGAGTGTGCACCTTTGGAAGGCTCTCTTCATAACCGAGCGAATGGGAAAAAAAAAGATTGACGAATTGGCATTTCACACGTTTAGGCATTGCGAAAGCAGTGTGCTCAGCATCCGAGTTTTTTTGCGTATTTCAAAACACGATGAGAACTGCAGATGGAAACTACGCACAAGTTTTCTGGCTGCGCCCTGATTTCAGTAAAGCGCAACAAGGTGACACCTTTATAGCATTCTGTTTACCCTAATGCGAAAGACAGGATGGCTGCACTGGCTTTTTTGCGTTGTGAATGTTATTTTGTGTGTTTTTATTCCATTGGCATCATTAACCTTATGTTGTGCGAGTGCTGAACAGAAAACGGTGAAATATCATTTGAGTTACGGTAGATCGTCATGTTGAGTTACAATAGATCAGCCATTTTGAGTTACGATAGGTCATCAGGTTGAGTTATGATAGACCATCCATTCTGAGTTATGATAGATCAACCATTCTGATTTACGATAGATCATGCTGAGTTACGATAGATCATCATGTGGGGAATGCGTGCAATAGGCGATGCGATCGGCACATGCATAATGCCGCTGACATGACGTCGCGCTGAAAGGAATGCCACGAAGGCGTCGTCCTGCAGCACTTTACTGACAGTCGGAGCAAAGCTGCCAAAAGCGAGCAAATTTGCATGCTTGCGAATATCCAAGGATGCGTTTGTGCCTTGGAGCAGCCTTGACAGCAGGTGCTGTATGTCCAGAGTGTGTAGCCATGGCATTTGACACTCGTTCACATGGTCCGGAAAATTTTGTCCCTACCTGTACATCTGTATGTGTGTGTTTCTCCAGACAAAATAGCATTATGATCTTGTGCTTGCACATCTATTCAGAGTCGAGTGAGGCAGCTTAGTTCTACAGTCCTGCAAGCTGGATTGGTTTGGTACATTGCCTCATTAGTATGCCTTGTTTGCCTATCTTTGCTTAAAATCTTGGCATTTTATGTGAATGCAGACAGTGTCTGACACTGCCCACCGATCATGCCTTTTTTTTTTTAAATCATGTTTACTTCCTTGCAGAAAATGTCAGTGTCCTTGGAACAGATGAAGCCACTACCTGCATTATGGCCATTGTCCGGCACACAGGTAACTTGTTGCAAGAAAGTTTGGGCTTCCTTTTTAGGCCTACCACAGACCATCTGTGGTAGGAGGCTCTCATCATTCAATGTGCTTTGACTGGTGTCAGAACTATTTACACCTTTTGTGAGTAAAAAACACCTGGTGTTTGAAATGTTTGAAAATGAGAGGGCGACGCAGCGTTTCAGTGGGAACAACTTACCGTATTTTCGCACATATACCCCGCACCAAAAATGTGAAAATTTCAGTAGCAAGGTAATGGTGCGGGTAATATGCGGGGTTTTTCCTTTAGTGCAGCTTCTCGGCAATGCACGTTGTGCCATGAAGCACTTACGCAGTAACACTGACTGAACCTTCCATGGAAAAACGTAAAAGGACAAGGAAGAAAAAAACAAGGGCAAGCGCACTCTAACAGCTGAATTTTACGCTTTTTCTGTCACAATAGTATGTGATGTGTTGCTTGAGCAGTAGCTTTCGTTCAGCCTTTCCTGTACCAAATGCGCGCGGAATTTTTTTCTTTTCCGGCGAACTGAAAGTGGGGGTGCGGATTATATGCAGGGGCGGGTTATGCGCGCAAAAATACTGTACTGCGTGCGTGGGGGGAGGGCAAGTTAAAGGAGGGGCGGGGGGGCGCCTTGCTATCTTCTGAGGTGCGTCAAGCAAGGGCAGTTGTGGTTATCACGTGAGTGCAAACAGAACCCGGGAACGAAAGTGTGCGTAATTCCTTTTTTTTTTTTCTATGTTGAAGTTAGAGGAAAGCAGGTAGTGCGCAGTGAGTTGGATGGCTGATTCTGTTTTTTTTTTTCCTCGCGACCCTAAAACAGTGCTCAAGCTGCATCCATCAGCAGACCCACCAAAGAAACCACACTATAAACGGTATTGTGCTTCGGGTAACCGCTTAAACGTTATGCTTGTGCATTGAGTTCTATGGGAGGCAAACCAGTGGTCACAAAAATCCGTGTTATGTACGGTCCCGCACTATAAGCGGTTACGTTATAAAGGGTCGACACTGTATTAATTTGAATGTACAATTAATAGCTTGCCACAAGCTGTTCCCAAAACAGTACAATATATCTGTGACATGTTGACATAAGCTTCATTGTGGCTGTCAGGCGCAACATGGTGGCTGACCGTGCACAGCAGTTCCTTGATTTCGTTCCTGTAGACGTTTATTTTCAGCACTGTTAGGTTCAGTGACAGTCGCTCTTGATCTTGCGTAATGCGGGATTATTTGTAATTTGAAATTAATTAATTATTGGAATGATGATCAAACGTGGACAATTAATTTTAATGTGCACTCAGTATTGCTGTTGTGGTGCAATGTGAATGGCGCTGCTCCACGAATTTTGTGCCTACAACCACGAAGGACACGTATACCTTATTTAGGCACTTTGGGGTGAACTCCTGACATGTAGGAAGGCTCTTTACGGCTTCAAACACCACTGATAAGACCTGCTTGGTGAATCGGGCAGCACAATTGGCTGCAGGAAGAGTGAACGAAAATGAAAGCGGGAGAACCTGCAGCAAGCTGCTGGTTGGCACTTGCCGTTAAATGAATGACCGGAGTAGGAATATCGGAAAGCTCCTTTCCTGCCTAGAATTGAACTTGATATTGCGAGCAATGGCAGGGTTCGCACAGGTCCTTGTACACATTGAAAACCCTTGAATTTAGAAGTGTACATTTTAAGGCCTGGAAAGTCCTGGAATGTTTAAAGGGTCCTTGAAAACCCTTTATTTTTCCAAAGAGAACCAATGGCCCTGTCTTTTCACAAGAATTTAAAGTGTTTATTGTTGATTTTAGGTGTTAAAAAATGTAAAGAAACATTGTAACAATCAAGCTTCAGTGTGTTGCGTGAAATTACAAGTTTGGTGGATTTTCATTATTACAAGGCAACATTAGGAGCAAGCACTTGTAAATCCAATTCATGTCACGATAAAATCCAGTGAAAACCAGCTTCTGTTCTCTATCTTGCATCTTCCATCTAGTCTGTGGACGCTCGCCCATTGCATGTTTGCTGTGCCTCATACGCTCCATCTGCGTTTGCTTTTACGTGCAAATAGTGGACGTGTTACATTGTTCATCCTGACTTGCAGCAACACTTGCGGATTTAATTTCAGCTGATGCTCTTGCTGCCAAAGCAGGAGATGCAGGCAACATTAACTAAGTTTTGAAATCAAACAGCCTGAGCAAAACAACATGAAAAAAGAAAAACCTCTGAATACCAGCCATAAAATAAAAAATAAAGCTGGGGAAGCATTTTCGAACCCGTTAGCACCTATCTAAATGTGCACTAATGTGCTTAGGCATTGTGCAATAAAAAACGTTTGCATTTTGTTGGAAAGGTTATAAATAATCCCAGATAAAACATTGGATGGGGACCTTAAAATGTGTTTTCTGGTCCTTGAAAGTCCTTCAACCCTTCAATTTTTGCTTTTGAAGCCTGTACGAACCCTGAATGGAAGCCAAGAAAAGATGAAGTAAATAAAGAATAAATGAAAGTTAGGTGGCTACACATGGTGAATGCAGTAGTTGTTTCAGAACAAAGAAAAGTTAGGCTGGGGAGTTGAGTAAAGGCAGTATTTCTAAGGTGTGGCACCGCTAAATAAAAGAAAGTCTCCAGGACTTCGCACGTAGCATTTTGTAATTTCTTCTTTTATTGTATGAGACATTGCATCTTGCAGTTTTTTACCCGTGATTATGAGAGAGACTGCCGCAGTGATTTAGATTTTTTTTTTTTTTTTTTTTCATTGTTGATTGCAAGTGAGAAAGCAATTTGCACGATTTGAGGAGAGAAAAAAAAAACTTTTACAGAAGCAGCGCAAGACTTAGAAGTAAAAGTGCTTACGTATATGCACGCGCAGGGGTTGCGTTGTTAGTAACAGCTGTTGCCCACGACTCCGTTTCAGGTTCCGGGGCCGTGTCGCTAGCCCACTTTGATGGCTCCGGCCTGGAGCAGGGTACGGCTGCAATGGTCCGACGCGTCCAAGAGCTCTCACTGCCAATGCCAGATGGAAGGTGAGAAAACGTTTTCGGGGAGGACTTTGCACGATGTGTGGTACAGGGGGGAAAAAACAATGCTGCGGCAGTTCTAAAAAGCTGCATTCACTTGTAGAGGGCTGTAGTGTTAGCTACCTGCCAGACCGAAAACAGGCCCGTAGAGCTGTGTACTAACATATACCACAGGTAAATTTAGTGCTAGTGTTTAAGTGAGTTTTGCCTCAACTAGCGTTCCGTCATGTACAATAGGAATGTTCCGCTACTGCTTGACATTGCTCGCCAACACGATCAAAAGTTGCTGTGGCTGCGAGAAAAACAGTAATAGTATTGAAAAAAGATTATTTAAGGTTGTTTTATTTCATGGGATAGTGGAACTCCAAGATATTTATTTTTCGGGGAAATTTAGAAGTTTCGTGCGATACAGACAAGAAGAAAATGTCACCCTTTTTTGTAGATTTTGGCTTCAGGAGCGGAAAGAAGCCGTGTGGCTTCTTTCCGCTCAATGTCACGCGTTTGCTGTCTTTCTCCTTAACGTGCAGCTACTGTTTCCAATATTGATCGATAGAACTCAACGTCGCAAAGGGCGATTTTATCTGTTGTAGATAGCCGTAAGGAAAGCCCTGCCCCCTCCTTTGATGACGAGTGAACTTTTGTTTTGAACAGAAGTAGCATTTTTCTTTGTTTGTCCTACATTAGAAGAATATTATTATTATTTTTTTTTTCCAGGTATTGACGAGAGGTTGGCCTTTGTGCGTTTGAAATTGTGTGAAGTAAATGCGGGAACTCTTCTCCAGAACATTCTTGTGGATTAGTTCCATGGCTGACTTAGCATCGAAATGGTGGCTACTTGATTGGAAACACACCTTGAAAAACAGTTTGAATGATGTTGTTATTATTTTTCTTGAATTTCAGTGCTTAATGAGAAACTGCGCTGATAGAGCATGTCTCATTTAAATTAACAGAGGTAATCACTTTCATTTTGAAAGTCGTAATTGCAAGCCCCCTCCCCTTCCCCCCCCCCCTTTAAAAGAATCGAACCAGTAAGGTGTTTAAGTTGTGACTTCCTATATCAGCAGAGCTGGTGACTTTGCAGTACTATGACCAAAACAACAGAAATGTACTTGGGTGTTGGTGAGTTTCGAAAGACTAAGCAGCACAAAAAAATGGGTCGCCATCCCGCCTTGCGAATTAGATGTCCATCAAAGCTGTTGTAAGCCACTACGAATGGTGATGGAGGAGGACATGAAATGTGTCTCATCGTCTCGGCAGGCCTGTTGCTTGCGCTCAGCTAGTGTCACTAGATAAGGGTACAGAGCATTGGCACTTTTTTCTCCTATTGTTCCGTGTCGCAGCCGTGATCAGTGGTCAGTTCGCATTACGGGACATTTGTTTACACTGCGACAGTTCATGGGCGCCGCCATTTTGTTGTTTATGCGTTTTGGTGAGTCCACTCTGCTAGGCTTAGCTTGTACTCCTTGCTCTGTGGCTGCGCGCGACTGACATTGTTTTGAATGCGAAACAAAGATGAAACGTGTAACACTGTTTCAGCAGCAGAAGTAGCGGAGGTACCATTTTTCTGCATTTTTGGCGGTGTTAACAACTCACCCGGTCGAAGTTAACGGCGAGGCCGTAGATGCGGCAGTCTCATAACACTGATAAATGACAAAATGGCCACCGTTGCTGACTTGCGTGACTCAGTGGTGGTACCGTAATGCCTTATCTACTGGCACTACGCTTGGCTTCTCTGGTGGCAAAAGATGGGTCCTGCCTACTAGCCTGACATGTGTGCTTGGCGTCTTGGGCAAGAACTGCCCTAGTTAGTGGCACCAGCCCTGCCTAGCCTTCAAAGATAATTTGCAAACATAGGCTTTAGCAGGAACAGATGGTGGGGAGGTCCCTTTGTTCGAGGCGCCTTATCATCCATAATGCAGTTTCGATACTTGTTTTGTGGTTTTTTCAAACGAATTCTGAGCTCTGTGCTCTATGCCTGATTGGCCTGAAGCATGCGCTCGGCGTCTTAGGCCTTGGTGCCTTGGAATTTTTGCTCACGGCGATGAAACTGTTGCGGGGTAGAGGTATACAGCTAACATAACGCGAGGAAGGAGACACAGACAGACACAGCACTGAAATAACTGTGCTGTGCGTGTTTGTGAACACTGAAATATGGTATTGTGTAGTAAGCTCAGCTCGAGTTTCTGAGGTGTTTTAGCTGCCAATGTTTGTGCTCTGTTGGTGTTTCATTTGCGTGGACGTGTTTTGTTGCAGGTTCGAGGTGATCCTTGTGGGCGGCTTTCTGGACCGCCGCGGCTACTCGGAAAGCTTGGCTAGCCAGCTCCTCTGTGAGTATGGCCTCACTGGCGTGGGTTGCTTTGGCTGTCACTTGCCATCATGTATTACCTGAAATACATTGTTGTGTGCCTTGTACACGTTGCTTATAAGGTCTTTACTACGGTGGTGCTCTGCTAGTTCTAGAAAATTTAGTTGCAGTTGTGGACGGTTAAAAGGATTAAGGGGGGACGCGGGGATCAGATGGCGAAAAGTGACCAAAAAATCGTTTTTTCGGAAGTCACATTTTCGGATTGCACATTTTATATTCTATGCGTCTGCAAAGTTTCCCCGTCGAAAACGATCGCGAAGTGCCAAAGAAAAATATTTACGTCAGCTGAGGTGACAAATTATTTCCGCAAAATGACGAAAAAAACGGCAATTTTCGCAGCGCTGTATCTCCGGAACGACGGCACCGGGCGCCGCCATCTTGGTCGCGTTAGATTGGCAGAGTCTTCAACTTCCGATTTCCTGTCGCTGCTTTCATTGTCGCTCATTCACAAACGCACAAACGGCGGAAAATGAGAGACGGTGAAACGAAGCAACCGATAGAATCTAACACGCGATTGGCTCTCCGGCCGCGTTAGCTAAGACGGCTCTCCGGATTGGGTGCCGCCATGGCCACAACAAGATGGCCGCCGGGTGATTCGGCTGACGCGCAGTTCGCACGCACTCCGTGTCGCTAATGTTTTCCTCGGTTTCGCGGTCGGCTCGGTTCCCGTTCAGTGGTTTCATGCATTGCGATTCCGTACAGTGACGCTATCGTTATCGCGGCGATAATGCTTGAGATCGTGCGCCAGATAGGGAAGTGCGCGGCTCGAAAGACGCATCGAAAACGTGCCCGCGACATCGTCGTGGTGCGTCCTTGAGTGGGAAACTCGGTGCGTCCGTGTACAATTGGTGTTCGTGAAGTGAACTTTTGGACGCATTGCCGTGTTATAAAACGCTTAGTTATTGCTGTGTTTCACAGCGAGCTCGCGAACTTCAGGAATGGAATGACCGGCTCGCCAGAAGTTGCGGCGCGCGCTGCATTGGCGCGACGTGTTCGGGCAGCGGCCGATAGCGGGATCGGTTGCTATTGCGCGCGAGTAGTAATAATTGATGTACGCAAAGTGTAATTTAATGGCAAAAGTAAAGTTGCTAAACATAGTAAGGTTACTTAAATTACGATTGTGGTGAACGTGCGCGTCGGGGATTGTAGGGAGGGGGGGGGGGGGGGGGGGTGCAATGAACACGTTACCCAGCTTATTTGAGAAACTTTTTCCGTGGCTCTGAACTAGTTCGTACAACGAAGTCTGGGATTACACAATTATATTTTCAGTATTAAATTAATTAGAGAAGATGCCGTAATGTTACAGCGTTTAAAAAAAATTTAATGTCACTATTTTTGCAATGTTTGCAATTATAATGTCCATTTTGCAATGCTTTTTTCGCCTGAAGAAGAGCATGGTATTCTTATAATATTAATGTTGTAATTATGTAAAACAAATGTATATTCTGCCTTCAAATAGCTCATCTTATGCGTGTGATGCCCTGATATAATTTTTGACACTGAACAGCCTCATGTACTAAGCTGTAGCTTCATCAAGGTTATGACACCCAGAAATAAGCTGAAAGTCTGCTGGCACATTAATAAAAAAAAAACCATGCCTTACTCTTCATTTTGGAGACAGCTATGCATTAGGCATACATGAAGTAAAATATAGGTACCCTAGTAGCCCATAGTAAACTTTTTGGTACACTCTGCGTAAAACTGGTGCTTCTGCCATCTAAAGGCCTACACATAGAAACCTCCAATGAGCCAGGAAGGCATCCCAGATGCACCAAATCAAAGGCCAAAGGTATGCGAGGTTGTCCCCAAGCAACGACAGCAAGGACTATGCTGCTGGTGCAGTTTGAAAATTGTGACATCATCGTAAACTTTAAGAGCCGTTTTCTCAAAAGTGCATTTTACGAGTTCTTCGTTGCTCGTGGAAAGGATAGCATGGCAATCACTGGGCAGATTTTGACCCTGTCTGTTTTATTTCTATCCTTGAAGAGTTCTGCAGGGCGAGACAGTCTTGGATTTTCATTTTAGGGCCTCGTTATTTTTTAATGTGGAATTTATGGCTAGGTCAATTATGTCCTGTAGGTTACAAGTGAAATTATTCTTTTCTGTAAAAAAAATGAAGGGTGTCAAAAAAATTTGAAGACTGTCTTGCCCTGTAGTGTTCTTTTGACTATAATTGAGAAGTATTCAGAACTTCCTAGCATGTGTCAATACCTTGCTAGGCTTTTCACGAGCGGGCAACATGTAAACCTCTGTAACACAAGAACTACTGAAGGTATCATCATGAAATTTTAAATTTCACCATTTGGAGTGCTTTCCAATGTGCTTGCCGAATTTCATCACTCTACGCCAAAAAACAAAAAAGTTCACTCCGATCCCCACGTCCCCCCTTAAAGGGACACTGAAGTGATTTGTAAACAATGCGGGATTACGGGCGCAAATTGTAGTCCGGAGTCCCTAGGCCCTGTATCGACCACTCTGAGCACATTCACACGAATTTATTTAGTAGAAAAATCAGTTCGAAAATGCTGTCCTCCTCTCTGCACTCTCGCCCATTTTCTGTGGCGTTTTCGTGTGACGTCAGCAGGAGAGGAGCTGGCAATTGGTTGCGCTACTGCACGGCTCACCGACCTTCCGCGACCGAGTCAGTCGGCCCAACGTTTAGTCCGCCGGCCGCCGACGGGTCGTCGCAATTCGCTCGATCAGTTGAAACTAAGCCACAACACGTTTGGGAATGGAAGAATGTGCCTTTCTTTACTTCGTTAGTTTGTACACTGTATCTAGCTCCAAGTCAAGGTCGCTTCACACAAGCGCTGCACAAGCGCACATGCAATGCTTCGCTGACTGGTACGCCAGTAGGAGAATATAAGGCCTCTTGAAGGGGGAGAAGAGTCAGCGAAGTCAATATAGATACTAAGTAAATAAAATCAACTGATATTTTCACCGTACAGCGTAAACCTAGGGTGCGGGAAGCACTTTTTTGCGCTGGGCGAACAAGCACAGCGGTCAGCAGCACGACTATAACGCATCTGCGAACGCTTTTCCGTCTACGAAATGCAATTCCTAGATGTGAGCTATTGTGGAAACTCGGGGGACGCTTACTGCACGAGCGCAATACAACAAATAGTCACCTAAGGTGCTTGAAATACTAAAACTAAATAAAAGTGTAAACTGGTTATACATTATATACTTTATATTTCGCTCGTCGGGCAGCCCCCGCTTGTGGCTTAGTGGTCTGGAGCGCTTGGTATGTCATCGCAAGGGTTTTGTCAGTCGCAAGTTCGAATCCTCGTGGGTACGTGCTTTTTTTTATTTTATATAAGTAAATTTTTTCGTTTTTCGACGATGTTTTCTATACTGAGTTCATCTTTTCTGGGGCCGCAATGTTCATTGCTCCATGAACTAGTCCACAGAACGCGCGCAGGCTGGCACTGGCACGCTAGCGAGTTCTCGTTGGCGTGCTGTTACCGTAAGCACCGACTGCTTGCGGGCAGCGGGCACAGGCCTGAATCAACAGACCCTTGGCCTGGTGCGAACACGCTTTTTACGATACAGGCATAAGTGATGAAAGCTCCAAATATGGGGGAAAAGCGCAGGTATTTGAGCGTCTGCGGGGACGCGGAGGGCGTTCATGCACTGCGTAGGACTCAGCTAGTAAATGCTACGATTCCAAGCCGTCCTGGGAGGCTTATCTTATGCATTTTACAGCCGGCAACATGGCAGAAGCGCGGTACTACGATTACTGGGATATTGAGAATGCCCATCCAACGGCGCCATCGGATGTCAAACATGTTGTTTTACAGAACCGAAACCGAAACCGAAACTTGTTTGATTGCTAACCTTGGGCATCGTCCAATCACGGCGCCCCTCCTCTCAACGTCACAGCCTTAGTTGGTGCGGCCGCCGCAAACCGCGCATGGCAGTTTTTCTTCTTTCGCGCTTTGTAAAATAATTACCGATTTGTCAACCGGATAAACGATGAAAAGTGTGCTAATTTGAGCCAGTCTACGCAGTGCAAGCAAAAACAGGAGCTTGACAAATTCACTTCAGTGTCCCTTTAAGGAGCGCTGTTTCAAGAACAAGGAATGGGAGGATGAAAGAATGGGTGCTTCCTGTTGTCTTAAAGGGGCCATGACGATAAAATAAAATACAACATTGTTCAATTTGGAGGAACTACCGTATACGCTCGACTAAGGGCTGCGCTCGTGTAAGGGCCGCTCCCCCCAACTTGGCAGGCCAAATTTTGAAAAAAAAAAAAAAAAAAATCTCGCCAGTAATCGGCAGCGTCGTCGCGTCTCGCGTACGGCGCGCGGCGAATTTCGCGGGCGCCACCAGATGGCAATAGCTGTCCTGCGGCTTAGTCACGCGGCGCTCTCTCTGAGCTTCGGGCGCGCAACACTATCTGGGAGATCTTGTCGCTTTTCTCGCCGGCGCCATTGATCCTTTGTGCCACCGTTGATTTTGACGATTGCCTAGCACAACCGCTTGCGATGGAAAAAAAAAAAACGCTTAACCGCGTACGATGCTGCGTTCAAACTTCAAGTTGTCGCATACGCCGAACAAAATGGAAAACGTGCAGCCGGCCGGAAGTTCAACGTCGACGACAAGTGCGTGCGCCTGTGGTGTGACCAAAAGGAAGAGCTGGCCGCAACAAACAAGACTAGGAAAGCATTCCGCGGCAAGCCTTGCAAATTTCCAGCACTCGAGAAGGAGCTGATGAAATATGTCACGGACATCAGGAAAGACGGCTACGCGTTGTCAACCAAGATGCTCCGCGTCAAGGCCCTTGCAATCGCACGCCACATGAACATTTCACCTACGGATTTCAAGGCAAGCGAGGGATGGCTTCGGAGATTTATGAAGCGACAACAACTCAGCATCCGCCGCCGGACAACACTCTGCCAAAGACTTCCACGCGAGTACGATGACAAAGTGATCAAGTTTCACCGCTTTGTTAGCGCGCTGCGAGCGGAGCACGAGTACCACCTATCCCAGATAGGAAACGCGGACCAAACGCCTGTTTGGTTCGATTCTCCTGAGAACACGACGGTCAACCAAACTGGTGCGAAGAGTGTCCTTGTGCGCACGACCGGTGCCGAGCGTCAGCGTTGCACCGTTATGCTGTCTGTCACAGCGGACGGAAGGAAGCTCGCCCCGTACGTAGTGTTTAAGCGAAAGACGCTACCCAAGGAGAGCTTCCCAAATGGAATCATCGTCAGAGTGCAGGAAAACGGCTGGATGTCCGATGAACTAATGGTGGACTGGGTGAAAACGGTGTGGGCTAACCGGCCGGGAGGCCTGCTGCGACGCAAGGCACTGCTCATATTGGACAGCTTTCGTGGCCACCTTACAGAGCGCGTGAAGGCTCGTCTTGCAGAAGGTCATACGCATCTGGCGGTCATCCCCGGTGGTTTAACAAGCATGCTGCAACCACTGGATGTGTCTATTAATAGGCCGTTTAAAGCAGAATTCAGACGCCTGTACTCTGAATGGATGGCAGCGGGCCACCACGAGAAAATGCCGACCGAACGACTGAGACGGGCGTCGCTTCAGCTGGTCTGCTCTTGGATTTTAAGCGCGTGGCGTGCGGTGTCCGCAGACATTATTGTAAAGAGTTTTAAGGTGACCGGTGTTTCCAATGCCATGGACGGCACTGAGGATGATTTGATCCATGAACTTGCGGATGACGCGAGCAGCGGCGACGAGACGAGCCCGAGCAGCGACACCGATGAAGACATCTAGCGAGGATGTCCGCAGCTAGACGCCAGATATTCCATGGTTATGTACCGTATTTACTCGCGTAATCCTCGCACTCGCGTAATCCTCGCACCCCTAATGTGAGCCACCAAAAATTTGATTTTTTGGTTCCTCGCATAATCCTCGCACCCCCAACTTTGCAGCGGCGAAAGTTGCCTGCTCGCGAAACCCACATGGTGCACGCACTCTCCAACGCGCGTCCTCCCTTGCCGCCTCTCCGTTCGGCGGAGAGCGCTGTGTATTCAAGTGTAGCCATCCAGGCGCCCTAATAACCTGCATTGCTACTCCCTAACAGGCGCCCAACACGCTACTCACACTGTCTTTGAGCCGGTCTCGCGTGTGCGCAACTAGACGGCGTTCGCGCAGCCCGCTGTCGTGTCGCCGTCGTGGTCTGCAGCAGTCAGTGAGTCACTCGCGTCAGTGGTGGATAGCTCGCTGCCATTTTAAGAACTTTTTGATCTCTTTGTTTTGTGCTTGGTGCCGCTTCGCCATGGGGAAGAACGCCAGCTACACTGCCGCTTTCAAATTGAAAGCGATATAGTACGCGATCGAACACGCCGCGCAGCCGCGCCGCAGGCAGGCACTTTGGCGTCACCGACTTCAACGTGCGTTACTGGAGTAGGGCACGCACATGACGACGACGAGATAGGGCGCGCGCCAGAAAGCAAAGGCGGCAATTTCATGATCGCTGATCGACGGGAGACTGTTTACGTTGTAAATAATAAAATAAAAAAATAGCTGCTGTTGGCAACACTGAGCTTACATATACAAAAAACGACCACTACATTTAGCGGGACTGGCAGAAAGCAAATTGGCAACACTGTGCACCAGATTTTTTTTTCCCCGCATAATTCTCGCACCCCTGTCTTCGCAGTGACTTTTCCGAAAAAAAAAGTGCGAGGATTATGCGAGTAAATACGGTATATATGGCATGATTAAATAGGTTTTTGCATGCGTGGATCGAAAATTGAACAAAATTTCACACTTCCGTGTAAGGGCCGCACCCCATCAAAATCGCGGAAAAAAAGTGCGGCCCTTACACGAGTGTATACGGTAGTAACTCACTCAGCTCCATCCTAGCCACGGAAGGTGTTTTTTCTTACCGGAAAAATGCAAGAAATATAGAAGTGCTTTCAAATTTTGTGCTATACAGTCGAATCCCGCTACAACGAAATTGACGGGACGTGCGAAAAATTTCGTTGAAGCGAAAATTCGTTGAGGCGAAATCTGCCGCAACACACCACGGAAAGGCCAGAAAAATAGCCCCGTATGCTTCCGCATCATTGGCAGCATAATACAATGTTTAGAAAAAGAAGTGACGCGCAATAACGTCATGTTTATTCGGATAACAAACATACCAATGGTTATCTGTTCTTTCACAGCACGCGAAGAACGCGTTGCGGAGTGGGGTGAAGAAATGCAGGCGCAAAACGTATTGCTGTACAACAAGGCGTGTCCACCAAGCTGATTACTTGCAGATAGCTGCTAGGCCGTCGGAAGCCCCCCTCTCACTTGTAGCAGGAGCAGTGCCGTTATCTTATCCTCTGACACGGCGCGGCAGCTACTGACCTTGGCAGGTTAGACGCGCGCGCTTGCATTTAACACAACTGCGCGCTCATGACTAAGATAGGATGACTTGGCTTCAAGACCAAACACGCAAACATGATTTTTGCTCTTGGCTATTAAGAATGGTAGAAGGAAAACGGCAAGGACAGCTGCTCACAACGCATACATGACGGCGCCGCGCCAGCAGCGGAGCACATTTGTGCGATTTCAACTGGATACGGATTGGCTGTAGCTCCGGCTTGGCGAACCGGGCCTGCGCCTCATGTAAAGACGGCCAGCCACATCGTTATCACCATCAAACAATAGCGTCCGCCTATGATTTTTTTTTTTTTTTTTTTTTTTGCAGTGTGGCCGCACCGCGCATGTTTTCAATGAAACTAAGCGTCCTGAATGTGTAAAAAGTTACAGATAGCTGGCGCTATGCTTATTTTATTGTAAAATAATTGTTCAAACCCAGCCCAAATCATCGAAAATTTCGTTGAAGCGAAAGCAAGCCTGACAAATGGTTCGTTGTGGCGAGGACTTTGTTGCATGGACTTCTATGGCTGGCTGACGGGGAATTGGAAATATTTCGTTGAAGCGGAAATTTCGTTGAAGCGGCGTTCGTTGTAGCGGGGTTCGACTGTAGTAACGTGATGTAAGCCACCATTAAAAACGTCGCTGGTGCCAGTGTTGACTACACATTGGCATTCAAGTGATGCTGTCAAATGGAACTAGAGGCCCCACTACAATTGCCCACTGATTTTTCTTGTTGGTGGCTTTGACGATGGTGGCTGATTGCCCAAAAATGGCTGGAGTGTTGCCACAGCTTCATATGTTTTAATTACAGTCGAACCCCACAAATAATGAAACCGCCGGGGAAAACCGAAAAATTTGCATTTTCGGGAATTTCGTTGCTGCGAGAATGAAACATAAACAACAGGAAAATCACCCAGAAACCAAAAATTCATTTCCAAACGTCGGTTATAATACTTTGCGAGCCTTACCTTCCAGCAACATCACAGCTCAGTTCTCACACTACAAGAAATGGTCCATTGCTAGTCATCGTGCATGCCTAACGACCAAATCGTGTCGAATGCATCCAAAACATCCCGGTCAAACGCATCCAAAACATCCTGGGGGTTCACCTTCTTTGCACGTTTTTTTCCTTGGTCTTGTTTACCGAGTATGTCCTGCTTCTGTTGATTAACTTTTCCAGAAAGTGGCACCTCGTTGTTCCAATGCTGGTCCCGAAACTAAGTGTGCACCGCCCTGTTGATATCCAGAAAGTCTACAGCCGTCACTGTTTTATTTTGTGCACATGCGTCATTAAAGAGAGGCGTCCCTGCTTTTCAAAATGGTAGAGCGAGCTGCAGGCGGTTCCAAACTCGTTGGTGCCATCCTCCCTCCCTCCCTTCCTCCAAGCCACTGGCTTGGGCCATGATGGCTTCCTTATCTTCTAGCGATAGAAACACGGATGAAAACTTCCGCTTTTAGGGTGGCTGAGGCAGTGTGCCGATCGACGCACAGATGACACGCAACGAACGCACACGTGCTGTTCAGCGGTAGCCGGCTAGCGTAGCCCAAGCCAAAGCCCCGAGTCGCCATGTGTCGCCCCCTGGTGGTGTCATTGCGAGGCTGCCTCCACGGTCACCTGCTGTACGGCCGTTTTTGTAAACAAATATGGTGGCGACCATGCAAGCGCGCTGTGGCAGATGTTTACGCACTTTGAGTACGAAAAAAAAAAAATGCATTTAAGCACTTTATGGACACTGTTAGCCGCAAAAGCGTGGATAAAATGCCGATTAGATTGCAGTGAATTTCGTTAACATGGGATCGCTTTCCAAAAACATTTCGGTGCCGCGAGAGGTGAAATACATGGGTTTCTATGGGCGTTCACCGGGGATCCGAAAATTTTTCGTTGCCGTGGGAATTTCACACTCGTGGGACTTCGTTATCGCAGGGTTTGACTTCATTTGTTTGAGATGGGCGACAAACATAGGTATTGTTGTTATCGGGACAAGGCCGTCTCTTAAATGAACCCAACTGGTCTCCTGCCTTTATGGCCCCTTTAAGTATGAAACTGTCACCAGCTTGCCAAAAATTCAAGCTCTGTTTTGAGTGAGTCACTTTTTGTTTTTGCAGATGCCCTGCACAAGCAGCCGGTCAACCTACACCTTGTGACTGCTTGCATGTGTGGTAAGTCACGTTCTGAGACAGTGTGTTTTCACAAAACATAACCCGTTTGATTGTGTGTCACTTAGGGCTTGTGCTTGCTAACTTGTCCAACTTGAGTTTCTGTTATAGTACTTTAACATGAAACTAGCAGTCAACCACGGTTAAGCAGCTAAACCCCGTCATAACGAGACAGCCTACATTGAAATAATGGATATAATGAGCAGATCGTAATTCTCCTTGAAAGCACCCATAGAAACCGATGTACTTGGTGCTTCGCTTTAACTAAGTGGAATCACCTATTACCGTATTTATTCGAATCTAGGCCGGCCCCGATTCTAAGCCGACCCCCTAAAGTCCGAAGGCGCGAAAAAAAAAAAAAAAACTTACCTCGAATGTAGGCCGAACAAAAAGGTGAGGTCAGCGTTCACAAAAAGAAAACACGTTTATTGAACATGAAGATGCGGTGCTGGAACTCAATCAGTTTCTCTTCAAAATCACCGGGCAACTTCTGGACGATTGAAGTTCGACGACGGAGGCTAAAGCCGAAGTGCTTCATGAATTTCTGTAGCCAGCCCCGACTGGCTTTGAAGTGTGCGTTCCCTTAAAAGCTGCCTTGCTTTTGCCTGGAGCACTTCCGTCGTTACTGGAAGGGCAGCTGCTCGCTGCGTCTGAACGAAGTCAGCCAATGCCATCTCCATTTCATGGTGACGGCATTCTCGTGGTCCGGTGATTGCCAACCTCGTTGCGGCGCACGCAAATATCCTCTCCCGTTGCGTCCTCCTATGACGGACATTTTTTTTCATCCACGCCTAAGTCCCGCCCGGCTTGAACGTTCGACGACAACTCCGCTGCTAAAACAACTTTTCTTTTAAAAGCGTTGCGCTGTCAAAACCAAACGCCACACCGCATGCAGGCCACTGTCCGCACAATTCAAAATGGCGGCCTATGGCTCTTAAGTGGCTACTGGCTCGTCTAGTAATGGCTACAATACTTCCTTTTCTGGGTGGCGCTAGCTGCGCGCCACTTCCCTTGGCGCTAGCTGCGCGCCACTTCACTTGGAAATTGGCGCGTATTTCAAAATCCTCGAATCCAAGCCGACCCTGGAGTTTGATATATCAGTATTTCAAAAAAACTATCGGCCTATCGGCTTAGATTCGAATAAATACGGTATAAGCATTTCAGAATTAATGAACCATTTTCATGACCATGTGCAATGCCAATATAAGACAGCGTAGAACGCAGTAACTGCATTGAGGAGGTAAAAACTCAGCAATGTTGTCACTCTTCACACGCTTTGAGTTGCAGCTATGGCACGGAAGTCGCATTTTTTTTTCGCTGTTGTCGGTGTTTTGCCTTTGGAGTGCCCCTCTTTTATTTTCCACCGTCTGCGCGCACGTGACATCTGCGTGGCAGGATGAAATGCCATTTTTTTTATCCCCCGACACCGTTCTGATGTTTCCCGTCTGCCTTGCAGAGCTCAACAATGTCCTGCGTGGGAATCTCAACTGGCCAACAATTTACGGCATTGGTGAGGAGGCCGCCTTTTTTCTTTTGAGATGCGCACCCTTTGTCAAAATTTTACGGACCAATCCTAAGCCTTCTCGACCACAAAGAATTCAAAGAATTGGCTTTACCTTTAAATGTGTCAAAAACATTTTAAGGCAGTAGGAAAGAAAGGTGTTTGTTCTCTCTAGCTTTCCTGCATAAAATGTTTCAGCCTCGCTCGGGACGTAAGCTTGTACATTCAATTCTTTGCAGCCTGCGCGTTTCTGGCTTGGCCTACAAAATTTTTACAAAGACTGTGCACACTTTGGAGCGTCTTGATTGAGAGGTCGTCTAGGTCGTGTTTGCTGCTTGCCGCGAAACGGGTTGGGAGCTTCTCTTCGGGCAGGCTTCGGAAGTGTAAACTGAGAGGCTAGCGTGACACCTGCCTTAGGTGAACTGATGCGATTGATTGATTATGAGGTTTAACTCACCAAAGCTAACACCTGGGCTATAGGGCCCGCTATGGTGGAGGGCTCCGAATTAATTTCAACCACCTGGGGATCTTTAATGTGAAATCTCTACACACAGACGTTTTCACTTTTCACCTCCATCAGAAAAGCAGCCACCACGACCGGGATCAAACTGGCGTCCTTGGGCTTAGCAGCACAACGCTTTAGTCACTGAGCCACTGTGGCGGATGACGCAAGTTGCAAGTTTGTTTATTCCATAACTCTGAGCAACGAGTGCTTGAGGTTTGCAATATCAGCCACATTGGTGGTAAATTGGAAGTGCTGTGTGTCGCGGCGACTGAATAAAAACTCTGCAACAATTGTAGCCAGGGGATAGGAGGGTGTTGATGCAGCGTCCGAATTTAGCCCACTACAAATGAACAAAATACATTGTCAGGTGGGCGGGAACAACCCCCTCGTTGATGGCAGTTGAGGGGAGTGGAAACGAACTAAAGAGACTTCTTGTCTGAAATCTTGTTTGCCCAAGCAGCCCAGCTAGCGAAATTACGTCATGTGGAGACTGCCTGACTGCCCGGCAATTTCTTGCTTTCGTTTTGCTTTGAGATGTGGAGAGGTGGCCGTGTGTGCCTCGCAGGCGTGAACATCAAGAGCGGTGAGATCTTTCCCGCTACATTCCCCGACAAGGGTCCAGAACTTCCGCTGCGCACGGCGAGACACTTCACTGGCTGCCATGAGGCGAGTACCTGACCTGACCCATTGCGTGCATGCAAAGCCAACGTCATTTTCAATTTGGTGGTTTAAGTTTTATCCAATCGGTAGTTGGTGGTGTTCTGCCTTGCTGGTGTGTATTTTCTCATAAAATTAGAGCATTATTTTTGTACTACTACAGCGCCTTTAGAACATTCTTAATTACGACTCCAAGAAATCGGAGTTGGATATTTGTCTTCAGCCTAAAGTGTTGCGAAAAAGTACTGGGAGGGAAATGAGAACAAACAACAGTTAGACAATGTTTTGGTGGTGAGGAAAATTTATTGTGCCGAAGCAACTTACTTTTATGTAAATTGGTAGTGGTAACGTGAGCATATTTTTCAAATGTGCAAGAAACGTTCGGTGGCGCATGTCTTGCATTTGAGGATGGGGAACGGGGAAAATGTCTTCTTAGCCGTTGATGAGGAGAATTTTGACGGTGCAGTGAACGTTGTAAAGTGACTGGCCAGCCTTGAGCACTTGCAGGAGGGTTGCAAGCTGGGCTAGTTGGAAAGACATTCTTGGATAAAACCAGCGCTAACTCAGACGAAGACTAAAAAAGTGTACCACAAGGACAGCCGCTGGCTGTCCAGGGGCTTTCCTTGTGGTACACTTTCTTCGTCTTCGTCTAAGTTAGCGCTGGTTTTATCCAAGATTGAGCACTTGTCTGCAATAGCAGGGATTTGTGATTTTCCTAACAGTCTAATGTTAACAGCACAAAAAACACTGTTGCTGGCTGAGTAGTACAATGGTGCTCTTGTGTGAACGAAATAAACATGTAAGTGCCGAATGGTTGGCAGAATTCTGCCACATTTGGGAACCAGAGGCGGAAAAAAAAATGGATGTCCCCTATCTGCACCTTGTCACAAGTTTGGTGCATCACAATGAATGCTACAATGTTCTCAACAATTCACCCACATCAGTGCATCTAAAGCCTTTGAATTTCCCGTACGAATTCTCAGCTGCGGCGCCGCTTGGGCGGCAAAACAATCTATTGTCATCGCTGCGACAAATTGCCGAATGCGGAACTGTCAAACTTCTCCTGTGAACGTCGCTTGGCATTTGGCGATTTGTCGCAGCAATTAAAATGGAGAAATATATCGTTTTTCTGGGCGAGCAGCTCCACGGCTGCGAATTGGCACCCTGTAGAATGGGCTTAATAACTCGCTGTGTGCGGTGACCAAATGAAAAAACGTGAGGATAGGCATTGGGGCCTTGTACGAACTTCTCCATCTTCCCTCTTTGCAAGTGGAAGCAAAAGGACCCAACACTTCTCGTCATCTTTGTTAAGCTGGCCACCGCAAGATTGCGCGGCGAATTAGATGCGCTGATGTGGGTGCCCTGTTGAGTACAATGTAGTACAGTCGAACCTCACTATAACAAGGTAGTATCGGGACAGCAAATTATCTCGTTATACAGTCTAATCCCGCTACAACGAAGTCCGCTTCAACGAAATTTCCGCTTAAACGAAATATTTACAAGTCCCCGTCAGCTCGCCATAGAAATCAATGCAACAAAGTCCTCGCCACAACGAACCATTTGTCTGGCTTGCTTTCGCTTCAACGAAATTTTTGATGATTTGGGCTGGGTTTGAACAATTATTTTACAATAAAATAAGCACAGCGCCAGCTATCTGCAACTTTTTATACATTCAGGACGCTTAGTTTAACCGAAAACATGCGCGGTGCGCCCACACTGCCACCCAAAACAAAAAAAAACTCGTAGGTGGGCGCCATTGTGTGATGGTCATAACGATGCGGCGGGCAGGCTTTACATGAGGCGCAAGCCAGGTTCGCCAAGCCGGAGCTATAGCCAATCCATATCCAGTTGAAATCGCGTGAATGTGCTCTGCTGCTGGCATGGCTGCTGGCGCAGCGCCGTCATGTATGTGTTGTAAGCAGCTGCCCTTGCAGTTTTCCTGCTACAATTCTTCAAAGTCAAGAGCAAAAATAATGTTGTCGTGTTTAGTCTTGAACCCGCGTCATCCTATCTTAGTCGCAAGCAGGCGGTCGCAATAAATGCAAGCGCGCACGGCTTGCCTGCCAAGGTCAGTTGCTGCTGTGCCTAGTCAGAGGATAATTAAGATAATGGCGCCGTTCCTGCCACAAGCGAGAGGGGGGCATCCAACCACCTAGCAGCTATCTGCAAGTAATCAGCTCGGTGGAAACGCCTTGTTGTACACCAATACGCTTTGCGCCTGCATTTCTTCACCTCTCCCTTTCTCCTCAGTATTGCGCTCTTTGCGTACTGGTAAAAAAACAGATAACCATTGGTATGTTTGTTATCTGACTAAACACGACGTTACGGTGCTTCACTCTTTTTTCTAAACATTGTATTATGCTGCCAATGACGCGGTAATACTATACCGTGCTATTTTTCTTGCCCTTCCGTGGCGTGTTGGGGCAGATTTCGCCTCAACGAATTTTCGCTTCAACAAACTTTTTTGCACGTCCCATCAATTTCGTTGTAGCGGGATTCGACTGTATCCAATATTCGTTGTAACAGTAGAGGTGAAAATTGGCTCTAACAAATAGACAATCTGGCTCGCACAAAAATACTTGACACAAAAATGCATTTTATAGGCTTCGAACCCCTACCTTTCTCCTTGTTGCATTTCCAGCTGAATGAACCAGCAGATGAAGTACGACAGAACAAGGTTCACTTGACAAAACCGGCCTGCATCTTTATTTATTTGATGAAGGATGCGATCTTCATCTAATGGCTACTCACAGCACTGAGTAGGATGGAGTTTTCCACAAAGTCCACAAACAAGAGGGCCTTCATACTTCTGCAGTTTCGGATGCTGGAGGGTTTTTCCAAGTAGCTTCTCAGCCTCCTGGGCCAAACATATCTTCGTTATATCCGATATGGTGCGCGGCGCTCACGGTTTCAGTTTCGTTATAAAGAATAAATGTCATTGAAATAAAGTCTGACCAACCAAAGTTCGTATTTAGTTCACTATAGCCGGTAATTTGCTATATCAATGTTCGTTATAACGAAGTTCAGCTGTATTCACTGTGATGTGTGCAGCTTGCAAAGTGGACTATAGATCTTTGTCCCGTTCCAATGTTCCCATGCGAAGGAGTTGTTTGTTTACAAATGTTTCCATTTAGGGGCTCTTGGGTTAACCTGAATAAAAAATTATTTTTACTTCGGAGTTTTTATTTGTTTGGGGAAAAATAGGGGGAAAAAACAGCATATCTG
Source organism: Haemaphysalis longicornis (assembly GCF_048455015.1). Classification (NCBI taxonomy): domain Eukaryota; kingdom Metazoa; phylum Arthropoda; class Arachnida; order Ixodida; family Ixodidae; genus Haemaphysalis; species Haemaphysalis longicornis. The sequence continues at coordinate 72,973,584 of NW_027526385.1, read as the reverse complement.
TGAACGAGAGAGGGACTCTAACAATAGGGGGCACGTTTGTCTCAGTGGGCATGCCCCCGCCATTAGTTAGTGTGTAACGTGTGCATGTTGCCCTCGCAGATGTGCGACATCTACGACTGCTCTCTCGGAATGATGCGCATTGGCCCGTTCAACTACGAGCCAATGAGAGGGGTCGACCTGTGGCTGTCGCAGAACGACGACTTCATCCTGCAGGTACGATGGCTTGCCAACAACTAGTTGACTAACACTAACTAGTAATACTAGTTAATAGAGTTGTTCGGTTAAAGCCCCATCTAACGAAGTCACCGGGAACCGCAAATTATTTCGTTAAATCGAGAACTTCGTAAAACCGGGACTGTCATTTTACAAGCAGTTCATTCCGTAAATTGCGTGTCTAAAGGGTAGGCGCCCCTTAGCAGGCACCATGAGATCGTAGTTGCAGCGGCTGCGGCGCTTGCCTGTCGATAATTTAGCAGTGCGCTAAAAGTCGATTGGGAAAATAAGAACAACAATAAAATGCTTGGGGCTGGGGGGAGACAAATTTATTTCCTGGCAGAAAAGCCTGTGATTTTGACCTGTGTGTATTTCACTAGCATTGGGTGTGCAGACTTTTCGTAGTATGCCTTCGGTTCATTTGTAACGTTTCAGAACTAAGATCCCAGTAAATTAATAGGCGCTAGGAGAATCCGCGAGTAATACTAGCCGAAAAACTTTATCTTAGAAAATACAGGGGTTAGGAAGATTAGAGGACTCCGTAAAAACGAAACTAGATGCCTTGTAGATTTTCTTGTGATGGAGCAATAAACTTCGTGGTATTTTGGTGCAATGTAATCCGGATTCTTCGTTTTTTAAATGTGTCTGTTCTCGAAATACTTTGTTAAGTTGGGAATGCTGCTGAAGCTATTTCGTTAGTCCGAGTGCATAAAGGCATTGAGCCGTATAGGCATTTGCGAGTGAATAAGACTTTGTTAGATCCCTAAATTCGTAAAATCGAGTTTCGTTAGATTGAGTGTTAACTACAGTAGTAGTAGCAACGGATGGCATAATTAACATAACCTTCACTGAGACACCAGAAGCAATGGGAGGCTGAAGGCTGAGAGGTTAGACAGAGTTTGAAAAATTAAGAAAACGATTTAGGGTGCCACTGTGTGTTGAGTAATAGGATGTCACAGTGAAAGGGTCCTGCCCTTTCCTAATGATAATCAGTTGCTGATGTGTCTACCAGTGTAGGAAGCAGCCCACTTGGTTTTAAGATTGGCTGTCAGTGGATATGGTGTTGTGCTGCTGGCCACAAGGACGCAGGTTTGATTCCTGGCCGCAGTGGCCACTTTTCTGATGGAGGCGAAAAGCAAAAACGCCCGTGTGTTCGAAATCTGGGCGCACTTTAAAGATCCCCAGGTGACCAAAATTAATCCGGAGCCCTCCACTACGGCACGCCTCATTGACTGCGTATTGTCGGCACGTTAAATCTCATAACCAATCAATGGTTGTAAGATTGGCTGCCGAGATGCATAAAAATGTAAAATGGTGGCATCAATGAAAGCAACCCATTAGTGTGCAACTAAGTAAATAGATATCCTCAATTCTTGTGGTAACTCGTGAGGTCACTTGCATTTAGCAGTTTGCAAACAATGTCGAACAAGGCAAGTTTCCCCAAAATCCAGGAATAACAATGCAGCACTTTTTAAGAATGCTCTTACAAGCAAAGGGGGTCGTCATCAGATTTCAAGTTGAACGGCAAAGTAGCTCCGCATCGATGCAGTCATTTGGTGTTGTGTCCTCGTGTATTCTTCACTGATTGTATACTTTTATACTGTTACAAGGCAGTAAAGGCGAAAAGGTGTTCTGGCAGTACTTGCAGAAGGGAACCCACCACGGTAGCTGGTGTGGGCGTAGCTCAAGTGTCAAGCTCACAGCCAACCACTTCGTCGTCTTTTCCTCTTGCCTTGCGTGCACTTATCACCATCGGTGATTGTGTTCTCACCCATTTAATCATTCAGCACAACTCAAGAAAGCTTGTTGCAGGTGTTGCCTTGTACTTGGGTGATTGGAGATGGACAGGCAACAGCTCTTGAATGAATGAAAAGTCTTTATTTATTGTGGAATGGCTCTTTGGTCTAATAGGGGGGAAGAAGGGTGTAGAAGAAAAGACAGAGAAGACTGATGGTGGCACAATGATGATTGTAGTGATCACTCGGATAAAAAAAATGGCCACGTATCTGCTCCTTTTATTGCAAAGGTCGATGAAAGATGATAGTCGACTGGTGCCCCTGGCAAGTAAACGCCTCCCTTCTCTTTCCCGCTCAGCTCTCATGCTGTTCCTCTCCTGTCTCGTTCCTCCCAAGATAACGTGCTAGAGGTTTGCTCAAGTCAATTTAAATTTACCGCGTTCCTCTGCTCCAAGTCTGGTGCCTCGATGCTACCGCTGCGCTACGGCAGAGACGGGCGTGAATTGAGGCACCCTACTACAACGTTTATAGAACCACGTTGCCCTACTCCATGAACGTTTCAAGCGGAACATGGAACCTATCTAGTGGAACCTTTCGTTGCTGTGGCCGTTTGATTGCTGCTGTTGCAGTCTTTGAAATGCCGGTGCCCTTTCACTGCGTGCAGCACTTGTCGACCTCGCCCGAGGTGGAGTCACCCATGTTCGTGATGCAAGTGCGGGCGGCGCTCAAGTACATTCAGCAGCACCCGTTTCCCGGCGTGACGGTATTTCCCGACAACCGGCCGCACTACTTCCGCAAGGACGAAGGGGGCGCCTGGATCCCCTTCTGCTACTGAGGTGGCGACTGACAAAGGGAGCTCTGACAACCGGGCGGCGGTGTCTTTTTTTGTTATTTTAGATGTGACGGTATCAGCCGTGACGGTACCAGTGCTCATAATTCTGTGGAGCGTCATCACAAGGGTGCAGTTACCGTGTGTCCGTTCTGAAAACATCGATCCCCTGCTGCTGCTGGTACCAGAACCAACTCCAGCTCTAATTGGTTGTTTCCATTTTACGGTCGTGATGGATTTATTTTGTTCTTTTAGATTAGACGCTACCACATCACAGTACCAGCTCTAATGGTACCAGTGTTCATGATGCTGTGGAGCGCTGTCACCAGGGTGCAATTACTGGGCATCCATTATGAAAACTGGCGGTCTTGCTCTGCTACAGATACCAGAAGGGCAGAGTGCTGCTCCGACCATTTGGGGATGCTTTATGGTCGTGACTGTACAAGTGCTGTTGTTGCTATGAAGCATCGTCACAAAGAAACTGTTACAGCAAAAAACCTTGTCAATTTTGATCTTGTACTGATACCAGAAGAGCTGTGCATACCGTTTTACAGTCGTGACGGTATGAGTGTTATCGTTGCGGTGAAGGTGTCGTCACGCGGGCGGGTGTAATTGTGCAGTTGTTGAAGAAACATCACTCCCCTTCTGCTACTGATACTGGGAGAGCTGAGTGTAGCTTCAACTGGCTGGTACCGTTTTACGGTTGTGATGGTGCTAGTGGGAAAAATTGTCACAAGCGAGCTCTAAGTATGCGAATATTGTTGCAACTGCAACCGGTTGGCACCGTTTTTTATGCTCGTGATGGTGACCAGTGCACGCCATTTTACGGTCGTGACAGTATGAGTGCTCTTGCTGTGACGCACCGTCACAAGGGAGTTGTTAGTACGGTCCTGTTGTTGCAGAAAAGCATCAACCGCCTTCCGGTACTGATGCTCGAAAGCGACTGCAACTGGTTGGCAGCTTTTTATGCTCGTGGTAGTTACCAGTGCGTGCCGTTTTACAGTCGTGCAAGGTGCAAGTGCTCTTCTTCCTGTGTCGCATCGTCACAAGGGAGTTGTTAGTATGGGCCTGTTGCAAAAAAGCATCAACGACGTTCTGGTACTGATACCAGAAAGCTAAATTTAGCTTTAACCAATTGGCACCATTTCATGGTCGTGACGGTACGAGTGCTCTTTTGCTGTGACGCATCGTCACAAGGGAACTGTTGCCCGTGTCTGTTGTTGCAACAAAGTGTCAATCCTCCTCTGCTTATTAGACTGGTAGAGTGAAGGCTCTATCTGGTTGGCACCTCTTTTTTAATCGTGACGGTGAGAGTGGTATTAATGTGCAGGTGTGCTATTACTTGCCCTGTTATTCTGAAAAAGCATAATCCCTGTGAAATAAATACGATGGGGCCTGTTGAAAGTCTGTCTCAGTATTGTCGTGACGGTACCAGTGCTTGCGTTCGTGTGACCGATCGTTGTGATGGCGCTGTTACCACCCTGTCATTCCAGGAACATATTGCCTCTGTAAGATGTCCTGCTTCGCCGCTCTGATGGTGGAATGGTCTCGTTTGGATATCATTGAACCGGTGCAGATGAAGCTCAATTTTAAAATTGCTGAATTTGCAAGCATTAAGAACATTCGTTTTTATTGTGGCGTTACTTACGATATTCCACGAATACCGTCGTTAATCAAAAACAAGCTCTTAGTTTACATCTGACTCCACGTTCAGTGCTTGCGGCTTTTATATTATAAAACGTGCTTGCCTGAATTGCTCTTACACAAGGCCTGGTTATGGTAACCATTTTGTACACTCTCAATTCAATGGCAGCTGAGTTAGCGGTGATCTGGAAATTATGGAATAAGTTTGCTGAATCGTTTCTTTCTAGTGTTTTATATTTAGAATTTCGGTGTGTTCATTTATGTCTGTGTGAAAGAGTGAAAAAAATATGGGGTGATCACTATGCGAATACTGAATTTTAGTCAAACAACGAGTTTTCTTAAAGTTGAAAGACATGAGCATTTTTTTAGCAGGTTGGGAGTCAAGTACAGCTAAACCTGCGAAAAATGGTTTCCAGGTTCATTCATACTCTCACGGCAGACATTGCAGCTGTCTGGAAATTAAACATGACTGGTATCCACTGCCTGCACTTTTATCTGTTAAGCATAGAGTTGGGTGTCTCAAAATACTTCATAGTTCATCTCCTAAGTGTAGTAGACCGTCATGTTATCTTTTATCGTGGTTCAAAGCTTTCGTCCAAACAAAGGCTGGCCGTGAGTGGTGGAGGGAAAATGGGTTCTAGCAAACATGCTCACGTAACTGAATCTCAGTTTTTGTTCTTTCTTGCTTAAAGGGACATTGAATGTGTTTTTTTTTTTATATAAAAGAGTAGAGCATAATAAAGGGTTTTAAATGATTTTTTTACATGCGTAGCCTGCTTCTATGCCACTGTCTAAGGTGTGGTACATTTTCAAATCGGACTGCTGTGGCCACCAATATTGTGATCTTAATTCAAAAGCGCTTTGCTCAAACACAGCTACCCATCATTAAAGAAGCCATGGAGACAAAATAGAAGTTGGGCTTATTAGAAAGACGGCTTAGTCCCGATAACAATGATACCAATATCATCGCAATCTTCGAACAAATAACGGAGATATGAAAAAAAACGTGTGAAGCAGTCGCGACCCCCTAGCCAATTTCCCGCAACTTTTCCATGACGTCACGGAACCTTGTTTGTGCGATTGGCAACCGCCTAACTGACCTGTCGCGACGACACATGACTGGACGTCTGTAATGGGGCCTCTAGTTCCAGTTGACCGCATCACTTGAATGCTAACGTGCAGTTCACGCACTGAAAATTATGCTTTATTGTTGGCCCCTATGACGTCATTCTTGCTCATAACACGTCACTGTGGCGCGAAATTTGAAAGTTTTTAAATACTTCTTGCTTTTTTTTCGTTAAAAAAACATCTTTTGTGGCTGTAATGGAGCTGAGTGAGATACTGAATCCTAGTTCTTTCAAATTAAACGAAGTTGTATTTTCTCTTCATGGCTCCTTTAAGGCTCTTTTTACGGAATAAGTGAAATGCCCGCTCTAAAATTCTGTAATTGAGTGGCAATATTGTTCCAGTCGCACCGTTATTCATTTTGGATTGTGCTAGCTGTTAAGATACACTATAAAAAAACATTCAGCTGTGTATTGGAAGTGCATCGTTAGTAACATGTAGCATACACGCATGTAGAGTGGGGCAATAGCTGCATTGTTCTGATAGGCTGGTGCGAATTCATCGCCACGTATGTTTACAACTCGTGTCAGTGTCTTCAATGTGTGCAATCTTTTCTCTTTTCCAGTTAAAATGCGTCAGCATTTTCTTTCTTGACCAATGCTGCTTTTATTTCTCTGAGACTGTTCCTATACACGAATTTGACGCTGAAGAGCTGTTTTTTGTTTCTTTACAAGTTTTCTCGTTAACCCCTTTTTGGTGATGTGAACCGGTCTGTACAAAAGCACATTCATTTTCAAATGTAGTGCGGTGTGGTGCTTCGATTTCCTGGTGCGTTTTTGTGTTTTGCGGGTGTGCAAAAGGGTTTCAAGAGTGTATGTACGTCCTTTTCCCGTTGATTTTTAGCTCGTTTTTGTTTCCCCTGTGTCGTCGCCATATTTACCTGGTTGATTCTCCTCTGTGCCGACATCTTTTTTATAGCTCCGGCAAGGTGTTCGTGTTCTGCCAAGGTCTGGTGGTGTTGCCGTGCTGTTTCGAAGCAGTATTTTTGCTACTTGTGGTTTTTAGCTTGCATATTATTGTGAAAGTGTTAGTGCTGTGGGTTTGTACGGAGGGGAGGTGTTCAGACAGTTTTTCAAGCAAAATCGCTTTTGTTGTATTTACTGTTGAGAGGTTAAATTTAAGCGCTTGATGTGAGCAGTTTTGGTTGCTGTGAAATATGCTTACTCAAAGAGATTCACATTTTGCGTTTTGTTCTTGCCTGTGTTTATTTACGTACGACAGAGTGAATATTTTTAATACTACATCATGTATTTTTTATTGCATTGTGTAGAGTAAACCGGTTTCATTGCGTATAAGCATGTGAAGTGAAATCAAAAGCCGTGAGGGCCGAGCAACTAGAAGCTATCTGTTGTCTAGAACTTATGGATGTAGCTGTACCAAAAGTTAGTAGAAGTGAGCCAAAAAGTTGATTATTATTATCTATACAGCATCATAATATGGTGTAGCTTGTTGGTCTTTTCAAGCGTACCTCTCAGATGTGCCTTAACTTCATTGCATCGACTTACCCATGTTAACTGCACAACACATCGCGAGGGAAACGGCCTTTACATTCTTGTTCATTCGTGTAAGTCTTGTAGAGCTGCGATTGAAGCTAGAGGGTTCATTATTGCCTACTGTTTCTCGGCTACTTTTCCTCATAAGCTGGTGCTATAATTGGTGCAATGGTCCGATCGCATTTTGAAATGTAACAACATTACCTTTTTTACACAATAAAGTACGTTTACACACGTATCTGAGTCATTCACTCTGGAAATGCAGCATCGGCGAGGCTAGGACTGATGAACAATTCATAATTTTGTTTGGCTGTCCTTCAGACATTGAACTCTGTCTTTTGGACGGTTTACGTCACACTTTGCTGTGGTAAATTCTTACTAAATCATCGGCAATTGTTCTAAAACTATTCGTTCGTAAGCATTAACTGTCTTGCCTCAAATGATCCTTCATTGGTGGCGTATTTTGCATTTGCAATACAGCCTTACAAGTGGAATGCATATTCCCTGAATTTAACACCTTGTAGCTTAGTCGGTGTTCAAGAACCACAAAGACAAAGTACAACATTTTTAAGTTTCCGGGGTGGCCGCATTTCTGACGAAGGTGAAAAGCGAAAACGCCAGTGTGTACAGTCGAACCTTGTTATAATGAAGTAGTACCGGGACAATAATTTAGTTTGTTATATTCAATATTCGTTGTAACAGTAGAGCTAAGAATCGGTTCAAACCAATCGGTAATTCTCGCAAGAATCCTTAATACAAAAATGCATTATTTTAATCTTCGAACCTACTATAAACAAGGTGACCCTTATCTTCCTCCTTGTGGCCTTTCAAGCTCAATGAACCAGAAAATGAAACGGAAAATTACAACAGAACAAAGTTCATTTGACAAAGCAGGCCTGCGTACCTATTTTTTCGAGGAAGGATGGGCTGTTTTTCTGGTGGCTATTCACAGCACTCAGCAGGATGAAGTTTTCCGCAGTGTCCACAAACGCAGGATTTTTTTTTTTTACACTTGTGTGCAGTTTTGGATGCCGGTAGTTACTGGTCAAATATTTCTTCGTTATATCCCTCACAGTTTCACTTTCATTTTATAAGTGTCATCGAAATGAAGTGTTACCAACCAAAGTTCGTATTTAGTTCGCAGCCGGAAGATCCCCAGGTGGCCAAATTAGTCTGTAGTCCTCCACTACGGTGCGTATCATCTCGTGTGTAGCGTCGGCACGTTAACCCCCCAATAAGCCAATCGATCGACATTTTTCAGTTTGAAAAAAAATGGCCTTTGTAAAATCACTCAGCTCTTATCTAGCCACGAAGGACGTTTTTTTTTTACTGGAAAAAGCATGAAATGTTGAAAACCTTCAAATTTTATGCTGCCGTGACGTATTATGGGCGAAGGTGACGTAATGTGGGTCAGCACTAAGAACGGTCATCAGTGTGCCAATCGCACGTTAGCATTTATGTGATATGAAGAAATAGGACTGGAGGCAATTGCTCATGCGCGTTTCCTGGCAGTAGCTTATAGGTCAGCAGCTGCCAATTGCACAAACGAGATTTTGTAATGGCATAAAGAAATCGCCGGTAAGTGTTCGGAAAGTCACGATTGTTTCTTTAATGTTTGTGATAAAATAGGTATCATTTTTGTGGATGCAAAGCAGTCTTAATGAATCAAACTGCGGCGGAGCCAGTGGAGGTCGTAATACGGACATCCGTGAGATGGTCCGCTGCAAACGAATCCCACGATTCTCCGACAGACGTCCGGTTGTCATGGCAGCAGGTCATGACACCAGCGAGCATGATTACGGGCACGGAGGAAAAAAAAGTTAGGAGACGGCATGACGTCACGCAGCTAGCCTTCGCAAGCCCAGGTCCGTTGAAGCCGCTCCCTCCGCCGTTTCCCTTTCTCAAGCCGCCGCAGTCGGCCCTCCAAGGTCGGGTGGGCCGGCGGCGGCGGCGGTCTCCGACTCCGGGGCATCTCTCGTGTTTCGTTGGCGGTAGCTGTTCCCAAGACAAAAGCCGTGGGAAAAAAAACCAACATATAGCAGGCTTCGCGACAACGGGCCGCAGGGCAGTTTCGAGCAGACGAAATAGAAGAGCGCGGCGGCCCATACAGAGGCGATGCGGTGGGGTCACGTGGTGCAGTGACGCCTGGGCCGACTTCGATTTTACTTTTTATGTATAGGCTTCACGTTTCTCCGGCGGCGCCGTCTCCTAACTTTTTCTTCCTCCATGATTACGGGACTATTTTTATTCTGGGACCACAGACATGAATGCAAGACACTTGCGCATGCATTGCTCTGCTCGCATTTTTTTTCGACGAAGAGGCGTTTTTTCTATGGATCTTGAAGTGTTAGTCTAGTAGTGACTCGTTGCATAATCTTTGGTGCAATTATTTGGTGTAATTTAAGTTTGCGCAGAGAAAGCTTCGCTTTTAACCGCTTTTCTTTTACGAAAGACGGTTAAAAGTGCGAACGTGGCCGAATTTTTTTAAAGTGCAGAGCACTTTCGGCCCTCGCCTCGTCGTCGCAGCTCGCTCGCTGGACCCAAGTAGAGCAACAGGGCGTCCCGTGGTAACGCTGTCGTTCGCGGCGTACCCCAGAGGCTTCGAAACAAAGCGGTGTAATAGCAATAAGCGTTCGAAACAGTGAGTAGTATTAACTCTATTTTTGAAACTCAATTGCTGGCGTTTGTCCTACATCTCCCCGTTGTTTAGCGCAAAGAAAACTGCAGGTATACATTTGAGGCAAAATATACGCAATTCACCGGCAGTTCCCGCGTTCATTTAGTTAGGAACGCTCGTCGGGGTGGTTTTTACGATAGTAAGCGAAAAAAGCGGCCGCGCAAAAAAAAAAAAAAAAAAAAGGCGCGTTCGAAAGACGCAGAAAGGCTCTACTATAGTGCCTAGAAATCTAGGCACTATAGCTCTACGCGCGAGAAGAAAATGGCGCGTTCGAAATGACGCAGAAAGGCTCCAGCCTATGGCTCCAGCCGCGCAAGAAAAAAATGGGCGCGTTCGAATTGATGCAAAACAGCTCCAGCATACGAAATTAAAGCAAGCACAAAAACAACTTAACTCCGGCTGGGGCAGTTTCAGACAGGAGGCGCGCGACCACTGCGAAGGCGGGAAATTTGAATTGAATGGGGTGATAGCAGTGAGCGGATAACGGCGGTACAGCGCGTTACAGCGAATCACTGCTCTGCACTTCCGACAACTTTCGCATTGAGTGGAACGGCCTTAATTTTTTCTTTTATTCTCATCGTTCTTTAATATCAAGCGTCCTTATTCTGCGTGCGTCCGGCTTTAACGTCGCCCATGAAGCTGGCCTTTTAATTAGCATGGGATATACACGCTGATCGGATAAAGTATTTAGTGGGCTTGTTCTGACCATTCGCACGCTCTAGCATGTGTAGATTTGCTTATTAAAGGGACCCTGCAACACTTCTTTAATTTTTTTTTCGAAATCTTAAATGCTTGCAGAGCGTAGTCAACCAACACATCCAGTACCTCGATTGGAGGGTCGCAAAGCCAAAAACGACTACTCTATGCCCATCACAAAATTTAGAAACTTGCTCAAAAAATGATCTTCTTTCCCGGTTTGGCATTCTTCGACCGCTGGAATTACGTAATTACAGTGGTGTAACGGCTATTGGCCGGCTCCCTTAGAGTTGCAGCGATGAACGCATTCGATAGCCACTTCAAAAATAAAGCCAAAAAAGCAAAACAGAAACGCAAGGCTTATCTTCTGCGACAACCAAATCACCCAGCGCCGCTCCGTGCTGGTAATAAATGTAGCTTTCGCAAAGCCTCATACGCTAAGGAAACAGCGAAAGCATTTATCTGAAGTGTTCCAGAGCCCCTTCAAGATAAAGCTGTATTTTTAGGGATAATCTTGTGTAATATAGATGGACCCGCCAGGTTCGTATCAGGAAGCTTGGGTATTCTACTAATGAAGAATGCCTTAGTGAAACAAAATGCAGCATGTATCACATTTGTTTATTTGGTTCAGCGGACTTTGTTAGAAATAGACCTCTTAATTGAATAAAGGGAGCGGCCAAAGGTGCAGCACGTGCGACTCATGGTGGAAAAATTTAGGGAGGAGGAGGATAAACTTTATTGGGAGCATCGTAATGTGGTGTGGGGCCCTCATTCCAGGACTCCATTGGAGACCCCTGCCGCTACGGCCCTTTCCACCAGCCTAAGCTGGGAATCGAGACCGGAGCTGGACAGCTCCTTCTCCCACTGCTCACGGGAAGGGTGCGCGATTCTTGGAATTTTGGGGAAGATTCTTTATGGGCCTATATGCAAAGAGCGAGGATGCAGCAGGACAGCCTGGCACAGAAGGCAATGTGGCGCGTATGACTGCACGCCACATGCACTGGCCGAACAACTTCGCAACTCCGGAAAAATAGGCGTAGAGTTTTCATCCCTTGTACCCTCTGCCATCAGCAAAGAAAAAAAAAAAGGACACAACCCCGCATTTCTTTTATTTTTGTTGAATTATCCAAAGGAATTGAGGGAACCATGGCAGCGCAATTTCAAGACGAAGCTGCTAACACCAGCGAACAAATACTGTCCGTTGAATAACTTCTACTGTGAAGCTAAACTTTGCCAAAACGAACTTCAATGGATACGCGATGGATCTGGTATTCGCGGAGGGTATCTATCCGGCTATCAGTCGCGCTCTCCGAAGGGCACGGTGTAAGAGTTATTTGTGCCGAAGGGCCATCATATTCCCCGCGACGACCCGGCGTTTCTTTATCGCGATTTGGCGAGTAACATTTGGCTCCGTTTGTAGACTCTGACAACCGTCTGTGTGGGCGCAGTATTCTTTCATTGCAGTGTGAAAGAATTAGAAAGAAAGGGCGAATGGCCTTCACAGGGACAATTACTTGGCAATGCGTGCGCTTGTACAGCGCATGGTGCTTTTACGGATGAGTGACTGCTCGAATGGATCGGCTTAAAACATATAGTATTTTTTCATAACCTTCCTTAGTAACATCACTTAACTTACAATGCTATTTCGTCCGCGCAAGACAATTGTTTCAGAAACCTGGGCCTTCGATTGTTCTGTTTAATAAAATGTTACCGTTACGCAATGGAGTTGCTTGTTGTTACCAGCGATGGATGAGCGTTAATAAACACTGAAATTTATAACCGTTAAAAGCAGAAAAAAAGTGCTTTCTCCCTTTTTCTAAATAGCGCCCATGGATGCTGTAAAATTTCATTTATATAATTTAGCTCCTTCCCCCCTCCCCCCCTCCCTTCCGCGCGCTCTTTCCGCGGCGCCGCGGAAGGAGGGAAGGAGCGGGAAGGGGGGGGGATAATTCTGCCGACGCCCATGATCTCCATTCGTCATCACTTTAAAGGCTTGCATCAGTCTCTCAGAGATCGAAATACCTGAAGAGTTCCAATCTTCTAGTTTCTTTTCAATCTTTCGCTTCCTAATGGTCCACTAGTGAAATAACGCCTCTTCAAAGTCGTCTTCGGCAAGAAACTTCAAAGCGCTCTTCAGTAAGAACAGACGTAAATTTTACTCTCTCTTTGTAAATATTTTAAAGTACTTAAGGTCATATCTGTAATATATACCGCACTTTTTTTATCAATTTGCTTGGCGCCAATTTTGAAACTATGCAGTCACGCTAAAACAGGACATATTTGTTTATTAGGAGAAAGGCGGGACGGAAGAAGCAGACCCCAACAACGAGACTATCCCGACAGTCTAAGTTACCTGCCGCGCTCCCTGCTCTTTGCTCGACTTCTGGGCAACGCCGTTCAGCTTCTGTTACGGTGCCTTCGGCGGCCCATGCGCCACGACGGGCGACTACCTCTCTATACTATATTGATAGTTTGACCCTCTAAGCACGCCCTTCACGAAGTGAATGGCCCGAGTGACCTACAAGATGCCCTGCGGCACGTCCGATACTGGGTGGGGGAACACACGGACTCCTTTGCTATGGTCCACAGCATGCACCCGTCTCGTGCACTGGCTGGTGCTGTCCCGTTTTCGATGACGGATCGAGCCTCCTTGAACAAGCGTTATTGATAGCCACGAGAACGGGAAGCCTAGCAGGACTATACGGCACACAGAAGTGGAGAACAGTGCGTAATCCTGCTGCGAATGATCTGCCAAAGAGGACAAGAAGAGAGAAGCTGTTTAGAACCGTAGTCGTTTCCTCTTCATCTCAACCGTTGCTTTAAATTTTCCGCTTTGTATGGTACGACTCGGTCCCATCTGTGGAATAAACAACCAGCTTGCAGTCTTTTAAATGCAGAGCATTTAACTCACAATGTCACCCGGCGTTGTCGGCGTGCCTCGGCGTCCGCAGCAGCCGTTCCAGGTGCGCCCTCTCCCCCACTCCTCCTCTCCCGCATCACGCTACCCTCCTCGCTCTCAACAACAGGTCCGCACCCCTCCCCCTACACTATATAAAAAAATAATACTTACCGGCGCCTGGTTTCGATCCCACGACCCTGCGGGCGGAACTCAAGGTACATGGTGCTCTACCCACTGCGCCACAAAGCCGACACAGAATGGAAGGCTAGGAACGCGCCTTATATCCTTGACTCATTCAAACTATGTCAAGAAGCTGCTGATACAACGCATTCACTACCTGTGGGCGGAACGCGAGGTACATGGTGCTCTTCCCACTGTGCCACAAAACCGACACAGAATGAAAGGCTACGAACGCGCCTTATATCCTTGACTCATTCAAACTACGTCAAGAAGCTGCTGAAACAACGCATTCACTACCACCAACTCCCCAAACACTAAACGTTAACGCAATACACCCACCCCCTATGCGGCGCATTTACTCGAGTCCCCCTCGCGGGGAGATGGGCCCTTTTTACTTCAATCCGTTTGCGTCCTGTATTGTTCACCGTTGCGATATGAACCAACCAGCCTTCCTTTTTCAGCTCAGCATAAATCGCCGTGAAGATCGCCACGGAGTGTATTCTTCTGCAGTAGGCTTGCTGGGTACCTGATTCACACCCGAACCGTTCTGGTTCTTGTTAGGTTCAAGTTGGCGGTGTTGTTTCAAGATGATACTTGCTCGAATTAGTGAAGGAGAAGGCCTTCTTGTTGGTGCAGGATGCTTCACCCGTAGCTCGGGGGGTGCTACATGTCAAGTGTCATGCTTTAGCGGGAGGCAGAAGCATGACATTTGACTTGACTTGACTTGAGTTGAGGTTTTGTTACCATCGATTCAGTTCCGAGGTGGTGACGCGAGGCTTGCCACCACAGAATAAAAGTAAGACGCCACGTCGGTAATGAGCTTGTGGAATTTGTTATTTTAATATTCACGTAACAAAAGAGAAAAACAAAGGCTTGTTCCCCAGTGACACATTTCTCGTTTGAATTAACAGGATCACAGCTCACTCGCTTTGGCCACAGAGCGAGTCACACAACGTTCAGCCACATGATTCGACAGTTGACGGCTAACAACATAACCAGCAACAGTTAGCTCTACAGCTTCAACCTCTCAGCGCATTCTTTACGATACGCACGAAACGAGCATCATGAAGACAGTTTTATGCAGCTGAACATCATCTTGTTAAGAACGAACAGCTGCATTGAACTCTTTCTTATCAGTGTCGAGTGGTAGCATTTATGCATGATTTTTCATTCAAGAAGCAGGTAAGTGCAGGACAAACTCCACTGCCTTTTTAAAGCAGTGCTTTCGAATACAAACGAAAAACTCAAGTTGCCAAGAGCACTAACGTATTACAAAGATGGGCTTGCACGCAACGAACTCAAGTAAAATTTAGAGGTTTGCAAGAGGTAAAATACAGTTAGAAAAAAGTAGCCACTCGGAGCGGAACTTGTGTGGAAAACTACGCACTAAGTTACACCTTGTTTTGCTGACTTGTTTCGGCTATAGCACACTGATGAAAAGTTACAGGCACATGTTACGTCTGTAGCAATTCCGTGCAGTTTCCCTTCACGATTTCGTTTGCAAAAATCACTACCACATCAATGCAAGCAAAACACAAGAACTCTTCTGCGGGCACATCAATTTTGCAACTTACGATTACTGAGGATAGTACAGGGTTATGTAACGCTCGCATTCTGGACAAAACAGTGTGCCAAATCAGTGCAGAAGTTGCTTTTGAGTGTTTTTGCAACGGACATTTTTGGCAGATGTCTTCGATAATGGGAAGCTGCTTAGTGAAACATTTACGTAGTAACTACTTTTGATACACGTGGAGTCGAGATTCACGGACAGATTGAACACGTTAAAGAGAATCTTTACCCTGCGCAACATTAAAAGCTGCCAGCATCATCCTAGCAACAAATTTCACGGATGTAATAAATTCGCTGCAGTGATAATTGGTAGTACTCTACGTAATAAAATGTAGACCCTGAACAGTTCATATAACACGCTATGCTTTATGTACACCATCCAACATCAAAGGTTAAGCGAAATTTGTAATGCAAACATTTTCATGCGTCACTAGGCAACCCATTTATGAGCCGCCATGAAAAAAAAAAAACAAGTTCTCTTTTTCTAAAACGACCAATATTGAAAATTTCAACTAGTTCATGTTGCAAGACCTGCTGCTGCTCTGGTCATCACAGTTGAGAGGAGGCAGTGAATCTACAGACGACACGATCCCGCGACAGGACAATTCTAATGCTTTTCTGCTTGACCCCACATTCTGAGGTGGTCACGTTGCGATCGCGTGCAACTGTGGAACCGGATATAACTCATATGGTCGCATTCTACAGAACTTGAATGCACAAGACAACTTGAAACAATGCCTCACGTCAGTGTCGCATTGCAGTGAGCCAGTACAGTACCAACCAGGCAAACGTAGCCCGTTCCGTCCCTCTTAACGTATTTTCGCAACAAACTTTGCAACGAAACTTGCTTCCGTTGGGGAAACGTTGCCTCTGCACAGAATTCGCCGGAAGGCTTTACTACTAATAACAAAACTTTGGCCCTTATGTCGAGAACCAGCATAAAAAGTCTGATTTGTTGTTCATATAATTGGTGTTTATAGATTTTCGACTGAAGTAAACCAGAATGTGGCTGCAAAGCGGTTTGAACAGGAACAACAGGTTTGGAAATCACTGCATGCAACACTGCTGTGACTAGACACCTAGCGTCGAAAGGCTATAGCTGGTAACAACAAAGTGCAAGCCATGAAAGTTGTATGAGGCACATGGGAATCCTAACATCACATAGCAAAGCCCGGAAATTCTACGTAGTTCACAGTGTGGCTACACGAAGACATGAACTAAAGCGAAGAGAAAGAATAAAGTGGTCCCAAGGAGAAGTGTTGTGGGTCTCAACGAAAAAAGGAGCCATATTTGTCCTGAAGCACTTCTGCGGTCTTCATACTGAAGAGGCAAAACCTCTGGATCAAAATGTTCCTGGGATTCCATAATTGGAGCTTTTGTTTCGACAAAAATCTTCAAGAGATCCCGGTTTAGACATCGCTCTGACGCGCAAAAATGTGCATATCAGAAAGACAAATCGCTGTTTTCTAAAGGCTGACCCGGTTAACAATCTGATTTAAGTTTAGCCTTTCTGAATATTGCTCCGTAAATGTTTTGTCTAATATTAGGATGTGCTGTTTTAGACACGCAGAAAAAAGGGTCCTCGGCACTCCCGGGTCAACTTGCTTCTTGAAAATTTCGAAAAAACAGTACCCAGTAAAGAGAAGAAAGAGCAGGTGTTTTCGGCATTGCTGAGTTACATGTCTGTCATGTGCTTCACGGGTGGCCACAGTGCATAATGTAGCGGCATATCAACAGCATAAAATGAAAGTTCTCTGGAGCGCCTGTACAGCCTAACGAACAAGTTGCGCGAGAGCTAGATCAACGCAAACTGCCATAGCATCGGTACACCTAGGAACATTGCACTGCTGCTTACAGAGAGAGGCACACGTTTCGGAAAAAAATCAAGCACTGTGAAAGACACATCTTTAATAGGCGAAATAAAATAAAAAAATCTCGAAGGTTTAGGCAGTCGGTCCGCGCTCCGTTTGCGTCGGAAATTCAGGAACCGCTTTCCTTCGCAATGCTTTGCAGGGGTCAAGCCTGGTTGATAACCCCGAACGCACACATGTCTGCGATATAAAGATTTGCGGTGAGAAGCGTAGCGCCGTGCCGGTGCAGGCAGCGACAACCAAGGAAGGCAACAACACGCAAGCGACGACAGCGCGGCACAAACACGGACAAAACACGCGGCTCTGAACTGAGCTCGCAAACCAAGATGGCGACAAAAAAAAAGGCGTCCATTCTCTCCCCCTGTAGAGCGACTCCGCTCTGTGGCCTTGGCTTGCATATCGTCTGCGTTTCGACTCACGCAACACAGCATTGCGGTGAACGTACGCCAACAGCAACAAAACGAAACTATAGAGACGTTTCCGTTCCCACTTGCGTAGCGACACCTACAACTCCTGCTGAGAGGGGTTTCACAATGTCTACTACTGGTGGCGGTGGACGCTGCTTCCTGCGCTTTTACAGTACTCGTTTTATATCAAACTTCTAGAACTTCTATGCACCTTCATTCAGATGAGGCTGGGGATAGCTCCACTCTTGTCTGAGAATGTACACGATGAGAAGCTAGCGTACAACTCGTTGGGTAGGCGGCCGGAGGTGGTCACTTCCACTGTAACTGCTCGGTTATATTGCGGAGAGAAGTGACGGTTAAGAAAGTTCCGGTGGCTGTCAGGCGGCGTGCATGTGGGTGCGCTTAATGTGGCATTATACAAGTGGTGCAGCGTACTTCCTTCCTTTTACAACGTGATTGATTTGGGCGGGGGTTGGCAGAATGCTGCTATAGCTATAAACAGAGGGACCCGGGTAATTTGACTTTACACAGAGACAACAGTAATCGCTTTCTAAACTAACCTTGGTTGAAATTCATTCGCATAATTGCCGACCTTTCGCTAAAAAGAGTTCGGTACTCCAACTTTTTGCGCGTTATTAGGAAAGGAAACCATACTTTTTGAGCATCAAGAGTTAAAAATATTCACAGAAGCAAAACAATAAAACACATCACACCTCAGTAATTCCGATGGTTCGAAGCAAGGAATAAATACAAGCGATAATAGTTTGCACCGGAATATCACAATCACAAACAAGGCAAGCACTGACCATTTTCATTGTGTGCAGAGGAAATCAGGCAAGCGCACTGAAAGCAAGCGGAATTCACAATAGTTGTTACAAGGTTATGTGAATGCTTTCGGTAAGGTCGTTCAAAAATTTGTAATTAAAACATGCGTATTCAATCATTTCTAAAATAGTGACTAGTGGGACATAATCGCTTGGTTTTTACAGGCGATGCTATCAATTGTGCTGCGCAGTTAAAAATGTGACAAAAGAAGCCTCCAGAAAACTTGGAATCGTTGAAGCGAAAAGCTGCTTAACTCATAAGCGGCACCTTTTCGCAGTAGAATGCAGGATTTAAATCGCGATTTTGATGCTTTTGCAATAAACCTTTCCGTCTTGGGCTGTATGTACCACTGTTCAACAAAGTAGAATAATATTAACGATTGTGTACTGCTACAACGTTAAACAGAAAAAACAAGAACTAGTGGAACATATAATTCCGTGGCTAGTCGACTTGCCATCAGGCTACGTACGCATTGTGCCTTACCGAGCAGCCACCACCAAACGAAGTCGTGTGGCAATTTATGACAGATTTTACACCTGGTGGCACAAGCGTAATACTCAAGTACAGCTGCTTGGCATTCGAAATATTTTTTTCTCACCTACTGTACACGGGACATACTAGCGTTGCACAACGCGCATTCACACATGTGAACGCATTGTTTGCTACTGGGGCAAACCAAGCGCAACGATTATAAAACTACCACTTTTGTACCCTTGATTAACGTACAACGCCGCTTGTGTCGGGAATATTGAAGTGTTTGTCAGCTAAGCACTACAAGAAAACAGAACAAA
Source organism: Haemaphysalis longicornis (assembly GCF_048455015.1). NCBI lineage: Eukaryota > Metazoa > Arthropoda > Arachnida > Ixodida > Ixodidae > Haemaphysalis > Haemaphysalis longicornis. Next base: position 72,954,629 of record NW_027526385.1, on the reverse strand, counting down.
GGACGATCAAAAACACGAAGGTGATTGGCGGGGAAGTGCAACTTGGGAGGCAATGGCAGCACCATTCTGGGGACAAGCCACTCTTCAGCTCGACAGAAACGGTTCAACATTCTATCTGGTGAGTCGTCTGGCTAGTATGGCACATGTGGGCAGCTTCAACAACTTGGGTTGTGAAAAAATATGAGTGGCTCCAACACGCAGGGTATATTTGAAGTAATTCTACACTTCTGCACGTCGTTTTCCCCTCCTACCTATTCACACGATCGGTGTCATTTCTTCATAAAGTCTCCGATTCGCGCAGTCATCGCTTCAGTACAGAGTCCGTTAAAAGTTGGTGTTTACCAAGAAGCCCAGTCACTTTTGTAAGCTTCGATTTTAGGACCTGAAAATTTGTCATTACCCCGAAAAACGTCATATGTAGTAGGAAAACTTACGTGAATATCCGTGGGAGTAAATTTGTATAAACCGGCAAGAGAAGGGTGTGGGTGAAGGTTAATTAGAGTTTTAGTTCAGATAATATTGTGCGTAATTTTCGCATGCAATTGGGCTTTTAACTGCAACCAAACCAGAACAACAAAACAGTCTTACGAAAAACCGGGGCGCAGGGTAGGCTGGGCATGAAGCTGTAATTTTACAAATGTAGGAAGTTACGAACTGGAGCCACATTTCACAAAATTGCTGCATTTCGCTCCGTTCGCAGCAGTTGGGCATTAATGCTCATGGCTTTCGCTAGGGCTGCGTTACCTTGCCTTCAGCTCTTAAGACTGAGGAATAAGCAGAGCAACAGATAGCTGTGGAAACACGAACAAAAAACAACAAAAGAGCAGACCACCTAATCAGTTGGACAGTGGTTTTGGGGTCATCACAGCTCACATTGGAAAAAGGGTCCGAAGAAAAACGTGACGTCAAGATGGCAGGCACCTTACATGGCTCTTTCATTCGCATCCATCTGCGTTTTGTCACCAGCAGTTGCACGTGGACACCATACGACAGCAGGCATGTTGATAGTACGACACGAGTTCGACTTGGGTGTTTCCCCGAAGAGGGTTCGTAGAGCAAGCTTAACAGAGGACGTGCCACAACGATGCATCTGCCCACTCGTCGACAGCGCAGCGGAGCCATGTAGCAGTTGCCGGATAAACTGTGTTGAACGCGCTGTGCTGGGGACAGTGTGCTCTAAAAAGTGTCCTCCCCCAGACATCCCGTTGCAGCCCTGAGCAGACGATGCAGAGACCACCCCACACAGCACAGAAAATTACAACTGGTTCTAAGAGGGTTCAGTGCAACTATGCCGCGGTCACGACACCGAGTCACTCTCGGAGCCTGGCTGGATTCCGACTAGGTCACCATTGTTCTCGTCGGCGACCACAACGACGGGTGCGACAGCGTCGCTGGCGGCTGCCGCTGTGGTTGTCGGCGTTCGAGCGTTGTCGTCGTCCTCGTCGTCCGTCGCGTCGCCCCCCACTGCCGTTCGGAGGGACGATGGGAATTCGGCTGAAAACGTCCAGGAGGTCGACTCACTGGAGTCGGGATCGACAGCCCTGCTGAGTTCGGGGTAGTTCGGGAGCAAATAGCGAAGCTTGGATGTTGATGTGCTCGTCGTTTCCGACTCTTCATCGGAGCCCGGAGGCGACGCGCTGCCACTCTCCAACGCAGACTTCGACACTGGCAGTGGAGCTTCGACGGAACGTTCTGAGCCGGCAGAATCACTAGAGCTTGCTTCTGCGACCTCCTCGACGGGTTGACTTTCTTCATCAGTGGGGAGTGAGGCTAGTTGAAAATCTTGTGCCACCGTGGCGCGTGATCTCAGATCGGCGACGGCCACTTTGTCGGTCGAACCGCTCTCCGGTGATGCGCGCCGGAGGTTGACGTCAGGTAGAGAAACTGTTGACTCGACACAGGCAAGGTCAACGTCGGTGACATCAATATCTTCGGGTCCAGCTCCAGAGGATGGTGATGATGAGCTCTTTTCGTTGGACAAGCTGTCAGCTTGATCTGGAATGCAGATGTTGATTACTGGTAGCGTCGATGATGTGGACTCGCCACCTGAAACAGGGGGAAAGATGTTTTTTGTGATGTAATTTACAAGTGAAACAATATAAAGTGACACGTAAGCGATTGTTTGAGGTACTGACCTAAGCAAGCATGAGGCGCTCACTTCAGACTTGCATTCATGTGGTATATTATGCACGTAAGAAGCATATTTATTCCACCCTGCCCATAGAAGATTATGCCCTGAGGCAATAAAAAGCTTGAATGTAACAAACTTATGCCGAAAATTTTGCCTGATTGAGTGGTTTCTAAACAGTTATAAAAACCGTACAGTACGGGGCTACCTCTGTGCGAGTAGGTTGCACCAGCATTAAATCTCTTTGTGATTTTTTTTCATGGTTAGTGTCTGGATTACTAAGGGGGTGTGCAGTTCAGTTGCCATAAAGGTAGCTTTGTGCAGAAAATAGAAACCTTTTTTTTTCGGTAAAATAATTGCCTAAATTTACAATACTAGAGGCAAAGATAGTGAAAATCAAAGACGCAAACAGGTTGACAATTTGTGCGAGGAAGGGCGCGAGAAGCTTTGACGAGAGACGCAACGCGGAATAAATAAAGGTAAGTGGTTTTACGCAGCTTTAATTACAGGGAATTTTGTCCTCGCATAATCGCTTGTAAATGTCGCGAATTTTGCTTTGAACCAGCGTGCATAGTGCTTCATCTCGAAAATATTTGTTGTTTTTTCTAGTTTTAACACCTGCAACATTATATTTAATTTCAGTAGTATTTGCCTTTTAATCAGAGTTATACAGACATTTTAAATAATTTAAGAATGGGCAAATTTTGCATTTCGCAAGCGCTTTTCTCCATTGATGGATGCTTAAACCTGGACAGGGACAGTTCTCGCGTGTTATGCAAAATACGTTGAAGCTCAAAGGGCACCCGAAATCTTTTAAGACAGTCTTGCTAAGAAAGTATTCGTAAACTATTTACTGAAAGACTGGAACCCGGAAGAGGAATGATGGTTTCATTTGGCTTGACATATCTATCACGCGCCTTGCCCACTACGAAACAGAACGGTTTTGCACAACCAAAAGTGCAAAGCAATAACTTCCCGTCAAAGATAATGCACTGGATCTTCCCTTGCATTGGAAGTTCAAAAACAAAATTTGCTTATCATCATCCAAAACATTTGACTATGTCTGCTGATGTACTGACAGTTTTCTGCACAACGTATATTCAGGGCAATCTGGACATTCGCACTTTTCAACATTAAGCTTACCAGCCGACGCTTTCAATTATCTAGTTATTTTAAATACACGTTTTATTGCGCAACAGATACCATGACGCCGAGTGCTATGTTTACACTCTCTGGCAGCCTGCATGTGATAACGGGAAAATAATCTCGTATACCAAGTTGCTTAGTTCACAAGCTGAGATCAGCGCAGTATGGGTGAAATGTTTCACGTGATTATAGACAGAGGAATACCCTTACTTCTCGCACATGTGCTTCACATGGCAGGGCAACCAGACACAGAAATGACTTCACTTATTCCGAATACATGTTCACTCACCGGCATCGTCACATTGGAAGTAAAAGGTAAAATTGGCTGGCAACGACGACATCTTCACGATGGGCCTGTGGAACTCTAGCTTTGCTTCCATAGCCAGCTTGTTCTGCAAAGCAGTACTGCGTATCACTGGGGCGCCATGCACAGACTTTATATTTCGAGGCAATCAAATGTGAAGCAAAATAGGCTGGGAGTCAAGTCGAAAATCTCTTAGGTTTGAGTCAAAATGTCGGCGCCTGAGAATTAGTGTAAGTGAATATTGCAGCTCTAAACAGAATTTACAAACTCTTGTACCGAAGACGTGATTGGATTGGGTAGGTGATGAGGCATTGAGAACGATTTTAAGCAGAGGTCGACTTGTTTCAGTATATTTTTGATTGAAGAATACACCTGCCTGTTTTAGTTCGTCACAAGTCTTTTTGCTGTTTCAGTAAGTTCATTTGCCCGTTTAACACTGCTCCACACCATATTTTACACGGTGTATTTTTTTCTTATTATAAGGTTTAAAGACATTCAAATAACTCTGGGGCCGTGTTCCAGGACTCACCAGAGCAGTTAGCGGTACTTTGTGTTGGCAGGTTGGTCTCGACTTTAAGGCATTGTTTAATGTGAAAATACGCCAAAAAAAGAGAAGTATCAAAGTACAATGTATGTGCATCCATGTTTGATCTCTTGTGATTGTCCATAACGCGCTAAAGAGTGACCTTAAAATGGAACCACGTCCCGGCTTCTAAGCAAACCGTGGTTCCTCCGTATCACGGTGTGACTGGCAAACCAATGAATGTATCAGAGAAGCTGTAATTCACTCAGTGTTCAACGGGAATCGCTTGAGAAGGGTCACGTGCCTTCGCCTCGAGAAGTTCCCTCTCTTCCTGTTCCATTTCCTCCTGGAGCTCGGCTTCCATGTCCAGTTCGTCGTCGGCCTGCTTGTGTGACTCCTCCAGGTGCTTCATAAGCACCGCCACCACTACGTTCACGAGCACAAACTGTGCCATCAGCACAAACACTACGAAGTACAGCGGCGCTATCACCGCCGACACGCAGCAGTTCCGCACGCAGTCGCTCCTGGAGTCGCACTCGTCGCGCAGAGTGTCCTGCGTAAAGAAAAGCGGCAGCAGAAGTAGATAAGTAGGACTCTGGTGCGAGATCATGATCTTGAAACAATTTCCAACTGCGCGAAAAAAATATCAGTTAGAAGTCAGCGCCCCTCTGTGCACCTGCATGTCTAGTCATTCAACCCCCTTTTTTCACGCTGCTTGAAGTTGTTTCAAGAGCAGGAGTAGCGTTATTCTTGGTATGTACTGCAACGTATTTCCCAGGGGATGTTAAAGCAGCGTAGAAAGAAAAACAACTTGTTCCCCGTTAAAGGCCAACTGCACTCAAATTTCACCTCGACCAAATTTATTTTTAATGTGTAGTAAGTACCACCAAATCAGCTGGGATACGAGTGGTTGCCCGGTGAAACACCTCGTTAATCAGTCAGAAGCGTTTAAAAAAACTCCGCCACATACCACTTTGCACCTGCCAGCGGTTCGCGTAAACAGCCACGACGGGTATGTGACGCTCCAGCCGACGGGGGCTTCTTCCTCTGGCAAGCCACGCAGCTGGAGAACCGGTCGAGTTCTGCTGCGAACGCTTCACCCATTTGCAGCCCCACGCGAGCGTAGAGCTTGCTCGCAGGCTTGCTCCCGAGCTGCTGACTGTCCGGCCGCTCGCTTGCCGGCTGCAACGTCACTTCAATGGCCGCGCTCTCCCCGATTTTGGTTTCAAAATCACCGATTTTTGCTGACCGCTTGCGGCGTCCACGCGCGTATTTTAGCGGTTGTATTTTGCATCTCGCTTTCTTTTTAGGCCGGCTATACGGATGTAGTGTTTTCGAGATGTCAAAATTTTGAGTGCAGTTGGCCTTTAACCAGGCTATGTAAGGTGGCAAGTTGTATTTTTGTATGCTAAAGCCGCTAAAGAAGCGGTGAAATCATACTAAGCGATGCCTGTGCTTATATTCTCTTCTGAAACTGTTAGAGAGCAGTAGCCGTTAAGCATAGTGTGCTGCAGGACAGCGGGCATTGGCGTGTTAACAGCGACGTCGTTGTTTCTTATCTTTAATGTTCCTTTAAAAAGCCGGAATATTGTTGCCCACATCCTGTCAACTTTTTCCATCATCATCGTTTTCTTGTTGTCTCCCCGGTGTGTACAAGTGTGTACAAGGAGGCAGGTATTCTCCTGTGTGTATTCCGCTCATGTGTCTCCCTTTGTGTACAGGCAGGCACGCGCTCACCTTCATGATGCCATTCCAGTTATCTCCTGTAGCGACTCTGAACAAGGTGAGGAAGGCCATTCCAAAGTTGTGGAAATGGGCATGCTCTCCAAGGCCCTGGCATGGGTGGCTTTCGTCGCACTCTGCAGGAGATGCGAAAAGAGCGAACCTGATCAGTCTCGTATTTCGTATCATTGCCGTCGGTTTACTTTACAGGCCAGGAAAAAAGCACTTACCCAGCCTGCCGAAGAGCTCGACGCCAAGTGCAGCGAAGATGAAGAAGAGGAGGAAGAAGAGAAGGCCGAGGTTTCCGACCTGCGGAAGCGCTTGCATCACGGTGTCCAGCAGAGCACGGATTCCCTTGGCCATCTTCAGTAGTTTCAGCACTGGGTACGCAAAAGTATGGCGCTATCTATTTAATAGTGCACAACAGTCCGACGTAAAATGGACCCACGATAAGTAGAATTGAAAGTGAAAGTGAAAGTTTATTTCATAAAAAACAAAACAAACATATTGATATAAATATAGGTTTATATATTGGATTATTAGTGACACAAAACACACAATACACTAAAAAAGGTTGAATAAATTTTTAGACGTGCATATAAAAACATTTTGAAGTGCTGAAGTTTGGTATGGGCAAGGTTGACATAACCTTGCCTCTCACTCTGGTATAATGGTTTAAAGCAGGTTAGGTCATTTTTTGAATAAACCACAAATACACAAGAATGTCTTGCACAGGTTGTCACAGTCACAGTCCTGCAATACCATATTCGCTTACAACACTTTTTTAGTCGGTTTTCCAGAGAAATAAACAAAGCAGAAAAACAAATCAGCAATTAGGATAGTGATGCAGCGCGCCAAGAAAGTAATGCAGCTTTTTGTTCTTTCGAAAATGTAGCATCTGGGTAATGTCACTTCCTTGAGATCTTTTAAGGTTGCCACTATGCTGCAGGTTAGGGTGAGGTGTTTTATTTGCTTCTTATTTGAGCCGGTCTTCTTATTTGAGCTAACAATATTTGAGTCTGCTCGGGACAAACCGCGCAATAGTTCTTACCAATAAATGGTATTCATAATCACTGCTGTGTGACCAATAACAATGGTATAAAATTATAAGAAGAATATCACATTCAGAAGCTATTTTTAGCCTACATAAGCAGACGCTGCTATGTTGCAGATTTTTTTAGTTCTGTCGTGAGAAGAGGTAAGAGCCAATCACACTTTTAGATGTACCTTTACGCTCTTATGCACTTACACCTTTATACACTTCCATACTTACTCTAACATTTTACTGGTGTACGTAAAAAGTTTTCGCCTAAACATTTATGGTCTCAAGCACGCTATTAAGCTTAGTAGCAAGGTTTTTAAATCAGCAAAGAAAATTAGCTTGCCTCTGGCGATCCGCAGCACACGCATAACGCGTATGATGGTTGGGTTGATGGGAATCAGGTCCGACTTCATCTCCTCCAGAACGATTCCCATGATGGACAGGATGACAATCAGGATGTCCAGTTGGTTCCACCTGTGTCGGACCACGCGCTTCATTTCCAAGCATAAAGCTAAACCGCCATTAGCAGGGAAAACGTCCCAATAAAATATTGTATCGTATAAAAAATTAAGGGTCAGAGCAGACAAATACAAAAAATGCACGAAGTGAATGTGAACGAGTGACACTCTATATACACAGCCCTTCCACACCGATAGGCCAAGCATTTAGTATGAATGCTTCACTGTCAGTGATCCGCAGAAAAAAATATACTGCAGTTTCTACCGTTAGGTTACAACATTAAAATTTGATAAATGTGCAGAATTGGCGAATGCGTTATAAGTTCCACCACACAAAGAAGAGCTTGGATTTATGTATTGTGAGGACGTTTGAGTTTTCCAGCTTCAGACATAAGCTGGTCGGTAGGCAGCCATGACAACGTGGGCTTGAATTATGGTTTTCTCGCAGACAGAGATCAGATGCTTCCAATCCACAAAAAATCTAAAGAACTAGAACAACGTGGTTTTCGTCTGTTCATTCTCACTGACAGCTGTCGCGCCACACCTTACTATTTTAACTTTGTTGATGCTTCGGCGGGAGCCGCTGTGAGCCTACATAAACATAACGGGTATATGAACAGCCATGCTGCTAGGTGTGCACACTGCTGAGGCATGCCCGAGCAGGCATGATTGAGCGAGCACGGCAGAAAGCAGTCACGGAAAAAGGTAAATGACGTCGCTGTAAATGACGTCGAAAGACGAAGGTATGTCGCCCCTGCCACAAAACACCCCTTCCTCTCGCCGCCTGCCTCCGGGCACGCTATCTCCTCCTTTCTCGCTGATTCGATGATGAATACAATAAAAATTTGTTCAATTTAATTTTTACGCGTTCGCGCTGCTGGTGCCTAGCTGGCGCTCAGTCTGTTTGGGACCTTCTCTTTCTGTTGTGCTTGGAACAGCTCTTGGCGACATCTGTTGTTGTTGCATTTGCTTTAATCTCGCCGCTATTTGACGCCATTATTAATGCGCTGTCGTCTTGTTTCCAATAAAAAATCAATACCCCATATATTCTTAATTAAGGAACGCTGGTATACTCGGGTATGTGCTTATATTTTATCTCAAATGTGCGTGAGGTTTCCTTTTCCGTGGTTGAGTGGACGTGTATGGGCTATTGCAGCAGGTTTAGTAGTTTGGGGCGGTCTTGCCTTTATATACATGGTGTTCAATGATTATTTTAATTTATTTTGGCCCGGAGGTTGAATTCAGTGACAGACAGACAGAAAGACTCACCAAGATTTTTCTGTTTAAGAAGCCTAGACTGTCGTCTTTAAAAACACACTGTTTTAAGATGGCACGTTCTTGGGAGTACGCTCGTGAAAATGCCTCGTACATACGAATGTGCACGTAGAATGCTTTATGAAATGTGTTTCGCTGTTATCCTCGCAAAAAAAAAGCCGATCGCTGACTAAGCGTCACCCAGAAAATAAGGCGTCACAAGAACTTGTCGGCTTTACCAAGGTTGTGTACTACTATAAGGTGGAATAACGTGAAAATATCATCCTATACTTACGGCGACAAAGCAATGCATTAAAGGAAGCCTGTAGCAAAAATGAACGAGTAATATTTCCGGTTAGTATCATCTACGTGCCGTCATTATGAAATTTTTTAGATAAGACTGAAAAGAACACAATATTTTGCCTTAATGTTTGTGAGAAGCACCGGTGTACCAGACTCTTTATTCTAGCTTTATCTGTTTGAGGCTTCCGGAGTATCGGGCTTTTAAGAAAAGAAGTCCGTAGAAATTATCTTTGAGGAGCCATCGGATAGTCAAAGGATTGACGCCGTCCTGACTCTTGCGGGGAGAGTCACCAGACTCTTTCAAAAAGAGTCTCGGGACTTCGCCAGACCAAGTATGCTGCATTCTTTAGTATGTAGTCACTGCAACTATTAACCTGAGACAGAAGAGATCCCTGCAAAAGGTGTCAGAAAGGGTCGCAAAAACCGCGACTGTGTTGTGTGGCTACCTTTCCCGTCTTTTATGAGCCAACGACCGTAAAAAAAGTAAGTGTTGCCGTGACTCTTTTCGGACACTGTTTTTCTTGATGCATGCACATAACTTCCGATAATAGTACTTAACGTAGGTGCAAACTACGTTCCGTTCAATCGGGTTGCTACGAGAGCCACTCACTTGTCGGTGAGGTATCGAGGAATACCGAGCGCCACCACTTTCATTGACAGCTCTAGCAGGAATACAGCGGTGAAAAAATAGTTGAATATCTTGAGGGCATACTCCAATTCCTGTGGGGAGGGAAAAAGGCAAAAAGTAAGCAGTTGCCGGCTCTGGATAAAAAGTTCAAAGACGTACATTTGTTTATTTGGATGACATCAGCATACTTGCGTACACTTGATTTACATCACGGCCAACTGCAGGGGCCGTGGTGCCTTTTTTTATGAACGGTGTGAAGGAATTTATGAACATAGAATTGGTGTTCTCCCAAGTTACCTTGTGGTATAATCGAGCTTATATATGCATGTTGGGCAATTAATGCAGCTGATCTCTAAAGGTTAGTACACGGAACAAATATCTGGTTGCAGAATTATTTACACCAGATTTGTGCCTCATGCTTGTGAGAAAAACATTCTTCCATCTGCTTACTTGCACTATTACCAGAATTGCTCCAATCTCTGTAAACACCACCACCATTCTAATAATATTTGTCATTGAATAGATGCCGCTGAGAGATAATGCTAGGTACCGATTTTTTGTGTTCCGGAATGTCGTTTATTACAGATCAAACCTTCCAATACCCAGTTTTTTAATAAGGGGATGAAGGCCTATTGGGTCATTAAATTGTTTAAAGTTTTTACAAGCTGTTTTCATATATTGCAGTATTTAAGACTACTATGATAATAATGTTTATACAGTAGGCGGTATAGATATCGATATAATATTTGTCGCTGTATGATGTATTTTGTTGTTGATTTAGGTTGTGTTGAGATTTTTCCGTCTACTGCTACGTTTATTCATCTGAGGAATATTGCGATAATCTTCCAGGCTTTGTGGTAGTGGCCCGAAAGAAAGACTCATCGATGAACTTAGCTGAAAGAAACGCTTTTTCACTGTCAGCTAACCGGAATATTCTAAGGGACCTACTAAAACCTTCAATACAGAGTGCCGTTTATAGGCCATTTGAATGCATCGTGTCAGACGTTACGGACGGACAATTTCTGGGGCGAATTGATCAAGAACATGTGCTCATTAAAACGAACTCCTTACTGTGGAAGACAGCGGGGAAGACTTATAATCACTAAGGCCTTAAGGAATACACAACCTTCTACCTGGCTGCAGAGCCCTTCGATGGTGGCGGCCCTGAAACCCTTCACAGGAACTCGGAAAGAATTGACCAGGTGCCCGGTAAAAAAGTGTTTCAAATTTCCTTGATAGTTTGCACCCTAAAATACTTGATCGAGACACCGAAAAGTTTACCGGGCAATGGATCATTTCTAGAACAGGAAAAGTTTATTTAAGGGCCTTTTGGAGGGTGAGCGCTTTTAAACAGCTTACCGGGTCCTGAACATGCAGTTCTCGGAAACCCTAAAAGATGGATGAGTGGGACTCACAAGGGGCATGCGGTAGAATTCCATCGCCATCGTGACCACGTTGAGTCCAATGACGGCGGCAATGGCCAGGTCGAAGTACTTGCTGGTAACAATGTTGTGGGTGAAGAGGCGCGGCCGCGAGTAGCCCGCGTAGTACGGGGTTTCCCGCATTCGGCGTCGCTTCTTCTCCAGCTTGCGGGCCCTCTTTGCGGCGCGTAGGGCCCGTTCCTCCCGTTCTTGCTCTTCACGGCATCGGTGGAAGTTCTCCACCACCACGCCCACGAACATGTTTAGCACAAAGAAGGCCACCAGCAGAAGGAACGAGATGAAGTACAGCAGACGCCACTCGTTGTAGTTCTCGATTGGCTGCGCACGCAGAACAGAGGGCGCCACATGGCGTCACCGCGGTGTCAGATCCGTTTCTCACTTGAAGCTAGTAGTTTGCGCACGATTATTCTACGAGGGTGGCAGTCTAATTATATTCACTACAAAAAATAAGGTGCTAAATTCGGGAAGAAATAACAAACTCATGAAAGAGTGACTGGAAAATAGCGCGAAAAGACGAAAATACAGGAGGAAGGAGGACGCAAACACAGTGTGTTCTTCTTCCTCTTCCGCTTTCGTTTTTTCGCGCTCTTTTCTACTCGTGGCATACCAACTGGCGCATACCAACTACCCATCCTTGGAAGCTCACGAAAGAACACACGAGCAGTGATCGTGCTTCCTAACGTGTTCGTCTAAACTTGGCTACACGGTTAGCTTATAAACATTTGAAAACTAGCCAAATAGCATATGTTCTTGACGTTGTACATCTGAAACAGTTTAATCGTGATGCTGCTCGCGTAGTGATCGCTGTTCGAGCCGTGATAGTTGAAACGCCAAACTTCGCTTGAATTCGGGCTTCGAATTTCTGACAATGTAATAACAATGAAAGTAAATCACTTTGACTGTCGAGATTTTTTGGTAAAGGTATCCCATTTTGTATAAACATGAATAATTGTCTGTATTAAAGGTATATTCTTTTTCGGTTATCCCACTCGGTAATAAAAACTGAGCGGCAATAGACTTTTATACATAATGATTGGGTACAACAATTTGAACATTGGTATAGTAATGTATTTAAGTCTTGAATAGCTTCGAGTAATCGATCCGATTTGTGGGGATATGTTAAGAAGTCAAAGTATACAGGTTGCATTAAAGTTTGTGTACTCACCTGAATGCCTTCTCCGACAGCGTCCAGTCCTGAGTACATGATGTTTACCCAGCCATCTTTCGAAGACAGGACAAACAGCGCCATCAGGGCCTGTGAAGAAGCAGGGTCGGCTGATTACAACTGTGACGTTCTGGAATTGGTAAATCACTCTGGACAGTGTGATTAATTACAACGGCGCATCGCAACCACCTTGAAAAATTTAAAACTATGCCTAAATGTCCAAGTCGTGTGACCATGACACGTTGGTTTGCAATATAAGGTTTATTTTGAACAAGAAAATTCAGGCATGCGCAGTGGCTTTCGTGTAATTTTGTTACCTTGTGTCAACGCTTTACATGTTACAGATGTATTTGACAAAGGGTCGGCATTTTTAGAATGATAGCATTATTATTGGGCTGTCTTGACGTTTTGCCGGAGCTGTAGCCGACGCAGGTTATGAATGCAGATTAAACGTGAAACCTAGCTCTATATTTGTGGCTAGTTTTTGGGTTATATTAATAGCCCTGTACCAGACCTTTCAATATGTAAAACGAGCTGTTAGTTTAGTGCCCTTCTTCTAGACCTAGAAGAGTGTTCTTGGTCTAGAGGAAGGGGACTCGAGAAGCGCAGGACGGGAGCGGTTGGAGATGAATGGGGGAGGCCTTCGTTTTGCAGTGGACCTGAGTAGGTTGCTGATGATGACGCGATTATGATTACCAACCGGATGTGGAGTGAAATAGGTAACGTAACATTCATTGCAGCACGGACCTGACCGAGGTGGTCGAAGTTATATTTTCGGTTTGTCCACACCATGCCCCTCTCCAGGCAGTCTCCTTTTGTGCGCACGCCTTTAACATCCGGGCCTTCGCAGAAGTAAAAAGAGCCTTTGAAAAGCTGCAAAAGATGAAGGAATAAAAGAGCCCGAATGAGCTGCAAGGTAGCAAAAGATTATGTCCTAAAAGATTATGCCCAGCCATTCTCACTCAGAAAGGAGCAACACATGACAAAGAGCAATAAGATCTGTGCAAACCCCGAAAACAGGAAATTTGTGCAGCCTTACGACGTGTCGTTCCGCATGAATAGCACATAGCAATATGCCTCTCGTGTCAGTTCCACATATGTAGCAGGTCGTGGGTAATCCAGTGCACGGCATCCAAAACTTCCTTTTTATTCTGTATACGCGATTGAGGTTTCCCGTATTGAAGAATAGATACGCAGCCTAAGGATGGTGACTGCACGGCTTAATGTTTTCTTAGTAAGCAGTAAGTAACATTGTAATATGCGACGTATACGGGAACTCCTACTTGTTTCCATCTACTCGTGTATTTGTTAAGCTGCCCTGTTTCGCCACCATGTTATATCACCAACTCGCCCGGCTTTCTATACCTCTGCAACTCAATATGTTATAATTTTATCAAATCCCGATCTTGACACCTTATTCTGATATCGTATTACGACGCAAATTTGACGTCTTGTGGATCTACAAATTCCGATTCGACACAAATACTTATGTCATGTGGCACAGTGCTGGCTGGCTGAAAGAACTGACTTTGAAGAACAATACGAACTATTTGCCATTGCGGCTAGAGTGTATGACGTATAATATATTCAAGAAGTATTTCTATACAAGTGGTGAATAATTAATTTCAAGATTCTGAGACAGGGATTACTCATTCAACCAAAACAGAGAGATCGCAGTGTCTTCGGAGTGTGTCACACGCAAAGCGAGACCCATAAAAAACAAGCCCGACAGAAAATACAAGTCCGCGTTACCTGGACACCGAGGATTCCAAAGATGATGAAAAAGGTGCAGCAGATGAGCACAATGTTTCCGATGGGCCTCAGGGAGGACATGAGGGTTTGGACCACGAGCTTAAGTCCTGGTGCACGGTTGATGACCCTGGACAAGCACACAACATATTTCTCAGTTGCAAATTTAACAGACAAATGGTAAAAAAGTACAAAACTGAACAGATAGGTTTGTCCCGGGACGGCACAGGACTGCCAGGTGGTTGTACTGCTAGAACAAAAATCAGATTGGGTATGACTTCCTTTAGTAGCAGAAAGCTGCGACTTAGGCTATTTTTTTTGTATTTACTAGAGACTGGAATCAGCATAGAAATTATTTTTGGCACCCGCCGCGGTGGCTCAGTGGTTAAGGCGTTGTGCTCTTGAGCCCCAAAACACGGGTTAAGTCCCCGGCCGCGGTAGTAGCTTTTCCGGTGGACGCGACAAGCGAAAACACCCTTGTGTCGAGATTTCGGCGACGTTAAAGGTCCACAGGTGGTCAAAATTAATCCGGAGTTCTCTACTACGGCGCGCCTCATAGCGCAACTGTAGTGCAGGCGTGTTAAATGCCCCAAAATATAAAATTTTAAAACTATTATAGGCAACCAAACTGCCATACCCACTGACAATATCGTAAGCTTAGAAGTACTGGCTACCGTGTCAAGACTGCCACGTTCAAAAATTATATTTGTGCAACGTCTATTACATTGTAACCAACAACGTGCGAAAGACAGCTGTGCGCTGTCTCATTGAATGACTGCTATTTTGTTTCGCTTGTAACCCTTCTGTTACAGCGCCCCTGGGTAAGGTGGGGCGATTACAAAATAAATGACTTTTTTGCAGCGATAGCCATGGACAACCCCCGTTGTGGTAGGGGATATACAGGTATTTCAATTTGTTTACCCACCTGAGGGGTCTGAGTGAGCGGAGAAGCCTGAAGACGCGAAGGATGCCAAATATGCGGGGGCTTCCGTCGGCAACGAAGGTGAGGAGGAAGTCGACGAGGGAGATGGTGACCAGCACTCCGTCCATCTTGTTCCAGCCGCTCTTGAAGTAAGCCTTGTCCCCGTACCAGAGGCCCTTGGCAATTACCTGCGATCGGATCATCATCATCATCATCATCATCATCATCATCATCATCATCATCATCATCATCATCATCATCATCATCATCATCATCATCATCATCATCATCATCATCACCATAGTCGTCGTCTCATCATCGTAATCATCACCATCACCACAACAAACACTGCTAATCATCATTGCCATCATCATCGCCATAATCATCAGCTTTTCAATAATCGTAAACATCATCATCATCATCATATTTACGCCCACTGCAGGGCAAAGGCTCCAATGGATCTCCAACTATCCCGGTCCTGTGCTAACTGCGACTAATTTATCCCCTCAAACTTCTTGATCTCATCTGCGCATCTTACCTTCTGCCGCCTCCTGCAACGCTTGCCTTCGCGAGGGTT
This sequence comes from Haemaphysalis longicornis, assembly GCF_048455015.1. NCBI lineage: Eukaryota > Metazoa > Arthropoda > Arachnida > Ixodida > Ixodidae > Haemaphysalis > Haemaphysalis longicornis. Next base: position 72,939,266 of record NW_027526385.1, on the reverse strand, counting down.
CCACTCTGTCACCCTTAATGACCAACAATTATCTTGCCTTCGCATTACATGCCCTGCTCACACCCATTTCTTCTCAACTATATGAAACTCAACTACAGGACGCAGGTTGTGGTATTCCTGCTCACTAGTCAATCATACGTAAAAAAACACCCCGCCGTCTAACGACGGCGATGGTTGAAAGGCGAGGCTTTCTTGTGTGCGATTCAAATGGCGAAGTGCCAAAGTCACAGCAAGAATGAATGTAGTGGATCGAGTTATCTCTGAGGGTAGTACCTAATCTCATTAGGTTGAATAAACACACGTATTAAAGACATTACCTTTTTTTGAATCGGGAAGTTTTCATCATTTACACGTTTCCATTTGTATCGGCGACTCTGCACTTGCACAATATGGTTTAGTGATCGCTGTGGCAGATGGTTGGAGGTTCTGCCATCGGGAAGCGACACAGCTTGTTTGAAAACGTAAGATCTATGCAGGAACGGTTCTGCACAGTTGGTTTCGTTGGCGTCTGCATCTTGAGCGTGTAGTTTTCGTGCGTGAAGCTCTCGATCTACTTTCTGCTCCGTGTCGACCGTGTCGGAATGGAGCGATCAGATAGACGTTGGCTAGATAACAAGAGGGACCCAGGCTCTATTCCAACCATGGGAAGTGTAGTACGTTTTGTTGTGCACCGGACGCCATCGGTGAGGAATAGAAAGCTTCACTTTAAAACTCCAAATTGGATAAACTAGGTGATGCTAAGCATAAGTATTTAGTCAGGCCTTGGGGTACACCTATTTATCGTATTTATTTATCGTATTATCGTACACCTATCGTATTTGCGAATGCCAAATACGAATAACACCACAATCTATGTATCTGCAGTATTACTCCAGCTGCTCTGGTAGTAAGCCTTGACCCCGTATAAGAGGGACTTGGTGTGTCATGAGATCAGGTTTGATTGTGAACGAAGACACAGGTTCTGGTCTTCATGTTCAGCCATCAAATATACTCCCCACAAGTGTTTAGCTCAATGGCCGTGATGTTTCTTATAAGCATTTGTCCAGTGTGGTGCACTGTTAATTTAAGTGCGAACGCTGAACACGAATTCAGATCTTAATGTGTATCTCTGTCCGACGTATTCCAGCCGCGCTTGAACTAAATTGTTTTATTCTTGCAGTAAGCCTTGGCCAAGTACAGGGTGGATTAAAAGAAATGCGAACAACGGAGCGCATAGCCTTCGACGCATGCTGCACCGTCTGGCTGCAAAGTCAGTAAACTGCGCGCATGCGCTCTTCTTCGAGAACGTTTGAGGCTGTGGCTTACATTTATGGGAAATGCTTGGTCAAGAAGCAACGCCGGTAGTTTATTTTGAGGCACCTTTCCACGGTGCGTCGCCACTGAGCAGGATGATCGTTGAAGGGCATCATGCTAGCTGCAATCAGCCTGCTGCGCGCTTGGCTCCCGAATGTAGTAGATAACAGGATGTTCAGTGGCGACATAGCATAAAAAGGCGCCTCAAAACAAATGACCTGCGTCGCTCCTTTATCAAGCATTTCCCGTAACAGTAGGCGACGCTCTCAAACGCTCTGAAAAAACTACGCATGCGCCCAGTTTATTGACAATACAGCCAGACTGTGCGGCCTACGTCGGAGGCTGTTTACTCCGTCGTTCATATTTCTTTTAATCCCCCCTGCACCAGAATCACTAGAAATACATAAAATAATCAATTAAACTGAAACGGTGTGTAAAAACCCCCAAGACACCTACGCATTTCTTATGAGTTCCGAGTGCGAAAGCATTGAAGTTGAATTAAACGTTGCAGGGTGTTGTGGTTCGCGTAAAGCTGTGTGCGCCGCGTTACCAACTCAAACAGTTTTGACCAGACGTATACGCCGTTCACGTATACATGGCTTTGCGTATGCTTGCGCATCCTTTTTATTTTTTTATGTTATATAGAACGCGCCTCAGCACTGTGTTTGCTTCTGACGCATGCGCTACAAAATGAGTGGACAATAGTGGGCAATAGCAGTCAATGATAGTTTCACAGGCAAAGTTTCTGCTGAATGGCCCATTTAGGACTCTATACTGTTTGGGTGACCCTATAGCGAGACACTGACCTTGACAAGCATCTCAAAGGCAAAGACGACTGTGAAGGTGTAGTTTGCGGCAATAAGAAGCTCTCGCTCGAGGCTGCGTGGAGGGATGTTTGGTCGCTCCATAGCCAGCGTGATGCAGTTGAGAGCTATAAACACCAACACCGTGTAGTCGAACCACCGGCCGTCCGTCAGCCGGTTGCAGTAAATGCGAACCCTGCAAACACCAGCACGCAGCGCCAGCTAAAAAAAACACTCTCAAAACAAACACTCACCTTTTTCAAAATTATAGCAAGGCGAAAAAAAAAGAGAAAAGATAGTACCCGACGCTCACCCAGTCTAAACTCACAACAGGAATACTGCAAAAACCTAACAAGAATTCCTTTCGTACGACAAAAAAACTTTATTGAGATGACAGAAGTCCTGTTGTCACGACAAAACCATCTTTTATTACGACACACATTTCTGTCGTAACGACAAAGTCAATTTTCTCAACGACAAACATTCCTGTAGTCACAACAGAACTACCATTTACACTACTCTTCCCAACGGGCAATAAGATTCAAACCATGTGCAACTACTGATGGAACATCAGGATCACGACAAGACATGGATTCGACACGACGGAACATCAAACTCAGGACAGGAATACGACACACGACAGAACATCAGAATCCCGACACGACAAGGATACGACAGGACGACAGTACGAAACGCGAAAATACGACAAAACTACCGAAAATTTTTTTGTCGTCAATGCCAAAAATTTACGCAACTAAAAAAACTTTAATTTACTCTTAAGAATAGCTAATATTGTGAGCTGTGACAGCGATCAAGGCGTTTTAAATTCCGCTTGTGATTTCTCGAAGCGTCCGATTACACCTTTACAAATACGTAACCCATTCTTATCTAACGCCTTTATGCACTGTACATCACCTGGTGATTGGTAAACTAAAATTGAACATGAGAGTTTGGAGCAGTTGAAGCGGTCAGGATAGGTACTGCTCTGTAAATGAGGTGTGTACGCAGATATTCCAACTCACGGAACTATTAAATGCTTGTGCATATGCGCCTGCGCCATACCTCCGGATACAATGCCATCCGCTTTAAATGAAGACAACATCGATAAGCTGTCTACCCGAAATGTTTACAGCTTTTAAAATTTGGAACTGATGGCCCGCTAAGGGCAGGCGCTCGGAGGGTGTGTGTTGGGGAGAGAGGGAATCGAAACAAATGTGCCCAAAGAGTGCATTGGAATTTCGCGCTATATAGACCATGACACTGCATCTCACGGGTAGTCCAGAAAGAGATAAGAATGTGTTTTCCCCCATGGCGCTCATTCTGCTTATTTTTTAAATGTTGTATACGACGTACATGGATACGTAGCATCATTGTATGAAAATTCTGCTCGTACGTTATTAGCTCGCGGCAAATTTGCGCAGAATTGTAGAGTGTCTCATATAAATTCTATAACATTTGTGGCTTCTCCATAGCTACTGTAGTAAGAGGACAACAGTATATAGCTATAGAAAGGTTTGTGAAGTATTTATGCTAACGTTGACTTTTTTTTTTCGTACGACACACCTTTTAAGGCCCGAAATGAGCTTTTGCACAATAAAATTCTGCTTTGTAATCCCACGCAGTCAGAGATAAACCTTCACTTACTTGCTGTCTGGTGCAAATAGGAACAATGCGTAGTCTTGACGATTTTCAAAGCACCACCTCCACCACTTCGGTTCAAAGAACCAGCAGAGCTGCGTGTGAAAGATAAAATGGGTAAATTTTTAACTTACTTTCTATTTTAAAGGAAGCGCTGTGGTGAATAAGGGAAACTCGTAATTTCTTGTACCCCAAGGCACGGCGCGAGGCAAGGGAAGATTTCGCAACCAGTCTCTCCCCTTACGCCGTTACACAGTGGCAGTGTTGCCGCTTCTCCCTCAAAGGAGCACTGATACCAAATTTCAAAGCTGGGTAAACTATACTAAAGGCTCCCTTTCCATATAGAGATATCTCCCAGCAAGTTTCAACAGTAACCATTTGGTATAAGAGATTTCAGATCCATTTTAGTCTTCGCGCGCATGAGAAAGCTCAGAACGAATACCCTTTTGCAATCGGCATTAGCATGGCGCCTTGTGCTCCTCCTGGCCCCAGACTGGCGACGTGAGGGCTCCCGCGACCAACGCGCTGGCTGCGGTTGGCGCGCGCTGTTCCGCCGTGTGTACACGTCACGGTTTTGAGACTGACGTCATGCTGCCCGGTGCATGGAGATGGTGGGGACCACGGCCGCTCTGGGCGCGCGCGCGTCCACACCGGCAGTGACGGCACGGGCGCCCTCCTGCCATGGCGGCCGCCTCGGTGTGAGTTTAATCGAAACCGAAACTGACACGAATAAACGAGGCTGTAAATAATTATTTACGCTGCTATCGACCGTCTAATGTGCCGTTATATGATTAGTTGGCTGATAGGTACCCATAGCAACAAAAAAAAACACGAAAATTTTGTGTCAGCACTCTTTTAACTCGTGGTGGGTTTGGCGAGAATTCTCTTTGCCAATCTGGGCGACCGCGCTTGAGGGGAGGGCTTTGCTCCTTGGTAATCCCTTTTCCCTCCCATCTTTGTTATTTAACCCCGTTCGCAGCTTCGCTAGACGGCTTTAATTGGTCAGGCCTTGACGCCCCAGCTTTCCCCACTGGAAATTCAACGAAGCGCCTGACCATTGTCATATGCACACCGTTCCTTGTATACCTTGCCCAACGGTGCCGCGATGGTTTCCACATGGTGAAAATATCGACGGCCAAATTATCGAGGCACCGTAAGAATTTTTTCACACTTTGGCGATGAGAGCAAGGTGTACAACTGATACGTTAATACAGCGACTTAAGGCCTTAGTTGTTGCTCTAATGACCCGTCCCGCTTCCTGTACCAGCAGTCTTGACAGCGCTGTAAGACTCAATCAGGCAACGCGGAGGACTCCGAAAGAGCCCGTATCGGCGTTAATTGGTCCCCTATCCCAAATAACGACGGCAGGGGATTAGAGGGCTTGTCAATTAGGGCCTCTGGTCTTGACTGCAGTAGGAGACAGATTAGATTGGTCGTGGCAACCCGTGTCCAGGCCGACCCAGAGAGTGTCAACGTGGGTCGAAAAATTGGTTTAGGTTTGCAAATTACAAACCACATGGCTAAAACAGTGCAGAGCTATAACGGCTTGAGTGTGGTCTCAAGACCAGTGAAGGGAAGATGGGGATTGCAAAGGTTCGTCTCGTCACCCCAAATGACCTTATGGTCTTGCTGGGCAATTTTGCTCCAGCAGTACGATTGCAATTTCGATTCCAATACGATCCAGCAGTTTCGATTGAATGGATCATTTTGGTAAGGCGTGATGTTGGTATCGGTACATATTCGAAGGGAGAGCTCTTCTGACAGGAGATGAACACAGAAAAGATTTAACGTACAGAACGAGTGAAGTGAGTATGTATCAGTTCCTACAGAATTCCTAGAATTACGAGATAATAAATACAACAAATCTGAACTTTCAACTGCATGATATGCTGCAGGATGACCAGGCGACAAATCTGTGAAGAAACAACAAATTCTGCGAGAAAATTGAGAAAAAAACATACCCTATTACGAACTATAGACAAAATGCGTTAATTAAGCGAAAAAAAGATTTGCACAATGGTCCTGGTGGTGTCATGTTTCTAAAGCCTCCCAGAACCATATAAAACTCTGTCTGGACGCTAGAAACATGTGTTACAGTAAAGTGTATGTATTGGAAATGATCGAGAAGCTTGTTGGGGGCTAGTGCAGTATAGAAGCATTTGTGACAGGTCGGCACGTTGCAACCAGCCGTTACAGCTTTTAAGGGGATTCATTACGTCGCAAGTGACCTCATCAGTTGCCGACGCGAAATCAGCGCCTTTCTTTCTTATCGCTTCGCGCGCTTGAAGCCTCGCCGCTGCGCGACCACGTGCCCAGACGAGGGTGAAGCGGCTGCTTCGCCTGCGCTTGATGGCTCAGTGCCGGCTGGGCCGTCCGTGCGTGCGTTTCACCGCAAGCGAACCACGTGACTAGGCCGCGATTCAACGACTGCTTCGTCGGTGTTTGGTTCCTTAGTTTCCCCATCGATGCTCCGCCATGCTGCTGCTATGCAAGTAGGACTTTGTTTCAGACTTCTCTCAGCCTGTAATATCTACTTCGCTTGCCGAAAATAGTAAAAAAAATTCTGACTAGAAGGTAATTTGTTTTGTTTTGAAGGTATAAAAGGGTATAAAGATCACGGGTAAATTTACACTGTTATCTTGCAATTCCACGCATTTGCTAATCGCGACTGTTATCATTATCAAATGATAGTTATTTTGTCGTGTAGGCCCACATGGCCAAACAGAATATCACTAACAGCCAATGTCATTAGTTTTGAATGACGTTGTGAAAGGGGCATAAGTCGGCTTCACACAAATGGCCCGGTGGTGCACTGACCTTGGGCACATGAACGGCGTGCTCGCCGTAGACGAGAGTGGCAGCGGCCGCCGCGTTGTCCACCTTGAGGTGCATAACGCCCGACTCGGTGTTGATCTTCTTGGTGCCGCCGGGCTTGACGATGAGCGAGTTGTGCCTGGTCTCGACGTAGCCAATGCCCGAGCTGCTCAGCGAGTTGTGGCGACTGGCCAAGACACTGGCACCCCCTGACGGGAAAAAAGAAAGTTCTTGATGAAAGACGTCCGTCTCTCCTACTCGGCAATTTTGTACATGGGGTACTTTATTCAGGAGCCGTCTACAAGCTTATCATTAAGGCGATAATGCACGTACAGCAAGTTCGAACATTTTACTATGTGGGAGATAAATTTGTTGCGCTGGGTACAACTTTTGTGTCCTTAGCGGTCAAAAGTCGCGCCCCACTTTGACTTAGAGTGGACGGTTTCAGTACTCCTGTAGGCTAGTAGAGTGACCTCACAAGCGTGATGTTGACTGCATGTGCATATGGGAATACATTTATATTAGTAAATGACAGTAAAAATTGGCGAAATACAATAATTCCTAATTATTGAATGACAAATATTATTATTATATTGCATTTATTATGAATTTTTATTGGCATTTTGATAAACGTACGGCCGTGCTGTGTCAGTTGCCTAAAAATACTTCTCTCTAGAAGATAGCCCGAAAAACAAGTTCTAAAGTTTCAACCACCGGTGCCGTACCAGTGCTGTGAATAAGTATGTATTATCGAAAACGGCTTCTGCCTTGCGCGGTGATTGTGTAGTCCCCTGAACGAACCTCAATCGTGAATGTCCTCATAACTGGCGTGTAATTACTCGCGGAATTTTGTTTCAAAGCCGCTTAAAACTCGCGCGTACCTCCATGTTGGCTATGAAGCGAGTTCTGCCGACTGAGCGGCATGGGACGTCCAGCGGCGTCGGTGGCGACCACATTCGGCGATTGGGCCAGGTACGCCGCGGCTTCAGCCGCCCTCTCGTCTGCGTCGTTGTTCCACGGCGACGAACCCGTGCAGCCAGCCGCCATGTTGTTCTGCTTGATGAGGATGTTTGGACGCTTGTGGTGGTGATGGTGATGATGGTGGTGGTGGTGGTGGCTGTTTCTGCGGTCGCTGTTGTTGTTGTGGCTGTTGTTGAATGAAGCCCCATTGGCGCCGTTGTTGAGGCCGGGTAGCACCCCTCCGTTGCAGTGACTGTGGTCAGAGGCCGATGCGCTGCTGCCACCGCTGCAGTGTGTAAAGGTTCCGAATTACACCTCAGAAGCGCTTGTTGCGTCATATCAAAAATTATACCTTGTTGCACCTAATGTGAAATAGCTGAAACAGTGGAGCTATGGTTTGTGTCGGCTCGAGCGTCAAAAAGAGGTCGCTGAAGAACGGCAGCACCGTCGCTGAGCAAATTCTACGGTTCTCGCAAAGGAATCGGCAGCTAAGCGCCAGCGGCGGGAGGTCCCGTTCTCTCTCCTTCCTATAGTGGAAGAGAGGGGAACCTGCCCCCGCGAAACCAGTGCGCCCTCTGTCGGTGGATCTGGAAGCCGGTTTCTGCAAAACCGCCGGCGGGTTTTCGAACCGGCACCTACACCTGCGTGACCGATGGCCTTCAGAAGGCTTACTTAAATGCTCTACCTAAGCAGCTCCGCTGTTAAGAGGACGGATAAAGAATACATTCTGATGCCTAAAAAATATCACCACATATTTGAGCCAAACGAGTACATCCTAAAGACCACTGTACACCCGCATAGTGCATCCCTTTGAGGCAACTACGAGCACAATGATAAAGCAACCTTGCTGAACAAAAAGGTTTTATATATTTCGTGATGCGATAAATTACTTGCTAGAGTAACCGACTGAAACAAAATCCCGGAAAGGAGTATATATTGCTTTGGCTCAGCAAGTTTATCGGCCGTTCACTCTGCACCGAGTTTAAGAATTTAAGGTGAGGAGACATCCTCAGTCACCGTTCTCCACTCCCACTTAACCGTGAGTAGAATCTGAGACTTAGGATGTATTGTTATCACATTTTATGCCATTTTACACAAATTGTTGTTACTTTTAGCGGACTAAATTCAAGTGGTTCAAAGATTAACTGAATATCTATGACATTACATGAAGTGTCTCGCTCTTGGCCTGCGCGAACATTATTTTATTATTATATGAACAACTCCAGTCAGTAATTTTCAGTAATTTTCAGTAATTTCAGCAATTTTACCGACCTTTGAAATACCAATTCACATACGAGGCTTTGGTATCCCTTAAACACCCAAAATAATTACGTTTGCTGTTATTTAGTACAGTTATTGTAGAGTTTTCACATATTTAAGGCTTGGAGACGTTAGGCCTTGGGATGTAGGGATATTGAAAACTTTTGTTCATAATTTATTATAAACCTCGCAATGAAGTGTCAAGTGAATATACTGAGTGCATAATAGCAATTTTCTAACTCTGCAGAGCTTTAAAATTACCACTCTGGAGAACATGTGTTAACGCATAGTTTTTATTCGCCCGCTCGTCCACATGCCACCCCAATTCAACTACAAAACACGACCAGTTTTAAGACAGTAGTCGTTTTGAAGTCTAACACTTGTGTGTCGACATTTAGGTGCACGTGAAAGATTCTCAGAAGGTGCAAATAAGGCCGTAACCCTACACTATGGCGCTCCTCATAGCCTATAGGTATACGTATCTTCAGCACGTAAAGCCCTGACTTTATTTTTTCGCTCTATTTTGGTTTCACCGATGGTTTATTTAGCTATACAAGTGGGATGACTTACTGTTAAAACCATGGTAACACTAATCGCAGTAGTGGCCTAACACATATTATTCCCCAACCTTGACAGTGGGCACTTTTTTAGGGACTCAGCCAATTCACGTCATAACATATATCTCGCATAGAGATCCTCTTTGGTTTTAATCCTAATTTGGCAGAAGAACCTTGGCAGAAGAACGCAGTCCCCTGCTTTTGGGATCTGCATTTTTTTCTTTCTTGCCTCTTCTAGGACCCTTTCGTTAAATATTTTTACTATTGTGACTTTCGAGCACAATATTTCTGTCATAATTATCTTTATATGCACAGCTTATCTTCTTGCTATCGTACACTTGATGCAGTTCATTGTTCTGGTGTCTTTGAAGAGCGTGAAATGCAATCTCAAAAAGGTGGCCCAACTCACTTCTGACCGACGGTCACATTGTTGAGCGGCGACGAGGCTACCAGCAAAGATGGCGTCTCCTGATATCCGGGAAGTTCAGCCTCCAGCAGGGAGTCTGTGTCGGAGTCGGCCAGCGACCGACGCCGACCGCTGCCATTCGTAGGCCCGCTTCCCTGGCGGTGGAGTTTGATTAGGGGGCTGCCAGGAGGCGATGGCGGGAGGGAACCCTACGGGGGGAGGAGGGACGCACGCACACAACGCCAGTGGCGCCTCTCAGTTGTCCGCGCTCTTTTCCAGCGTGTTGCTTCTCCAAGGAGAATCATCAGCTTGATTACTAAGGACGCATGCTTCCAATTTACGTTCAGCCAACAATGTTGATCTGATGGAAGATGAAGGATGATAGAATTCCAGAAACGAATAACCCTTGCTACTCGGTTAGCAGTAACTAAAGGTACGATTTCTTCAGCCACCAGCTACAGAGCTTGGAGACGAGTGCTGATCATCATCTTGCCGCACACTTTGGTCTTTTTGGACGAAACTATTTCAGCCACCGGCATTTTTAGAGTGGTGACGGCAAGTGATCATCAACAGCCCCCAACGAGCTTTTTGCCTCGAAAAGCACGCTTAGCCTTTAGCAACTAAAGCTAAACAGCACTAAATGAGTGACAGAAGATGCAATGTAAACTAGCTCGCTAAGCCACCAAGTCACATTTTTGCTGTCTTTTTTAAACAGTAATTCGCGTTGTACAGACTTGAAATAAGACCGAAAGCGGTATAGCCAGTACACAGCTCACGGGCGTGTCTTTGTAATAGATTTTATATTTGTGTAGTTCAGGTTTTGATGTTTTGCGAATTTGTATGAAGTTTATTTCACTAGTGCTCGAAAGTTTTGTTCTTTGCGTCACGCTCTCCGCTGACCTATCGACTGCTCTGACGCCCTGGGATGTTCGTGGGGTCAAATTTAGCGCATTGCTCGAAAGTTTTGTTCTTTGCGTCACGCTCTCCGCTGACCTATCGACTGCTCTGACGCCCTGGGATGTTCGTGGGGTCAAATTTAGCGCATTGCGAGCGACTATGTAAACTGCGTGACAATGACAAAAGAACGGATATTACACATGCACTGGGCGAAAAGCAAAAATTTAAACACTGTGATAACAACGGACAAAACCAGTGTGATATCACTGTGACAGATCGTGAGGCGGCTGAACGTGACGCTTAGCGTTTTTTTGTCCTGAGGCTTCCAATAGATAATTAATAGATGTTCAATAGATGTTTAATAGACCTGGGATAAATAGTCAATAAAATTGCTCAAGTTTAACTATGAAATGCAGCCACAAAAAACAATTTGACGAATTCAATTACACTGTCGCTTCAACGTTACCTTTTGCAAAAGTTTTGTTCACGCGAAAAGAATTAAACATATCAAGAGCGAGGAAATGTACATCGGGCAATACGAAACTCTAGATTTCGCAAATCACGTATTGTATTAAGCAATGCTGGTGATTATGTGGGAAATTATAAAGTGCCTTTTCTCAGAACACTAGTTTTGCCAGCCATAGTGTTTGTTTTCAGGGTTTGATGACATTGACACCAGCTTGACGACATGTAACACGCTGTTTGAGTGGGATTAGCTACTTCCCTTGCGTTCATATTTTTACAAAATGTAGTTTTCCCAATGCATACAGAGGGTGTCTGGCAACTAACGGCCAAGATATTCGCACAGCAGAGAACACTTTAAGGAGCCGCAGTACCCAGATTGTTTTCTGCAATGTTTAATTTCGTCTGTGCGCTCTATCACGTAGCAGACAATCTGGCGAACTGACAGTGTGGAAAACGTTGAGGGATGGTGGAGTGCCTCAAGTGGACAATTAATTTTTAAAACAGAAACTGCCAAACAACGAGTTCCTTGTACGTGCTTGTGTTACATACATTCTTTTTGCACTTCGGCAGATGTGGCTTGGTAGCTAGTGCCTGCACTACAGGTGCCTTTTGTAGACACTTTTTCTTTTTAACGACAGGCTAGAACTTTATTTTTCACATGATCATGCGTATTTCTGGGAGAAACATTTTCACTCGGCTTGAAAACTGCACGGCTATGTCGAATAAGGCCAGAAATAGATGAACCTGTGAGCTGCCTATGCTCAGTGCATTTATTTGGCACTAAACTGGCCACAGTTCAAAAATTCTAATGCTACAATTTTTGTGTTGCTAAACATTTTCTGGTAGCTTTGCGTCGGTAGCGCCCGAAGATTTCTCCTAGAACGTGTAAATCAGAACACAGTAATATTCACACTATATACCACTGCATTATACTACAGTGGCTGGCGGGCGCACCAAAAAGCAAAATGTGCCGGTGTACTGGAATGCGAAGCCCTGCCAGCGTTCATGACGCTGTTATTGAGGCAGATTGACTGACGAAAAATACAGAAGTTGATCCAAAGCAAAAACGCGGCGATGGACAGAGCCATGCACATGACAGCGTGAGCTGTACGCTCAGTGCACTCACGATTTCACAACGCTTGAAGCTGAAAGATGACTCCAAGCGCATGACATCCAAAAAGAGAACGGGAGAAGTGTACAGATGAAAACGATACTTAAAATGCACGCAGCCAAAAAGGCAAGCAGAAAAATTAAGGCAGACCAAACGCAAAATAGAGAAAGCGTTCATAGCATCTGCAAAATTTGCCATGTTCAGACCTATGTCACTAATTTGTGTAAGCAACAACACGTTTCCTAACTGAGGCGGCAGTGAAAAAGGTAAAAAGCGATAACGATTGTGTACTGGTTGCCGTGGAAAGATGCTGCAGTGAACACTACTGTGCATATTCAAATAATGACTTGCATTGCTGAACTGTAGGAGAAGGCTGGGAAAGCTTTTTGTCAAGAAGGGGTGTGTTGAAAGCACGATATTGTGCCAAGAAAAGAACTATGTCACTGGAAAATTGTTTGAGCCACAAAATGGAGCTCTTTTTCAATAAATGCACTCTCTAGATGATACGGAATATGTTAATTGCCTGCTAAACATAGAGATCATGCATCCTATGCTGCCGCATGTGTCAGCTCGTAGGTGGTGATGAGATGAAAAGCTGCGAGTACATTTAAGCACTGGGTTTACCAGTGAAATATTGTTTTTTTTTAAATACTCCTGCTCCTCAAACTTTAGTAAAATTAGGACGTTTAGTTTTTTGGGGATGAGGGGAAGGATACAATGCTCAGAAAAGTTTAGCCAACCTTTCTCTCCCAAAGTTGGTGGCCTGCAAAGCGGTATCACACGTACACGAACGGTTTCGAAAGAACTGTCTCTGTGCAGAAATCGTGGCGCCGCTAGCGTTGTGCTTGTGTCCCAAACTAAAGTAGAGCTCGAAAGGAAACAGGCAGTTGTATAGAACAGTTCACAAGACATGCATGCAATGCATATGCAGAAAATTTCCAAAACTTGAAAGTTGAAAGGAGCGTGGGCTTTGCATTGCTAAGTTGATGCTTGGAGTTTCAGAAGCAAATTTTACTTTGCTTTTCCGTCGGCCCTGCCAAGGGCGCACAATTTTAGACCAATCAGCATAATTGGTTTCAAGGTGCAGATATCACATGACACCACCAGCACACGTTTCTTTGAACACATCAGCAGTGCAGCAGCCCTTGAAATCAACAGAACTGCGCAGGCATTAAGAAGCACACACCTACATGCAAGTTCCTTTACAGCTGCGAAACTTGAAACCAGAAGCTGTACGGCCAGCTTATCTTATATAAACACACAGCAAAGTAGAAGACATTTCATGAGCCGCTTAAAACATGCAGCAGAAGTAGACACACACCAATGAAGGCAAGGCCTGCAGCCAAGTAAGAATATATTTGCTAGCAAGCGATGCAGACGGAACGTTAAGCGTTTTCCGGGTTGAATTTTTGGAAGTTTACTCTGTCGCTAATATTATTTGTGTTCATCTGTAGAGCGGTATAATAATGTATCAAAAAAATTAAAAACACAGGTGAACTCTTCTATAGCCTGGCTCAATTTTTGCGTTTGTGATTTTTTGCCCCCGGTTAGGCTTAGCTGTACCGTCGGTGAGTACACAATACTTCATGGAAAATCTTTCACAGTTCAGCCATTGCTGAGTGCTCTAAAAATGCCTTGACACGGAAAATGTATCACGAGATGCACGTACTAAGCCATTTCGAACCAAGGCGACTTTATTAAGACGATAGAAGCATTTTTGCAATGATATACTGCGTGGAACTAGTATTTACCATTAACACTAACCTTTCGAGTGAACTTTGTAGATCAACTAACACTACAAAATCCTTGGCCGGGGACTTCGTAGATGTTCGTAATTACGCCGGACGGCTTTCATTTTAAACATCTCACGAATAGGATAACGCACAAGAAGCCTTCTACTGCGTTCAATACTAACAACGCCTATAAAACATTACAGGTACCAGAGCTTTCAAGAAATTAGTCGTGAAGGTAGTTTCGCGTCCAAAAATCTTGAATATGACCGCGGCTTACCTTGCGGGCGTAAGGGGGCGCCGGGCTGACGCAACTACGTCTTCGGCGATGCGCGTTGCTCGGACTTGGCGCCTCGTTTCTCACGAAGCCACCCGGCCGAGGGACGGGCAAGAGGGACTCCCCAGCACCGCCCGCTGCCCTGCTGGACGAGCTACGGTTGCTCGGGGAGCGGGGCAGCCGCGCTGGCAAAGGCTGTAACAAAATGAGCACAACATGCGCGGAGATAAAGAAAACCAACATAAAAACAGACTGTTTTCAAAGACGATTGCCTTTCTTGGGCTACTGAAAAAAGAAAATTTTTTTAAATGCGAATGCATTTCTTAGTCGGGGGTTGTCGTGCTCCGTCGGCGTGCGCCCGCAGGTGTTATCTCTCCGCGCTCCTCCTCGCCCCTAGCAACAGCTGTGGCGCGCCTAGCAACCGGAGCAGGTGGTAGCTCGGGCGGGAGTAGCGGAGGGCAAGGGGATAGGAGGAGCGCGCTCGGGCGTGTGAGAGCGCTCGCATCGCGGAGCTCGGGCGGAGTAGCGGAGAGTGAGTGGAGAGGAGGAGCGCGCTCGGGCGTGTGAGGGCGTTCGCATCGCGGAGCTCGGCGGGCTCTCTCTCCTCTCTGCGTACCCTCTCTCCGCTCGCTGCGCTCGGAATCTATATAATGCAGTGGAGCGCGCGCCTGGCGCCTTGATAGCGATGGAAGTCGGTGAAGTCGAATCCCTCGCGGCAACGATACCGCAAGCACGAAGTGTAACACAATGCAACCTGAGCATTACACCATCGGTGCACCCAATGCATTCGCATTTCCGCACGATCCCCTTCGGGGAGGTGGGGGGATTTTTTTGTTCTGACTGTGTGATTGTCTGTCCCTCGAATCGCCCACCGGCCAAAAGTGAAGAAGAATTCTTGAACGTTTTATAGGCAAATCTTTCCGAAACAACTAAATCTAGAAAGACACTTCATACTCGTCAGCATTGTTCAGTAAAACTAAAACATTACGCATATTCGAGCCAATACATCAATACACAGGTGGTATTTGGCAGTGTTCTTTTGATTAAAAATATATGACTGATATTTACGGCAATAAAAACTACGCACTGAAATAAAATCGGCTCAGCTTGCACTCATGGTGCAAGGCTCTAGTAACAGCGGAGCTCGGGGTGAAACTAGGTTCTTCCGATATTGCTAAGTGTTGCTAGGTTTCGTTAGGCTTTGCTAAGTTTTGTAAGGTTTTGCGATGTTCATGCTAGGCTATGTTAAGTGTTGAGGGGTGAGGCTAAGTTTAACCGGAGTTTAGAAGGCCGTTCCCGTTGGTCCCCCACACTGACAGATGATCCCAGGAGGAAGAAGCAGTCGATCTGCTTTTATGCCGAGCGTTCCTCGAGCAGAGTTGAGCCTGGCTGCGAGGCTAGCTCTCGACGCTGCTGGAAGCTTGGCCCGACTAGAGCTAAGCCCTGTTGGGAGGCTAGACCGGGAGGCTAGCGCGTGCCTTCCACACTTTGCTGACGCGCGCTGCTTTCGCGCTCTCTCTCCTCGCCAGGAGCCACCACGTTCGTATTTTGTCTGAATTGGTATATTTTACTGACGCCAACGGACCAAGCTCAATTAAACAGCTACGCTGGTAAAAATTTCTCGACCCAAAAATACGAAAAGCGCTCAAAGCGCCGGTGGCTTCCAAAGAGACCAAAAATAACAAAATGTTGCAGTAGTTGGCGCTCGAGCAGCGGAACGCGGCAAAATTGAATTCACCTCAGCAAATATCTACTGAGTTTATTGTGGGAGGAGATCGACAGGAGGGGAAGAGCGCGAAAGAGAAGACAGGCATTTATTTACGTGGCAGGGGTGGTGGACGACTATCGTCTTTCGACGACATTTGCAGCTAAGTGAGCAGATACGGGGCCATTTTTTTTGGTGCGATTATGAATTTAAAACATGGCATCCACTCTCAAGGACTGACTAGCATGACACTCGTGTTGGAAAAACAGCAAAGCAATCCAGAAATGAAAGCTCCGTTTTCGAAAGGTGAGATGTCATTCAGACACTTTACAAAGAATACTAGTCTGTAAATTACCGTGACTCGTCCAGATGTTTCCGACGAATGTGATGACGATGATGGTAGCATATGCAACGCAGTGAGTGGAGAAAGGCGGTTGCCGAATTCCCTCGAGGGCAGCTCCAGGGTTGCACTTGGGGAGCCCTAGAAAAGAGGAAGATAAAACATGCAAGACGTTTCTTTCCTGCAGTGGGACATAAGCTGAGATGTAGGAGCATTTTATGCAGTAGAATAATTTGTCACTGCTGAAAAAAGAGTTGGTCATTAAGGAAGAAGGAAGAACGTGCTGACATAATTTTTATCCTTAAGAGCCCAGCCAAAATATCATTGTAGAACTTGAAATATCACGCCACAAGTTTGCTGGGTGCATCCAGTAAGTTATTTGTTTCTGGGGAAACTGAAGGCCTGCGCAATTTTTAAACACAAAATATTTTTAAAATGTGTTTCTTTAAAAAACCCCGAAAAATCAGATCGCCACGTTAGAGAGCGTTGGATGATTAAACTTGATACACATTTAAAAATTGGCCATCTGTGTACTTACTTCCCTGAAAATGAGGTTTAACGATGATATAGTCTGTGCCCGTGCGGCAACTTAATGAACGATTACCTGCGGTAATCTTTCATTAAGTTGCCGATTTTATAAACAGGAGTCTATTGAAACAAACGATCTTTTCCAACTTGCCTTGTTGCACTAGTGATTAGCAGTGCGGAAGCCGTGCAACACCGGGCGGATTGGTGTCACCAGTAGCACGAAAAAGTCTTGAAACGACAACATTTGTATGTCATATAGGCAGCTTTTTCTTGGGTGACTATGTTACCAATGTTGCCGCTGCGGATTTTATGGTACGGAGTAATAGCAGCAGTCTCTTGTAATGTCGGCGTAACGGCACGATGACGTTAAACACAAGCTTCTAAAGGAGGGGTATGTTCGATATGGGTTTGATAAGCGCATTTATTTCAAGTATATATTCGAAACTATCACAGCCGTGATAACGGTGCCAAATTTCCCCACTGCAAGCCCCTAGTGGAAAGGTGTCGATGTGGCTCAAGGAACTTACATGATTGAGATTGTGCACTAACATCAACAAGTATATTTTGCACGAAAAGTTGCCGCGAACATTTTTCAATTCGCACTGAGTCTAACGTTTTTACAGCGAAGCTGTATATGACTGGGATCTAGAACATTGTCGCCGGCTACAGACCGAGCGTAGAGCAACAATTTACCGGGTAGGAAAAAAAATCATACAAATAAAAAGGGTCCTGAAACCTCCATATTTTGATATAAGACGGCGTATAATGCTCCTGAAAAATTGTCTTCCCAGCAGTAACTTTGTGTTTAGGGGTGAAACCGACTTTAAGGGGGTGGGCGTAGTCTTTTGTAGGTTGGCTTTCCCCCATTCTGTGTAGTACAGTGAAGCATCGCCATCTGTGGGAGAGTATGGTTACAGCCGTACCTTATACTTCTCTCCACCACCGCCTCACCTTCCTTGAGTGGCGTATACTCCTCGCCACGCGCGACATCACACTGCTTGGCACTCTTGGGCGGCCACCTGTTGGCTGCACGAGAGCCAGCGCCCTGACTGTCGTTGCCGCGCTATAATTAAACGTCATTTTCTCTAACCACCAATGGTGTGTCCTTAGTCTGTGACGCAGAGATCGCGCCATTGTACTTATAATTTAGCTTTGCAAATCTCCAATATAGCTAAGCCCCAACATAGCAAATGCCACTAAAGCGCCATCGTCACTGGACTTAACTCTCCACTGAGTGGGAGGGCTGTGATATTTTCGGATACTTCACACCTGATGCTGCTTACATGGAGTGATTTCCAATCTGTACGTACCTGAGGGGTTGCGGCGGTCCTTGTTATAATGGGCGGCAGATAGGGCAGGGGTCCCGGCTCATCGCCGCCTTCCGGTTTGCATGCACATGCTGCAGGCTGGGACAGCATCCGCGTCTCTGGAATGCACATTAAGAGAGCGTGAGCTTTGTTTAGGTAGTTTGATAACAGTGATGGCCGTAACTTTGTGTTAATTATGATACATTATTTATTTATTCAAAAGACCCTTAAAGGCCAGCCCTTGGAGGATATTACACAGGTGGGAGACATTGAAAAAAAAACATTGCAGACAGAGACAGCAACTTGTTATAGCCACAAGGATTGAATACAGGTTGGCAAAAGGCTTTTGAAAAATAAACGTACGAAAAAACAACAAAAAGCTGAAAAAGACACCCATACACACACACCTAAGAAGACACTTTTTAGTGAAGTCAAAACAGTATATTAGTGTGTATTAGGTCTTGAAATGTTATTGCATTTGTGACTGTTGCAATATGAGATGGCAGGGCATTCCAATCAACAATTGTGCGAGGTATACATGATTGCGAACAGCTATAAGTGTGGCATTTTTCACGCGCCTTCTTTAAAGCATGGTGACGTCGAAAAATAAATAATTAGGGAATCCTGGCTGACGGATGAGGGAGGGAGATCGTCCAAGTCGTCTACCCTTCAGAACCCATCTCGGGCATCAAATAAAGTCACCTCTCTCTCTCTCTCTCTTAGGAGTCTTGGCACTTTTAACTGCACATCAAGCTGTTTGTCAATTCGTAATGATGGATTTGAGCGGTATTTACCTATATATTCCGGTGTAATAAAGGGAAGAAGAAAGCAAACCTTTACGTTATTGGTTAACTGCCTCTCCTCGCGGTTTTTGTCAGCGGAGAATATCAGATTTTACAAAAATAAACAACGTCTAATGCTCTTCTAGAAGGATCGCATCGTAGTTTATCTAAACTTATTGTGGCAGGGATCATTTAGAAATTCTCAACATGACGAACGTTTGTTGTGCTGTCAGACATATGCGAAACTATATTTACACACTAATATATTTGCGTGGCAGTGGCGTATTCCGAGCCCACTTGAAGGGCATTGTAAGAAACTTTTATAAACTCTCGCAGCTTTCAGTGACTAGCCTTCACCAAATTCAAACATTTTTAGTGAATTTATCTTAGCTCTACCTTTCATGATGTTGTCCTTTGGGTCATCTTCAGCGTCCTGTGAGGCGCACTTTTGATTGCCGTCTGCATCTGTGTCAGCAGTGTCCTTCAAAGCCTCCATGCTCTTCTTTCGGTCACCCTGTTCCAAGGACATAACAAGGATTGCCGTCAATGATTGTTTCCATCACAGGTGAATGCTGCAGACTTAGCATTTGTTAGTGGAATAAATATGGCAGAGTGGCAAAGTAAGACATGCCACTGGTGCAATGATGGTAAGGTGACGTTATTTCGTGAAATCCGTACGCATAGACATGACATTTACTTTCTGTCATAAGTAAATGATTATAATTTATGGGAAAATTGACAGGGATTATTTGGAGAATAAAAATTAATAAAGCGTTGTATGCTTCGAACACCCAAGGTATAAAGGAGTAACGTTTTTTCTCTCGCTCTGTTAGTATATCAATGGTCTACAATTTTCTGTTATACGTTAAAATAAAACAAAATAAATGCTTCTATTTCTCACACACGGATGATTGGTCCTCCGACCACACCACTGGAAATACGCAACAGATACAAAAATGAAACAATCGAAAGCAGGTGACAATAACGCAGAAAAACGTATATCAGCACAATATACATGTATCTCGTGTAACATTCGTGGCCGTGGAAAGACACATCCCATAACGAAGAACTCATTAGCTATAAACCCTTCAAAATGCTCCTCATTCCCCGGCTTAAACCATTTTAACGTGGCGTAGTTAGGGCAATGAAGAATGGGAGAACAACTGATTGCGTCAGTGAGAAATCAATTTTCAAGCAGAAAAGGCACCTCAGCCGAGAATCCTTCGACGAGGATGGCCACGAGAAGGTTGAACAGGACATAGTTTCCAAACGTCATGAGCGCCACAAAGTAGAGGGCAGCCCATGGAGAGGTCTTCTCCATGCCGTTGAACAGCACAACGTTCCAGTCTTCCTGGGTCAGGATCTGGTGCACGCCCACGGTGATGTGGTGTATGAAGAAAAGCGGCATTAAGTTAGAGGTTGGTCGCGATATGTGAGAGAGCGTCAACGGCCTGAACGTTTACATGCAAGTATGGGAAGGTTTTCCGCGTAATGAATCGTACGCACTTGGTCTATTAGGAGCGAATGTATTGGATCCCATCATAAAAGGCCAATTATACGAATACCGTGAAATAAAATCTAGCCCTGTCTACTACAGAAGTAGGCCACAAAGCATACATGCTGCTGAAAGCATAACATGAACGCAATGAAGCGTTTTGAGTCAGCCTAATGCAAATTACTGATAACATTTTTTGTCTCAGGAAGTGAACCAGCAAGAAGGTAAAAACAAAATTTTAGGCCTGGTTTTTATTGATATATAAACCACATTAGAATTATTTCTCATTTAAGTTATTCTCAGGAATTCAGTGTACATGCAGTCTGCTTTCAAGCTATCCTGTCTAAGCTTTCAGTATGGCGTCTTTGCAAGCTCTATGGCGACCACATTCCCTGCATAGCTGGCAAATGATTTCATTTCAATAGCAACTCTAATATACAGGATACTAAAAAATGCTCTTTCTACATTGAACAAATACTTGCTCGTCAGCTGTGCAATGCCCATAGAACGAATATTTACTATCAGAACCTCTTTCCACATTGCGTTTTCATGCGTCTCATTTTTGTTACATGCTACAAAGTCACTAGACAAGTGTACCAGCTGAGTGTAATGCACCATTTTCATTTAGTGAACGTGCGAAGAGGAGACAAATCAGTGCTTTTTACAGACCATAAATGTTGGAAATAATGAGCACAATGATCCCTAATTACCAATTTAGATGCACTTCTATCATCTCAAATAGAAACTTTTTATACTGAGTAGCTTTACTGCTCTGATTAGGGTACGAAAGGTTCAATTTTACGTCACCAGAGAAAGTGTTTTGAAAAGCACAGGTTCACGTAGGGGATAATCAAACAGTAGCTGCATCTGTCAGCAGTTTCAATTGTAGCCCAGAACCGAATGGTTTTTATAGGAGAAAAAAAAGTGCGCTCTCTCTGTTCGTGGCAATGGCAAAATGAGTTTATTCGCTAGTTTTTTAGTAACTATATAACGACAAAAAGAATCAGGAGTCGTTAGTCGCGCTTTCACTCGTGAAGCCTAAATGCGTTTGCAAAAGTAATAGCCATCTTACGTTAGTCTGCTGCAATATAAACTAAAATTTTACACCAAAAAAGCATGTTTTTTGACCATATTAGGATACTGGGTTACATTCTTAATGAGAAATTTAAGAATTTATTATAAATACAGCAAAAATGAAAGTAAGGTCCGAACTGAACATGTATTTTGTTATTAGAAATGCAGGATACCAGCAAGTGGAATAGTAAATATAAGTGGGGCCGTTTAAAGGTTTTTAAAAGGTTACTTTCACTGGTTACTACCTCCAGTTTCTTGCATTTCAGGTCTATGTAACCGTAGTAAGCATCGGCGAAGTTTTCAGCGAATCGAATAGGTAACCTCTAGCCGGCGACAAAAATTGAAACGTTTCATACGGTTCAATATTTTGGCTGATCACATGAGCACCACTTAGGGTATGCTTGTCGTTGTCTAGGCGCTTAGCAAGCGTTGCAAGGGGACGAATATTCTACACGCACAAGAAAGAAAGATGGATAAAAAAAACATGATCTCATGTGTACAATGAAACAATCATGTATGAAAAACTTCAGTGCCTGTGCTTTCCTTATAGCTATCGTAAAAACAGGCTAGCAACCAGGATCACTACTAGAAAACAGCAATATATAGGGCTATTCCTCACATATAATGAACTTTCCCCATAGAAAAATTGCTTCAAACTATGAATTTGCGTTTAGGAACCGTAAAACGGTTTACCGGCAAACTGATGAGTCCTTTAGGGGCAATGTAACTGGTGCCTGGATGTTGTAACTAAACCCTGTGGGTACGATACAGAAACGGGCCCACAAAGGCATGTTTTTATCTTTGCAATCCTGGAGTCTAAAATAATGACATTTAACTTTTCTGACAACGCTGCGCGCTACTATTCATGCAGGTTCTCTGATACTTGAACTGTTATGAGACATTTAGAGGCCTTCAATCACAGTGAAAAGTTGACGGAGCAACTTCCTACATGCCTTGGTGTATTGTCCTGTTTGTAGCCTAGACAATGCACTTATACCATTGATCCAAAGTGCAAATTAATTTCTTAATACGTGAAGAACATAGTCTCGTGGAGCGAGGTAAGCACCCACATTTGTCAAGCAAATATGCAAAGAGCACAGGGACGGCGAACAAGGACTCGCCCCGCCTCCTATGTTACCCCCTCTGTCTACACAGAGGCGCTCTGGCCACACGAGGCCTCACCTGGAACACGGTGACCGTGGCCCAGAGGAAAGTGTTGAAGTGCTTCCGGTCACAGAAGCACTTGACGGCCGGGTTGTACAGGTCGGAGCACGTGCAAAGCGTTGCCTGGTCCATCCGCACGCAAAACTTACCGCCGAACAAATGCATCCCCAAGCAGCTGCGTGTACACACGGGCCACTCAGACCTAGAGTGCGGTCGCAATGCACAGCGGTGCCCTCACTATAGCTTCCATGTGCCTAACCACGTTATAGCTACGTCGATGTCTTATTGTATAGATGGACAGTCGCTGCGTGTGGTCGAGTAAGCTATGTGCTAATACTCGTGGTATGTCTTGAACCGTTTGTAGAATTTACTACCATCCTGAAGGGACCAAGATACACATTTCTACTCTGGCGCATTGAGTTCCTCCCGAGTTAGTGGTCACTTTCTAGGGTTAAGCAAGGTATGTTAGTCTTGGTAATCGTAATGCATCACCAAGTAAATTTGTCAGTACTGAGGTATTTAGGCTTGGTAAAGGTTATGTATCACTATGCTAATTTGTGAGTAATAAGGGCTATGGAAAGTTCGGCACTATAAAACTGCTACTTCTCCAGGGCTTGGCAGAGCACTGCCCTGCCCATTGTTAGTGTTTCTAATCATCGCACTACAAAGCTGTCATGGCTTTCTAATCAGCTTTCTCTTGATGTGGGCCCAAGTACAGCGTAAAAGTTGCATGAAAAAAAACCTTAGAGTATCCGCGTCAACCTGGGCCAACCTTAAGCTTTAAACAAGCAGTGTGAACATGTGAGAAAATGGTGCCCCAGAAATCAAACTGCTATTGTTGGAATTTCCACTTGTGACTTGCGTAGTAATCACCGTAGAAGTGAAATAGAAAGCCATGACGAGTCATTGTAAGCCACTCTTGCTAGTCTAAAGAATGTGTTTGCACAGAAAACACAGAGTAAAAAAAAGTTCCGGCTGGCGCCTCCACAAGAGACCACAAGCGGACACACGTCACGAGACTCACCACAGACACGAATCACGAAACGATGCCTTGGCCTTTCACGAGAAGGCGTTATAAAACATAAAAGTGATTGACCACGGCTGCAACGTGCACACTTCTCCATCAAGTCTGCCGGTGTTGGGAAGAGAATTTTTTCGAGATTTATAAAGCGCTGACCTCAGGTGGGCGCCGTGCGGGTAAGCTGTTCACAATTTTACCGTTAATGGCTTAGGTTGGTCCGGAATAGTTATTACTGCTGGCTCGTAAAAGTTTTTAAAATTGTGATTTGCATCGCCGCCAGCCAGCACGGCCTTTTAATCAAGCAACATCATAACCTGCTGTCAAAACCGCTGTACGTTACACTAAATGGAGTGTTACCACTGTCTCGAAAATTTTATATGTGCTGAGCACACTACTAACGGTTCTCGCAGATGCGCATTTCTACCACTTATCAAAACTTACAGCTTGTCTGAACAAAGCGTAAAATCCTTCATGCAGGTTAAAAGTACTTGCTTGAATACTACCCTTAACAATGCAGTTTTCAATTGCATCAAGTGGCTTGTTCATCAAAACTTTATATTTTACGAGAGTTCAAATAAAAGGCAGAGTTGATGGAGAACTATTTTCTTTTTTTTACTTTTTATAGCACAGTACATCACCATGTCAATGGACAACCACTGTTTGCACCTTTCACAACAAGAAGCTCTTGTTTCCAAATTTGAGCGTAATAAAATGAAGCTGAACGCAAAGTAACTATGCCAATAACTGCGTGAAAATACCAGAAATGAAACGGAAAGAGAAATAAAAAGGAGAAAAAAGGCTGAAGACCAAATAAAAATACAGAAGCATGTAGCACACCAAGCCAAAGCCAATTCGGCAGCAAGGACACGAGGCAGACAACGACAAACAGGCACATCTTTGAAGCAGCGGGTAGCTTGCAGGCACAATGCCAAGGAAAGCAGCCCAATGAAAAACAGGCAACACGGACGAAAGCCAAGGCACACATTCACACACATAGACGCACGCACACATAAGCTCCTCTTTGTGGAGTGCATTTATTTCTGGTGACGACACTACAAACAACTCCACGGACGCCTTTCGAGGTGTCGTGAAAGGTCACGACGAACGCCAGCTGTTTTCTTCCGAGCATTACGAAAAGGCCTTACTTGTTAATTTATGCGGCGTTGCTGGACATTTAATCTATTTTAAAACGTAAACTACTTTCAGTTTTCTTTTGCCAGCTTTGGACATAAGATAATGTATATTTAAGCGGCACCTACAACTGTTTTATTGCTGAGGTGTTATAAACTGATAATGCAGTCTGAGCAACAAGATTTTAAAGTGTGATCAACTGGCTTTGCCTCCTCACCCTAACTAAATGTACCAAGTGTATGTATAATGAAAGTGTCCAAACCATTATACAATAAGATTTTAAGCATTTTTATAAAGCCTATATTGCCTGAATTAATGAAAATAAGGTGTGGAAATGATGTCACTTTCTAAGTACTCATGTGAGTTTCATCCCAATTATCACAGGAAGGATTATGTTGCTTGTTTGTTGTGAAAGTACTCTTCCTTGTGAACCATGAAGAGATTCGCAACAAGCTTATCTGTTGATGGATACTTTACCAAATTGTAGACTTTATATTGAAACAGTATTGCCCACGCTACTCATAGGAATTTTCTGCAGAGAAACTGAATGGATAGTAGTAATAACAGCATGTGAGTCATGACGTAAAGCATTGCATATACGCATGAGTTTTTGGTTGTGAGCAGATTCAGCAAACGGTGACAGCCACAATTAGTATCATCTGCGCATGCTGGGCATATGTGCTGTGTTGCCCAAAATACGAGCTTGTAATAGCTAGCACGGGCAGTATTCTTAAAATAGTGTAATTGAAGTCTGGCTGAGAAAAATTATTGGCTTTTCCGAATAAACTAATCCAGAGCGGTATGCCGGATTGAAGCGTTGATATGACGCACCTGCAGTTTGGCTGACGTAGCTGCAAAAATATTTTTACTTTATATTATCTCACATTTTTTGAAGTTCATACATTGGTCATACATTGGTCACACATACAAATGCTTAAATGCATTTGTAAGACCTAGTTCATTAGTATAATGATACGAGAGGAAGAGGAAATCACTTTTGGACCGCCTCATAATAATTCAGCAGTGTCCGAAAATGTCCACTGCAAGGATGATGTCGTGCCTACAAATATAGGCAAAACTTAAGTATGCATGGTTATTCATTTATTCGTTTGCACCTGCTTGAAAGAAGAGTAAAAGTTTGTGCCCTCGATATTCGCCTACCAAGGGCCGTATATTGGACATGTAGAGCATAAGTCTAATGCGAATCGGTGTAAAAAATTGCATATGTGAAGACAAAATTAGAAAATACAAGCGCCCATCACAGGAATGCAAGAAGAAATCAATAAAGGTTAACGGCATTCTGAAAAAGGTTTCTCCCAAAAGTAATTTTAATAAATAATTTCTGGGAAGCACTCTGAGCAACCCTTCCCACTTACTTGACACCAATATATGCTGCGCTACCCTGAGAATTAATTGTCCTGATGTGCCTTAGATAAGTACAAACGACGTAGACATTAAAATGCATTCATACGCACAGACACTCACATAGAGACACACAGACAGAAGCAGCCAGAGACAGCCAACACGGAGAAAGAATGTGATCACAGGCCTGGAGATGCACTCGTAGCTGCGAGGGGTTTGCATTTGGTCTGGCGTTGAACGGGGGTGGTATCACCGCTTTCCTCTACGGGGTATGGGTTGACCAACAGGTCAGAGAGCTGGGGTGGTCGCACGCCTACACTGTGCACTTTGACACAACATCAATGCGGGTATGCCACACAGGGAACATCGTGACCCGTTACCACGTGACCATGAAGCCTGTGCGCGGAAATCTGTTTCAATATGAGCTCAACCAAAATTTGAAAGTTTTGACGTTTTCGTTCATTTTTAACTCCGTTTTCATGAAAGATTTCGAAGAGTTATAGTTTCTAGCGGCAAAAGAGCTTCGTGCTAGAGAACGTATATGTTTTGAGCGTTCACGTCTGAGTTGTTACAAGAAAGGACGCGTATTTTTTGTAGCTTTGTTTCTGCAGCAAAGGAAGTACTGCATTAAAATCTTCCGCAATCAAACCCAAAGGTAGAAGAAAAGTTGAATTCTCAAGCCAATTCTCGGCAGATAAAATAAGACAATGTTTCAAGCTACGTTGTAGGTGTAAGCCAAACAAATAAATAATCCAATGCAAAAAGCACTGCTCAGAAAAAATAAAAAGTATTGAGGGAATTCTGCACATTTTCCCCCCAAAATGGAAACCTGTGTATAAGTTGGTAAAAGCAGATTTAGCGCAGAGGCACAATGGTACGCTTCTACTGACAGCCAAATGATTGCTTACGAGGTATGGGAAGCGCCCCGCCCATTGAATGTGCTGCCTACCTGGGCAACCGCTTCTCCCATCCCCAACTGCACCTTGGACGTCACCTATTTGTCTCCTCTTGGCGACGTGTTGACCTTCTCTCGAGATCTCAAGAGGCATGGTAATTTCGTTTTATACAGAAGAAAAGAAAAAAATAATAAAGACGCAAAAAATAAGTCGCAAAAAATAAGGGGAAGAGCGATGATGATACCGATGTACCTGGAATACGGTAACTAGTGCCCAGAGGAGGGAGTCAAAGTTCTTGCGATCGCACTGCACGGTCCCGTCTGGTTCCTTGACACAGAATTTGCAGCCGAAAAGGTTCATGCCCAGAACGCTGCAAGAAGGTGGGCGTCGTGGAGAGACACAACGCATGGTCACACTTGTGAGCTGTCCTGTCTCCTTGGCGCTAATCTCAAAGCAAAAAACGTCCATGACTAAGGTTACAAAAATAATGCAGTATGGCCACGCCATTTACGACGCAACGTGCATCTAATATGGCTACCAGGGGTGCTAAGCCTTACTGAAGTAAGTGTGGGGGCAAACAATAAATATTGCATATAAGACGAAATGAACTAGTGTTGGCTATGAACATGCACAAATGGTAATAAAGCAAAACGATCACTTTGAAAAATGGACAAATAATGCGTGTGGTCCAGACTGTTAGGTAGTGGTTCGTCTGTCACTAACTTTTCTATACGCTCTCTTTTCACGCCTACGACATTGTAAGTTGCTATTTCTGGAGTGTGTCTCCGCATGTTTGCCGTTTTTTGTGTTCATGTAAGAAGTGTTCGCACTAAAAAAGATAATGCTCGACAATGAACATAAAGACCTTTTCCAATAAAAAACAAAAATTGCGATTTTATTGCATTAGTGCTGCAAGTGGCAACTCAAAACAAGACTTTGCTGTTGCGTTGGATAACTTTTGGCAGAGTGGGATCAAATAGATGGTGAAAATTTACAACAGTTGGGAATTTAAGATCTAGATCATATTTCGAAATGGTTTCATCAGATACAATTTTTGCCAAATTGTGATTCAGATTTCTTTCGTATGCAGAAGAAAAGTTCATTTGAATGAAGGCTTATTTTGGGAATGCCAACACAAAACAAACCAAAAATTTTTAATTAGCAAATTTGAACTGAAACAAATATAAAAGTGAACCAGTAAAAGGTATTTACCAGAATTTTTTCTTGGAGCCTTTGTCACTTACGGTCAATTTTGAATGACTAAAAGAAATGTCACGTGGCTTCGTTCGTATTGTATGGAAAGGACCGACAAAATATGCGTTCTTTCTTACAGGATTTTTGCCTCGAATTTACAGCTGTTATATGCTGTCGTAAAGCCTGAGCTATTGAGCCAGTTTTCAAATTTAGTAATTAAACGTCTTAGCCATGTGCCAATAAACCTTAGAATAATAGTTTTTTTTACTGAATTCATAGCCTTCATTTGCATTGAGGTTTTAACAGAGAAAAAGGTAATGCCTTTCTGCTAAACTTCCAGAGATTACCATGGTTTCTTACATCTACCGACTGACTGCTTCCATGTAGACCGCTGTCGCGCAACGAGCTGCAGTTTTTTGTCAAAGAAAAAGGTTTTCTGCTCATGCGTAGCGTTTGGTGACGCAGATGAATAGAAGCTGTTTTTGACCACTATCTCGTGTCTAGTTTTTCAGGAAAAACCGAGGACTGATAAATGAAATGTTCTGCTACAGTTTTGCATTACAGTATGCATGAGTACTGTAGAAAAGTTTTATGTTCGGTTCAAATGTCACGGAAGCGGTTATTTTTTGCACGAGTGGTGCGCGAAGCAAGCCTATCGGTAGGCCAACAAAAACTGGATAAAGTTAGTGCAAGCATTCTGTCAGCTGGCTAAAGCTGCAGGCAAGTAGCAGCACTAGACCGTCGCTCTAAACACGTAGCTTGCCAACATAAACAGGACTTCTCAAAGCAAGCACTTAGTTTATGTTTGAAGCGTTTTCTGTATGCAGTTTGGGGCAGAGCAGCTAAAACTGCATTGCCTAAGTAGCAACGCATCAAAAGTAAATGGCGATGCGAGATGGGCACAAGGCATGGCGAAACTAGGCACGCCCCGAGGTGTGAAGCACAGTGGGCGGGAAGGTCTGTACGGGCGGGTTCGACACCAACGTGCATGGGATAGGTGTGGTGACTGCCGACTGAAAGGTTTTTGAGGAAGAAGCTCTCACACATGCGCGGGCGCTCTTCCCTGATTTTCACTGATTTTATTTGGATTAGTAAAAATTGTGCCTGCTAACAAGGCAATACTCTATGTCAGGTAAAAACTATTAGAGTATATAAGGATGCCTGTTGTGGCGTCACGAGTTTTGTCTAGCACTTGTCCTTACTGTCCTTACAAAGTAGGTGGCCTCGGACACAGAAGGTGTTGGCAAATTTGCAATTCGGATAACTAGGGTTGACAAAGCATTACCTTTCTAAATGTGTACGGATATCTTTAGGCACGTTTTGTAACTGGCGACGGAGTTACTGTCTAAGACACGTATCGTGAAAGTGCTTCCCATCGAAACAAAAAATTAAATTGTCCTCAGCAAAGCGATGCGTGAGAGCTTCTGTGGAGCTACACTCTGAAAATTCCGTATGTGTTTCATGAGGCAAGGAGCAAGGATTTGTACACTCTGGTGAGAATGTGACAGGTGAAGAAGAGAAAACGAAAAAGACAAAGAACAAAGAGCAGTGTAAAGGTAAGTCATCCATGTCGTATATCTGGGTGAGCCCCACAAAAGCGACCGCTGCTTTTTGTCGAGCATTGAATCATGCTAGGAGTCTGTGACGCAGTGATTGATTGGCTGTGGTCTGTTGTTGTTGCGTCAACTGGGTTGCAGAATCTTTCGATACCTTTCGTGCGTGTCACAATATTGCTTGCTTGCGCTTTGACAAGGCAAAATTTTACAACAAGCTACATATGGCCAAAAACATAGGCTTTACAAATAACTAGTATGAATAATACAAATAACCAGCCTGTATGAAAAACGCATCCCATGTACACATGTAAGAATGCAAAGTATTTCTGTAACACGTGTTCTGAAAATATCAGGAATATTACTGCGTCAGCCCATTATCTGAAACATGACGTCTCACGCACATACAGTATGTTTAATAACGCTTTACATAAAAAGTTTGCTGAAAATATCCTGTGCCCTCCAAACGCGCGTTTTGTCTTTTCAGAGGACGAAGAAATGTTGGGGTTCTTTGAAGTGAGAATGTAAGCTAAGAATGCAATATTGGGTCTAACATAGAAACATAAATAGAGAAAAGCCGTCTTTTCAGACTTAATAACCCAAGCTCATTGTGCAGGCTGGTGCGTCAGCTGCTCTTAAATAAACATTTTCATTGTAAGCGTTGCACTTTGTTCGTGAAATTTATCGGGCATTTTGTTCTGCTTTACGGCCTTTTTACATATAATCTCAGTTGATGAAAATCAACAAGCTACTGGTACTGAGCTCAGTATTGTATAAACCGATGAATTCCCACTAGGCTTGAAAGTTTTCCCCGCGTTACACATTGTGCGTGCCCATGTTATTTAACCATTCTGTTTTAAACAGATGCCAAGCGTCTTAGGAAATGCCGAGGGAAAATATCTAGCTTGTACTACAAATGTCTGAACAAAATGTTTTCCATTCCGCAGTACCTCTTAAGGCAACCTTAAAAACCAAAGAGCAACACAACACTTGAAAGACATCAAACGTTTCAAAAATATTACTGCCTTATTGCTTTAACTGCTCGCTATGTTGACAACGCGAAGGACACAAATTTTAAAAACTTACACTCTAGATGATACAACATACTTTTAAACGCTTTCCGCATATTATTGCTGTTGTTCTATCTTCTTTCAAGTGTGCGACTAGTGACTTCCGCTTTTTGCACTGTATCATATTGTTTACATTGCCCAAGACAAGTTTAGATTTCACGAGAAGAGACATAACTTAATACCCAACGATACATCTTAAGCACACGTTTCAAGCGTTGTTGTAAGAAAAGCACTAAAGATGTCCACCTGGCATTTGTGCGACCGCTAAGTGTCTGGTTTCTGATATCTTTAATCAGCTGTCAGGTACCAGCTGAAGCGAAGGCAAGAACGTTGCTTATTTGTAAATTGTTCACAATTTAAAATCCCGATAATTTTTTGCTAAACTTCTAGCATAAATAGCTAATTCTGGTTACGCACGCACCTAGAAGGCTTAGGAGTGTCCACGACTGCATGTCGAGATTATACCTTATTTAGTAGTGCCCTGATTTGCTGTTATTATTAATGTTTCCTGACCTTGTGACAAGGATAATTTTCAATGATTTGTACCAGGAATTATTTTGCAGCTGAGCCAGTCATTCTTTGCTGGGCCGGGGTAAAAATTAATGCGAATACACATAAGAGATTTCGACTTTTCTAGAGCACGTACAATTTACAAGCGGTTTACAAACTGAGTGAAGGTGCTGCGACCAACGTTGTCTGCATTGTGCGTGGCAACACTTTGTTACTTCCTGTTTACAGGCAGGCAATGATAAATGGAAGCGACTCTCTGTCATGTTCATTAAAATGAAGTCACTACTTTATTGCTTTGCCGCCGCTCACACTTTTTGTTTAACTATGACACTTCAACACTGAACACGGCGAATCACTTCAGCAAATTTGTGCGCCCCCCCCTGCTTCAGAATTGAGAAAAAAGTGTCTCCGCTGTTCAGTACGCCGACTTGCTTAATTACGGCAAGATCAAATGCAGTGAAGAGCAGTCATTAAAAGGAACGAGGAAGGCCTTACCTAAAGATGAAAATAAACAATATCAGAAGAGCGAAGAACACGGCTACGTTGTCCATCGTCCGCAGCATGATGAAGAGTTGTCGTCGCAGGGCCGGCATAAACCGGACGAGTTTGAGAATCCGCAAAAGTCGAAACGTCCGCAGCACCGAGAGACCGCTTCCACTGCTCTGGCAGAGCTCCACTATGCTGCCGGATGACAAGGACAGGGAGAGAGAACGAGAGAGCAAAGGTCACGTGGTTTCTTGGAGAAACAAGCATTTAAAACACCATTTCGTCCGTTTTATGAAGAAAAGGTTCATATGTGGATGCTGTAATTACAGGTAGTATCATAAACGCAACAATTTTCGGCTGACGCCTAAAGTTTGTCTTCAGCATATACATATTTTTGCTGCTTATGTGTCCTTAAGAGGGGTCCAAGCTGATGGGCGCTGAAGAATAGTCTCGCTAGGAGTAGTTTTAAGTTGAAACAAATAGGGGGATTTTGGCTTGTATGTGGAGGTCTACTCACGTAAACGTTCTATATCCTTTTCTGCCGCTGTAATATATAACGGACATAAAAAATCCCATAGTTGTACTTAAACGAATATAAGTTGTTGAAGCTACTGCCAGTCACAAATTTATTTCTTCGTTGCAACAGAGTGCAAAAACCACCTTAAGAAGTTTGCGTTAAAAGGTAGGCTGTCAGGACAGGTGTCCCTAGGCCCACACAGCTCCAACAGAATTGTTAACCCGTGATTGTTGGTGACACATGTGGCTTAGTGGGTCAACGGTATTATCATGTAAATGCTGCGCAACGGTTACAAGCACGTAGAAATAACGGCGGTACAGACAATATTTTTCCTCAGTGCTCGCGCTCTTTGTGCTTTGTGTGTTTGTAGCTTTTGTTCAAGACACTTAAAGATATAGCATTGTGCCATATGTTTTATATAATTAACTGTGGTGGCTGTAAAGGGACACCAAAGACAAAAGACAAGTTGGCCAACGTCTTTACATTAGCTCGCCGAGAAAACCATACCTCTGGCGTGCAGAACTTTTAAAGGCAGTAGAAAAAGTTGAGAATGTAAAGAAAACAATCGCACTACAGGCCTTCCTCGCGCGTTGCAACGCAACCAGGTACACCTCAGCAAGTTTTTAAAAGTCCAGGTGTAAGTTTTTGCAATGTTCTGTTTGAGCGTCGACAAACATGAAAATCACATAAACAATAATATGGAAGACGAAGAGATAGGTTATGAAGCGATACCAAAACTTATCAGTTTACCTTCAACAACTTATTTATTAATTTATTCGATTACCTTCAGTTATCGCAGAGATCATTATAGTAGGAGACTGATCGATGAGATAGTTTTATGACCCCTGTACGGCGCTGCCTATATAACAACTTTTACTGTGACCTTGCGGCGTGCAGTGAAGCGCGAAAGGAGCAGACTGGTGCGAGTTCTGCACGTTACTGTGGGAGAATGGTTTCCCGGACTTTTTGTTACGCGGCTAAATCGGTTATTTCGAACATCGCATGGGGTAACAACCGCGATTACGCTATCGAGAGTATCATTCGAGCAACTAGTTCGTTTTGAAGGCCAGAAAAAAATGTTTGCGTGAATCTGGGACAAACTCTGGGAGTCGGATGACTCGATCGTGTGTTGAAGCGCGCCTATCAAACGTGTGTAGTACTTCCTTCCTCCCTGTAACAAATGCCTCTGTTGTTACATCGTAGGAAACATTAGCGCTACACACTTACAATTGTGCGGAGGGGGGCATTTACTTTTTTATGCGCTAGCTGCTTGAGAGCGCAGCAATTGACCGGTGTGATGTACGTGGCTGCAAACACTGAGGGAAGCTAAAAATTATGCTTGTCTTCAACAAAGCGTCCGGCCTCATTCCAGACTTTGCTGAGAAAGGTTTTGCTTTGTTGTCCGGAAAGAAAATAAATCAAGGAAGCGGTTGTAAAGGAGAGTATGACTTGTTTGACGCGAACTAACCAAAACAACTAAGCCGCTTGATACGTGATTGCCGCACGACCCTTACACGACGCCGATATCGCTTCTGGTTTTTTGGGACGCAAACACCAGCCAGTTGTTTACGTTGCGTGAGCAAAATAATGAAAAAAATTCTGCAATTTGCCATTTCTCAACTACGAAGGCGTCTTTCAGTGCCGACTAAATGTCTAGAGGTATACCTTTAATGAAGTTCCGTAATTCTTGATGTCGGGCTAGTTGGTGTAACATGCTTTTGAAGGTCAGTTGCGCTTGTTGTGAACACAGAGACGTGCCGTCTTCTCGTGAAAGTATACGTTTTTTCTCGTGTCCGTCTCTGTGTTCACAAGCGCAACTTACCTTTAAAATCAGATAACTTTAAATGGGCTTTTGCTTTTAAAAACTTGCTAGATGTATTTAATGTTCTTTCTAGGTACTTCGTATCTATTACCTCAAAGGCGGACGAAGTAATAGTCGCTAGCATAAACAAGACTAATAGACATCCGTATGCACGGAAGTAAAGTAAAAAAAGGCAGAAAGCACTCACCTAAGGATGACAATGACACCATCAAAAAGGTTGAATCCACTGCTGATGTAAGAGAGGAATCCCTCAGCGAGAATTTTGAGCAACATTTCCAGGCCAAAGATGCCCGTGAAGATGAGGTTGCTGATTTCCACAGCCAGGGTCAGTTCTTGTGGCTGCATGGAGCACCAAATTAAATAAGCACAATAACAGCCCTCACAACTTCAAGGAGTACTGACACAACATTTCAAAGCTGGCGCAACTGCGTAAAAGGCTTCTTTTGTATATAGAGATATCCCCCAGAAAGTGTCATCAGTAAGCGTTCAGTACAACATATCTGAAATTCATTTTAATCTTTGCGCGCACGAGAGAGCTCAGAACGGATACCCTTTCGTAATCGGCATCAGCATGACGCCATCTACTCCTCCCGGCCCCAAACTGCCGACGTGAGGGCTCCCGTGACATGGCCGACGCGCTGGCTGTGGTTGGCACGTGCTGTTCAACCGTGTGTACGCGTCACAGTTCTGCGACTGACGACATGCTGCCCGGCGCGAGGAGATTGTGGAGACAAGGGCCGATCTGGGCGCGCCAGCGAGCGCGAGCGCGCGCGTCCAGACCAGTAGCGGTGCGATGAGAACGATGATGTCACGCGCGCCCTCCTGTCATGGCGGCCGCCTCGGTGTTCGTTTAGTCGGAACTGACAGAAACAAAGGAGGCTGTAAATACTTATTTACGCTGCTATCGATCGTCTAATGTGCCTTTCTATGATTAGTGGGCCGGTGAGCACCCACAGCAGCGAAAAAAACTTAACACGAAAATTTCGTGTCAGTACTCTTTTAAGTTTCTGTCACTGTGTAAATAAGGTGCGTGCACATTATTTTCACCCCTGTTAGGCATTGAAGCTGAAAGTTCATAAACAAATGAACGACATCGGTGAGCAAGTGTACGGGGGTGAAACGCTAGCAAATGAATTATATCCGATCCTTAGCGAACCTTGAGCACAACTAAAGGAGCGTTTTGCTCTGAAATGCAACTTTGAGGGAGTCACCATGCCAATTCCTCCCTACAAAATCGGTCACCATCATGATTATATTGCAGGCATTGCAGCAGCCTACTAAAGTTGTGTATATTAAAACGCAAAATCATTTCGTATTTGGAGTGTTTATACGCGATGAACACTGTGAGCACTTCTTGTTTTGTGTACATGTTGGTTTCATAACTTTAAATAGCTGTATCCCGCGGTTACCCTCACGATCAACAGTGGCATCGTCGGTGATAGGGGAAAGCTTCTTTTCAGGCAAGCTGAAGTTGTGTCCCCATCAAGAACACAGTAGCACTCACATTGTGCGGTGTTCTACAGCTATTTCGGCTCAGGGTTAGATGTTCTATAGCTATTTAGGTGTTATAGATGGTTAGATAGTCCTCAGGTGTTCTATAGCTATTTCGGAATTGATGGTTAGATAGTGCTAGTGTGTTGAATCATCTGAGCACAAAAATTTTTTGGAGAATCAAGTTGATATCGACGCATTTCGGGTTAGTTCAATGAGTAGTTTTTGCTAGTTGATCAGCTCGCATGATAGAGACAACCAGGCACACTTCATCACGTCATCCCGGAGTGCCAGAACAATCCAGATGTGTTATTTGCCCTCGTCCACTAGGACGGGGAATCATTCCGCCTATATCACGTCTTCCCAAATGGGCCCTTCTGTTTTAGGGCCTACGTAATCCAGAAAAATTAGGGTTACAAAGACTCCTTTTATCGTAACTACATCGTTGCCTCATAGTAAAGGGGCCTAAGGAATGATTGCAATGCCGTGGCATTTTTCACCATCCCTTTATTCAGCGTTTTTATTATCATCATCACCTTGAAAACTTGTTCGTAACCGCAAGTATTTCTCACGAATAAGTTCAAGCCGATGGTCATTGTAATGGTGGTACTGAGTCAGTACTATTACACGGTCGTCTTGAAGCACAAAGCTGAAAACAATACTTCAGGTGGTCCTGAAAGACTTTTTTAACAAACTAAATGAACAAGCGCAGTAGTTAGTTTGGGTGGTCAACGTAATATCTACCAAGTATAACTTTTTTACGAGCAGCGGAAAGATCCCACTCTCGTTACACAGTTTGACGCAACTTTCCGGCGCCTTTTGTTGCGAAGTTTGTCGCTGGGTTCAAATCCCGGCAGTGCCTTGTTACTTTTTTGTTCTGAGCGGGTTGAAGTGGCATGGTTATCGTATCACATTCACGAATTGATGTCTTGGTGTGATTTTGAGAGGCGACTACCTTCGCTAGGAAAAATTTTCTTCGAGACAGCTAGAAGCTTCTTTCCTCCATTGCAACCACAGCGACCAACTTTCCCTTTTTCACAACGTGTTTCTGGAAGATGCGATACCATGGTAGCACTGTAAAACCTTCTTCGTTACAGGAGGCTAAATTTGCGCTAACGGACACACTAATTTATATGCATATTCTACGTGCTACAGAGGCCTTTTTGCCGGTGGTTAATCCGGAACATCCAATATTATTAATGCCGTGGTAGCAGCGTACGCAGCTCTTTTCTCTTCCCAGTATGGGATCGAACGTGAATAGGCAAAGCACAGAGAGTACACACGCGAGTACGCACGGACGGCTTCAGTGCCGTTCGTGCGTACGGACATCCGGCCGAGAGGCCAGGCGGAGGGGGGCGGGGGGCGGGGTCTCAGTGTTGTTGGCTTGGGGTTACAAGCCGGTCGGCCGACGGCACTCGCACACCGACGTCCCGCCGCTCGGACGTCGGACACACAGACCTCCAACCACTCCTGTCCTCCCCATGTCCGAGTTGATTCTTTATGCGAATCCTCTAATATTCGTATTTAATCATTTCACAGAGTAATTTCCTTCCCCTATTCAAGTCCCACCTCGCGTTAGCCGCTCCATTGTATATAAAGAGGTGTTGGCCCCCAAAGGTAAAGCCACATGCCCACCTGGTCATGGTACTCGATTCCCATGCTCAGCGTGTTGACCAAGATGGCGGTAAGGATTCCCCTCTGGAAGTATTGGTGGCCCACCAGGCGCCTGAGCTGGGCCTGGCGCGCCCTCCAGAAGCGGCAGCACGGGCCCCGGTTCCGCAGCCGGGCCGTGCCGCTACCCGAGAGCTCGTCCTCGTACTCGGAGTACCACGAGTCTTCCTCCTCGTCCTCCGTTCCGCTGGAGGACGAGTACGACACCTCCTCATCCTCACGATGGTGGTGGTGTCGGTGACGGTGGTGGTGCCGGGAGCACGAGGACGAACCCGATGAGGAGCCCGAAGATGGGGATGGAGAGGCGTTGCCACGTCGATGCCGCGATGCCCCGTGGGAATGGAAGGTCAGCTGTGGTGCTGAGTAATGCTTCGTACCTGCGGCGGAGAATCGTCGCAACGGGATTACTTGTAAGCACGCTCTCGGAATTGTCGTGTCGCGGGAGCCTGCGGGTAGCGTCGTTCCGTTTCGTATACGACACAGAAGTGAAAGAAATTAGCGCCATCTACTGGTTCGCTTTATGTACCAGGGACATTCTTTTAAGCGACTGCTAAAGATGGCCTGCCGTTCGATTTCTTCGTCGCTTTCACGTAGAGTCGTTGGTTCATATGAAACAGCCTGGGTTCGAACTCCTAAATCGCTCATTTTATTTCTTCTGGTTGAGCAAATTTTGTGAAAAAATATTCTAAATCATGGTCTGCAGCCATTTTTGTGTAAGTAACCGTGACGAGGTATGTTTTAGATTGCGTTAGGCAGTGTGCATCACTCAGTCGCCTTTAACTCATGCTTTGCGCCGTGGAGGAAGGGCCGCTTCTGTACAGTAAACGAAATATAAAGTCGCCGACCGGCACTCCATGATAATTCGCTAATTGGCCTTAATGTGTGCAGGACAAGAAGCAAATTTGAACTTAAAGCGCAGGAACTTATGACAAAGGCCGATAGTTTGGCTGCGGTTCGTTATTCGATAATTAAGAAATTAGGTTAGAGCTGAAAGACGGGGACACAAAACAGCGATACACTGGACGAACTAGCTCGTCCCGTGTTAAGGTTTGTACCACGTATTTTGATCTAATGTACCCTCTTTTACCTCTATAATGTAACTTGGGGCTAAAACGTTATGTAAACTCTTCGATATTTTAACAATTTTTAATTAATTAGAGAGGTCCATTGGTCCCATTTTCGAGCGGGGCCTGTCATCTTCGCTGTAACTATACTCGGGGACAACTTAAGAACGACAACGGAAGTTGCAGCTTCGCCTTATCACCGCAGCCGGCTGTTACTCCGCGCGGGACAAAATGTACCTTACTGCTGGTATTTTGAACGTGACTACAGCCGTTTCTGTAATTTCTCGCACTTAATCTGCTTGTGAATTCGGCAGCGATGACAAAAAGAAGTACGCGTAAAAAAGAACGTGATGGTACGCATTATGCGCAATCTCGTTCCAAAAACGCGCGCGCGCGTTTCAATCCGGGACTTTCACTTCCGTGGAGTGATACACTCCATGAGATATTGCCGTTCTTAAAGTGTCCCAAGATAATACCTTTGCTCAGAGTTGAGTAGAACCGATGCATGGCAAAGTTGCTGGCAAAGCTAGCAGCCAGCGCAGCACTTTGGGCCCCGCTGAAGGCGAGCAGCTCGGCGCAGGTGAGCGTGGCCGCAGTGGACGTCGGCAGATGGTGGGACGACGACGAGCCACTGGCGGCGGAGCCCAGCGGCCGCAGCTCTGTTCCTTCCGGCGTCGGTGGGGCTTGGAGGCAGACGGTTTTCACCGTACTCGCTCTCGTGCTGCTTGGCTGCTCGGCCAGCACCTGTGGCGTGCCCGGTCCTGCGCGTTGCGAACAGAGCGGAATAAGATTAGGTTCGAATGGGCCATGTTAAAGGGGCCCTGCAACTCCTTCTTTTAACTTTTTTTCTAAATCAACAAACCCACCCATGCCTAAAATAGGGGCCGCAAAGTACCTCAGCCAAAAATTACTGCTCTACGTCCATCAGATGGCCTGAAAACTTGCCCAAAAGAATTTTCTCTCGTTCCCGGTCTTGGTGTCCATCAAGCGCTGAAATTACGCCATTAAACAGTGCAGGAGCTATTGGCCCGCCTCTTTTCAGTTGCAGAAATAAACGCTTCCGATAGGCACTTTATAAAAAACAAACGCAAAGCAGGAACAGAAGACAGGTCTCCTGCGACGAGTAAATGACCCAGTGCCGCTCCGTTCTTGCAATAACTATAGCTTTCGCAGGGCTTCCAGATGCGACGGAAAGAGCGAACTCGTTTACCGGAAGTGTTGCGGGATCTCTTTAATAGCAAAAGCATCGTACAAACGCGTACTTTCACCGGGCTACAGCGGCAGTATTCTCCTTAACAGGGGATCTATGACACTAGCCAAGGCCAGTGGCACGTGAGGCACCTAGACACTCAGCCCCCACGCAACTTTTTAAGCAAAACTTTTATGGCTAGCTTTTCATATGTATCTTTTAAGTCTGCAAACGCAAAATTCCTCGGGAACTTATGCCTGCTCACGTGCTTTGGAGGCAGAAGCCCACGATTATCAACTACCTCTTTACTGCTACAATGTGCTTGCTTCTCTTCGCTTTCGTTTCTTCGTCTGTTGGCGATGGGCAAACTTGGTAGTTGCTCAGTAGACCCATGCTCAGCAGACCTGACATAAGCCTCTGTGGATTTATTTATTTATTTTTAAAGCGAAAGCTCTCTGCTACTGATGGCGTCCCGTAAAATTTCCCCATAGACCGGTTGGTAGACCGGAAAGCTTTGATAAGATCTTTCGACACACGGCGCGTGAGTGAAACCGGGCGTCCATCCCGTCAAAGCGGTCACTTGAAAATCGCGAAAAAGAAACGGTTCTTGACAAAACAGCTCACGCATGGCTCATGAAGAAGGAGAGAGAGAGAGATAGCGATCTTTAATGAAGTCTGGCGATGTTAGCTGGGCTAAAATGCCTAACTTGCTACGCCAGTTGATGACGTGATGAAGATGATGGCGATGATGTTGAAGAAGTTGATGCGTACATAAACGGCGAGTTATTAACGGCGACTGGTCTAGACCTGTGTGTTGCAGGTACTCTATCAGAGCTTTGGTAGCCCGTAAAGCACGTTTGGGACAAGCCCATGGTCCTAAAACGTCCTTTAGCTGCATGTCCACGGAAAGCGGCAAGGAGTATGATAGTATAACTTTACCTCATAAACCACGTATCGGTATACATTTAGATCCTTCGTAGATGCGTTTACTTAGTGAACCAAAACTGGTCGCGTGGGTTCGTTCTTCGTTTTCGCTTTGGGTCTTTGAAGGTTTGATGATGGAATGGACGCACTTTGAGCGAAGGTTCGGACGCACTTTCGACGTGAAAAAGCTTTCGCGCTTCTCTAAAATTTCCTTAGAAAGGAATGGTAAAGTTTTTACATGTTGCTCTACATGTTACTTGTATTTTTGATTACTCAAACATTGAAGTTTCCAGCTTGTTTGATTTTGCTTCTTCATTGTACTGTACCAAAGGGGGCTGGGGCCTCTGTCAGGCTTTGTAGCCTCTAGTCCCAGCCTGCCTCCTCGTACTTCCGAGGAAATAAAACCTGTGAAATCTTTGAATTTATTCTTTACAGAGGTTGTCATTTGGTAACATTTGTGTTGACGCCGACGCCGACGACAGCGACGGTCACTTTTTGTGTTTGATAAGACAGATAAGCATTTAGTGGTGATAGTGATAAGAAGAAGGCAAAGGGGGAACCTTGTTGGCCGGATAGGCACGTGCCCGATGTGGCGACCCTGAGGCACGTGGGCCGCCTGGGTGAGGCAGCCAGGTCGACATCCGACGTCTCGGGGCTGGCGTGTGGTGGCACGACCAGCATGTGGCACCGCTCCGTCACCGTCGTTGGCGCCACCGCTTCTTCGTACGCTTCAGACATCGCCGGCAGAGAGGCCGCCGACGATGACGAAGACGGCGTGACCGACGATGATCGTGATTCTGCGGAAGTAGGAGGATGAGAATGAGTACATTAGGAGGATTAGTACGTTACGTGAATGGACTGAACTTGAGTTATCAGTTTTGAAACAAACTTATAAATATTCTTGTAGAATTGCTTTGTCTATGCAATAACATACTCGGTCCCATTTGTTACTGCCAATGGCAACTTCGAAGTGTGCAAATTGTATTATTGCCTTATATATGTATAATTTCTAATTATTGTTTTCTCTCTATACTGATCTTAATATATACTTATGGCTCCTCAATAAAAATAAATAGCGTTTCCTACCGAACTCACTAAGGACCAAGAGTACCAACTGAGGCTTTTGCAAACGAACGCGGTCCCTCACTTGTCGAAATGTCTGCCCAGGTGTCAGCCACACCTTGGCAAACGGCAATGAGATCTCCACCCTCCATCCCATGGTGTGTCCCTTCGATCAGAATACAAAAGCTGACCCAATCCCCAACCTCTCCATGAGAAGTGGGAGAAAGAACTGACAAGCTTCAGCTACAAACTCAAAATCAGCTGGTGGAACGATTGGAGAAGGCAGCAAGCTCAAACGCTATCTTGAAATGAGGAATCCAACCTGTGGGCTTTTTTTTTGCCCAGTAAAGTTTCTCTCTGACTCTTTCTCTCTCTCTATCTCCATCTCTGCTGATGTCGGAGCCGACGTCGCCACGTTTCTTTTCTACTGCGCTGCTAAAACACAATACCCACCGCCACCTAATCTTCTTTCAATTGTTAGAGATAGTTATTAAAA
Organism: Haemaphysalis longicornis; assembly: GCF_048455015.1. Taxonomy (NCBI): domain Eukaryota; kingdom Metazoa; phylum Arthropoda; class Arachnida; order Ixodida; family Ixodidae; genus Haemaphysalis; species Haemaphysalis longicornis. The sequence goes on along the minus strand of NW_027526385.1, from coordinate 72,897,201 downwards.
ACGAAATCTGATAAAGTCGCAAATGAATTTTCCTGTCAATCCCCCAAATTTGTATTCTGTCTTTGCCATACTTCGCTGCAGATAAATTGCGGCGCCACAACCATTGCCGTGAGGGGATGTGAGCATGTTGAACGTCGTCACAATACCATAAATAAAGATGATGACATTATGATCAAACTTCTTTTCTGCTACATCGTGTTCGCGCCTATATATCTTCGCTTTCGTATATCCGTCTTTTGACGCGCATTATTTTTACAGGCCACAATTCACACGTCATTCCCGCAAAGTTGGATGCCTCAGGGGAAGTTCTATCGTTCTACTCATGTTCTGTTCACACACATGTTCTCATCCCATGTTATCACGTTCACCTGTCAGGCAGCCCGCACCAGGCTGATTTTTTCAACCCTACCCCTGGTTTTTGAGTTAGCACCATGCTCAGGCACTTGGCTCCTAGTCTGAAGACCCGGGTTCAATTCATGTGTGATTTTTTTAATCAAATCTTTACTAACCTAGCCAAGCCGAGTTTCGCCATCGCCAGCAATTTGACCTTCATTTGACCGCAGCTGCGCTGTAGCCTTGGCAACGCATCAGGTGACTCGCTGTCCCGAGCTCCGCCGCCGCCACGTGCGCTAACCGCTGCCGCCGGCTTGGCGCATGCGCTCTCCGCAGCTGGGTCGCCACCTGATCATGTGACTCACCGCGAGCCTGGTTAAGAGGATTGTCGCACTCGCCTAGTCAGTGCGAGCTTCGCCATAGATGATAGCGAGGCCGGGACGTCTTCTCTGAGCGTTGCGCGGGAGCGGGAGGCTTTGAGCCGTCGGCAAGCGGCGTCTAACCACCCCGCGGATGTCACCCGGCGAGCTGCCTCACCTAAGTTTAGTAATTGCAGCGAAATCAAAGGTTAAACAAATGAAACCAAGACTCAACCAGGCTAAACGAAGCTTTTTCTTTGCATATCCTGGGTTAGCTGAGCCAAGCCGCAGCCATTTTTTAACCCTACAGTGTCAGCCGTTCTTTGTACCGAAGAACGAACAAGAAGGCGGGTTTTTCGCATAATGGGACAAATAGAGCTTTAGCCTTAAGAAATGCTGAAGCACCGGTCGAGCAGCGGCTGTGATCGTCTTCGTCGTCCAGGGGGCAGTCGTTGGCCATGAGGCGTGGCGGGCCCGACGACTGGGTGGGGGGCAGAGCGCCCACGGAGATCGGCGAGCCAACGGCTTCCGGTCTCTCCGCGAGCTGCGCTTCCGGGCGACTGCGGGGCAGCGGCAGTCGGCGACGTTTCCGCCGCCTGTACCACCTTAGAAACCTGCGCAGTTTTTAACGAAGGCTAAGTTTTACGAGCCTTCCCACACGGTGCCGTCTAGATGCCGTTATTGCTATGAAAAAGCTCCGTTTCGGTTCCGGCTGCTGAAAAAATTGTTTACCGGAACTGTCAAGCACAGACCTTTGGAACATTCTTTGGTGCACATTCACGGTACCGGGGGATAACAAGTGATATTTCCGCGGGGTTATTTACTTGAAAGACATTTACCACAACCAAGACAAGGTTCTAGCCTTAAATCAATATTTATCTGTCCCTGTATCTTTAGTTAACGCTATCATTACTTTACCTCCAGCTTTACTATTTTGCATATTAATGAGATTGTGCTTCGATTTATTTAGTGTTAGCACTGAGGTAACAGCGTTCTCTAAATACAGCTCTTAGAAAATGGTTTCACTAGGTTCTGGACCCGCGTTTTGTGCGGTATGGGTATTTGAGTACTCTTGTGAAGTGGGTTACCGTTCGAAATAGGTATTCGTTCGAAATCGGTATTCTTGAGAAGTAGGTATTCATTAAAAATGGGTATCAGTTTAAAATTGGCGTTCGTTTCAAATGGGTGATCGTTTGAAATGAGTATTCGCGCGAAATGAACATTCTTTAGAAATGGGTATTCATTCAAAACACGTATTCTTGACAAATGGGTTACCGTTCGTAACGGGCATTCATTCAAAAAAAGTATTCCTGAGAAATGGGGATTCCTTTAAAAGGGGTATTTGTTTAAAATGAGTGCTCGTTTAGAATGGGTATTCCTGCGGATGGGCATTCATTCAAAATACGTATTCTTGATAAATGGGTACTCATTTGAAATGGGTATTTGTTTGAAATGGGTAATCGTTCGATTTCGTTCGAAATGGACATTTAGTTGAAATGGCCGCAAAAGGGGGCTCCTAAATTCTTCTCACCTCCGCTTGGCCCTCCTGCCCAGGTGGGTGAGGTATTTGATGATCTGCGTGTAGCAGCCGGAGTCTGACACGGACGTGGAGGCCAGCGTGGAGCTGGAGTGGTAGCGGGCGCGCTCCAGTCGCATGCGCTCCATTTCACGTTTCTTGGTCTCCGAGAACTGCGTCGCAATCACTACCAGGCACAGGTTGATCATGAAGAACGACCCGATCTGCGAAGCGGGGAATAGCAGGCGATGGGTGTGCTTTCATGCTCTCCTTTACAGCAGCGCGAGGAGCAGATGACATTGCGTCATCATCTCTCCTGTGAGGTAGTGGGGGCAAGCGATCATGATCTGCCATTCCAGTGAGGGGAACGAGTCATGGTCTACTTCTATGATAATTTTTCTCCCGTGAATGATTATGATCTATCCATCTCCCACTGCCATATGCATAGACCATGCTCATGGCCATGGAAATGCAAGATAATGGGGAGGATAAGGCTTAATAGTGCAGATATTACCGTTAAAATAGACTAGCGTCTTTAAAACCTTCTGAGCAAACCACTTATTCGTCCGCGTTAGGATAACATAGTAATAGGGTAACATGTTTGCTAGTTGAAACACGAAGGTCACATTTTGTGGTATCTTCTTTAAAGGGGCCATGCAGACACAACACAAGTTCGCTTCAGTAGAGAGATTGCCTTGTTAGAATCATTGTGACACCATTTTTAACATCAACTTCGCTGAAATAAGCTACATAATTAGAAATAAAGGAAATGGCCATGTGACTCACTGGCTCATTTACCGCACTAGAACATGATGTAATATGTACAGCCGTGCGATTGGCTGAGGCCGGCAAAAGCAAACGCAAGTTAGGCACGGCTTATAAGCTTGCAGAGCGAGCTATTTTCGCTTAAATGTAACACATAATCATTTTATAGCAGTAAGAATGGTGGAGCAAACATTGGAAGTTACGAAAGTACAGGTAAACATTGAAGGACCAGTGCGTACTGCTGCTGGTACGGCGCGTACTATGCTTGTTATAGTTGCACATTAGTCTGGCTCTTTGGAGTTGTCTCACACGACACTGGGCGATTGGCGTAAGCGACATTGTCTTACCTGACCCTGTTTGTCCAGCATACCCCACGTTTCACCAAACGATTACTACCTACCGCAAAAAAAACAAGGCAGGTGCAAATACGGTTAAAATGAAGAAAAGGCAGGCAGCTGTCCGGCGACATATGGTGGTGCCATCTAGGAGGGCTGATGGTAAACAAAGCTCTGCAGTCCGCTGCAGGCTAGACAGCGCATCAGCGTTGGCTTGAAGACCTGTCCTTGTTTCGTCATCGCAGACGTAACGAAAACAGCGATTTGGCGGGACAATCAAAATTTTAACTTAAATTGATTAATTTCTCAGATCGTTTGCTGCCGTACAAGCGCTGGGGGCGTTATAAGACCAAATCTTCCAAACAAAACAAACTTTGATTTTGTTTGCATGACCCCTTTAACACCAAGAACGTTGACGGCACCTGCCTGCCTATTTAAAAATCAAATTTCAATAAACTAGCGATAATTGAAACACAGATAAATCGAACTTTTGGTTAATTCAAACAAATTGCAAAATTTTGGTTCGCTCGCTATGTTATCAATGTATTTTAAAGCCACTTAATTCAAAACGCGTCATTGCATGAATTCGATTAATTCTTACTTGTTGCTTGTCCTTGGCAGAAAATATCTGCCGCGTTTGCCGCTTCTGTCTGCACATTTGAATATTTTCAGCATATTTATGAGAACCGCAAGTGCTAGAGCAGTACAGAAAACTTTCGCAGTGGACTGGCTGGCCTTGATGGCATCTACAACTTTGTTTTGAGGTCTCTTTCAGAGACAAAGCAGTCATACATTGTTTTTTGATCAAATGGTGAATGGCATTTCCCTACTGTGTGCAAATGTTGTGTTAATAAATAAATATGAATGTTTCTTTTTTACAGCAGGAGTTGGTATGTTCCTCAGAGTATTATTTAGACAACGTCTGATTATTTACACTACTGATAATTCGAATAAAATCCTGGGGTCTCTTCGAGTCTGAATTATCGCGACTATTCTGTAATACTATTTTAGCTCGTCGAAGAGCAAACCGCAATGATGAAAAAATTACTGTTCTAGAACACTGGCGCCACCTGGCGTACCCAAAACTAAATGCGCGATGAGGTTCGCGGGAGGGTGGTTATTTTATTACAAACAGTATCTCATGTGAAGAGATCCTTCGTGATAATTCTAAACAGGGGACGAAAAAGATTTCTGGGCCCGTTCGCCCGAACGCGATAAGTGTGGGAATAAGTTCTCAACTACGACTTTGGCGCTCTCTTGGTAATAAGTCGTTTGCCCGAAACCGATATGAACGCTCGGTTAACGTAGCGTTCCCGTCGGGTTTTCTGGCAGCTGGCTTATTTTCCGTGGCCGACTTCGACTTATTCTCGTCTTATTCGTAAGCGGGAACTTATTCGGGAACTTATACGTACGGGCAAACGGGCCCTGGTCTTCCGCCGCGTGTGGTTGCGCCCGCCTGCGAACCGGCATCGCTCGTTCCAATCTGAATACGCCAGATGGCGCCGCCGTTCTAAGGTGCTCGTTTTTCTATCATGGCCGCCAGCTCTCCCATAGGCGAATATTGTTCTTACTCAATTTATGAATAACCAGCTAAGTTCCGTCGCCGTTTTTAATTAGATAAAATAGACCACAAACGCACTCTCATGTAAAGATTGCTGACGAACAAGGGGAGGTACGCTAAAAAAAGTTTCAAACGCGGTTATTTGCTGTTACAACTCTTTCATGCTGAACGGTCAAATTCGCATGCCACCAAAATTTATTCACGCACGTTGCTTAACAGTGTTTAATGTTTTGAGATGTTGAGTCGCTATGTATGGAACATGCATGTTTAATAAAATTGTTCTGTTTTTACCTTCGAGGGGGGGAGGGGGGGAGTGTACACCAGAAGGAACTATACACCATGTTCTGGTTGTGTTTAACGTATAACGTTTCTAGGGACTTTGACCCTTCGCATTACCATCGTAACGCTCTACCATAGCCATTGGAATTTTTCTAGAATGCGTCATGGAACCTCTTTTTGCAATAAACGTTGGGCCTTTTGAAATCGTTACATTTTACATTTACAGTAAACAACGCTGTGAAGAAAAAGAGCGCTTTTTAATGTTAGAGCGGGTTCGGACAAAACATTCCCGTTTGCGTTAGTTCATCTTGACTGCTGACACGAGCAGGAAAAATGCAAACTGTCAAGTTTTTGTTGAGCATGCTCTAGCTGGCTGTTATAGCAAGTCTGGTTTGATAAATTTGTCCGCTGTGAACTAAGTTAGTGGCAAGTTACCACCTGCGTGTTGCCTGTTCTTTTCGTGTCGTCATCGTTTCTGTTCTATATTCCTCATATTTGACTCGATGGCATCATTAACGGCGCCATCAAGCACGCCATCCTACATCATGCGGCCATGAACGCCAATACAATACTTCACTACGATGATGGAGGATGGCTTTTATCATGTGCACATTTCTAATCGTCCAGACCCTCACCACAATGAGCAGCACGAAATAGATCCAGTCCCAAAAGGAATGTGCGTCCTGTACATAGTACATGATGTCGGACCAGCCCTCCAGGCTAATCACCTGCGAAGAGAGGAAAAAACACAAATAATGAGAGAGATGCAATGACTAGCCCACATTATAACCACTTTGTGCATATTTACAGTCTCTCATGTTTTCTCAGTTTTATAACAAGGTCATAAGATACATTACGCCACCCACTCGAACTCGTATAATTTGGTGTGGCTGCTTTGTTTCCATACACCTGAACCTGGATTTTAGTTACATAATTAGATTTTGGGAAATTACCCAATTATTGAGCGTATTTGGACCCCCCCCCCCCCCCAGGAGCCCGTGGGCCTAATACTGCCTGGATTTTGCGAAGTCGCTTATTTACCAAAATCTTCAATTAATTCGCGAGTCCCGGTGACTTCAATAAATCATAGTTCAGCTTTATATTAAACGTAGAATTTACATTTCTTTATAATGTTAGGTGTTTTTGTAAAAGTGAAGCCTTAGCCACATTGAGTTTTGTTAATAGAGTAGGCACTATGTTTACAAATGGTACCTACGCCCTTTGCCTTAGAACGCAATCTTCATGTCACGGTGCCAGAATTGCTTTGCACTGAACCTTTTGTTTCTGCTCTTCACGGTCACGGTCGACGAATATGTTGTCGAATTTGCTCACTAGTCACTTCATGCGTTAACTCCCGGGGCGAAGCGCTAGGGCGTGGGGCTTACCAAGAAGATGGCGACCCAGGCTAGGCCGATATTGTCGAAGGAGATGGACCCCTGGAAAGGGTTCTTGTCTCCCGCGGTGCAGTTGGTGTAGTACTGGTTCCAGTTGACGCAGGACACGTTGGTGGGAGCGTTCGCGCTGTGCGGCTGAGCCGACATGTTGCACACGAGGCCCGTGGGCAACACCAGTGGAGGCAGGCCGTTGCACCGGTGCATGCCGTTGTCCTTGTCCGTGCTGCAGATGAAGTCCTTCTCGGCGTCCAAGCCCTGGTAGTACGACGAAATGGGACTGTCGGCAGCGATGAGGGGGAGCAGCGGGAGCAGGAAGAGGCAGGAAAAAGATGAGGAAGATGATGATGGCGGTGATAGGGGGAAGGAAAAGGAGGAGAAACGGGAGCAGAGAAGCACCGTCAGTAGAGGAAGAAAGATATCCTTGGGCCCCGATGCACGCAAAGTCAGACAAATGAAAAGCGAGCACGAAAAATGAACCAGAACACGCATAATTGAAAAATAATGTCCCTTGAGGTCAAATAATGGCGCGTTATTATTAGATTTGAACAGCCGCTTTTAACAAGTTTGTTACTGCAATTAAGCCACGCGTCAATTTGACTTTCATGGGAAGAAATCACGACATTTGTGTGTTTTGGTTCATATTTGCGTGATCGCATTTCATTTGTTAATTACTGCACGGGATAAGCAGAGCCACCTCATTTTCGGTGTGTTCTCAACTGCAAAGCTGCAGTTTTAACTCGCATGGTAGTGAATATTGTGCGCGTCGAAATTTTGAAGGTGGTAAGCACAGCCTTCATCAACACAGCGGTATCACTGGAGCGAAATCACTGCCGCGATATATCTATAAAGATATCGCTGGGGCGATTTCGCTGCAGGGATATCGCTACAGTGATGAAGTTTGGACAGCTGTGATTTCAGCCCTGGTGCCGTAAAAACTTCGAATAGTTGTCGAAAAAAAAACATTTTTTTTTCTAGGCTCATGTTAACCGTTGCCTACCACCAGTAAAATTAAATCGTAATTGAGCACACACAGATAAGAGATTTCCTTCCCGTGTTCCAGAAACTATAAGAACGTTTATGGTGCAACGTACAAATTGATTAGTAGCAATAAGCGATGTTATTCAGCTCATCAAGTAAGGAGATCAGAACACTGACCGAGAGTTTAAGAAGCGAGTGATACCAAAATTGCACAAATATTTAATGCCTAATTTAGCCTTTCTTATCACATTCTGCTCCACGTGATCGTTGACTGACTCTACAATACGCATATATTCATTCTCGGTAGCATGAACCACCCAAGTTTTTGTTATGAAAAGGCAAAACCAAGCACATATGGTCTAATAGGTTCCGCCTTTGCCAAAAGTTTTTAGGCCACGCCAAAGGTGCATAGGCTACTAAAAAAATTCAGAGTACAAGCTCACCTCTCAAGCGAGGCTGAACGTTTTATACCAGGAAGCTGGACCAAACAGCTTCATTTTCTACTGTCATAAAATAATTTGGTCACACCTAAACTTAGCGCTTTTCTTTTAAAGTTTTGTGGACCATAAACCTTTGGCGTGGCCTGAAAATTCGACAAAGCGGTAACATAAACATACTCGGGAACCACTTGCAAACGCCAACTGTTCAACAGCCATGCGCCTACCACATCGATATGTAAATGCATGCAATGTCAGTCATACAGCGCAGCCTCTAAAATGCCATCTCCTTGCCAGTCATGGAGGAAAGAATTTGCCAGTCCATTAGTTGGAGCAAATGGATGCGATGAGGCACTTCATGCAGCCGCTGCCTGTGAAGTGCGGGGCGGTAAGCAGCGCCACAGGCGGCGAGAGGCCACAGCCGCAGCGCAAAGCATCCACACGCGCGTACGGGCGGGTTAGATGGCCGACAGCGAGTGAGAGAAAGAGGAACGCTGCTTACTTAAAAACTCTGACCCTGTCTGCGTAATACGGGCTCAGATTCCTGCAAAGAGGGAGAGTGAGACGTACTGCGAGCCAATCTGAAAACAGAGGGGAGGCCGACCGGCGAAGCGCTCAGTCGCCGCTCGAGACGCTGCGCGATATCGGATCACAACCCGCAAATACTGTCCTTCTTTTACTCAGAGGGTGGGGGGAAAGGGGGACGTTGAGCTTCGGGCATTTGAGAAAGAAACGCTCCTTGCCCGGCACAGTTCGAACTGGTCAACTAATTCTGCCTTCCCGCCTAACCTCACGCCACCTTCTCTAGTGAGAGGAGTGGCTGGCCGAAGCAATCCCTAAACGCCGCGACAGCTGACTGAACGGGAAGAGGGGTCCCTCAGCTCCACAGCCGAAGCCCCGCACTAGGGGCACCTTCTTTTATTGAACTTCTCTCTCTCTCTCAGGATCAGGTTTGCGTCGTCTTTCTTTGAGTGGTTAGGCCAAGCCTTACCTAGTTCAGTGTTCAGTCGCCCATGGTCTTGCCATATTTGCATAAAATGGCGCTGCCTGGATTCTCCCGTCTCACCCAAACTGTTTCTTTTGTCTGACCTTGCGTTGTCTAGCTCAGCCTAGCATAGACACTAGGTGGCCCGCATTTTCTACGGCCTTGACTTTGCCCCGTATAGCCATTCACTGACCTGCCTTAGAGATGCATGGCTTGGCCAGGCAAGACAGCACACCGTTGCTTTGAATGGCAAGTGCTGCTTGTTTTTTCCGTAACTTTACCTCGTTGACCAGGTCTTGCTGAGGTAAAGTTTATAATCTTCAACAACACTCAAAACTATGCTCACAGCATTCACCAAATTTCAACTTTCTCACAGAGCGATGTATTTTGTACAAAACACTTATTCTGATGAACTGATGCACTTCACAGCAAATTCCGTTGTGGCTTTAAGCACCACACTGCGGTGCCGAGAAAGCCTCGTCTATCCAGCGGAAGTGGCATTTGACTAGAGCCTGCCACCCGGTCAGAAGCCTAGTAGAACTCACCAGCTCCAGTTCCACGCGTATTTAGGAAGAGGCGAGTGAGATGATAAAATGGTGTGCGCTAGCTAAAAGGGCCTGAAACATCTTAACGCGGCTAAAATTCTTGCCTTACTTGGCCTCTTACGGGGAGTTGTCTGTGTGAGAAATTTCGGCTAAAATGGGCTGGAGGGCAGTGTGCCGACAAGGGCGAATGGTGAATTGAATTCAAATCGTCAGCGCAAATCTGTCACACAACCGGAATTGCACTGCTGGCGAAAACCCCGCACGATCATGGGAATGGGCGCTCGAATATTACCGTGCACGTCGTCTCGAGACCAAAAGGCGCCCGCGCAGCTTGGTAGTCTCAAAAGCGCCATCAAAACGCACTCCAGAAACTCCTGGCTCTGGAGCGGCTCATTTGCAACAAGACCGGACACCTTCTTTCTCCTGATATCACGTGTGCCAGTTGTGTTGCGTACTCATTGCATGCCTACCACAATTACAGTACAATATTAATAACGTTTACGTCGGTAATCAGATCGCAAGAATTTTTTGTTCTTCCGAATTCGTTTTGAACGTGTTTGGAGTGCTTCTAGAACACGAAAAATAGGCAAGCCTGTTTGCTAAAGTACTCTATCACTAAACAATTCATCGTCTTCATCACAACCATCATCATCATCCTCTTCTTCCTTACCACCACCTAAAAATGGACATTGCTTTTCGTTCAAATTTGTTTGGAACCCTTTAGAGCGTCTGCGGCGTAAAGTTGATTTCTCAGAAAATCGGCGCCGAGGTTAGTTTTTCCGGTTTTATCTTTCTCGGAGAAAAGCGGACTTAGTCGAGAACGACGTAACGAAAACCTCTCTTGCTGTGCCTCAAGCTTGATTTTTGCCCAACCTTTCACACTAGGCGGCACGCACTCGTCACATCTGCGTTCCTTAACTTCGTGTACCGCGTAAAACGGAGGAGCACAGGATGATGTAACGGGCAAGATGCAAAAGTGTTTCTGGGCTCATCCATTTCTTGCGCTACACGAAGCTATGGATCAGCGACACCAACTAGCCCAAACCAAAACTCTGCGTCACAACTGCGACCATTAAAAATTACCGCGTATCTGCTTGCTTTGCTGAGATGTCGTCCAAAGACGATACTCTTTTGCCGCCCCCACAACGTCACACGCTCTCCGCTCTCCACCAATCAGGCTCTTTCCCGCCCCTTTTGCTCCTCCCATAGCACAAGCAATTCTGATTTCCTCAATTTTATTCATTTTGTATGTTTTTGACACTGCTAGTGCCCCATCTGGTGGAGGATCGCTTAACTACCCTCAATGTTTTAACGGTTCCTTTTTGAAAAGCAAAGCTTTACTACTTTCATCCAGTGGTTTGTTTGTCCAGGGGATGTGCCGCAGACACACCTTCTGCGACACACCTCTTGAAGAGCATCGCGTGATTCGCCGGGCCCGCTTTCGGCGCTGCGCACAAGGTCCCGTTTTCAGTCGTTCTGCTCAGCTAGCGGCGGCGGCGGCCGCCGTGTTTGCGGGCGCTCAGCTGACCGGCAGCCGACCAACCCCGCCGCCTCCCACGCATGCGCCGCTGGGTCGTCTCAGGCTACGTGACTCAACTTGCGCACGGCGATGAGGAACAGCGCGTTCGCCGCGAATGAAAGCGAGGCGGGTCTCCTCCTGTGAGCGTTGCACATGACCGAACAACGTTGAGCCGTGGTAGGCAATACAGCTACATCAAAGGTTAACCAAGCGAAACCAAAGCTCAACCAGACTAAGCCAAGCTTTTGCTTTGCATATCCAAGGTTAGCTGAGCTTTGCTGCACCCATTTTTTCTCCTGTGCTATCATAAAAACCATGTAACGTACGTTCCTAATTACTAGAAAGTTGCTTCTGTCGGCTATGTACTGATATCATGCCTCGACCACGCCGGTGCATGTATTGTTGGCGCTGCAAAAGTGAACATGTATAACCAATTTTGGAGCGATTTTGCTCATATATACTTCTTGTCAACTAATTTTTTTTACCGGGTGGCTGAATCCAGTCACAGTCGGACACGAACAGACAGACCAAAATATTGGCGTTTAGGTAGCCCAAGAAAGACTAGTGCGTTTACAAAGAAAGAGTCGGACATAACTGAATAATTTCCGGCGCGTCTTTCGGCGCCCGCGTGTCTCGCGTCTCCACTTCCAGGAAGCAGCCGCGGGTTCCTTCACAACGCGCGTGGTCTGCTCTACGACGCTGGCCAGGACCGCGCAAACGGCTCTGCCCAGAGCGCGGACGAGAGCTCGTTAGCAGATCGCCGCGTAGTTCGCGGAGATGGCCCGTCGTTCCCACACAGGCAAACACACACATGGCCCGGCCGGCGATACGGGCTCTCCGTGACAAGACTCCACCACCGAGGCACCAGCAGGCCTTGTTGTTTCTCTCTACTACGTTCCTTTCTTTTTCGTACGATAATAACCTCGGTGTAACAACCACTGCACAGTCCACCCTCAATTAGCCACTTTCAGGGGAAGGTAAACCGGCGCTTTGATTTCTGTTGATAATGGCGCGTGCGAAGCACAAATACTGAAACCTCGCTGCTGCTGGCTTGCAGTTAACGGGAGCAGAAGCATCGCAGCAACGACTGGGCTGTGGTAACACCTTCTAGGTACCAGAAAGCCGTTGAATCCCTGCTATCTTTTTCAGTGACAAAAAGATAAAGTCCGGACTTCCTTCGGTAGCTTGCCTTCCTTCTTAGCTGCCAGGTACGTCGGAACGACTGCAAGTGTGGCGACAATGCTGCGAAGACTACACGGATGCTTTCTTGCCTAGGGGGTGTTTGCTCCCTACCTACGCCCGATCCCCACGAGCAATGTCGGTGGCCGTGCGCTGGTGCAATCCGCCGGCCAGATTACTATAGCAACCGCCCTGGAAGCCCGCCGATGTAATGAGCGCACCTCACGCCAGATACATACTTCACGCCCCGGGGAATTATAACAGCGGCTGGCGGCCACCGCAGCAGCAGCTTCCACACGGCGGGAGACGAAGGGAGGGACGGGAAGAGATGCAGCCCGTGTGGCCGAACGTCAACCCCAAGGTAATAAAGCCTCGTGAACACACGCTGTCTCGCACCTCGCGCCGATCAAGTCCTTCCGTTTAACCACACCTACTCCTAACAACGGAACAACGTACCAGTAGTACTAGTTTGATAAAAAAAGAATCGTGAAGGGATTGATGATGAAGCGACGGAGGCTTTCGAATTTTTCTTGGAGGTGATGCCGGTTAAAAGCCTTCCTGCGCAACTACTCCGCAAAAGCGGCGAACATTTCGCCACCGGCCACTGGGCAGATGGAACGCCTTCCAGATAAAAAGGAAAGCCTGCGCATTCTCACGCGAGCCCACTTTTTCTTCGCAACCGTTTTCGTTCTTTTGACGGGTCAGTGGCTACGTCAGTCGCACGTTACCGACTTCTCTGTCCCGGCAGTTGGAAGTAGCTGAAAGCCAGCTACTGCTCGTTTGAAAGGAGCAACTTCAAAGATGGCTTCTCACTGTCTCTAAGGTGCCGGCAGATTACATAGTGCCTGTTGATGTCCTCGCCTCGGACACGGGAGCGCGGGCGCTTGCTTTCTTCCAAGGCGGCTGTTTCTTATCCCCACCTCAACCCAAAAGCCTGCCGGTTACGACTCGCTGTTGCACCTGGCCCACGGGCACAAAGCCTCGTTGAAGAGAGCAAGAGCCCGAAAAGAATGCACGACGATAACAGCCGCTCGGATGCTCCAAGAAGACCACACATGCAGCCCTGCCGCTGAACGCCTCGGGCGGTAAACTTGCGGTGGAGCACAATTTTCTCCAGCACTCGGCGTAAATCACTTGCTCAAATGAGGTTCGCCTGATGTTACTGTTCGTTTCTTTCTTTTTCGGTTTGAAAACGGGAAAAAAGCGTCAGTTTCTTGCTGCATCGCCCGTGAGCAATTTATTTAAAATAACGCGGCTATTTATGGAACGCCAAGGAAGCAAGCATAAGCTCCATTTCGCCTGAGAAAAGGGAGGAATGGCAGGTGTGAGCAATTTGGCAGCGCGAGGCTGAAAACATTGTTTCCGGGTAATTTGGGGGAAAAGAAATGCAACAGAAATGTTGCTTTTTAACCTTGACGAAGCCCGCCGAAGGATCTGAAATTCCGAGTTAGGTTTTTCGATAAACTGCAAGACTGTTTACATTTGTTGTCTTGTTTGCTCAAAGACGCGGAGAAAGACGACCGCAAACAAGAGTGGGAAATGCAGGAGCGAAATTAGATTCCTGTAACTTTGTGAGAAGGAATAGCAAAATATTACGGGCCATATTTTGTCTTAAGGCCAGCGCGAATACAGCGCTGAAGATCTGTGACGTCAGGGACTGGAGAGGAAAAAGTGTTTATGCTTGCGCTAGGAAGGCATTCAGTACTAAAAATAAAAGGTAATAGGGTCAGAAACAATTGAAATGTATCGGTGCAAATACGTGCCATCAGTGTTACACATTTCTTAAAAAGCTCAGAATTAACAACTGTATACCAAGCAAGTTAAGCACATTTCATGTAGCGCTGTCGTAGGTTGCAAAGGCTATGGCAGCATAGATAGGAATTACCGGCATGTTTTAAGCCTAATTACTTCCAAAAAGTTTACTTTTCCTCCAAGGAAAACTCAAGGAATGGAAATCCGCCTCAATCGGCCTGTTCCCGCTCATCTCTCAAAACTTGTTGAAGAGCTAGTCGGCTCTTGTTTCAATTTACAGAACACCTTAGCGCACGTTCCGCTGTATTGCTCTGTGCCCTCCTGTTTTTGCACAAACTATTTTAGAGCGAAATCTCTAATGCGCTACATCTATCAAGGTCATTAATCGCGTCGCAGTGATCTCCAGCCGCCGGCGCCTCTGTGGTACCACGTGACTAAGTGAAGGTGAAACGGCCGCTTCGCCTGTACCTTATCGCCCAGCGGCGGATTGGCTGCCTGCGGGTGCGTTTCAGCGCAATCGGACCACGTGACTAGGAGAGGGTTGAACGACTGATATCCAGAAAACACTGCGGTGGCTGAGTTTACAGAAACGATTTCTGGAGAACCACTCGATGTACGCGCACGAAAGCGTTGCTTTGCCGGCGCTTGGTTCCTCAGCCTCGCCATCGGTGGCGCGCCGGTTTGGCTGTCTGTGAGTGCTCTTCACGCCCGCGGAAGGATGAATCCAATCATCCAGTAGACATATCTAGACGGCAGGCGGCAAAATCTGAAGTCAAACTTTCACGAAACACTGTATGCATAGTCTTTGCTTTCGCGTGTGATAACTAGGTTTGGCAGTGTTAAATCTGGTCCATTTTCGGTACTGTGGTTGGGAAAATGGACTATTTTCTGTACCATAGTACAGAAAATGGTAGAGAATAGTACATAAATAGTACATAACTGGTACAGAAATACTACATAAATGTCTGAGAAATAGTACAGAAAAGCGGTGTTATAACACCGCTTTTATCGCTCAGGATTAAATGAGTGTTTAAGAAATGAGTGCCCTATTGCTGTGACCATTCTGTTCGCTATTTATCTATACTCTGCCTATAAAACATCGGCACACCCTACTGCATAGTTGAACAAGATGACACGGACACATTTTTCAAGATGCTATATAATATTCGACGTAATTTATTTAATAAAATTCTGGCTACTTATAATTTATTTATAGGGTTGGGGCGTATCGCAGCTTTATTTAGAGTTAGTGCTTTAGAGCAAGAGATATAGTTACTTTCCGGTAACATGCGCGCGATTACCTTTCATTGCTATGGTGGCCAGACGAAGGACAATTTCAAGCTGAATATGTTCACTATTGGCGGCTTTATGAAATTCTACGCGCTTCTCCGGTTTGCACAGGCGCGAGTTATTATGAGCAGTTGCATCGACTGAGATGCATCGATTGATGTTGCTATTCACTGAAACAACCATTGCAACGTCAATTTGCAACGATAGCGCCGCTTTAAAATCCATTACGTGAGTAACCTGAAATCCGAATATGAGAAAAGTTGCGAAAATTGCTGGCTTCACTCAACGCAACTCGGGAGGTATAAGTTTTTAGTTCAATTTGTCCGCAAAAGGCAACGCAAAACATAGTGAATGTCCGGCTTGTAAAGATGTGTTTTGAGTGCAGAACCTTTCTTGTAATAGGTTCAGGACACATGACACTGTCACAAGAGGATATTGCAACAGCCACTACCGAGGAAATGCCCTGTGAACTACTGCGGCAAGCCTAATTGTAAAGGTCAGTAATGTCTGGACCGTAAGTGTTACATATCGCGAGCGAGCAAGCGTTTCAACCTCAGAGCATTTATGGCGGATTGTGTCTTTTTTCAGGATGCGTTGGCCGTATACTCTACAGGAGACAGCACTAAAACTGCGAAATTATGGCCGTTGAAGTAAAGACGCCGGTTTTTCTGGGTTAATTTAGGGTTTTGGTTCTAGGCGAAAAATTTCCTCCCTTGTTTAGTGCCCACTGAGCACTGACTACAGAAGTTGAAGGTAAATTATGCAATGAATTCGACGGGCGATTGGACTATTTCACAGGAAATTCGAAACTATTGTTGGGGAAAGCAATAAAGGGGGATACAGGTCTAGCAGGCAAAAGGTATCTTTTTTTAGCTAGCATTTGACCAAAGAAAAAAAAAAAAGCACCAACCTAGTGGCGGTGAACCCGCAGTAAAACACACTATCAGGGCATGTAAAGAAAGGTAGGCACGCGAAGCGGACTGAAAATAGTATGAAAAGCACATGATGTGTTCCTAAGCGTCCACGAAAAGTTTATTAACGCTACCTACTCTGTCGCCTCCAGAAACCTAATAACTGGCTTCCAGCCATGGTAAAAGGAGCGTTAATGCGTCAGCTCTCTATGCGCGGTCTTGCATTTACTGAACTAGCTTGTCTCCCGATTTTCTCAGCACCCTTCAACGTCATTTATGTCACGACGCTACGCTGTCAACTGCACGCCAGGGCGAAGCTTTGTACCAGTCTACGCGCACAGTGACATGACGGGCTCTGCCCGACGTCTATGAAGTTCCGGATTAGTTTGAGAATAACCTAATCTTTTATTTTTTTCTGACGCCAGCACTGGTGGCCTGCCTCTTCCAGACTGAGCGAAGATTATTAGCATTTTGTTTTTTTCTGGTGCCATCATTGGTTGCCTGCATCTTTGAGGCACAGCGAAGCTTTTTTAGCAGGTGCATTTAAATGTTAGTGCCTCCCTTTTAAACATTTGTAATTTGGCGAAACTATTGGCATGGAGGGCGTATGTCCTAAGATCTGGTACAAAATACTTCAACGATGACCAGTAATCAGGTTAGCTCGAGGTGTTATATGGTTTTCGCCAGCGACGACGCCTACAGCAGCGCTTGAAGTACTCTCGTCGTTTGCGTAATCTAGCGTTAAGCGCAGCTGTAAACATGTGCCCGAGGGAAACATCAGAGCAATTTTCTCCTCAACTTAGCACTAATAGTAGACAGCACGAACTACCTGGATTTACCGTCTTTCTTACACAGCTATTCGATATTCTTGCAAGTAAGGTGCCACTGTTAGCTACTAAAGGATCCGAAATTGTGGCTGTGCTTAGCCAGGCTTTATTACGATGGGAGCTGTACACCTTAACAAAACAGAGGCGCATTGCCTAACAATGGTTCTTCGTGAGTTAGAGGAATTTTCCTTGTCGCCAGATATGTGAGCTAGGAGGGAGGAGGCCGGAGTATGTAATAAAGTAATTTATAAACGCAATATTTCGAATGTGCCGGTCATTGAATAAGGAAAAAATACACAGCATGAGCGCTTGGTTCAACTAAAAATCTAGCCAAAAAAACGTATCAAGATTATATTGCCTCTGTCGGGCGTCCAACACGAGTGCGGAGTTCCACTTCGTCGCAAAGATGTACAAACCAACCCTGAACCCAGAATAAACACTCCAGTACCACTATTCCTAATGCGTTTCAATTTAGAGTAGTTTGTGAATGATATGTGCACGTACAGTCGTCGGATGAATTAACAACAACGCAGAAAGAGGTGCCAGCCTATGCACAGAGCAGCAGCTTACGATAATGCCGATCATAATCAGCGCCCTGGCGAATCACTGGAGGGATCGAATGCACAAAGTCAGCCTCGTGAGCTTCGGTCATCATCCGCCGAACATGAGCTGGCGAATACACCGGAAGCTACCGTTATGTGCATAGGCTGGCACGCACGCACGTTTTTTAACAATTTTTCTGATTGTACATGAAGTCAATCCCTCGAAGAGCGAGTTTAGTGCATTTGCGCGCGCGCGCGCGCGCGTGTGTGTGGGGGGTGGGTGGGTGCATGTGTGTGTGTGTGTGTGTGGGTGTGTGGGTGGGTGGGTGCGTGTATGTGTCTGTTCTGCGAACCTGTTTGAATGCCACGAATCGAAATATACTAGTCATGCGCATCGTGTCGCAGTGTGGCAATCCAAAAGTCAAGCACCTCTTTCATTTATTGGACAAGTATGCGGATTGAGAGAGAGAGAGATGTGGCGTGCAGAGCGTACGCACCTTGGAATGGAGATGTTGTCGTCGGGCAGCACGAGGTAGCATCGCTGCCGGAGCAGCCCCGCCCACAGCTGGACGCCCACAATGCCGAAGATGAAGAAGACGAAGAAGCACAGCAGGAGGACGTTGCCGAGCATGGGGAGGGTGTCCAGCAGGAGCATGACCAGGATGCGCATGCTCGGTATGCGGTTGATGGCACGCAGGGGGCGCAGCACTCGGATCGTCCGGATCGCCGACAGGTTGATGTTGCCCACGTCGAGAACGTACTCCAGGGCCCTGGGGCATTCGATAGGACGTCGGATGTTCAGCGAGCTTGCAAAGTTGCGATATTGTGCCGAAAAATACTGGCGTAGCTTACACTAGTGCTGCAAGGCTGGAGAAACAGCAGAGCTAGGGGTCGACCTAGCTTCTTCCGGTTTTGCTAAGGTTTTGCTAGGCTTCGCTAAGTTATACTATGTTTTGTGATGTTCGTGCTTGGCTAGGCTAAGTGTTTAGGTGTGAGGCCAAGTTTAGCCGGTAGCCAACACTGACAGCGGATGCCAGGGGTAAAGAAGCTTGGTGCAACCCGAGCTCCGCTGTTTCTTCGCCCTTAAGTTGCACCACTAGTAATGCAAATGGCGTTACTTTTTTGCGCTTTAGAAACACATTGACGTTTAAAATGGCGTAGTAAGGGGCGCGGATGCGGATACGCACACGCCGCTTGTGCCCACACTGGAGCAGACGCAAAGCCGGCTTCACTGTTATAGTTTCCTATCTGCGGTGGTGCACCCTTTACAGAGGGTGTAGTTTTCTTTCTCTGCATTTTTTGCTAACGCCACCGGACCAAGCTCTAACTTAAACAGCTTCGTTGTTAAAACTCCACCTGCACACACACAGAGGAAACAAGAGACCCCAAAGCATACAAAACTGCGTTGTGAAATTGATGCTTGCAGCACTCTGTGACTTCGCCAAATTCTATGTGATGTTGCCGCGCCATTGTGGGTTCTCACACATGCGTTTGGGTTGCTCTTGGCTCAGGTGTAACCTTTAAGGTAAGAACTGACCCGTGGGGCCCACTTTCGAGGACTAAAATAAGGCGTTTTTGTATCAAGGATTTTAGCGGAAGCCAGATTGCCGATTGGTTTGAACCAATTTTTAGCTCTGCTGTTACAACGAATATCGAATATAACGAACTAAATTACTCCCCGATACTACTTCATTATAACGAGGTTTGAATGTAGTAGTGGTGGCAGTGAAAAACTTGTTCAGCATGGGAAGTGGATGTTTAAACAGAAGATTGGGCGAGTTCGTACGTTCTAAAAAGACACAGAGTAAGAACCACCAAACACAAGAACGAGAGTACGGACACACACACAGCACTGCGCGTGTCCGTACTCTCCTTCTTGTATTTCGTTGTTTTTGCACTGTCTATACTTTTTAAGAAATGGGTGTGGTTCTGTAGTCCGGGAGGCCCAGTGACACCTCGCTGGTCTCGGTCCTAGAGACCAGTACTTGCTGTGCATCCAGGACAGCTTGAACCCACCGGCAAAAGGTCTGCCTTTCGGCCGAATGCCCCAGCTCCACCACTAGACAGTTTTAGTTGAGCGCACGCAGCAGCTCTGCGCGTGCAAAGAACTTGCGGAGGCGCGAGGGCTCATGCGCATTACGTAAGCGGCGGCCGCGCGCTCTGCGTGCGCCCGCAAGTTTTGGATTCTTGCGTTGCGGGTTTTGCGGGCTTTGCGGTCCGTGTGCGAGGCCCCTCCCTTCCTCTTTCCGGTCTCTCTCGCCCGTGAACGAAAGGAACAAAGGAACGGCGTCTCCCCCCAAACTGGTTTACGGCTTCTTCTGGCTAAGTTTACGTCTGGCGCTGGCCGGCAACCACATGTTTCGTTCGCCAATCTGGCGTTCAGTGGTGCTGCATGACACACAAAGCGCGCATGTCCGCGCTACTGGTTTATCCACGCACCAACTTCTGCGTGCGGTCAACTAAAACTGGTTCTTCGCGAGAACTTCGCTGCGGGCGATGTGCTGCCCCTACGTGCGCGCGCAACTCTCTGCGTACGCTCAACTAAAACTGTCTACTACCGCAGCCCGCCTCACTCACCCGGCGATGACGATGAAGAAGTCGAGGCGGTTCCAGGCCTCCGCGAGGTAGGCGTTCCGCCCCAGCATGCCCATGGCGATCACCTTGATGCACATCTCGATGGCGAAGAAGGCGAAGATGAGGTCGTCGAAGACCTGGAGCAGTCGGCAGCGGGTCGACACACAACCGTCGTCCGCGCAAGGCTGGTACATGCCCAGCGTCACGCAGTTGAGCAGGATCACCAGCATGCTCACACGCTCGAACCACGTGCTCCACGAAGGCAGGAAGATTCGTGGTCAAGGAGCATCGCACACATCGCAATGTAAGGGTTTGGCAATAGAGCGATCGCAAGACAAATTGGGGACGAAATGACGACCACAGCGTTGATGAAGGCGTACAAGGTCTATTTAATATCACGCTCACTATTACCTACACTGCTCATTATTATTCACACGATTATATCGTCAAAAGAATGGCTATGGTTATATACGTTAGTATAAGGCTTGATTCATTAGGACGTTGTGGTCCTAATGCGCACTTGGTCTTTAACCCCGGGTACCAAACAAAGGTTGTAAAAAGCGCTGAATACTGATCAGCGGTGCAGCTCATAGTGAGCGCGATAGTACCAAGATGACACTGAAAATCAGGTGATAGTGAAAGACGGTAGTAGTAATGGCAATGATAGGCATCTAGAATAGGCACAGGCATCCATCCTTGAAGACATCCGACCTCCAGCGTTACGTCTGGGGACCCCTCACTGCTCCTTCTTGCGTTCCTCAGCGAGATGGAAGTCAACCTGCACCTGTATAAATGCGTTATTTAGGCCATCGGGCATATTATTGCACTTAAATAACGCTACGTTCCCAACGCGACCCCTTCGGGCTGTTCCAGAGGAATAGTAAATGTTGAGCTATTTTCGTAAGTGTAAGATTTAGACGAGGCTACGCGTCCTGGGAAGCACAGTTGGTAGGCACAATATCCGACCCGGAATTCATGGAACTGCCAACTCTTTCCTTTGGGAAATGTTGAGTATTTAACCGAGATTCGTGGCATCAATATGCTCATAATAAATGTACGTATTATTGCTAGCTGTCTTCGAAATCATATTGACCTACTTCCCGACATTTCACCTGCGATTATTCACCATAGGTCATGCGGACTTCCCACACTTAAAGCGTATTCTTAGAACACATTGATGTAGTGCACACGCGCTACCATTCGGCCGGCTCTGACCCGACATCTGCTGGCAAAGTTTAGCTCAACAGCAGCTGGGATTCTAAGGTACAGTGCTTAACCGTGCTACGAACCATCAGAGGCGTCGTCCCGTTCTCGTATGTCATTTCCTTCGCTTATGTTGGAAACTGACACTTTGGACGAAGCCAGCAAATATCTATCGTACATTTAGCGTACAGCTAACGTACATCTACAATACATCTAGAAAATATCTAGTGTAAATCTAACACCTGGCGTACATCTAGATGTACTATCGGCGTCAAATGAAACGCGAACACGAAAATATAAACCAGACCGTGCAAAATTGAAAAATAATGTTCGTAGAGTTCATATAATGGCACGCTATTGGTATATTTGGAAATCCACTTTTCTCATATTTGTTTTTATAACTAAGCCACGCGTCATTTTGGCTTGCATAGAAAGAAATCGCGCTATTTGTGCGTCCAGGTTCATATTTTTGTGTTCGCGTTTCATTTGACGCCGATAGTACGTCTACTGTACATCTAGCGTGCAGCAAACATCTAGCATACGCATCGCTGTAGGCGAAATTTCTAACTAATGCCCCAAAATAAGAATTGATAATTGTCGTCCCGTTACACGTATTATTATTTTCTCCCACCCTTCACCTAATATCATTCAGGCATTTTGTTCAGCATGTAACGCCGGATTCTAGTATCTTCTAGTACTAGTAAATTTTCTAGTACTAGTACTAGTTTCTAGTACTAGTAAAGTTTCTAGTACTAGATCTTCTCGGTGGCACTAAAACCCAGCTGGTATTTCAACCTTGAAAGCTAGCTCTGCGTTCTGCAAGTGAGTTTCGGCGCAATTGCGCCACCGCTCGTAATGGAAGCACCGCCAAAGCCCGGTCATGGGTGCAGACGCGTGGGGGATTCGCCGAAAGGTCCCGTGACAGCCAGGTTAGCGGCCACCGTCTGAGGTCGCTCGGGTGTCAATTACGGGATCTGACAGCTTGTCCGGGTGCCCCTTCGACCTGACAGGACGGGTCAGTCATCCGGGTAAATGAAAGAAGGGAAGAAGTACGAAGGTAAATGGGTAAGGGCCCCTGACAGAAAAAAAAGGTAGGCGTAGACGCTTCACCATCGCCGAAGCAGTGATCGCCATATGTAGGCCATCTCATTCGCGTATATTAAAAAACGTCAGCGCTAACTGTTCCCTCGAGCTAATCGTTCTTTTCAAAAGATAGAAAAGTGCGGCGAATTTCCTGGCATTTAATCATGATTGCTTACACCTATAGGGTACTAATCATTCTCGGTGCCTCCTCCACTGAAACGACGCTTTTTCTTCTGTATTCATTTGCTGGTACGCGAGTATAACGTCAAGTAGATGTTCGCCAAACAACAATCCATTAAAGGTGATAATAATAAAGGAGGAAATATCAACCTTCTTCTAGCCATGAAAAGTTGGTATCCAGCAGGACACCAAGGACCTAACGCCAGCTTGTGTGTGCTCGGTCGCGCAGTGGGTTACTGGCGTGGAATAAGTATCTCTCCAGAAGCTAAGCTGGCTTCTGCACCTCCCGTCACATAAGAGCTTGGAGACTCACACGTGGGAAATTACGAACCTGTCCCCCTCTGGTAGCTGCGGCGGCTGCTCGCAATAGGTTTTGGGCCTCGGAATGAGGGCTGGTTTTGTACCAAGTTGCTTCACGAAGACAAGCTGCACAGCTGTTTCCGACGAATGAACAGCAACAATTATTACGAGACCACGTGAGAAGGTCTTCTCGAAGTGTGACGTAGTACTACTTCTTTCCTGATAACTGTTTTTAGCAGCGAACACACACACACAAAAAAAACGTCTATAGTTCATATAGAACGGGGAATGAAGACAAAATATGTGTTTGGTTCATTAAAATGACTACATTGCCCCGATAGCAATAATACCAATTGTATCGCAAACTTCGAACAAATAATCGAGATATGAAAGAAAACGTACCGAGCAGTGGCGACCCCCCAGACGCTTTCCGGCGTGTCCTCTATGACGTCACATATTCCTGTCTGTGCGATTGGCGGTCGCCGACCTCAGCCGCTGCCAAGAAGTATGAATGGGTGATTGTGGTGGGGCCTCTAGTTCTGTTTGAGACCATCACTCGAATGCTAACGTGCGGTCTTGTTTCCTGGTAAGTCATAGGAAACAAACAAAACCAAAACGTTGTTTTCTAATTTGTACTGAGCTTGCAGGGGTGTGTCGGCTTTTCGTCGTTTTTTGAACACATGTAAAAACGAGTACTTCCTGTAGTACACTGACAATAAAGCTTGGCATGGACCGACTGTGAATGATGAAGAAAAATGAAATCTGGAGTTCCACCCTGTGTGAAATCTGCTCAAACGAGGTATCTGCCGGTTCGAACGTCAACGGGCGCTCGCTCGAGAATGGCCTGTCCCTCCCTCCCCTAGCGGTAGGGGGAGAAATTGTTGTTTTATCCGGGGACAAGTTTTCAAATGCCTCTTTTTACCTCACGTGCAGTTAAAAGTGTGTTGCCGCATGGCTCACTGCCATGGAGGCCAGAATTCCTTTTGTCGGACCACGTACGGCTGGTACACTCGGTGACAACTTAAGAACGGCACCGGAAGTTGCCGCTGTGCCTTATCACCGTAGCCGGATGTTTCTCCGCGCGCCGCAAGTAGGGCGTTACTAGGAATATTTTGAACATGGCGTGAGCCGTTCCAATGATTTTTTGGACTTAATATGCTTATAAACGACTCCAGTAATGACAAACAAACTGCGTGAGACAAAGCAGACGATATCACGCATTCATGGCAAACCCCTTACAAAACGCGCGCGCAACTAACGTCACGGGTCCCGCGCTTTGGCGGAGTGATACACTACATGAGGTGATGCCGTTCTTGAGTTGTAACCGAGTATAGATCTAAAAATTCAGATTTCAAAGTTCTATAGCGCTATCAGCAAAACCGTTTCTGGATAAGGTGTTTTAAGTGATGCCCTTTCATTTGGGACAGAGAAAATATACTCGACAAAAACCACTTGTATGTCTTTTGAAAGCTCCTCGAAAACCCAGGGCTCTGAGACAGGGCGCTACAGACGTATCTCGCGTGGCTACCTAGTGCAAATCTAGACTCGAGGCTCCTTGCACGCAAAGCTCGCATATGGTGAACGCGTCCTGAAGGTAAAATAATTGTAACTAATACGATACATAGCTACGTAATCATTACATCGCTTAAACAAGCATAGTTCTTTTCCTTAAGAACGGCCCGACGCGCAGGCTGGGCACGTCTGTTGGTACATCCATCGGCCGAAGTTGACGAATAATCTTTCAGTATGTTATTTGGGCTTCTTTCAGAAAGAGGGAGAGGGAGAAAGGAGTGCAGCCCGTGGTGCTTGTTTTCCGCCGGGTCCAACCTGCAAATACAAGAAAGAAGGAGAGAGACATTATTATAAGCCGGTCCACCGCGGGTAACTCGATAGTTATATAAAACAATTAGCGGTTAAAACCATCGAAATTATTGATGAACAGCAGAACCCCATTTATTCGTCGCGGAATACTACTTTTAGATGCGACTGCATCTCATTCACTCGCCTTGTCCCTCCATACGGCGTTGTCCACACCCGTCCCCCTACACTATAAAAAAAATAATAGTTAGCGGCGCCCGGTTTCGATCCCACGACCCTGTGGGCGGAACGCGAGGTACACGGTGCTCTTCCCACTGCGCCACAAAACCGAGACAGAATCAAATGCTACGAACGCGCCTTATATCCTTGACTCATTCAAACTACGTCAAGATGCTACTGATACAACGCATGATGGGGCAATGATTAACACTTGCAATAAAAGAAAAGAAGCTCCCACTTACAGCAACAATGATGAAGTAAAGGTCGTTGCGACAGCGAAGCCCCAAGCATACCACTTAGAGAGATTGACCAAGATTGGCCAATAAAACATAATAATCATACGCGTTCCCGACACGTCTCACGCGATTTCAGAATCAATCCAACGGAAACACCAAGTGAACCCCACGATGCGTCGCATCTACACAGGGTTCCCCTCGCGGGGAGGTGGGCGCAATTTTTTAATTAAAGAAGTAGAAAACACGGGCAAACAGCGTCTGATGTATGCCCTGCAGCTCCTGACTGAATTCAAAACAAACCTAGTAGTCAGTTTGAACCTTCTAGTAGGTCATATTCATCTGCAAAACAATTCAGTGCCATTCCACTGTGTAAAGGCGGACGACCAGTAGAGCTGTTGTGGATTGAACACAAACTCCAGCTCCAACCATGCCGTTGCGGCGGGTATTCTGGGGGATTCTGAGTAGGTTTCACTGCGCATCACACATTGTTGAAAAACCAGCTTCCAAATACCAATCTTACACAGCGACCTTCATAAAGTCGGCTTCATTTCTAAATACAAATACATTGCCGGGAAGGCATTTTTTCAGAGGCAATATATGTCATCTTATATGCCGGAGGTGAACAGGTGGCTGAAGGTGGAAGGTGGGCGGAAGTGAGGCGGGAGCGGATTTTTTCGTCCCACGCACGCATGCACGCAAACAAACAAACAAACAAACAAACAAACAAACAAACAAACAAACAAACAAACAAACAAACAAACAAACAAACAAACAAACAAACAAACAAACAAACAAACAAACAAACAAACAAACAAACAAACAAACAAACAAACAAACAAACAAACAAACAAACAAACAAAGCGGGGGAGTTAGCCTATAACAACACCGCTGTAAAAAAAACTGGCCACTTGTACACGCTGGTTTCGTTAGAATTCACGTCGAAAGATGATTACGCGTTTACTATCCCTGTCATATAATGCCCTTTTTTCATAGTTTCGTTGTCGATCTGCTATTTCGCAGGCCATCCGAGAATACCGATTGAAATTAAACTTGCCCCCGTGAAAAGAAAGAGGAACAGTACTGGAACGCCCGCAGTAAACTGGGCAAGGGATAGCCGCCTTAGGTTCGGTTGCAGATGCCTGTACTTGTGTACAGCATTCACCAGTGGCTCTGCTGGCAATACACTAGTGATTCGATTGCGGTCGGAGAATCACTCACGGTCATTTCTGGTGGCCACTAAGTTACAGTGTACTAGACTAGAGTGGTGTGTCGTTCGGGGCTGATTAGGGGGGGAGGGGAAGGGGGGGGGTCCCTTTTGCGATGAAAATTTCTGCTGAGTAACTCCTATTGTAAGCAGCACCCCTGGCTGCCGCTGTTTGCCAGTTGGCTTCAGATGTTTTGTTTGATTAATTAATCCTTATTTATTGCCCTAAATAGTCTTTTTTCTTCATTTTATGGCATAGAGGTTTACAAAACACTTCAAATAACTTTTGAGTTTGATTTAAAAATTCTCAGGCGGCGCTGTCTGCAACAGGAGCTCTCCGGGGAACGCCTGCGCTCCGTACAACTTTTTCACCGCGAAAAAAACCCGCGCTCTCCGTTGGTTCGTTGCCCGCACGGCCCACTTCCACCTTTCAGTGTATACTGTATCCAAGTGAGGATCTATGGTTGACGGAAGAGTGCGTAACTAATGGATGTCTCACCAGCGATGACCCGCCGATGACCAGCGGGCATGTCACTAGTGAGGAAAGGGCGGTTCGCTCGCAACTTTCGTGTCAGGAATCACTAAGATGCCACGAAGGGTTACCTTAAAGAAAAAAAAGAGCTATTTCACACTGTGAAGCTCGATGACCAGCGAAGCATTTTGCACGCTAAATATAGGTGACGAAGAAATTTGAGCGAATGGTTCCAGCGAATTTTATTCTGGTGGTACCCACCCTTACTTTTCCCCCATTCCCAGCTCGGAATCCCTACCCTTGAAAAGAAGGAGCGAATAGATGCTTTCACATCGCAAGCGCAGAAGGCGCTGCCCCAACCTTGGCTGAACTTGCCCATAATACTTCTGCTATCCCCCCCTTCACACTCATCCCACTGGAACGAACGAGCGCTTGGAAGTTTTCACTGAGGAAGCACGCGAGGTTATGGTTTGACCTTGGCTAAGCTTGAAGGTCAGAGTCACGAAACCAGGCGTTTTCAGGATTCCATCGGGAGTAATAAGCCTTGCTTAAAAGGCTACCGCCTTTAAAAGGTCGCTCTTATAGGTCCCTCTTATATAGCGTTTTAAAAGATCGCTCTTACAAAGCGTTTTCCCTTTATTTGTGACAACAGCCTTTTCACTTCTTTTTTCATTACCTGAGAAAGCGAAAGCTGACGGCTTTCGAATGTACGAACATGAACTACGTGATATGATCTGCGTTACGCGTATGAACAGCGTAGACTGCGTGCGAACTACAAAAATAAACAGTACGTGCATGGCGTTCATTCGACTATTATCGATCACAATGATGACGCTGCTCACCGCTATCGCCTCACAAAATCTCGCCAAGCATCTCGAACACAGACTTTCTCGAGTGCATGCATGCCAAAACGTCAATTATTCCCGCTGGTGATTAATGGACTTTCGTGTGTTACGCTGTGGGGTGACGCTTTAGTTCTGAGACGAAAAAGCGTACCATGCGCACTCCAATAGAGATCGACCACAAAATATCAATTGTCAATCAAGATTAGGAAGCGGCCCAAAGTAGTGAAACAAAATCGGTTCACGTGCTGGTTGGTACAAGTCGGCGTGCTTCAGTCCAGATATTCCGACAGTAACGTAATGGATCGATCTAGTTTATGTTTCTTATTTGCCGATGCTGTTTTGATTTTATCTGTTTTGTGGTGCTTATACAGGATCTTGTTTGAATGATCAGTTTCGGTAGTAGTAGATCCTTGTGGCTCGTGGTTTTGTGGGCTCTGTGTACTTTTGTGCTCAACATTACCGAGTACTTCGGCAAATCGACGTTATCAATCACATCTACAGCGCCATCTGTGGACAACAGATAGAAACAAAGTTGACGGACACGTGAGCAAATACGGTAACGAAATTCGGTGCGTGCTTTCTCATTTATCTCGAACAGAGGTCGGCGTTTGTATGCTGCTAGGTCAAGGAAATGAGACATAGTATTTCTTTCTTGTAGGACATTCAAGTACGAATATAAGCGACCTTTTGGTGCCCCAAATCAACATCGCTTAGATAACAAAGTCAACTGATCCGTGATACTTCAATAAGTTTTTTTCAGATTCAAGAGTTTGACAACATTGCTAAGACGCTAGCAGTGTTTTTCTTTCTACAGAAATTAATAGAAAACTCTCGAGTAATCAGTCATACGAAAACGACACGGAACCGAGGCCTTGCTTTACGTAGGGGGCGTTGCCGCACGAGCGAGTGCGCCGCGCGAGGGCGCAAAACGAAACGGCAAACAAGACGGGGCTTGTACGCGGTCTACAAACAGAGAGACTCTGCGCCACGTTTACTGGGCAAACTCGGCACACTGGGGAGAAAAAGGCCACCCCACACTGGGAATACTGGGTCGGGGGCGAAATTGGCGCCGTAATAGCGATGCGAGTGGCCGATGGGAATTAAACGTCAGAGGGCTGAGTCCGAACCAACCAATAGATTCACAAAAGACAGCAGGAATGTGTACCTGCGCGCGTGTGGAGGTCGCCGGGTGGAGAGGAAGCAGTGACAGAATAAAACCGCGCTCTTTTTCAAACAAGCCTGCGCGCACCACGAAGAAAGGAAGCTGGAACAACGGGGATTCCAGTCGGTCTGACAACACTGCGAAACGCGGGGCAGGGACACAGGTCGTGTTTGGCGAGCGGCAACAACGAAGAAACAAGCCGGGGAACGTAATTACAGCGAAAAGGGAGGGAGATTAAGCGAAACTGCCGGGGACTAGAACCAAGAAATGGCGCGAAAAGGAGAAATTACGAATGAAAAAGAGACGGGAACAGCGAGGGAGCCAATAAAGCTCCCTGTCTCGAGAGTGTCTCTCTCTTCTCAGCAGCCTCGGGAGTCTTTTTTTCTCGCTTTCGTGTTTGCGCTGCTCCAGCTTCATTTCTCCAGTACGAAGACGGGCCGAGTTTCTTGACTTTGGGCGCCCGTTTCGTCACCCTTTTTTTAGTTCTTCATTTACTTCGAGCGCTGTCCGTGTCTCCCGGTGCTGTTTGTGTAGGGAAAAGAAGCCTTAAATTGGCTGAGAACAAGGCATCGTGCGCTCCTTATTAACATGCACACTGATACGAATAACCGATGCCGGTGACGAATAATCAAGAACACTACAAACTAAGGGTACAAGCTGTCCTTGCTGCTTGTCCTCCCGTTTGTCGTGTAAATGAACGGCACGACTTCCGTAGGCTCATGTTGGCTAAAGTGAAGTAAACTATCTTCATAACAAAATCGCTTTACTCGAAGTGTTTCACGGTTCACACACAGTACATTGGTAGTAAAACATTACTGCCCCTTCTTGGCTGTCCTTTCGCCGGGGTGAAACGCAACAAAAGCGAGGAGAAGACACCAAAACTGGCAAAATTACTAGTTCGCAGTATGGCTCAACAACGTTGCCCGTCCGAGTTCATACAGCGTCTTCCCTACGCCCAAGTTGGAGGGTTTATGCTACGTCGCCTTTACACCTGAAGTGGCGGCTCATGATACGCCACAACGACTTTACTGAAAAAAACGTCGCTGCAGATAACCCGGGCCCGAATCGCTCATGACTTGCATATATGGTGAAGAAAACTGGCGGCAGGGAATAATTACTTGCCTGTACAGTTCGGACGTGCAGTCGTCCACTGTCTTAGCTGACGCAACGCATTACCCACTTATCGTTTCCTGCTGCTTTAGTGTAGGGTAATTTAGTCACAATTTGTGCACTTCTTTCAAGTCTAAGGGACACTTAGGCCCTCTAAATCCGTTTGAACAATTTTTCTTTAGAGGGTTTGAGATATTCCGCGCTAAAGTCGAATCTGATGTTCCAGCTAAGCCTGCGCACGACTGCAAACTGTCAAACATAAGCCGCGCGATAACGGCGTATTCTACGCAGAGAGCATTGGTTACAGAGTCCCTCTGCATCGCGGCCTTATCGCAATGCCCTGCCCACATTCCCTACAGCTTGAATTCTTCCTCTTCTGGATGCCACTCACGTCTGTCCGCTGGCGCGGTGCAAGCAAACGCAAAGAAGACACGTACGCGGATGGTTCGTATTACTGGCATCGGCATGCTCGCCGACCTCCACGAGCTCCTCCCCTCCGCTCTTCCCACTACACGAAGCCTCTTCCCTGAGGGAATTTGCGCGGTGTCCTCGGAGCGTTGTAAGCATTTCCATATCCGCGTCCCGGCTGTCTGGTCGCTCTTTTGTCCAGTGGCGCCATTCCCGAGTCTTTGGCGATCCGTGCTCGCTCGGTGGCGCTGGGACAGGCAGTAATGCGTGACTCTCCGGCGCCGTGAAGACGTCAGCAGCGTACCCTGACGCGACTGTGCGTCTTGAGGGCCGTGCACATATACGCCGACGATGGCTTAGTACCAGCGAGCAACGGAACGGAAGATGAAGGTGTAGCATTAAGGGACAAGAAGAGAGCGGAGTGGGTCCGGGAACAAACGCGTGTTCAGGACATATCAGTAGAAATTAAGAAGGAGAAATGGGCGTGGGCAGGGCATGCGATGCGAAGGCAAGATGACCGTTGGTCAT
This sequence comes from Haemaphysalis longicornis, assembly GCF_048455015.1. Classification (NCBI taxonomy): domain Eukaryota; kingdom Metazoa; phylum Arthropoda; class Arachnida; order Ixodida; family Ixodidae; genus Haemaphysalis; species Haemaphysalis longicornis. The sequence goes on along the minus strand of NW_027526385.1, from coordinate 72,866,352 downwards.
GAAGGGTAACAGAGTGGATCCCTAGAGAAGGCAAGCGTGGCAGGGGGCAGCAGAAAGTTGGGTGGCCAGATGAGATCAAGAAGTTCGCGGGGATAAATTGGTCGCAGTTAGCGCAGGTCCGGAATAATTGGAGATCTATGGGAGAGGACTTTGCCATACAGTGGTCGTAGATAGGATGCTGTTGCTGCTGATGAGCTTAGTATCTGGTTCGAGCCAGATAGAGTGAAGACAGAGAAAAAGAGGGGTGCCCCGGAAATTGAGCGCAGGACATTTGAAGCTCTAGTACCTTTGGTTGTCCGAGAAGCAGCCAGGTTGGTGTCTGAGCACAATTAATGTCGGCTTTTTTAAATGATTATAGGAAGTAGCCCGCAAGACAGAACGATGAGTTTACAGCCGTTTCCACATATTCAGCGCTCTTGCAAATCCTGTCAATACTACCATAGATCCGTAATGGCGAGCCTAATAGCCATGGGTATGACTGTACATGACCGTGGCTATTAGGTTTTCAGGTTATTAGGCTCAAACACACACAAAAAAAGCTTTGGTGGGAGCGGCGGCTGGGCTTGGGCCCGAATCACGAATTCTAGGAAGCACGCCCGCTGCCGATCACGTTAGCGCAATGTTAAAAGTGTAACAAATGTCTTTTGAGTTGTTGTAGCGAAAGCTACACTACGCTACCTCGGGCAGTCGTCGCGGGGTGACCAGTTTTGCCCTTGAGGGCTAGAGGTCAAACCCCACCTTCTTCCGCAAGCGCTCGGCATGGAGCAGCGGCGCTATAACGGCAAGAGATAGGCAGCAGGGGAGAGATAGGCGAGCAGGGAAAGGAGACGTGCGCGGGACCCGTGCGCGGGACGTGGCGCAGGAAGGCGAGGAGGCCACCGCCTCAGCGATAAGCGCGCACCACGAAGAAAGGCCACGAGGCCACGTGCGGCGCAGAACCACGTGCGATAGAGGAAGGCGAACATTCAGCTGTGGTCCCTCGTACAGCGGCCAAGCTTGAACAACACCGTCAGGAGGAAAAGAAGAAAAACGCTACTTTTCCGTACAACTCGGCTACATTCAAGTCTTACGCATTGGTATGAGCTTCCTTCATTTTTTTTTTGTCTTCGCTTCACATCTTGCCCAGCCATTCACCGCATGCCCTTATTGGGTGTAACCTGTCTTAAGTTTGACTCGCTGAAAAGCTACCAGTTGGTTCAAAACCACGCAATCAGAAGGCTCCATTTAAAGAGACCCTGCAATATTTTTTGAAAACTTTTTTTGAATTTTTAAACGCTAGCACACTGTAGTCAGCCCACACGTCCAGTACTAGAATAGAGGGTCAACAAGTACCTCAGCCAAAAACTAATGCTATGCCCATCAGGTAGCTTTGAAACTTGCTCAAAAGATTTGGCTCTTTCCCGGTCTTGCGTTCTTCGACAGTTGGAATTACGTCATTAAGGTGGTGTAGCGTCTATTGGACGGCTTTTATTCAGTTGCAGGAATGGGTGTATTCGATCGCCACTTCAAAAACAAAGCCACAAAAGCAAAGCAGAGTCGGAAGGCGTATCTGCCTTCTACGAGCAAATCACGCAGTATCGCTCCGAGCTGGCGGTAACTTTCTCGGTGCTTCCAAACGCGAAGAAAAGAGTGAAAGCGTTTATTGGAAGCGTTGCAGAGTCCCTGCAAGGGCGACATGCCATCGTGTCGCACGAAAGAATCTCGGCCATCCTCGTACAACCCCGCACCTCAACGCGACTGTATTCCGAATCACTGCTGGATTGCTGATGACCACTCATAATACTTTCTGCGTGTGTAAAGTTCTATTTTTACACGATGAAAGGCTGCACATACGGTGAATGACTGCGACCTGAACTTTCAGAACTTACTCTAAACGCAGTAGGTTAATCCTTATCACTTATAAATCTCGTTTGGAATTAATAACGACACGAACATCAAGGCAAAATAAAAATCCGAAAGACGCAAATACAGTGGACGCTCGGTGTAACAACTCCTCGGGGCAGAAAGCCGGCTTCGTGTTTGTCAATGCTTCGTTTAAAGCGGGGATGATTTGCTTTAAATGCATCCCAATGAAAGCCATGAAAATACTTCGAAGGAGGGGATATTTCGAATAAAGCGATTTCGTTATAATGAACCTTTACTTGCGAAGTACTTCACCCTCCACCAGAAGAGCGGCCAAGCATCCTAACTCTAACAGAAGGAGTCCCACAGGGAACAGTTTTAGGTGTGAGGCTTTTTTTATCTGTACTAGGATGGGAATGGGCTCTCATCAATGTTGCTGAACGAGATAAGAAAAGCTTTCCACTCGATTGCAGTCACAAAGCGAAAATGGCTACAAGCAAGCCGCGACGATCGAAACCCAGCAGGACCACCCATTTACTGCCGATCCATGGGGTATTTCCTTCTTTCCTGGCCGAGTCGCGTGCAGCTAACACCGTCTAGGTAGCAGGAGGCCTGTAGATATCCTACCACTAATGCTTCTGTGATCAATTCACTGTAAAGCGCAACTTCAAACCTTTTATTCATCACAGCCCGTAAAGAAGAACGCAATGCTCTTTCACCGTCTAAACCAACGACTATTCCATGAGTAGGCTTTCTTATCTCGGGGGTGTGAGCACGGTCCCCCGTCGTTCTCAGTCCCTTTTGTTTGAGGCAAGGACGCGGCGACGAGGCACAGTGCACGAAGCGGAAACACAATGCGGAGTGCAGAGTACGGCACTCAGCCATGCGCCGTTGTTGGCTCCTGATTCTTATTTGACGTGTTAGCCTATTCTCTCTGGGACGGACCTACTTTCTTGGGCGGAGCGATTATCGAACGCTGGACGCAACGGAGTCAGTAAGCGATAGACTGAAGTAGACGCTATCTAAACTTCACTTTATCGAAGCCTTAAGTTTTGGTAATTTTAAAACACTTTGATGCCCCAGTGTTGCTCAGGAGCAACTCAAACAATATTTTTTTTTCTCTCGCAACATTTAACATCATCTGTCGACAGACAAAGGATCCCGGAACTTCAAAAAATAAAAAAGACAGGGCAGCACGTACTTCCATGTGCTAAAAAAAATGTTGTTTACGCTTGTCAACTCGTATCGAGCCCGGATGGCTTAACGTACTAGTGACAGGCAACCGAAATTGTGCAATTTCGTTGTTATTACAAATGATAGCAATACAAACTTTACGTTCCTGTCTTCACTTGAACCATAAATCATGGTGTTTAAAGTAGCTCACTTGTTCAAGTGATATATGGACAGCCAGTGCCCAGTGTTTCGCAGCAGTGCCCAGTGGGTCCTAGTGTCCATCCTAATGAACAAAATTTTTTTATGAATTCATATTTGTGATGTCGAAAGTCCTTCTAGACCAAAAAAAAACACTTCTTACACGCTAAAGCAAAATGATACAATTTTGTGCATCAAAGGGTTAAATGGGGGAGCCTAGAAAGTGAACCGTACGGCAAACAGGCAGACAACTGCCGTTTGTTGAGTTCATGTCCTCTGGCTCATATGAAAGCCAGCGTTTTATAAAGTGGGGTAACATGAGGAATTTCCAAATAAATTGGTGGAAATAATTTTAATTTTCCACGAAACTCTGTAAACTCTGAGAGGTGGTGCTACGCGGTGCCTAAACATGACACCATAGTACGTATACAAATATCTCCGTCGCTTTCAATGCGGCGTTCAAAAATCGCACAGAAAAATAGGAAATATTGCATTTTATTATCGTTCAGCTGGCGACAAGTTTTTAAACACCCCTTTTCATCTCAAGTACAGTTTAAAGTATGCTGCCGCGCGGCTGACTGTCATGGCTACCAGCATTCGTTTTGGCTGCATACGCAAGACTGTTAGATTTAAAAATAGAAATATTGAATGGCTTAGTGAAAGAAAAATATAATACCAGCAATTGTGGCAGGTGCGTTGCTGGGGAAAAAGAAAAATAGGAACAAAAATTCGGGCCATCTTCACTAATGTGAAACTTGGGAAGATGAAACCTGCGGAGATGAAACCAAGGGGAAGGGGGGGGGGGGGGGACCATGAAAGTGAAACCGTTGGGGCTAGAGGTATACAGTTTTGCTGTAAAAGTCTCGTGTCTTTGAAGCACGAAGCGTTCTTTCGCGAGGCGTTGGAGAACGAGTGTCCCCGGTGTTTTAGTAGCGTGGCTACACGAAACGACGACGACGACAGGAGGGGCCGACAGCTTGAGCCCCTAAGGGGCTTAGCCCCTGAACTTTCGCTTTGAAGTTCCAGGGACCAATTAGGAAAACCGTTTGGGTTCAAGGCGTTTCAAGTGATGACTTTTCATTTGAGACAGACAGCGTATACCACAAAAATGGGTTGTCTCTCCCTGTAATTCCGTGGAAAAAGAGCTGTAGCTTCTTGCTTTGGGGCCTTCTCCGGTAAAATGTTGTTCAACCTTTAATTTCGATTTCGATTCTGACTAGTTATACAATAGTGTGTGACCTGTTTCCATTTTACCTTTTTTATGCCGTGCTTAAAAATAGGCGTTCATCAAAGAAAATACTTCAAATCGGACGACACCCTTAAAAATGTCTAGTTTCTAAAAGTGACTTCGCGGCACATAGAATCTCATAAAACAAAACAGGAGTTGTAATGAACGTGTCACACTTCGGTTCCCCAAATAACCACAGGATTGAACAAGACTTTAGATTTAAGGGCTGTTTTCAGCTTTTTGTTTCAAGACGAGCTTGTACGGCAGTGACTAAACAAGAATGCATCCCACGCTTGTTATCCTCGACCAGCTGAAACCTTTTCATCTGTTAATCTTTAATAAGATCAAAACACGTTCTGGGCTGTGTTAAGCATGCGCAGTTTCATCTTCCTGCCGACTGCGCCAATTGTAGGGCCGCTAGCACAGCCCACTAATAAAATGGCAGCTGCCAGGAGGAAGAAAATAAAAAGGTCTGACAATCACTTGATACATGAAATGTTTCAGGTCGTCATACCTCCTTCTTTTATAGCAAGATTCCAAAACAACAAGAAAGCAATGTCTTTATAAGCATCGCAGTTCTGTCTAGATGGCTGAGCACATCATAAACTCAAACTCACAGCACAGAAGGACAGCTAGCAAAAAAGATGTTGCGGACAGAGCACATCCAAGCTTGAAATTACTCGTCATAAGCAAAACTTCTCCTTGTTCTTGGCCGCTTCAGTAAACAGCACAGCTTATCCACATGTTGGCTCATGCACAAAACGTCGCGCTCAAGACCCTGCTTCAACTTCGGGGAAAATGGCCTCTTCACAAAAGATTACATCAGGGCAACCACGGCGCAGATCTCGAGCGAACGCGCAAGCAACGAAATATATGTGCAGCGCACGTTTTCAAAGAAACCGACCCGCGCGAAGATCTTGCGCAGAACGCCGAAGAAAACAAAGCAAGAATTCCCACGGCACGCGGACTGTCCCCTTCGAGTTCTTTGTCGGGGCTCAACCTAGAGAAAATCGCCTTCGCCGAGAGTCTTGTGGTCATGGTACGAAAATACGAACAACGAGAGCAACAACACCAGCGACGAAAAGACAAAAAGGGAGAAAGTGTCGGCAGTGCACGCTCGTGGAGGAAGAGCACGTCTTGTTGCCATGGCAACCGAATGTAGTAAGCTCGTGAGCGTGCTTCCACGGCTTGTGGTTCCTCCGTGCCTCCGCGGGAGCTCGGCCGACCGCGGTGCCGACATAGTTTTCGAATCAGGCGCCGCCATTTCCTGACTGACGTGCGCGCTGGGCATGGAAGAATGGCTGTGAATAGCATAGCCGTGAATGTGCACAACGGCAGAAGAACGGCTTCAGATCTCGCGCCGTTCGCGAGACTTGTTCGGCAAGCCTAATGAAAGTGACAGCCGTCGTCGGGATCTTTGTCTGAACTGTCTGCAAAATTTGACAGACAACGGCGTGGTTTCGCTGGAAATCGATTGGTGCATTTGCGAGATCACGTTGAGAACTGCGTCGTAGTTCCGTGCGAGCTCCGGTACTCCATATCATTGAAGGGATAGTTTGGTGAGAGTTGCGCAATTAAGAGTACGGAAGAAAGTGAAATAAACATGATAGGCCTTTTCTTCATGAGTTGATAATAGAAAAAAAAATTTTTGACCGCCCACGGGCCAGTTATATGTCCGTCTAGAACATAACTGAAATCATGGACAAAAAGAACAAACTCCCGAGCAGTTACAAGTTTATCAATCGCACAAACTGTTGTTTCATCGCAATGTTGTCGAATAATTCGTGCTATGAAGTTATGTATAATGTGGTGAAATTTGAAAAGCTGCTTATTTCCAGCGAGCCATTCGGCGGGACTCGTGACATCACCCGTGAAGGCGCATGCTCCTACGCCTAGAGAAGCAATATATATATATATATATATATATATATATATATATTATATATATATATATATATATATATATATATATATATATATATATATATATTTATATATATATAGAGAGAGAGAGAGAGAGAGAGAGAGGGGATTGGCAGTCAAGAATGCCAAGGAAAGCAAAGGGGAGGATGCGGTGGTTGGCCATTGAAACAGATAAAGAATTTTTGGAAGAAAGAAAGTGGACAAAAAATGCCCGCCGGGTGGGGTCCGAACCCACGACCTCCAGAATACGCGTCTGGTGCGATGACCACTACGCTACCGGCGGGTTGTTTTTCCCCTCCACTTTCTCGGGTATTTACGTTAAGGAATTTTTTGTCTGCACTTTAGGGTGGTAGCCAGCGCCACTCGGACTACTCGGGGTGAAGGGGACCTTCTTTTTTTACCCCCGGACCGTGACTCGAGTGTCTACGACATGTCAAGAGTGGTCGACCAGCGTTGAACCCCTTTAAGCTACCTATGGCACCAAGACTGCCCGAACAGAGACCCTGTAAAACCACACGGGTGCGGTGCCTGCACGCAGAGTTAATTTTACTCCTTTAACATTTCACGCGTGCCTCATCATTCACGCAAGTGGACCAAGTAAACAGAAATAAGCGCAAAAAGTGAGTTCATTTGACAGCTTTCGATGAGCGAACTTATGGAACGGAAGAAAAAGGTATTCTGTGCGCCTGGCGGACTCGTCCTTTGCGAAAACGTCGTTAAAATGGCATGCGAGTTACTGCCTACTCGGCGCTCTTCGCGATGTGTTGAAATGGGTTTTAATCCTTGAGCGCTTTACAAATAGGAAAGCGGGATGTTTCGGTGAGTATTGCGTGCACCGCACGCATTAAGGTGTCCGAAACGGTGGCCGGCGAATTATTTACGTTCATGCAGCCGAGAAAAATCTTTCCACTGCTTCTCCCGGGAACGAGAAGGAGGGGGAGGAGGGGAGAAGGAGGAGGAAAAACTTTATTCGACTGAAGAGCTGGTAGGTGGGCGGAGACACTAGTTCAGGATTCCGTTGGTCCTACCCGCCGTCTTCGCCCTTTCGAGACAGTTGGTCAATGTTTGTTGGGGCGGAAGCGAAGTGGAAAATCGGACTCATTGTTAGGCCTAGTTATCGTTAGAATGTTGTTTTACTGGTTGAAAATGGCTTCCGTCCTTCATCATATTACTTGACGCAAAGCACGAAATCTCTGCACTGCAGAATGAACATAATAGGTCTTCTAACTGCTACTAGGCTGCTGCTCAGACTGTTTTGTAAGTACACTGTTGTTTTTATTATTCATATTTTATTTTAACATCCCTTTTGCCTTGTTTATTCCGACAGGATATGACCTTTCATTTTAAATGCGAAGTGATGGGGTAACGTGGAATAAGCAGCACGAGGACGCGGGTTCGATTCCCGGCTGCGGCGGCCGCTTTTCTGATGGAGGCGAAAAGCAAAAACGCCGGTGTGTACGAGGTTTCGGCGCACGTTAAAGATGCCCAGGTGGTCAAAATTAATGCGGAGCTCTCCCCTCCGGCGCGCCCCATCGCCTGCGTTGCGTCGGCGTGTTAAACCCTACCATCAATCAACACGGAATAAGCAAAGGGCAGGTTAAATGCCACCGCGTAACTTTTGGTAGAAGGGTAGGAACAAAGACCAGCGCAACCAGCTTCTAAAACAGAAAAGAAAATATTGCGAATGGAAAGGGGCTGTCGCAGCTGAGCAGGGAGTGAAGATTAGCTCTTTTTAGCTGCTCTTAGTGAAGGAGGACGAGTAGAATTTCGTTTAGAAAGGAGATCTTCTATTGTTCTTTTAATGAAATAAATTTTCACCTTCACTTTGAGATCGCTAGGCCCGATGGGAAGGGGAGTTTTACGGGGTGGGCATGAGGTGTGGGGGTGGCTTGGAACGACTAGAGCTTGATAAGTGTCCTAAAGGGACAGACAACCGTTTTTTGTCGAGTATAAGTTCTGTATCTCAAATGAAAGGGCATCAAATAAACACCTTAACCCGAACGGTTTTGCTGATAGCGCAATCTAGAACTTTTTAAATCGAAATCTTTATATCTACCAGCAATACGTGTCCCTCCAAAAGGAATGCTGGCCACCATTACAGTGAACCGTGAGGCAACATACTTTTAACTGCACGGGAGATAGCAAAAGAGGTAACTAAAAAACTTGTCACCAGCTAAAACAACAATAATGTGCAAACTTTCATATTCCTTCATGGAGTTTTTGAAACACGCGTTCGAATCGACGGAATTGTTTGGACGCGTAAGGTCGTGTCAAGTTTCAGCACCACCTTTCAGACTTCAGAAATTTTAGTGCAAATTAAAATTATTTCCGCCGGTTTTTATATAAAATTCCTCGCAGTCACCCCAGCATATAAAACGCTGGTTTTCATGTGAGCCAGACGACATGCACTCCACAAAAACCGGTTGTCTGTCCTTTTAAGAAGCGTCATTGGGAGAAGCCATGGATACGAGAAAACTGAGAACGTTTGTATGGCGTGCTATTGTTCAACGAGTCCGGTACAAACCTACAAAGAACGCCATAGTCACCCTACTATGAAAACCCCGTCATTGGGTTATGGATGCCCTGAAGAGAAAATACAACTTCGCTCAGTTTGAAAGAACTGGCCTTTGTTAACATACCCGGTTCCCTTCCAGCCACGAGAGACGCTTTTTTGTTACCGAAAGAAACACGCAAGAAATATTTTAAAACGTTCAAATTTCGCGCCACAGCGACGCAATATGGGCAGGAGCAATACGGGAAGGATTGACGTAGTACGGGCCAGCACTGTTGTGCTGGCTGCACGTTAGAGCTGGAGGCATACGAATAAATGGAGCTAGAGGACCCACTACAATCACCCAGTGATTTTTCTTGGCCGTAGCTTCGGCGGGGGACCGTGAATTGCAGAAACAAGATTCTGTGACGTCATAGAAAAATCGTTGGAAAGTGGCGAGGGAATCGCCAGTGCTTTGTATGGTTTCTTTATTACATCGATTATTTCTCCCAATTTGGCGATAAAATTGGTATCATTGTCATCTTGACAAAGCAGCTTGTTTAATGAACTGAACCTCTACTTCGTTCTCATGGTAACTTTAAAGAGGATTGATTGATTGATTGATTGATTGATTGATTGATTGATTGATTGATTGATTGATTGATTGATTGATTGATTGATTGATTGATTGATTGCAGCGTTTTAACGCACCGACGCAACGCAGGCGATGAGGCGCACCGCAGTGGAGGGCTCCGGATTAATTTCGACCGCCTGAGGATCTTTAATGTGCGCCTAAATCTCGAACAGACGGGCGTTTTTGCTTTTCGCCTCCATCAGAAAAGTGGTCGCCACGGCCGGGATTTCAACCCGCGTCCTCATGCTCAGCAGCACGACGCCTTAGCCACTGAGCCACCATGGCGGGTGGCCGTGAATTGCGTAAACAAGGTTCTCTGGGGACTAGAAAAGGGCGGTGGAGTCGCTAGTGCTTTGTATGTTTTCTGTATCATATTGATTATTTATGCAAATTCGGCGATAAAATTTGTATCGTTGTTATCTTGACAAAGCAGTGTTATTAATAAACCGAACCTGTACTTCCTTCTCACGGTCACGTTATTTGTATGTCTATATAGCATTGCGTTGATTTCTTCTTGCTCCTCTTTAAGAGGAGCAAGAAGAAATCAACGTAATGCTATATAGACATACAAATAACGTCTTCTTCATCCTAGACACAATGAGAAGGGGACGACTATAACAAATGTGCAGCGGTGATCTCAACCACGAGAAAGCAATTCGCCGTAGAAACAGTGCCGGCTGGGTTGCCTTCGCCAATCACTCTCAAATACGTAACATTAGTCTACCTGTGTCATTGACAACAAGGATATACATTCAAGTAACCCGTAGTGCCAATGATGACTTACTGGGCACTAGCACTACGCCTTACGGGTATTCTCACGCATTATGAGCCGGCAATATACCATGTGTGAGCTACAAAATGTGTCCCGCGTGTCTACAATAATTCGCGCGCGAAATATGCTAATCCAAAGCTCGAAAGCAAGTAAAAACGATCATCGCATGGCTAAAGGGTGAAAAGAGATGTAACACCTAAGGGTGGTCATTACGGGCGTCATTTGCGATGCCAGCTAGGCGCCGGCACGTGCTTTCTTGACTCCACCTAGGTCACGAGGCCGAGCAATAAATTTTCACAGCGTCGTGCGGAGCGTCGCACCCTGTCAAATGTTTCCAGCTTAAAGGTCAATCGAGCTACCGCATCTTTCGGTGTATATGTTGCAGCAGTGCATAGGTGCCCCCTGCCACATAGCAGTCGTCTTTACGAAAAGAATTGCAGCTGAGTCACTCCTTCGTGCTAGTTGGACTCCCTGGTAAAGAATGTTTTCTTCTAAAATTTTGTATATCAGTGACATTTTATCAATGATATGAAAAAAGTGCGACTTACATGCGGGAAAGTGCGGTAAATGTGCTTCGTTTATGACCGCAATACTACAACTCATTAGAAGGCAGGAATAACTCTGAAGAAAGACCTGATATAAGACGGGTAGTTCGAGCATCGACTCTGCCACGACAGCTTCGTATTTCGTTCCAACGTTCTGTTTTCAGCTAATTTGACCAACATTTGGTAAGTGATTGTCCGAGGATGTGTGGTATGAGTTACAGGTCAGCGGTAGCGACTTTTGCTGAGGCCGATGAAAGAATGGCTCTAGGTAAATGCGGCTAGAGCCCTTCAAAAATGCACTCTAAAAAGTCCCCGTAAGTCATCTTCACCTCGATGCTCCAGAATGACCAATTGAAGTGACCAAGTTTGCAAGTTCGGCGTATGACGAAGCCCAACATAAGGGTTGACTGAAAAAGGTGCATGTGCGCGGGGACAACACGCAAGGCGTGAATGGCGTTCTGCATTGCGCAATGTATGCCTGCGCAGATCCCCTTTTTCATTTAAAATTGAATGTTCGGCCACGTAATTCTTCGAATTTGCAAACTTGGTCACTTCGACTGGTCATTCGGGAGCATTGTGGTGGAGACGCCCTACGGGGACTTAGAGCGTGATCGGCCCATCTTCCTGCCTCGTGTCGTTATTAACGTCTGATAGTTGTTGATTCTTATGCAGTGTATGCGAACTTCTTCTCAAGACGGGTGGAAGACGTGTGCCGAACAAAGACGTTTAGAGGGGGTGACATTGAAGGGAATTTGTTAAAGTCTTGCTAACAGCGACGATGTTTAGCAATTCGTTGATTCCGACGTTTAACGACGCTCAGTATAACAGTATTAAGAAAACAAACCACCGGCAACGGCAGGATTCCAACCTGCGTCTGGTAGATCAACGGAGTTATAAAGTCAGTCGTTTTACCCACTCGGCTACGATCGCGAATTAGTACCGAGAGTCAAACGGCCTACTCACTCAGCTGTGAATGTAGGGAAAAGAATTACGCCACCTGCTCGACACAGAACACGTAACAAGGTACACGTGCACCTGCGGGCGCCTAGTTTACGCGTGCGCGTTCCGTTCGTTCGCTGTGATTCTTCGATCTGCTAGCGTACAGCTTCGTTTCCTCCAAGTCCTACGCGTTAGTGTGAGCGTCCTTCATTTTTTAAATGCAGAGCATTTCTTTAACTCACATGTAGCGTCCGCTGTCCGTCCGCAACAGCCGCTACCCTCCTCGCTCTCAACAAGAGGTCCGCACCCCTCCCCCTACACTATATAAAAAAATAATGCTTACCGGCACCTGGTTTCGATCCCACGACCCTGCAGGCGGAACGCAAGGTACATGGTGCTCTACCCACTGGGCCACAAAGCCGACACAGAATGGAAGGCTACGTACGCGCCTTATATCCTTGACTCATTCAAACTACGTCAAGAAGCTGCTGATACAACGCATTCACTACCTGTGGGCGGAACGCGAGGTACATGGTGCTCTTCCCACTGCGCCACAAAACCGACACAGAATGAAAGGCTACGAACGCGCCTTATATCCTTGACTCATTCAAACTACGTTAAGAAGCTGCTGATACAACGCATTCACTACCACCAACTCCCCAAACACTAAACGTTAACGCAATACACCCACCCCCTATGCGACGCATTTACTCGAGTCCCCCTCGCGGGGAGATGCGCCCACTTTTTTTGTTCACGCGTTGTGCAGTTTAGGCCATGTAATTACGTATTTGACTATTTAGAGGGAGTCTCAGCCCTTAGTTTACCATGGGCCGTCAGCGGCGGACTTATCAACTACCGCAAGAACGCAGCATTGCTTTGGAATGTGTTTTTATGTTATTTCAGCCATTTAAGGTTTAGTTTTCATTCATTACCTAGTGCGTATTGAATTTCCATTCGACCATGCCCAGTTGTAAGTTGCGTTTGGCCGTAGTCCGCTAAACTTCGTCTACGCCAGGAACCCTGTCGGGGTTCTACAACATGAACTTCGCAAATAACAAGCACCGCAAAACTGGCGACGATGCCATTACGCTGTCCTGTGCCGCAAAACAACATTTTTAACAAAAAAGTCAGCCCAGGTAGTCACTCTTGAAGCTGGTATACGTTCGCTTGTTACAGCACGACAGCTTTGGGATTCGAATCAAGGTAAGCTCTGCGCTGGCCTCGACCGGTGTGACCCGCAAGTACTCCCCTCGGAATAACCCACGGTACCTATAGTACAGACAAATAAAGAAATCAAAAGGGAAAAAAAAAAGTGGTAATGTCGTTCGCGACCGTTTCTCCAAATTAACCCGGGGAGCAGTGGCACTCCTGCGCTATAGTGTGGTCTCCTACCCAGCCCCGCTCGGGGAGCCTTTAAATAATAAAGGGAAGTCCACAGCGCGGTGCCCGGTGAGATGTTCGATTCTCGATTCAGCGCTGGTCGGTCCAGCCCCGCTCCCTTCTTCTCGGGCCGTTGTCGCGTCCGCCCTTTTTTCTCCTTGTTCTTTTGTTTCCCCACACGGCGTCGTCACCGCGGTGGGGGCCCCGCCTCGGGTCGAGACCCGAGATTCCATTTTCGAGTCGGTCTGCATCGCTTTGAGGTGGAATGGCCCATTTTCTCACTCGCAAGCTCCGTTTCAAATCTCCCGCCGCGGAATAAACGCGCTACAGACTGGGGGACAGGATCGTTGTGTTCGGTTCTTATTGAAGTTGTCGCTACTCTCTTGTCGTTCCCGCTTACTTCTTTCGATAGAAGGGAGCTTTGTGAAATATAAACCGATTTCTCGAGGAAATCTGCCTATGGGGAGGAATTCCCCCTTTTGGTTGTGCGCTGAAGATGAAGGCGCTATTTGTAGCGATGTTGTGTAGGTAGTGGAATAGATAGCTCGTCTCCCGAAGTACTCGTTTCAATTCTGTTGCTTTTGCCAAAAAAAGAGTTTATAGCCCCGGTGGTATCCTCAGAGTAAGCGGCCAAGAATTGGAGGTAAGTGGTGCGCTCCAAGGTTGTTCCTCGAGATTTGTATGGCGATAGCTACCGTGCGTAGGTTTTCCACGCGCAGGCATGCTTCCGTGAAGTTGGGTAGTACCGGAAATATCTTTACCCAGAGAATATATATATACATATATATATAGCGAATCAGAATAGGAAATGAGTAACACAGAAATAAGGGTTGGTAGTCAAGAAAACCTCGGAAAGCAAAGGGGAGGTTGTGGTAGGTCATTGAAACAGATAAAGAATTTGGAAAGACAGAACGAAAGTGGAGAAAAAATGCCCGCCGGGTGGGATTCCAACCCACGACCTTTAGAATGCGCGTCTGGTGCGATGAACACTATGCTACCGGCGGAGCTATTTTCCCCTCAACTTTCTGTGGTATTTATGTTGAGGTATTTTTGTTTCCTACGCTTGGGAGTGTGAGCCAGCGCCACCTGGACTACTCGGGGTGAAGGGGACCTTCTTTTTAACCCCGGGGCCTTAACTCGAGTGTCTACGATATATTAATATATATATATATATATATATATATATATATATATATATATATATATATATATATATATATATATATATATATATATATATATATATATATATATATATATATATATATATATAACCATACATATTGTCGCCGGACAAAGAAGTAGCTCGCAATCATCAGTAGTATTTCTGGCAACAGTGATAACCGCAGAAGTCGAACGCACGGGCTGCGAATGCTACTAATGCAAAACGCGAAAGGCGGAGTAACATTATCAAAGTTTATTAGTTATCTTGCAATAGATATACCACTTCAAGTAATTCTGGGTGTACTAGGGCGAATGAAGAATTATTAGAAAGCTGTTGCTTTATCGATTCAATGGGATCAATGGGAGAGGCCTTTGCCCTGCATTGGGCGTAGATGAGGTGGTGATGATTATGCTTTATCGATGCCTCTTACATATAGTTTAACCCCTGCGAATGTGTGCGAAGTCGTAAGCGTGTCGTGTATGATGTTTTAAGCAGTAACGATGGGGAGAAGACGCAAAGTCTTTTGTATGCATTTTTGATATTGTCTGGTTTAGACAGCAAAAGTCGCTTTGAATGCGGGGGTGACTAATGCTGCACGCGACGGCAATATTTCATGATGTGTAAAAGAGTCATCCATGTTAACTTGCTCTGAGAGCATGTGCATAGGAAAAAAATGTCTGACAATAAGCGCCGCCGACCAGCGGAACTTTAAGGCGCAGGAAAGATCTTTTCGCATAGAATACACAAACAAAGCGTATTCCAAACGTATCCTTAACGAAGGCTCAGAGGGAAACACCCCCAGTTTATGTAATTTAACTGGAGTTCTCCCCTTCCAACGGGACGTCAGGAGCGATAAAACGGTTCGTTGATTATGCCTGAAACGAGGCACAAATGATGTTAAGGCTCAACGTCTGGCCATATGGACGAAGAAACAACAACTGTGACACGGTGCGTCTGGGAGTCCCGCGGACGACGATGCACTAGTGAGATTAGGAAATTGTGACGGTGTAAACAAACTCCCCAGTTGACTCTCTTTTTTTGTGGACTGTTATTTTTTTGTGCAAGTAATGTGGTGCGTTCTCACAGAAATACTCTTAACGTCGAAGCTGGTAGTAATCGGGAACACCGCTTTTTTCTGCGCTGTCGTTTTGTCGAGGCAGTTAAGGAATAATACATTTGAATATAATACCTTTGCGTTTAGCACCCGAGAGGTAAAAAAAATAATTATCGCAAGTATTGAGAAGCGCACAAAATTAAATTATAGGTCTCAGCTCTGGGGCATGCCCGAGCAATAGCCTAGACTGCAGATTCAAGTATGTTAAGTCATACACCTATTAGGTTAGGCCCCAAGATGGACACAGGATGTTCACTGACGTGATTGCACAACGTATCGTTAACTGCGATTGTAGCTGCTTCGTCTTCATAATTTTTTTCCGCATTTACCGTTGAAGATTGAACCTCGCCGTTTGCGAAATGTTCCATTTAATAAATGGCTTCACTAGAGCTCCGAGTGAAGCGCCTTGGGCCGAATACACGTGTATATTTTTCGGAATCGTTAACGCTATCAGCGCTCTCCTTACCTTTGTCGCTGCCCGAAAACGGTTTTACTTATTCGAATCCTGTGTAAATGGCCGAATAAAGTTTCCTGCCCTATTTAATGTGTTCCATGGTTTCGACTTGTTCTTGTATATTTGGTTTTTCAGCAAATGGGACCACTGGCGGCAGTTGAAAGTCGAGCCAGCTGCCTGATAGGCAAGCCATCTTTACGACGTTGGATGGTTCCTCTGTTCTTGCTGCACATGAACTTAAGAGCTATACGAAACTAGTTTTTCTTATTGCATTAGCGCATAACACTTACGCTTGTTTTATAGCTGCATTTTTTCGACTGCACGTTTCCTCTATTATAGGTTTCAGTGGAAAAAAAAATGATTAACTGGGCAACTGTTTTGTGACCGAGGCAAGCGACATTTAAATAATTAGGAAGGCGTCCCAAAGGCATCCTATCACGCGTTCCTCGTTCCCTTATTTTATTCTTGTGTTTTTGTGAGTTCCCACTGGCTCACTCATATAGCTTTACTCATTTGCCCATTTCAGCATTGTCTTAGTTGCGTTAAATTGGCTGTGTAGCGTTATTTTATTTTGTTTCATGATGTTCATAACTAAGCCTGCCGAGCTTTCTTCATGCTGATGATGAATATGCTCTAGCCGTTTTCCTCTAGGGTAACTGAAAAAAAATGGTGTCGCCACTAAATCTCGAATTGCTGTGTTTTTCCCTGTTAACTTGAACCCATCACACTTCTCAATTTTCCTATACGGTTCCTTGAAGAGCAAGTCGTAAATACGTTCGAAGACGTTGTGCTTCCGTTTGTATAAGAACTATAATTTTAACTCGGTATTCCTTCGACGTGTAATGATTCGCGTTAGGATACTGACACATTCTCCTGCAGCCACACTAAGTCTCCTTAATGCCAAGCTTCCATAATGCTCCGTAAACTTCAGTCGTTTGAAGTAAGCGAAACAATTTTTTTATCCTTTTATATAGTATAAAATCTTCTTACCAGCAGAACTGTTAACCCCCGTGCCACACCCGTTATCTACAGCCTTTTAGCATGCGCTGTTATGACCTTAGGTAGAACTGGTCGGCGTAACACTGCAAGAGATTGCTACACTACTTCACGTTTCACGTAACCAATAAGGTTATTGGAGCGAATCAGAACCAGACACAGACGTCGCAGCCAATTTTCGTCTTCAAATTTCTGCAAGCTCTCAAGCCTAGCAACAACTACCAGAAATTTTACTGACGCCGTTTGTTGCATCTCTTTTGGTTGATTGATTATAAGGCTTAACACGCCGACGCAACGCAGGCGATGAGGCGCGCCGTAGTGGAGGGCTGAGGATTAATTTTGACCACCTGGGGATCTCTAACGTGCGCCACTTTTTGCATCTCTTTTAGAATATAGTGTTAACATAGTTCATAGTAATAATAGGCGCACTGTAGGAACGTTCATATCATTGGAAAACGTCGCTGAGAAAGATGTTGCGCTTGTCTATGTGTCCTTCTTTCGTCTCTTGTGTACTTTTTACGCTTTACTCGTTACGTATGGAATACCAACTTGCCCAGGAGCCCGTGGACGTTAATCAGATGTGGCATGCAACTTTTACAAATAGAAAGCGCAATAACAAATTCAAAGAACAGGCCGAGTGGGATGTTGTTCTGGCTCAATTTTCAGGAAGAAAAGTGGAGCCGCATTGGGCATATTACAAGAAGAAAGCGCAGAAGGTAAATGGTTGGAGTGATGCTCTGGCTACGAGTGATTATGAAAGAAAAGTCGAGCTGAATACACAGTGGAGTAATAAGATTAGAAAAAAAAGCACTATAGAGACGGTTTTTCTTTCCCTAACACAAAATATTGCGTGACAGCAGCGTAGATCACTCCTTATAATGCATTGTTCAATTCTCCACTGCGTTCACGTTGAACTCTAAAGATGTAGCCCTTTGGTCGGCTTAACAGGTTAGCGTAAAGGTTGTAGGGACTCAGCCTCTACGTGCGCCCGCGAATGGTGATTACAGTGCAGCGAGCGCGCGTCGGACAGAGGTAGTGACGTCAGGGCGTCATGTGCCTGTGCGTGCGTGTGCGATAAACAGTTAGCGGACAATGGAACACGTGTGGTGCGTACCAAGCCCGGAACATGCGCACAACGGCCACGTCCGGCATAAAGACTGCGTTCACGGGTGCGCCAGGGAGGAGTTGGACGGAACAGCTCGGCGGCAGCAGAACCACGATGGGAGCAGTAAGGGGCAGACAACCGGACCGACGACCCTTGGCCAGCTCGGACTAACCAGCATTTGTGGTGGGCGCACACGGAGTGGCTTGGTACCAGGACTCGGACGTTGTCGTAAGTGTAGAGCGAAGCGTTGTATTATGTTTCTGCACAGTCGGTGCAGTGGGTTTTTACAGTGTCGCGTTGTTTACATGACTGTATGTGTTGCGAGCTGCTGTTTCTGCTCATGTCATTTTTCGTTTGCCGTTCCGGAATAAACCGGTGATTTCTGTTTCTTTCGTGTCGGCGTCACTTCGTCGGGCGGGGTCAGGGTCGCGAACCCTTCGGACATGAATCCTTCAAGGTTAATGGGAATACCTCAGTAACCTCAGATTTGCTGATGACGTTGCCTTGCTAAGTAACTCGGGGGCCGAATTGCTAAGCATGATTACCGCACTGGACAAGTAGAGTAGAATCGTGGGCTTGCAAATTATGGTGAAAACTACATTAATGCTCAATAGCCTCGGGAGAGCACAGCGGTTTGAGATAGGTGGCGAGGCAGTGAAAGTTGTAAGCGAATATATCTACTTAGGACAAATTGTGACCCCGGATACCAACCATGAGGCAGAGATAATTAGAATGATAAGAATGGGGTGGAGGGCATTTGGCAGGCATTCTAAGATAATGAATGGGAGCCTACCATTGCCACTGAAGAAGAAAGTGTATAACAGCTGCATCTTACCGGTACTCACCTACGGGGCAGAAACTTGGAGGCTCACTAAGAGGGTTCAACTTAAATTGAGAACGACTCAGAGGGCAATCGAGCGGAAAATGATAGGTGTAACATTAAGGGACAAGAAGAGAGCGGAGTGGGTCAGGGAACAAACGCTTGTTAAGGACATACTAGTAGAAATTAAGAAGAAATGGACGTGGGAAGGGCATGTAATGCGCAGGCAAGATAACCGTTGCTCACTAAGGGTAACAGAGTGGATCCCTAGAGAAGGCAAGCATGGCGGGGGGCAGCAGAAGGTTAGATGGGCGGATGAGATCAAGAAGTTTGCGGAGATAGATTGGTCGCCGTTAGCACAGGACCGGCATAACTGGAACTCTAACGGAGAGGCCTTTGCACTGCAGTAGGCGTAGACAGGTGGCCCGCTGGCCCGCTTATTGTTGGTAGGTTGGGTGAGGATTGGGGGTACGGGGTGGTATACGCTCAAAGTAATTTATTGATTGATTCGTTGATCGTCAGGTGCGTGCCTCAGCATGCGCCAATCTGCATTTGTCACCGTTACAAAGAAAACCATTCGAAAAAAACCTTGATTATTAGCCAAAGTATAAGAGAAAACCGTTCGACTGCATTCCCATTCATCTGCATTAGTTCTCAGCAAAAATGTTCTCTACAAAACCCTTCGTTGTTGGGGCAAGGACTAAATACCCCAAACGTATTTTCAGCAGTCCCGCACAACCAAAGACATTGACACAACTATCGTTCTTCGGCGCACTTGTGTTCTTTGGCCTACTTCTTCAAGCAGCCCTTGCGCCAAATAAACAGCTCAGAACATGGTACCCGAGAACTCGCGTCTCCTCAAGCACTACCCAACGGCAAACGAAGCCACAGCAATTTCTACCAAGAAGGGAACGCACGGAACACTTCGTTGCACGGACGGGGAGAGGCGAACGTCGAGGCGGCCGTTAAGGAAGACGCGCTGAAACGTCCGGCCCGTAATTAATAATGACGCCGTGCTAAGCCCCCAGGATGAATTAGGGCGGCCGTTCCGTAAGGCGCAGGTGTTCCCGACGATTAGGTGCCGCCGTGCGGGCCTCGACGGCGTCCCCGGCAGGGCAGTGCCGTCGGAAGAACAAGCCTATTTGCGGAGCCTTCCTTTCCTACCGCTGGTCGAAGAAGCCGCGGTTGGCGGACACACCTTCTAGGCTCGAAAGGCCTGCGAGTGATCTTTTCGGCGCAGTTTTTGAAACACCGAATGTGAAAGTTGCTTACCAAGTTCACCATAAAATCAATGTGTACAGTGCCCGCAAAAGTAATTTGAACGCGTTATAGCCAATATAGAAGGATTTCTCCTTCTGGAGGGGGTCTGGATTCATTCCTGGCCGTTTGAGGGAACACTCAAAATTAAAATTAACTTCACGTAAACCGGCAATGTCTGCAGTCAAAACACTTGGGTAAAGATTTTGTTATATTGTTCCAGTTACTTCTGGCGTCACCTGTACGTACATACGTCTACGTATACGTACCTCCGGGAAGCTAAGAGAGAGACTAAAGGACGAGGAGCAAGGAAAAATCTGGCCTGCATTAGAGTGCGGAAGTTTCACAATGTAAGTTTCAATTCACATCGGGGATTTATTTTAAGTGGCCCCCTATCGGAGGAGAGGTTTGTCCTTTGGTGTATTTTCATTATTGGGGTGTGAGTGGGAGAAAGGGGGAGACTTCATCATGTCCTGAGGTGCCGATGACGATGTCCTCCTGGACAATAATGTACCGAAGGGGATGTCCTTTTGGTGCGTGAAGGAGATTTCCCTAAATTGTACACACGTAGGACATAGGCATAACCAATGAGAGGAAGAAGAGGCGGTGGCGACAAGGCATTAGAAAAGCAGCTACAGACAACTCTATACTGCAATCGAATGCCAGGTCCTTATATCCCATTTCTTTATGAAAAAAAGGAAAAATTGACACTGCACTTATTCTTCTTCGGTTGTCCGACAACCTCTTCCTCGTCGTAGGGCGGCTCTTTTATAACAGTGAAGCTGTTTAGCAAAGCGTAACTTTTCGTGTCCGCAGGTAAAAATACCAAAAAAATTTCCGAGCCAACGCTCGTGACCACGGGACTGGCGGCGACCGCCCGGCAGTTACGAAAGCCAAGAAAATGCCTAGCGCTCACGTGGGCGTGCCTCACGACGACCACCCAGCGCCCCCAGGGCATGTTTGTCAAGCTAAGAATACCCAGTTAGACAGATTGGCCAAGACTGACAAAAAAAAAAAAAAAACGAAAAACGCCAGCGTTCGCCGTAATCGTGAAAGCACTTGCTCGGAACGACAAAGACACGTCATAGCGTAAGCCTCTCCAAGGTGACGTCCAATGATTATCACTTCTAAAACAACGCAAGACGCTCACAGTTATAGGAACAATGATGGAGTAAAGGTCGTTGCGGCAGCGAAGAAGAAGCAAATCGGCTGCAATCGTGGACTTAAACCTTCGTGATGGTCGTGAAGATTGCGCACAGCCTCGCTACCTTCAAGATTTACTCGTTAGTGTGAGCGTCCTTCATTTTTCGTCTTGTTGTCGTCGCGGAAAGCGAAAGTAATTACACTCAAATTGAGACAAATGTTCAGGCTTCCGCTGCCTAGAGACAGAAGTTTAGGCTTCCGTCCTCAAGAGTAGACGTGCTAACACCCGCTGTGCAGCGAGAGACAGAGATGATGTACTTATAACGTCTGTAGTCCGAGTGTCTTGCGTAAACGGAGGGAGGGGGTGAAGGGCGAGGTCTGCAGCCACCATGCCGTCTGGAAAGCGTGAAGAGTCCGGTGTTAAAAAAAATTACACCATCTTCCCGTAGATGAACCCTGAATAGTATGCGAAGCAGCCATGGGGTCGGCTGAAGTTCCCATTAGTTTTGAGTTCGTCGTTTCCGTTGACGTTCGGCTTCACGTGCCTTCGTTGTATTAGTAGCTTCTTGACGTAGTTTGGATGAGTGAAGGACACAAGGCGCGTTCGTAGCACATGCTTCTGTCTCGGTTTGTAGCGCAGTGGGAAGAGCGCCACGTACCTCCCGTTGCGGCCAGAGAGTCGTGGGATCGAAACCGGGAGCCGCCTAACTATTTTTTTTTTATAGTGGACTGCGCTGACGTCCGCCCAAACACTGACGGGGCTGAAGAGACGGGCATGCGCAGGAGCGTGCGGACGGCGGACAACGACAACGAGGGAGTGAGGGACACAGCCCCGAGCATGAGATGCTTCGCATCTAAAAGTCCCTGAATTCGCTGCCCGAGAAGTGGCAGCGCTATACGCTGGGCGTCTCTCTTAATGCAGCAATGACGCTGCCCTAGATGTGCGGGATATTTGAAGGCAGAGGGAGTGGGGGAGGGAGTGCGGGAAGCATAGACGCCAAATGGAATCCACGATATGTGTGCACTTTATTTGAGTAGCTACCACAGTCTTGGCAGGGCCCTCTACCTCTGGAGTTTCGGACGTGGAGCTCTAATAAAAATAATAATTCGGCCTTCTGTTGCCATTTGTATGTGCTTCGCTCCGTGACGTCTCCTGTCCTCTGCTTCGTTACTGTTCAGATGTTCAGCACTGTTCAGCACTGGCCCTTCCCTTCGTTGCATGGTCATGCCCTCGGCTTGTTTTGGGTTGTAATTCTTCCAAAACGTGGCCACTACGTAGTGAATCTAGCCTTGTGACAGTTACGAGAAGCAACAAATAAAATTTAGCGTTGTATGTGCACACAAAGGCCGCACACTGTCACCTAAATACCTAATCCAGAGTTTACAATGCCCCCAGAATAACAGCGCCCATTTCTTCAGCTAAAATGTCCAACGTATCTCTCTGGACTCATAATCCATCATGTAATCGAGGATGACAGCTCTTACACAGCTTCAACCCATCTTCACGACTGGAAAACAAGCGTATAAAGGCCGCAAAGCGCACTTGCCTAATCTCTGTTAAACTATAATTTTAATGCTTGGTTGAGTTGGGGTTCCATATTCTTGATTTCACAGCGCACACAACAAACAAGGAGGATAGGGGAGCGGGAGAGCGAAAGAGCAGTATTACTTTGATGAAACCACTGCTAACAATTTTTAATGATTGCTTGAAGCCCCTAGCAGTAACCCACGAACTACCCAACGCAGGATGTATCGGGTTTCTCGATCTTAACCTTTCTTTTAATCGCAAGCACATTTTTTGGAAGTACGAACCTCGAGGCAAGAAGTCGCTCCTTGCGTATGACTCCGCATTCCAAACTACTTGAAAGAGGAATTGCTAATCTGTGCCTTAAAGGATCCATGAAGACAAAACACAAGTTTGGTTCATTCGAAAGGTTCCCTCGTTAGAATCATACTGACACCACTTTTAACGTACTCTTCGCTCAAATAAGCTATATAATTAGCGAAAATGGGAATGGCCTGCGATCCACTAGCTCATTTCCCGCCACAGAACCTATGATGCCCAGCTCTGCGATTGGCTGAAGCCGGCAAAAACAAACACAATTTAGGCAGAGCTTATAAGCTTGCCGAACGAGCTATTTCCGCCTAAATGCACTGCATATCCATTTTACAGCAGTAAGAATGGTGCGGTAAACAAGAGAAGTTACGAAAATACACGTAAACATAAAAGCACCAATGCGCACTACTGTTGGTACTGGGCGCCCTATGCTTGTTTTAGCTGCTCAGCAGTCCGACGCTTTGGAGTTGTCGTATACGACGCTGGCCGATTGGCGTAAGCGACGTTGCCTTACGTGACCCTGTTTGCCAAGCAAAGCCCATGTTTCACGAAGTGATTACTTTCTACCGTAACAAAAACAAGCCATGTGTAAACACGGTCAAAAACAAACCAACGGTGGAGTGGTGAGTATGCTAGCGCCACCTGGGAGGATTGATGGCAAGCAAGGCTGAAGAGCCGAACGGCGCAGTGGAAGTTTGTTTGTTTACGCGCCGTTATGACTTCATTGTAGACGTCAACAAAACACACGATTTGGCGGGAGAATGAAAATTTTAACCTAAATTGATTAATTTCTTAGGGAATACGGCATCATTTGCTGCTGCACAAGCGCTGGGGACGCTATAAAACACGAAATATTTTGAATAAAACCAACTTGTATTTTGTCTTCATGGCTCCTTTGTTAAGTCATGCATATGATGATGCGCCTTAGTTTCATGGATTAGGTTGGTCGCTTAATTAATGCAGGTTACCCCAGACATCTGTTAACGTCCATTGCCGAAGGTTTACTGAAGAAAATGAAGGCTACGCAAAAAAAAAAATGGTAGGGATAACAAAACAAAAGGGAAGATTGCAGGATTGCCATACGTACATAAGGTTTAACATAATATAAAAAGAACTGCCCATCCTGCCCACTTCAGTGCTGTTTTTTCTGCTCCTAAATAAGCTTTTGAGACTTTGTAGGCGCGTTAATAGTGATAACCCTAGTCCTCCGGTTTGTTTGAAGAAGCATCAACGACAGTTCATTCCATGGGCGACAAATGTAGTCTTCAGTATCCCTTTATTGTGTGGTAGAGAATATATCGGGCAGACGGGGAGATCTAACAACGATAGGTTAAAGGAACTGCGCTCCTTTAACCTATCGTCAAGGTTAAAGGAACGCAGTTACAACGTGAAAAAGTGCAAAAGTGGTCATCTAAGAATACATTGTAGAGACTGTGCTGGGTGCGAGCCCATCTTTAATAGTACCACAATATTGTATGAAAATAAGCATAAACTGGCAAGGGAAATTATTGAGGCTCACTAAATTTTAAATAACAAAGAAAAGTGTGTAAGCGCACAGCGGTAGTGATGTCGTGGCGATTTGTTATTTCGTTTTCCCGTGTTATTAGTTGCCTGGATTTCTGCTGTATTTATATGCCAGATATCACAGCAATAAACTTCAGTTGTAAGTCCGCGCCTGTGTGTCTCGCTCTCCCAGTCGTCCTTGTTTGTTGTGTGCGCTGTGAAATCAAGGGAAATATAATTACTGTTGTTGAAATTACATGCTGAAAGCAGTTGTTTTGATGCTAAAGAAATGGTTTAGTGCTCAAAGAATGTTCTCAAAGCTTTACCGATGTGCGTGGGCAGAGTGGCAATAGAAGCAATTGATTATGTGTGTGTGCGTATGTGTGTGTGTGTGTGTGTGTGTGTGAGTGTGTGCGTGCGTGTGTGTGTGTGTGTGTGTGTGTGTGTGTGTGTGTGTGTGTGTGTGTGTGTGTGTGTGTGTGTGTGTGTGTGTGCGTGAGTGCGTGCGTGCGTGCATGCGTGCGTGCATGCGTGTGTGTGTGTGTGTGTGTGACAACTACACTGACACCGCTGTTACTATGGGCATGCAGCGAGCTCTCGGGCTCTAAGCGGAACAGCGGTGCCAGTGTAGTTGCCAGGGAAGCAGACATAGGAGGCAACGTACAGCAACCGCGTGAAAACCCCACCTCAAAAATGTTTTTGAAAGGCGGAAATATCGCACATTGCGATATTTCCGCCTGAATCTACGGCAAAAGTGCGTTTTTGAAAATATTGGAATTTATTGTACAAAAATAGTTAACTTTACTGCTCTCAAAATAGTTCTATAATAGAGTAAATTAAATAGCCTCACTTCAAAAATTTGTTTGCTACGCTCCATTACGTGGAAAATATTTTTAAAATACTTGAAATCATACCATTTAGATGCATTCTTTTAGTAAAAAGAAGGATATACAATAATTTTTAATGGCTGTTAATTTGAATTGCCCGAAGAGACCACAAAACACTTGGGCCACGACCTTTGCATCTTGTCTAGAATGTTTAAAATAAATTTACAAAGTTCACGTAGTTTTCACAAGCACCGTACCTCTAAAGGGTTGTCGCATGCAGTAAATTTTTTTCTCGCGCAATATTACAGCTAGGGTGTTTAGGGAACGCGGAAACGAACAACTAGTTTTTTCAGAAAGATTGGACAGGGTCGAACGCCAGGCCTGGTACGTTTCTCGTGGAATGACTCGTGTGAGACACTCTTATTCAAATCCTTTTGAAGAAAAAAGTGCATAATTTCTTAAAGTAGCCACGTGGCACCCAAAACTCCTTGGAAGTGTTATTGACATTATTCGGGAAGACATAGGAAGGGACCAGCTAGCTTCTACCCCGAGTAAAGTGAGTGAGTTTATGTTCATATTAACTAATAAAAGCTAAGGTCAGTAGTTACGAAGCAATAACAAAAACAAGTCCTTGACCCGCACAAAATGCCTCAGCTTCAGACGTCAGTTTGGCGTTCGGCAAACTAAGAAATGACGGAAAAAAAGACCTCGTGTAAGACAAAAAAGAAGAAAAAGAAAACTTCAAAGCGGGCGGAACGTCTTCCGGGCCCTCTGCGATTACTCCTCACCCCGTTATTGGTTTTTTTTCCTCCCGCTCTTCCCTCCTCTCCATCCTCCCCAGCCTCTTCCATACCTGCGGGCGAACAAGCGTCGGTGTCTTCACCGACCATAATTTAGTTAATGGAGGGCGGAGAAGACCGCTCGCCGAGGGGTGGGGGGGGGGGCGAAACTAATATCAAGCGAGGGGAGAGAGAAAAAAATGAGTAGAAATAAAATAACGCCACGAGAAAAAGAAGTAGAAAGGGCAAGCGAACGCAAGAGAGATGACCGGGGGTATCTATCTTTATATTCCTTCCCGATCCGCCCCTTATCGGCACACCTGCAGTCCCCGTCGTACTCGGCCTCTGCGGCCATTTTTGTCATTTAGCCGTCACGGGGTTTTCTCTGTTCATCCTTTCCTCTTTCTTGTTTTTCTTTTTACGCGATTCTTATTTGCACTCCGCAGCAGTGACCTGCAGAGGAGTACTGGCTGCACCTGAGACAGGAATTGGAGCAAGGGCGTTCGGAGAGATGGAGGAAGAGAGAAGGAGATAAAATGAGGCCCCAGAGACCCGGGTGTTGGAAACGAACCCGTAAATGGCGTAGCAGACGAAAGAAAAAGTTCCATTGCTTCTTCCACAAATACTCGGACGAATATTTCTGCCGTCTGGAGGGGAAAGAGGGGACGGGTGATGTTCTGGACAGCTCGAAATAATCTGGCCCCTTACTCTTCTTCAATTGAATCGCGGGAGAAGGTGGAGGGATTACATCTTTTCGTTTCCCATTCGTCTGCAACCTCCGCGACTTTTCCTGTGTTATTCTTTTCGTCATTTTGTTTTACGACTCACATTTTCAGTCAACTTTTCGTTGGAAGACGACAGGATGGAGGTAATATACTGAGCTCGTAAACACCTGTTTCCTTTAAGTTCCAAGGAGGAAATCACAGTTGTATTGACGAAGCGATGAACGAAAAAAAAACTCTCTCCCTCTTTTTCTTTTTTGCACGGTGAGCTGAGAAAATTTGAGGCGTGTCCACAAAAGGTGAAATGAGAAAGACGAACGGGAAAGGCCTAGCGGGGACGGAAAGTGCCCTGTTGGTCGTGCGAAAACTAACGGCCCGGAGGTATCGCCTCTTGAACAAGACTCAGCTAATGGTCGGTAAAGGGATTGGGCCGAGAAGGACGCGACAAGATGAATAGGTGGCGGACGCTACAAAACCAACAGAAACGGCAAAGAAAGAAATAGAAAGGCCGAACCGAGGACACAAGCCGGGAGAAAAAAAGAGGAGACACGGTTGAGACCCCGCGTGGCCGAACAGACGTGGTGTCCCTCCGCAGCATCCTCTCCATCTGTAGCCCAAGAGGCTGACAAAAGGCGCGCGATGAAAAGTGGAAGCAAAAAAGGGAACAGAAATGAGATAGAGAAACCGGGTTCTCCAGCGACCATTGGAGCTCAATCTGTCGTGGCTGGATTCAGTGCAGACGGACGAGGAACATTTTCGGAAGCGTTTGTTTCGTTGCCCCGGTGAGACCGGGATGAGCAAGAGCGCTGCCCGGGGTATGGCGTACTCGCAATCTTTTGTTTCCATTGGCCGAAAGGGAGGCATGTCAGGCTGTGTGGCGATACATACGGCGCGCGCGTGAAGGTGCCGCAGCAACACCTGTTTACAGTTGCCTGGGGATCTTCTGCCGGAAGACGAGCGAAGTCTTGTTCTTGTTCCCTTTTGCAAATAAAGCGGACGCATTTTTTTTTTGTTGATGTTGGGTAGCTCCTCGGAGAGCTTTAACGCTGCCAACGTGTGTTGACATCATGACAGCTGCCGCTGATGCTGCTGAGTAGCTGGAACAGCGACAGGAACTTGATTGATTGACTGCAGCGTTTTAACGCGCCGACGCAACACAGGTGATGAGGCGCGCGCCGTAGTGGAGGGCTCCGGATTAATTTCGACCACCTGGGGATCTTTAACGTGCGCAGAAAGCTCGAACACACGGGCGTTTTTGCTTTTGGCCTCCATCAGAAAAGCGGCCGCCGTGGCCGGGAATCGAACCCGCGACCTTGTGCTCAGCAGCATAACGCCTTAGCCACTGAGCCACCGCGGCGGATAGCGTCAGGAACTTCATTTATGTCTCTCTAAGGGGTAATTGGTGTGAATTTCTAGTGCACTGGTAGCGCCGTAAACGGAAGTGCCGGAGAGAAATATGGAACGCGAAACCGGAACAACTGCCTCACGTTCGTTCTCATTTTTGTAAACATTTTGTAGCATATTCAAGCAATAATTCGCTCCAGCCAGGGCAGCTTTCAACTTTAGCCAAGTTAGTTCGTCGCTTTACAGCGTGTAATATCACTCGATTAGGAGATGGTTCTAGCAACACGTGTTCTTATTCTCGTTGTAATCTTTTTTCAAGCGAGAGCCTTAAGCGAGAGCCTTAAGAGCCTTAAGCCGTAAGCCTTAAGTTGTGCAAGAAGCTCGAGTTGTTGCCCGGCACAGAAAACGGCTGCCACCGGAAAGAGTCAACAAAGAGTAAATTTGAGCTCGAGCGAGAACTGACCTTGGGTCTACCGCGCTGCCACAGCATGTTGTCAGTGGCGGAAAGTGTTAACCTAAAGTATGCGGCGCTGACGTCATATCCCGTGACAGGAACGTGATGGCATGTGAGTAGAACAGGTTCTCAGCAGCCACGGAGAACTCTGATTCTGGCGAACCTGTGGCGTGATGTGTCGCCACTCCACCTGCCGAAGTAATTCTACCCAAAAGACGAGGAAACGAGAGCGAAGAAAGAAGGCAAACAAGTTATAGTAGCAGTAAACAAGTCTGCGCTGATTAGCGCCCGCGGAAGCCATATTGCTTTCACCTTTAAAGCACGCAAGCACACTTAAAGGCCAAGAAAGGTGCCCTCCTTCGCAATCAATGAGCACCTACTCTGAGCGAAGGGTGCATTGAATCAAAAACTCTGCCATAAAACTTGACTTGCAGGTGCTGGGAGGGCGAAATTATTGATGAAAAAGCATTGAAATTTTTATTGGGCGAAATTGTAGCGTCCGGCGTTGACGTGGCCTTAACATGGTCCTAAAATGGCGAAAAGCGCGCCTGCAACACAATAAGTAAAGGAAATAAAATTTAGTGGGCCGGGGATGCGATCCCGCGTGGTACTGTATGAGTGCCCAGCACGTATTCCCGGCATCACGGCCGAGCATCGATTTTAGCAAACCAAAGGTAAAACATAGCGAATGCGTTGTGGTCTTCACCTTCGAAACGTGTGACAGAGACATGCATTGAGGCCTGCAGGAGTAGTCCGCGTGAGCTAATTAGAGAAGCAGCAAAAGCACGTTTACGCAAATAGTGAATATGTAGGCTTTACAAGGGCGAGGGAGAAGGAAACAAAATGAAGAAGAAAGCAATCTCCCTCCCAGGGGTACGCGTTAATAGAAGAAGAAGAAGAAGAAGAAGAAGAAGAAGAAGAAGAAGGAGCAGAAGGAGGAGGAGGAGGAGGAGGAGGAGGAGGAGGAGGAGGAGGAGGAGGAGGAGGAACTAAAAAACACGAACGACCCAAAGCGAAAAGGACCATCAGGATAGTAAAGATACGACACAAGCGCACTTCTGCAGGCCTACAGGAGTATTTTGAACTTGCTAATTACGAAAGTGCCAAGACGTGCTTGGGCTAAGAGCATATATGTAGGGCTAACCAATGGGATCGGCAAAGCCTTTCGGTGATACTAACAGAGCGAAATATGAAATAACGCAAAAGAAAAGGGATCATAAAGGATAATAATGAGTGGACACAGTCCTACCCCCGTAGGACTACCTGAGTAATTTGACCATGCTAAATACAAAAATAGCAAAGCATGTGTTCCTAATTGCGTATATGTGTTGCTGAAAAAGCGATTGGCCAGGCCTCTCAGGTATAGTACACAGGCAATAAAACAACGCTAGCGGAAGAAGATAATGGCAATGATAACTGAAGGTCAATTGCACCACTGGACACGTTTCTGTATGTCTGTGCTGTCTCTACTGCAATGACCTCTAAAGTGTCTACGTGAGCTGCAACTGTGAAACGCGGTCGGCCACTGAAGTACGCCTCAGCAGAAGATGCGAGGGAAATAGAAAATGCCGCACTGAAACCAAAGAGGCAGGTGCTCGCCGCGGCTGAAACAATTACCATCTGACACCGCCGATGCGATTACACACCAGACATACCGTACTTGCACGATTATAATGTGCAGCCTTTTTTTGCCAAAAGTAGCCTTCAAATTTTTGTGCGCGTTACAATAGAACGCTACATCGAAATGTGCTTCAAAGCGGCCAGCAGCATTGCCACGAACACGAATTCCTCCAAAAATACAACTCAGTGTAAAAAAACAATATCTCAACATTACGTAAATTTTGCGCATCCATTCATCAACGGGCATAAATTATTCAGCTGTTGCACATTTTTGTGGTGCTGCAATTAGCATGTCATGTCTAAAATTGCAAGGGCCCAGGAATATAAAATCGCAAACAATTTTGATGCTCCCAGCTACAGTTTTGTTTCCACCAGGAACTGGATGAGCGAGTTTATGAATCAGAAGTTGCATGACTCAAATAATATGTCTTTCATATCGGCGCGTGGACTCGGCGTCAAACATATATAATTTTAAATTTGTCTGCGCAGACTTGCCTGCGCGTTACGATAGAAGGCATGTTAAAAGAGTGCAAATACGGTATATCCTTCTAGTCGCGAAGATATTGTCGCAATAGGAGAGGGCACAATTACCACAGATCTACCATTAGAATACAATATCGCAGAGGTTGAAAAAAAAATGTAATGATTTTGAAATAGTACCCCTAAAGAATCCTGAATGTCTTAAAAAATTGATGTTAGTCCTTTCTGTGTCAATTTTTCTTTCTAAAGGGAGACGACTCAACGAGCTGCTCACCAAGTTTAGCGTGTGTGCGGACCTTCATGGCTGTAGGTCGGAGCAAGAACGGAAAGTTCAGTGCAGGACTCACATCTCTCGGATGTGGAGAGCGCACGTATGACTTCGTCAGAGCATTCTTAACGGACCGTACTGCGACACGTGGTCTTGAATATCTTCGATCGTCCGCTTTCACGATTCCCGCGAAAGGTACCCCGCAAGGCTCGGTCATCTCGCCACTGTTATTCGACATCACCATGAAGGACCTCCCACCGAAATTGCAGTCAATTTCCCACATTAAACACGTGTTATACGCTGATGACCATACCATCTGGACGCCTACTCGCTCCATTGGAGCGCAGCAAGACGCCTTGCAGCAAGCGGTTACCGTTACCCTTCACTACCTCCAGACACGAGGCCTCCAGTGAGAAACCGAAAAATCGGTTTTGCTGAAGCTCCACTCCCAGCCTTCTCACAAATCTGCTCGAGGCATAGCTGAACTTCAGCTGACCATTGCAGGGCAGCCAGTCCCAATGTCCCGCACCTGCGGGTCTCCCTGGACTGCACATAATTTTCCCGCTACATGAAACCCTGTCGCAAGTGATGCAACTTCTGCAACGCATCTCCCACCAAAGTCCAGGCCTGAAAGAACAAGATACCCCACGCATAATGCAAACTGTGCTTATTAGCCGCATTACGTACGGAACCCCATACCTAGCTCTCAAAACAACAGAAAAGGCTCGGCTCAACACCATGATTCGCCAAGCGCACAAAACTGCGCTTGGCCTCCCCCCTGCCACTGCAGCCCAAAAACTGCTTGCTTTGGGAGTTCACAAAACGTGGCAACAACTGCAAGGAGCCCATCATTCAGCTCAACTACGGACCCTGCAATTGACTCCTACAGGTCGACAAATCCTTACAGCATTAGAACACCACCCAAAACCCCCGAGGGAACAACAAAAACGCATCCCTCTAGCCCTGCGAGATTGCATCCGGGTGGCCATAATCCCTCGAAATATGCACGCCAACTACTACATTGACCGCCGGGCTTCTCGTGCTCGAGCCCTTACTGCGCGATACGGGAACGACCCCACCGCCCTATACACAGATGCTACCCCCTACTGTGGGTGCGCCGGTCATGTAGTTTGCACATACTAGCCAATGCATCAATGCCATCACTACTACCACAACCTCAATCGATGTCGCTGGAGCAATAGCCATTGACCCGGCCGCCACTTCCCGCCCTGAACCAGTTACTATCCTCACCGATTCGCAGACAGTCTGCCGAAACTACCAGATTGGCCGCATTTCATTATCAGCCTTACTCATCCTCAAAAAGTGCTCGACGACCCCTGATATCCGCATCGTCTGGGCTCCTCGCCACACCGCCATCCCCGGCAATGAAGCGGCTCATCCCGCGGCTCGCGATTTTATACGCCGAGCCATTTCCGACGGTGGCCAATGTCTACCCCTTCAAGATCAACCCCACCCACTGAGTGACTACACACAGATTCTCTCTTATTACAAGCAAACTCGCCGCAGCCTCTTACCGCCATTCTGGCGCCTCTCCCGAGGGGAAACTGCAACTTGGCGGCGGCCTCAGACGAATACCTGCAACATCCCACCCGCCTCCCCCTCATCTTCCCCACCCAACAACCTTCCCTCTGCTCTTACTGTCCCCAGCCTGGCACCCTCTACCACATCATATGGGAGTGCCAACGTAATGCAGACTTTCCCCCGCTTCCCAAACCTACCATCGATAAGTGGAGGGCTTCCCTGGCCAGCCCAGACCCGAATACCCAGCTCAAACCGGCCGCGGTGGCTCAGTGGCTAAGGCGTTGTGGTGCTGAGCACAAGGTCGCGGGTTCGATTTTCTGAGGGAGGCGAAGAGCAAAAACGCCCGTGTGTACGAGATTTAGGCGCACGTTGAAGATCCCCAGGTGGTCAAAATTAATCCGGAGCCCTCCATGGGCTCCGTGGGCACGCCTCATCGCCTGCGTTGCGTCGCCGCGTTCAACCCTACAATCAATCGATACCCAGCTCAAACTGCGGACCCGAGCATGGACGGCCAGCCGAAGTCAAGGCATCCCGGACCAGGGATGCCTTCCACGGGGCGAGGCCCACACATCAGCCTCTGCTCGATAAATAAAAATATTTATTCTCTCTCTCTCTCTGTGCGAGGTCATTATTCTGTAGACGAACATTGGAGTGACATGGACGACGCTAAACACTGACGCTCAATCTCTTTTTAGTGACTTTAAGCTGGGCAAGATGATTCATTCTAGGCTACTCTTTTATAACACTGCAGCTCTATTTTTCTATGGTGACTTTAAAACGAGCAAGATGATTTTATTATTTGGCTGATCAAGCATGTAGGTGTCATTTGCCGTTACTGTTCACTTTTCTCGTCATCTCGGGGTATTGATGTCGTTCTATTTCTTCTCTCATCTGAAGCCACTGCCGCCTGAAGTATAGAAGGCTATGCAGTTGAGAGAGGTGACCTTTTACGTAACCGTTGCACGGTACAGCTTCTCTCTCCTCCTTCTCGCTTGAAGAGATGAAATCTTTTGTTTTACTCCACACGATTGTGTGCTGGTTTCTTCCCCCTTCCAGTCTCCATACTCCGTGGTTTTGTACAGAGCGAAGTACCGAGGCATCCCAAATGACTACTCCGGTCAAAGAAGCTCGTTTACTCAGATGCACATCTGAACGAACCAGAACGTCTGGTTCGGCGTTCTCATCGGCGAAAGGAAACTGAAACACCACAAAATCATCTTTCGGTAACAATCAGCCAGCTTATGTACCGCACAAAATCTCTCCTTATCTCTGTGTTGCTCTCTCTCTCTCTCTCTCTCTCTCTCTCTCTCTCTCTCTCTCTCTCTCTCTATAATGCCCTTGCCTTCTAAGCAAGGTTTCTCTTTTTACCGAGACCCCCGACCTTTCCCTAGCCGGGCCGTGTTCTCCAGGGACAGATCACGATCCGCAAGCCGGGGCGGGCGGCCGGAAATGCGTCTGGGAAGCGGAAACGCTTGATGGTCGAGCGCCCCGAACTTCCGCTTGTGCGGCGAGTCCCTCCTTCTTCCCCCTCGGGACGCCTTGGGGGAAAGAAATCAGGATAAAGACACAAAACGCGAAGAGGGTCGGATCCTCCGGCTAGGCCCAGACGGCTTCTTGACCTTCTTTCTGCCTCACAATCTTTGCCCAAAGCCATATCTATGTCTCTGCGGACGCGGCCTGCACTAAGTCGTGCTCGGATGCGTTTGCATTCGCCGCTGCTGAAAACGACACTGCAAACCGTAGCGCCCTTCCACGTATCGCTGTGAAAACGGAAGAAAGGAAGAAGTAAGAAGAAACAAAGACCAGTAAGCTAAATGACTCCTGGCGTATTCTCAACTTGCGGTTGTAAAAACTTCAGGGTCCATAGTTAAAAAACACCCAGAAACATACTATTTTTACAACAGGGAAAAAAAGGTTCCATATCATAAAAGAGCTTGCATGGGGCTTTTTTGTTATTGAGAATGGGTTTCTTTTCGGCGCCAGATTCTAGGCCAACCGAGCGAACTGACGCTTTTGCATTGCAACATCGGGGTTTAACTGCATACTGTGCGAGACATCATCAGAGACCTGTTTTGTTTATTTTAGGACATTGCAAGGCTGCGGAACCTTGATAGAGAGTAAAAAAATAAAGGAAGCTTACACTAACACGTAAGACTTGAATGTAGCGATGCTGTACGCAACCTACACCACCATCACGACCGTTTAAGCCTACGATTGCAGCCAATTTGCTTCTTCTTCGCTGCCGGAACGACCTTTACTCCATCATTGTTGCTACTGGTATTAGCTTCCTTCACTTTTTTGGAAGTGATAATCCCTAGACATAACGTTGGAGGTGCGCATGCTATGACGTGTCTTTCTCGTTCCAAGCAAGTGTTACCACGATTACGGCGAACACGGCAGTTTTTTTTTTTTTTGCTAATCTTGGCCAATCTCGCTTGACAAACGTGCGCCTGGGATGCTGGGTGGTCACCGCGAGGCAGGCACACAGGACCACTCGGCATTTTCTTGTTTTTTTTTCAACTGCCGGGTGGTCGCCGCAATCTTGGCCAATCTCCCTAAGTTGGTATGCTTGGCTTGACAAAGGTGCACCGGGGATGCTGGTCGGTGGTCCGAAGCACGCACGCACGAACGCTAGGCATTTTCTTGGTTTTGTTAACGGCCAGGTGGTCGCCGCGAGGCCCGAGCTCGCGTGCGGGAGCTCAGAAACTTTTTGGTATTTTTTAACTGCGGACACGAAAAATTACGGTTTGCTAAAGAGCTTCGCTCTTGAAAGAAGTATACTGCCGGAAAAAAACTAGCACTCGCATAACGTTGTAACGGTTAAGCGACTCTTGCAGGGATCGGACACGCGTAAATTGCTGCCTGGCACTGGCAGTGCTCGACAGTGCGCACTCCAACAGACTCTATCGAGTCTTTGTCATGATTCCTGAAAACCGCATATGCCAGGAATTGGAAAATTGATTCCACGCCTCCCAGAGAACGAAAAGGCATGTGGACGCGCCACGTACAAAACGTAACTAAGGTAAAACCCAACTGTTTTACGAAAAAGAGAAACAAGGGGTAAAGCGAATACACTTGGCTTGTCCAAAAGGCATTGATAGAGTGCGCGCTTTAAGTAACATGCAAGAAAAGAGCTGTTCGCGTATTATGGACTTGAAGTGTTCTTCACTTTCATAACGCAGCTTCACGGCGCAACGCAGGCATTGCTGAGGGTGCGCTGATGCGGTGCAAAAAAGTGGCACAGGAAAAAAAAAAAAAAAAAAACTAGCCCAGCGTCACTGACTTAACGTCGCGAACGCTGATGTGAAAGGGATCCTGCAACACTATTTTTCGACTTTTTTTTTAAATCTTAAATGCTTGCAGAACGTAGTCACCCAAAACACCCAGCACTTAGATATAGGGGGTCGCAAAGTAGCTCAGTCAAAAATTGCTCCTCTATGCCCATCAGATAAACTGTAAACTCGCTCAAAAGATTTTTCTCTCTTTCCCGGCCTTGACGTTCTTCGACGACCGGAATTACGTCACTAAGGCCATGTAGCGGCTGTTGGCCGGTATTCGTTCAGTTGGAGCAATGAACGCTTTTCGTTAGCAACTTAAAAAAAAGCCA
The DNA here is from genome assembly GCF_048455015.1 of Haemaphysalis longicornis. Taxonomy (NCBI): domain Eukaryota; kingdom Metazoa; phylum Arthropoda; class Arachnida; order Ixodida; family Ixodidae; genus Haemaphysalis; species Haemaphysalis longicornis. The sequence continues at coordinate 72,830,190 of NW_027526385.1, read as the reverse complement.
CAAAAACAAAGCAGAAATGGAAGGCGTATCTGGTGCGACGAGCAAATCACGCAGTGCCGCTCCGTGCTAGCGATAACTATAGCTTTCGCAGTGGTTCCAGACGCGAAGGAAAGAGTAAAAGCGATTATCGAAAGTGTTGCAGGGTCCCTTTAACAGCCACGCTGCCTGGCGTTCGCTGATGGTGAGGCTAAGCTTCATATAACTTCTCAAAGCAAGCAGATTGATTCTCGTTCGCGCCAATTTATTTTTGCCGTGTTACACTGCTCTCGCAATCTACAGGAACCTTTTGTTGCATTTGAACACTGCCACGAGGGGGCATCCCTGGGGGTTTTCGTTTTTTCACTGTGTATTTTTATGTTTGCTATGGCTAAAATTAGGCAGCCATGCATTTTTAACTAAAAGAACAATGTAAGCATCACTTATGTATGGACGTCTTGCCTTAAATATGCTTAGTGTTTTATTTTTTTTGATGAACAATGTTGTAAAGTATAAATATTGCCACCAGACTTATTAGTTTAGAAAAACTGTGCCTAGATAAGCGTCTCGTTTAAGCATTCTTTCAACTTTCTGCATGCGTGCTTGACGTTTGCTGTCCTCTTCGCCAGACTATGCCCTGTTATCGCTGCGACCGCGTTACCACATTTCGTCCCATGAAAGCCTCTACAAAAACAGTTTCACAGTTAAAAAAAATTCCGCCATCTCCACGAGAGGCGAAGCAAAAAATTCCCCGCATTTCCCCGAGGGGAAGAATGTGAAAGTGCGAATGCACGAGTTGAATTTGCGCGGTTCGGTAATGTTCGCGAAAGAGAGATCACACACCACACACACAACTACAAAGAAAGAAAGATGCATTTATTCACAGACACCTATTTGTGTTGTCGTTGTACTTGATTGCTAGAGCGGATCTCAGCTTTGAAATTTCGTGTCAGTACTCCTTTAAGCGGGTGCATTAGCCCTTCTCACGCCCGATTCCTGGCCAATCCCCCACGTGGGTATGTGCCATGTCAGCGGCCAGGCAGCGCGCGCCCATCTCCCCCCGTTGCCAAGGAAGACGAGGAGATTCCTGGCCAATCCCCCACGTGGGTATGCTATGCGGACATCGCCGGTGGACGCAGGTTCAGGGTCGCTTAAGAAGTGCATTCGCACTTAAAATGCTTATCGGTAACCCCGAGAAACATTCGCCCGCACACCATATGAAGACTCGACACGTCAAACTTTCCACCGCTTCGTTGACTAGTCCGTCGACGACGTCGATGTTTGTGGTGGTTATGTAGGGGTTGTTTTGAACGATGAGAATCTCCATAGGTAAGTTGGCGAATTCGGCGTGTGATATTTTAGCCACCTTGGCCGTCGCCTTCTGCAGAGCGTCTTGTGTCGCGTACCGCCGGCACGTGTCGTGAGCTCGCAGGCGACGAACGACAACCTCTTCTTCTTCCTCTTCTCCTTGTTGGGTAGCAACGAACGCGTTGCACGTGGCCGTGCAACGCGTTGCACGCGTTGCACGGCCAATCTTTGGTTGGCCAATCCCTAGAGGGATCCTGCCACAATCATCATTAATGTGCCGTGCCGTATACAGCAGCAACGAGGGACGGGACAGGGCCCGAGCAAGAGGAGCTTCGCCCCTAAAATGAATACAACTGTTTGAGTTGCAAGTTTGAGGGCAGCGGATGAGGCTGTGGTCAGCCTTGAAGCTTGGCTCTGCGATGGACCCACAACGCCCGGAGCGTGTTCGAAAAATCTCCTGTCATAGCAGGAATCTGAGATGTCTTTGAATGGTAAACAGTCTCTCCACGAGCAAACGTAGTGCTAACGACTAGTGTGAGCTGTTGCTGAGCTTCGCGTTCTTCACTCCAAGCTTCTCAGGGTGCATTTTTTGCCAGTTACGCGCAAGTAGGATCTTCACAAGCCCCGTTTTCCACAACTTGAGTCCATAATCTAATTAGCGCAACCACGCAGCATTCAGTGCTACGTTGTCGTGAACGCGTCGACCTGTTTAGATCAACGTCTAACAATAGTCCGTTTGTGAAAATATTGTGGTTGATTCCTCTTTCACGGGAATCGGTAAAACACGAAAGTGAAAGGTGCTTTCACAGGAGCTGTTGAATGTTAAAGGAACCGCCATCATGTGCGAAGGGTTCGCAAGCCTGACCCCACCAGACGAAGTGACGCCGACACGCAACAAACAAAAAAATAACCTGTTATTCCGGGACAACAAAACCAAAAATGACGTGCACAGAAACAGCAGCTTGAAACGCATAATAGTCATGGGAACAACGCGACAACGGAGGGTGCCCCAATTCACGCCCGTCCCCCGCACACGAAGGCGCTGGCATCGAGGCGCCAACGGTCGGCGCTCATTAGCGTCATGATGCGCTACTTCGCTTCGCCTCTCCTAGACGGCATCACCATCTAAATGAGTCATAGGGAAGGACATAAGTCGCGTTCGTAGATCTGCTCCCGTCTCTGTTCATAGCGCAGTAGGCAGGGCGCCACGTACCTCCCGTTGTGGCGAGAAGCTCGTGGGCTCGAATCCTGGCGCCGCCGCGTCAATGACACTTTTTCTGGCGGCGTCACTTCCGTGAGGGATATTACGTCAGTGCGATCTTTGTATACCCGGGCATAAAACAGTTTAGTGTTAAAATTAATGAAGTAATGCCTGGCAGCATATGCCTTGATCAGTCATCCCCATATGCTTAAAGGAGCCCTGGAGGCAGAATACGGCTTTGTTCAGTGTAAAAGAACTGTTCTTCGGTAACGCACTCAGCGTTATTCCAGCCGAGAAACAGGTTTTTTAACCGAAAAAACGCCAGAAATAGTAAAAAGCTTCCAAATTTCCCGCCACAGTGACGTAATAGGGGCATGAGTGACGTATTATGGTCAAGTACTCATGCATTTTTTCAGTGCGTCAACTACGTATTAGCATTCAAGTGATACGATCACAGTGAACTAGAGCCCTTACTACAATCCCCCAGTCATTATTTTTGGAGGTGGCTTAGATCGACGGCTTCTGAGCACACAAACAAGCTTCTGTGACGTCATAGAGCCGGGAAGTGACTGTGAGGCTGTGACGCCGGGAAGTGACTGTGACGCCGGGAAGTGACTGTAAAGCAGCCACTCCTTCATGCGTTTTCTACAATGCCTCGATTATTTGTTTCCAGTCTGCAAAATAATTGGTATAATTCTAATCAGTTCACCAAACGTGTATTTTTTTCTTCACGACCCCTTTTAACTGTTCAGGGCCTGCCCAGCACACGAATTCGGTGAGTTTGATCAATCAATCAATCAATCAATCAATCAATCAATCAATCAATCAATCAATCAATCAATCAATCAATCAATCAATCAATCAATCAATCAATCAATCAAGCGATGCCTGTAAACAAGAAAACATTACGCTCGCGTTCGCACTGTACGCACAGGACATCGCTCCTTTGCGAGCGAGAACAGAAATCAATTCAGCCGTTTTGTGTTGCTGAATCGCGTCCCCCAAGGCGGAAGTGACTGGTTGCTATGGCGACAGGAATAACGGTGCACGCCACGCGCACAGTCTTGTTTCAGATATGCGGTGTAAACCTGCTACGAGCAGGGGCGGTATTCTCGTAACTGTCCCTTTCGAAAACGTCCGTTTTGAGTCTCTTTCAACGTGACGCACTTCTGGTTAAGCAGTGCGCGTTGGCAGTAGGTTTGTTGCGCTTGCGTTACGCCACTTCCGGTTATTTGTTTTTAGCCAATCAGGGCTCGCCAAAAGGGACACTTTTGAAAGGGACGCAAAAGGGACAAAACTCGAGAATACCGCCCCAGGTTCGAGCGCCATCCCGGTGTCGCACTCTTTACCCTGTGAACACCGTGTACCCAGAGCGGAGAAGCACGTTGGTTCTAAGATACTTATAGGCATGTTGTGGTCTGCAGAGGCCGCTGAAGTTTGAGCAGGGTAGCACAGTTATCAGGCGTCTTAGCTGGAGCAACGTTTTACCCAATTATGGTCTCCACCTGCATTGACGTAAAGTAATTTAGTAACGACTGCTGCATTTCTGTGAAGTTTTAGGGGGAACTTAAGTCCTCCAAATGCGCATTTTTTTAACATAATGTTCAATATATTCCACGCCTAAGTCGAATTTGATGTTGCAGCTAAGCGTGTGGACGACTGTACTACCCAACGCTATACGCTAACATCTAAACCGGCTAACGCCGAGAGTCTGGCAGACTGCCCCATGATCAGCGCTCTGAATGGCAGGGTTACTTAGCGAGTCCACGTAAAAAAAAAGCTCACACTAACGCGTAAGACTTGAAGGTAGCCAAGCTGTACGCAACCTACACGGCTATCATGAAGGTTTATATCCCCGATTGCAGCCGATTTGCTTCTTCTTCGCTACCGCAACGACCTTCACTCCATCATTGTTGCTATAAGTGTGAGCTTTCATTTTTTTAAGTGATAATCATTGGACATCACCTTGGAGGGGCGTACGCTATTACGTGTCTTACTCGTTCTGAGCAAGTGTTCCCACGACTACTGCGGACGCTGGAGTCTTTCTTGTTCCCAGCAAGTGTTGTCACGATTACGGCCAACTCTGGAGTTTCTTTTTTTTTTTGCCAGTCTTGGCCAATCTCCCTAAGTGGGTATGCTTGGCTCGACCAACGTGCGCCGGGGACGCTGGGCGGTCGTCGCGAGGCACACACACATGAGCGCTAGGCATTTTCTTGGTTTTGTTAACTGCCGGGCGGTCGCAGCGAGTCCCGCGCTCATGTGGGCGCGCTCGGCGCTTTCTTGGTATTTCTAACTGCGGACACGAAAAGTTACGACTTACTAAACAGCTTCTCTGTTGAAATTACGCTGTGATGGATGCATACCTTTCTCCTTTCCCTTTCTTGTGCGGCATGATTGGCCTCCTTCAAGAGCTGTATTCAAGTGTTTATTGTCTTTGTGTTTTGAAATAAAAAAGGGAGGAAATGTTGTCGCCTATTTTGATATGATGACGTCATCAAGGTCGCCTTGCGTGGATGTTGATGACTGTCTCTTATTATCTAGGGCAGTGTGCTGATGTCCACGTTCTTTCATATCGACGGAAGACGGCAGTGACGAACGTTTGATGTATACCACCCAGCTAAGGACGCCTCAATCCACCGGGATGTCTGAATTGGCGCTGCTGTTCCCGAGGCAAACTTGAGTGGAGGAGGTTTTCGCGGGCTGAGATAGGTGAGAGCGGTAAATTTGCGGCGCAAGTACGTAGCTTGCGCATGAAGTCACCATATCACTATTCGGTGCAGGACTCCCAGTTTTCTCAGCGCTGCCCGTGGTTAGTAATGTAAATTTTCATGAAATATTGAGGGACGTGAAAGATTTAGTCATGTTTTTTTTTTCAGAAAAATATGGCAAATTGAAAAAAGACAATTCTGCGCCGATCTATAAAAAAATTGACATACTTCTAACGGTGAAAACCTTAGATGTCCCGCGAAAAGTGACCAGAGTTGCTGGCGACACCACGAATGAAAGCAAATTGCGGCCGCTGTAAAAAGCAAGCAAGTAAGGAAAATATGCACAGAAACTCACTTAGGTTCAAATGGTATTTGAACCCGGGTCGCCAAGAGCCGCAGTTAAGCGGGGTAATTACATCCCTAGCCCTGTACCATGCCAGGATGGAACAAGAATTATCCGGATGCCTGCCGCATGACAGGTGAACGCAACAGCACCGCAAACACGATGCAGCAGTGAAGAAGACTTCGATAATCGCTGGCTTTTGCCTTCAAATAACTAAAGAGACTTAAGTTCCCGATAAATATTTCTGTAAACACTAAAAAAGAATCACAGAAGTCCAACCAGAGCTTCCGCTCTCAACTTCTGCGGACGGTTTCACGTCAAGGCATCGATTTCAGACAGCGTTTCCCTCAATGAAGATTGGTGGCATCACAACGAATTTCTCGGAGAAACTCGTTTTTTTTTAAATATTATCCTGGTTGAAAAAAAAACAAGAAAAGCTTTTCCATTAGGCTTTTTTGTTTGTTTTTTTTCAACCGCTCACATCTGTACGCGAGATCAGAGCACCATATAACGTCACACATAGCGAAGGCAGTTTTGCAACATGACAGCTACGGTGACGTCACTGCTAGTTTTGCCACTTATGGCCGATAGAGGAATGAGAAGCCGGTGAAAGAAAAGTGACGCCCCTCCGTCTAACCACAATGATGGTTGAAACGCTCGGCTTTCTCCTAAGCGGTTCGTCCGCTGTCATTGGGGTCGCAGGGGTTCACGGAGTTTTCGTGACGCGACGGTCGCCATCAGTAAGACTAAGAAAGCTTCGCTTTAAATTCAAACTGCTTTTACCCTGTCGAAATGGCGCAATAGGATAGACATTGGCTTCGTAACATGAGGGACCCAGCTTGAATTCCGACCATGGGAAGCGTTTTTTTCTTGAGGCGCTTGATGTGACTTCGCTTATCATCATCATCGTTTTGTGAAACCTATTGTGTAAAGTTGACTTTCCTGCAGCGCGTTTTTGTGACGGACGGTCGCCGTCAGTGAGGCATAGAAAGGTTTGCTTTAAAAAGTTTCCCGTAAGGCTGAACCATTATAAAATGTAATGCTGGTAGAGAAAATTGTGAAGTTGGTGTTGTGACCGCGTGCGTCTGATGCTTCGTTGGGTGAAGTGTGCATAACATCGTCGTGAGCTTCAACCGTCCGCCTCTCATTTGTAGTGCTACGTGAAATACAACTCAAAGAAATAACATCATACCTCCAACTTAAGAAATAGAGTTCTTCCCGCCGCGGAGTGGCGTTTTTTTTTCATATTGTATTACATGCTTACACACTTCTCTTGCGGAACCCGATAATCGCGCGTTTTAGGTTAAAACACTCTTCGCTCCTAAATAAAGCAATTATTCGAATTCCCAAGCTCTTCCGTGTACCCTATTATAGAACGCACCGAAGCACTGACTACGCGGTCCTGAAGCTCCATTAATGAAAGTTTATAGTAGAATTTCCCACACTTAATTGTTAAAGTGCTTGCTTGAGTGCGCTCTAACGAGGTTAAGGGCGATGTTAAAGCCCTCTAATAGGACACCTTAGCGCTTTTAAGGATTTGAGGGCGGGGCGAGCCACCGCGCGGAAATCCCAACTTAAGTTTCAGCCTTTCCGCCGTTGTACACTTCTTGGCGGTACTCGAGTGCTTGTGTACAGATTTTTAAAAGCAGCTTCTATGCCTGCGCTGCGCTCAAAGCGAACCTGACTCGTTTTATGTCGGGAATTATAAAACGCGCGTGATCACGCGGTTGCTTGCCAGAGCCCTGCGCCGTACGGTCACGTCACTGTCACCTAGGCGGTTTTTATCGCGTAACATTAGTCGCCCCGATACGCAGAAAAGTCGGCGGCGTTGGTAGAGTGAACCGTAAGCAAAAGATGCAATAGCGCCACCCTTTGGCGCCCGCTCAAACGCTCCGCGATTGTGAGGCGCTCCCCCAAGAGATGACGCGCCAGATGTAGCGGAAAGTTTTCACCGCTCGCGCGTGCCGCTAGGGGGTTCGACGGCGTCAGCGCTACGGTGTAAGGTGCCGTAGCGCGCGCTCACTTTTAAATGCAGAGCATTTCAGTAACTCACGATGTCACCCGCGTTGACGTCCGTAGACGTAGTCCGCACCCCTCCCCCTACACTATATAAAAAAATACTATCCGGCGCCTGGTTTCGATCCCTCGACCCTACGGGCGGAACGCAATATACATGGTGCTCTACCCACTGCGCCACAAAGCCGACACAGAATGGGAGGCTACGAATGCGCGTTATATCCTTGACTCATCCAAACTACGTCAAGAAGCTGCTGATACAACGCATTCACTACCACCAACTCCCCAAACACTAAACGTTAACGCAATACATCCACCCCCTATGCGACGCATTTACTCGAGTCCCCCTCGCGGGGAGATGGGCCCAATTTTTGATTAGCGCGTGATGGATGCACTTCAATCTATGCCGAGAGCACTACAGTGTGTTCTCCTTCTCCGGGTATGATAACGCTATCGGATTCAAAGGCGTCCTCCAACCCTCTGCAAGCTAGAGACGAAAGAGTGATACAACGCCACAAAGCCGTTTCTTGTTTTCGCTTTCATTGCATGCGGAGTCGAAAGTCTGAAGCAAGTCCCAACCGTTTCTCGTCTTCAGTGAGACTGCAAATGATGCGCAATCTTTCGCTCTTCCGACAGCGTACAGCAGATGACCGTGCAGCAAGTACTTTAGTTTTATCCCTATGGCTTTCACGAACAAACCACGGCTGCGTCGACCAACACAAAAAACCTCGCGGGAGTAAACTGCTGGGAAAGCCCGACGTCGTTTTTATTTATTTTTCACGTTTATGTACGGCCCCGTTTCGTTGTAGGACACTCGTACCAATAGAGTTATTTTTTTTTTTTTTGCGCACGAGAGGTGCTTGACAGGTGAAGTTTGCGGAGCTTTCGGCAGAGTGCGTGTCGCCGCGTAGAGTAAATATTTGTACAGGTCCCATCATGTTTGTTTGCTGCCCGACAGCAAATTCATGTCTGACGCCAGCGAGACTACATTTGCTACGCGTGTGGGTGTCAGCCATGCGCGGGGAAGGAAGTTGCGCAGCTATTAGCGGTCGATTTACCCGCTCGCTCTTGTCGAGTGTTTGTGCAGCAGGCGAATAACGTGGCCACCTCAGGTTTCAGTGTCATGTAAGACGCCAAAGGGCACCTCATAAACCTCTGGGAATAAAATAGTGTACCCAATGCAAGAGCGGCCTTTTTGTACTGCGAAGCAGTCTACCCCCTCCCCAACCCCCTTTCCGGTGAAGCCGCTTTAATGGGAGCCGCTCTGGGGCTCCTCGTCGCCGCCACCGACGCCCGTTTGACGAGTTGTGCAATCGTCTGACAACAGCGGTAGCACCGTTATCAGATTATTGCGGAGAATACACAGAAGCGCGAAATGGCGTACAAACGATCGAAAGCTGCCTTTGCCGCCTCGATATCCGCCTCGCCGGTTTAGATGCCAATCTCTCCCGCTTGCAGAGAAATTGAAACGCCGGCGTGAGCCCATAATTCCTCAGATTGAACGGCTTTAAGATTAACATTTTCGCAGATGTGTTTCACGCCTAAGCATGCGCCCATTTCTGGTTGCTGGTTTATGCGTGCACGGGTTGGTGGTGGAAGGAGGGGGGCGTGCACGCAGAGCCGGCCTTCATTCTGCTACCGATGACATTCTCGTTCTGCTGGCGGGAAATTTAAACGGGCAAGTCTCATGGCTCAATGCGCCCTGTCAGCTGTCCTCCGTAGTCGAGCGGTTTGGGTCTGGGTTAGTGTGTGACACAGACAGTAAGGTGTCTACGAAGGTGGAGTGAAACAGACAGCTCCATATTTGTCCGCAAGACTAAAGCTCGGGTCCTTCCAAGTTTCATTCAACTAATTTGCTAGGAAGTATCCTCAATCGCAAATTACAGCCAAACGTGTTTTATTTCGTGCACTCCGTTCAGCTTGGCAGGCCATCCTACTTCACAGATCGGAAAGGCACTATATTTTTATCATATGCCGTATTTTTGAATTGGTGATTTTTCTGTGAATTTGCCATCTGGCAAGAAAGTGCTTCTTGAGTGGCAATGAGTTGTGTCGCGTGCTTCCTACCATCTACTGGAACCTCTTGTTTCTCTTGAATTTGGACCACTGAAACGAGGGGGCGCTGCGAACGCTTTTTTTTTTTTTTTTGAGGTCAAAACCTGTTTTAACGCATGTTTCTTTATTTGCTACCGCAACAAATGAAGTAGCCGTGTATTTTTTTATTAAAAGAACACTGCTAATATCACTTATGTATTGATGTCTTGCCTTAAATATGCGTAATCTTTTCTTTTTGTTCAACAATGTTGGCAGGCGAAAATGTTGCCACCAGATTTAGTAGTTCAGAAATGTTTTGCCTATATAAACGTCTCTTTCAAGAATTCATTTAACTTGCTGCACGTCTCTTTGGCGCTTGCTCTCCTCTCGCTATGCTCTTCCTTCTCCACGTTACTACACCCGCGTTTTTACGCCTGGCCCTATGAAAGAAAGCGTCGACCAAGGACAGCTTCGCTGTTAAAAACTATAGTCTCTAGTGCCTAATTTTCATGACCTCCTGATTTTTTCGTTCATTTGTTCCTCGAGGAAATCGGAACATTCTTCATTGTCACATCGAGAGCAGACATCGAAGCCTGATTTATCTACCCAGTCGTACGTCACAACAGGAACACCGCAAAAACCTAACAAGACTTCCTGTCTTACGACAAAAAAAAACTTTGTTGTGATAACGGAAGTCCTGTTGTTACGACAAAGCCATCTGTTGTTACGACACGCATTTCCGTCGTAACGACAAAGTCAATTTTCTCAACGACAAACATTTCTGTAATCACAACATAACTGCCATTTACGCTACTCTTCACAATGCGCAGTAACATTGAAGCCATGCGAAACTACTGATGGAACATCAGGATCCCGACAAGACAGGAATTCGGCACGACGGAACACCAAATCAAGACAGGAATACGACACACGACAGAACATCAGAATCACGACACGACTAGAATACGACAAGACGACAGTACGACACGCGAAAATACTACAAAACTACAGAAAGTTTTTTGTCGTCATTTTCTACTGGGTATTACCAGAGAAGGACTCTGGTATTACGTAGCTTGCGGAATCAAACAGTTGTCGGCAGCCACTATGTGTCATAAGCCACAGTTAAGCGTCCTTGTACACTCATTCCCTCTCCCCTGGGCTCAATAACTGGGGGGGGGGGGGGGGAGCAGAGGTACACTCTCTCTCCTCACCTCTCTTTTGCGTACACAACTAGAAACGTGCATTTGACCTTTCGCGACGTCTAATAGCATCGGTTCTAAAGGCAACGTGCTTTGTAGGAAGGGGGGGGGGGGTTCGTTTATTAGAAAAAGTGTTTAAGATCTATCGGTACCATTGTGAAAATTAAATCTTGATTACTGCCGCACTAGAAGAAAAAGTTCGAAAGCGGTTGGAATTAGATGTTTGTTACCTTACGTCTGTCGGAAACTGCCGGGAACAAATCCGTGCTCCGTGTTCTGCTGTGGTTCATTTGTATGCAGTTTTTCCTGCATTTAGCTTTTTGACGCTGGCCTTTTAAAAACTTGCACTGGTGGGCTGTTTTAGATGGTACCAGTTTGCTTTTTTGCCTCGTCGTACTACCAACGCTGAATAGTCACTCGTTAAAAATTAAGTCACTCGTTAAGAACTAACGAGAACTGTCACAAAAAATGCCAACAAAAAGGAATTTAAAAAAACAAGGCCAATATTTTTCTTCCCATATCAAGCTTGAATTGCACCTTCTTTATTGTAAATTGAACGATTGGTATAGCGTACGTGTAGCTAGTGGTAGGGTTTAAGGAATTCGCGTATGAAATAAATGACGTAGTCGCACTAAATTCGAGCTAAGGTACACCAGCAAGAAAACGCGTCTTGGAACCAGAGCGCCTCGGAAACGCCGACAGGCTCCGAGTCCACCTGCGGGAACGACAAATGGACGAACAAGGATTTCGCGATGCAGTAAGAACACCGGCAACGCGAAGCAAACTGTTCAAAGACTTCCGAGCGCCTACGACTGCCACCTCGTCACGGTGCTCGGTTAGAATTCCAAACGTTCTGATTTCTTTCGCTTTTCGACGCAAGCGAAGCAAGAAGCACATTTTCGACGCGGGAAAGAACAAATACAGGACGGACGAAGAACCGGGTTCGAGAGTAAAGCCAGAAGGAGCGGGGAAGCGCCGCGCTTGAAATTGGAAACAAGCAAACGACATTTCCGTAGCAGACGACGCGCGCATCGCCGGTCGTCTGCTACGGTGACCCGTTCTCCAGCGCAAATTTTGTGCAGTTGAGTTGCAGCAAACCAGGTGCGCCGCTGGCTTCATTTTTTTTTTCGTCTGATTCATAAGCTAGACGCGCCTCTATCCGGTTCACTTCCTCTGGTTTTCCGGAGAACAAACTCTCGCATATGACTAGCTTCGCGCCCGCGCTAGAAGATTAAAGACTGCGATACGGAGGCCGCGCAGACGACAAAAGAGCGAAGCAGCCGTAGATGTAAGAAAAAGCAAGTGGGTGACATCAAAGAGACACTGATACCAATGTTGATATTGATGCGACTTCAAAAGAGCACTCCTAGCACACCTACAAAAAAAAAAAAAAAAGGAAAGCTGTGAAGCGCGACCGGTGGAACCGCGCTGAAGATCAGAGACGGAACAGCCCGGAATGGAGGAGCGCCAGGTAAGGAGAGGGGAAAAAAAAACACTAACCTAGATGGTGGGGAGGAGGAAGTTGTGCGGGGAAAGGGCGATGTAGGGCACGCTTCTTGATTCTTTCGCGGCGCTCTATCGATTGTTTGCACAGGGCTCGCCCAGCGCGGCGCTCTCCGTGTTCTGTCTTGTTGCTTTCATATTTCGGCTGCGGAGTGTTTGCGAAAAAAGGGTTAGGGTACAGAAAAACTGGGAGCAGAAAATGACGCTCTTGTTGTAGTCGCATACCGCCATTTTTTTTTATTCCTCCTCCCCTCCCTGTTTCGGAACAGACCACTGGCTTTCCTCTTGCTGCATCCATCTATTCTTTACTCTGAAGGGGAAGCTTTACCTGAGTGGCTTTGCGAGGGAGACACGTATGGAGAGATGCTCGGGTGGTTGGACCTCCCTCTAGCGGAAATCACGGGAACCAAACAAGCGATCGAAAAAGCCCCGACGCCAATAAAAAGCCTGGGCGGAGGAACAAATTCCCCCATCAGGATGAAATGAAAACGAAAAGCTTTCGACCTGATGTCCCACTTTTTGTGTTAGTAATAGCATTCCTTCGAACCCCGTCTGCCCGTGACTGCGATTCTTTTTTTTGTGTGTGTGTGCAGTGCAATCATTTTGATTAGTCTGTTTTATTTCTTGGTCCGCTAGGACAACTTGTCGTTCTTTTTTATCTTATCGTCAATGGCCGTTTAAATGACGTTCACAAAGAAAAAAGCCCAACACGTATGAACAGAACTATTTGCACGCACTTGACAAGAAGGTGTCGTTGCAGATGTGCGGTGTAGGTGCAGAGGTGTAGGCGTCGAGATGTAGCTGCAGGTTTTTTTTTTACATTCCGTTAAACTTCCCAGCAATTCAAGCTCTATTTTTTTATGTTGACTTTTCTACAGTTTATGCATGGCGAAATGTATTTTCGATCTCTTGTCAATCTATGTACGCTGCATAAACTACGCAGACTCATAGCGCTCTGCATTACAGCGCGAAAAGTCAATTCATTACAGTTGTGGCAGCATCATTATCTCAGCTATTGAAAGTGCAACGTAGAATCAGCGAACGAACAAATGAATGAATGAATGAATGAATGAATGAATGAATGAATGAATGAACGAATGAATGAATGAATGTGTTTTTTTTTTTCAGATAGGACAGCTCGAACGCCTGATGTGGAGGTCCAAACTTCCTACCACTCACACTAAGGAGTGCCACAGTAATTCACACCAAGGGCCATCACTGTCACGCCTTCTGAGGAAAGTACTACGCGAGCAAGAGCTCGCCTAGTGCTATCAGCCCACCGTTGAGTCACATTCCCTAGAACGAGACGAAGGTTTCCCCAGTAACCTTTTTACGTGTTTTCAGTATTAAAGGAGCCATGAAGACAAAATACAAGTTAGGTGCATTGAGAAAGCTTTTTTTTGTCCCGATAACAATCAGGCAAATTGTATTGCGAACTTTAAATAAATCTTCGAGATACTAAAGAAGGCGTGTGAAGCAGTCGCAATTCCCCAGCCACTATCCGGCGATTTTTCTCTGACGTCACCGAATCTTGTTTGTGCGATTGGACGTCGCCGACCTACGTCACCGCCAAGAAATATGAGTGGGCGATTCCACTGATTCCACTAGGCCTCTAGTTTCATTCGGTCGTACCACCTGAATGCTTACATAGATTTAACGCTCTGATGCTTTTCATTTTTTAAAGTGCTGGTCCGTACCACGTAACTCCTGCCCACATTACGTCACTGCTGCGCAAAATTTGAGAACTCTCCGATAATTCTCACGTTTTAGGGGCGAAGCCCCTTAGGGGCTGGGGCTTTCGGCGTCTCATGTCGTCGTCGTAAGCGTCGTCTCATGTAGTCACGGTACCTAGAACACCGGGACACTCGTTTACGCCTCGCGCTGGATAGCTTCGTGCTTCCAAGACACGAGACTTTTACAGCAAAGCTATATACCTGTGCCCGCAACGGTTTTATCTCCGTTGGCAAAAACGCCAAGGCGCCAAGAATACACTTATATACACGGCATGCTTCGCCCCTCCCCAGGTTTCACGTTAGTGGAGATGGGCCGGGACCTTTTTCGGTTACAAAAAAAGTGTGTTGTGGCTGAAATGAAGCTCAGCGAGTTGCAAAAGGCCGGTTATTTTCAAAGCGAACGAATCTGCATTTTGTCTTCATGGTTCCTTCAAAGGCCAGAATGGCTCGAATCCCCGGTCCTCGGCTTCCCTAACGCGGCCTCGCCGCACGGCGGGCCTCGCGCGCTAAGCGCTGAATCGCGTGCGTAGGGCCCACCGGGTTAAGGCCGCAGCGGCACCTGGCCCATCCTTCCAAGTTCCATTCATCTCCGGCCAAACCCCGCTAATCACGCGTAGCACTGAGTAGAGAGAGGGGCGAAGTCCGATTTCGCTGAACCATCGCCGGAGCGCACCGGGGGCGGCCATGATAAATGGGGGCCGGTCGCCTGGGATATCGTAGCACTGGGAACCACGTGGTTCTGTCCTTCCAGACCGACGGGAAAGCAATATGCGGAGGAGCGAATGGGGCGAAACCATCGGAATGACCTTCATTCGCTCATTATCCTCCCCGAAATTCCCACCTGGCAATGAGTGTCTTTCGACGAGTGAGAAGTGTTAGATGAATTGGTTGGTTCCTTTTGGGATCCGCAGCACTGCCTGTTGCGGCGCCTATCCTTCGGGCCGATATTCTTTTTTTCTCCCTTCTAAGCCTTCGGGAGTACTTAATGTTTTCTTCGGGGGACGGACGTTTCTAAAACTTTGGTCCAATCCATCATTTATTGCCTGACAAGGGAGGAATTTTGTAGTTATTATACGAGAATTTTCGTATCAAAATGTAAAGATTCCCTCGTGTAGGTATGCCGGAAAAAATCATAAGCACTGGAGTCGTTTGAGCTCGTTGGGTCACGCCTCGTGAGAGGCCCATTTCTACACCTTTTAGCCCTGTGGGCATTTTTCTGGTTTTATCCCAAATTTCGAATTAACGAAACAGTTTTCCTGAACGCGTTCACTGGCTTCCACAACGAATGAAATCTTTCTTTTTTAGCTTAGTGAGTAGCTACCAATTTCTCAAAGGGACAGACAACTGAAATTACTCGACGTATTTTCTCTAGCTTACGTGAAAGTCGGCAAAAATACTTAAAGAATACCTAATTTCTACACAGGAAACATTTTACTCTAGCACTAAATGTCGCAAAAACAAAAAGCGGCAACATCCGGTGCCTGTACTAATTGCCATTACACATAGGCGCATCACATGGCATGAAAACGTCGTAGCCGGCTCAGATTTTAGCAAATCACATTAAAGCTTATAAATGCAATTATTTGTACTAGTTGCTATCGTTACCTTGGTGATAACATACATTCCTGGTCGAATAAATCTTTTACCGCTGTCTCGGTGTTCAAACGCAAGCGCGTACGTCTAACAAACGTCTATTGTACGTCTAAAGTACGTTTACTCTACGTCTAAAGTATCTCGAACGTGTTATCCGAACAGAATGCTCGTTTGAGCTCAAATTTCGCACGAAGACATTGCAAATGCAGTCGTAATAGATGCGCCGTGTTGAAGTAATAAATATTTCCATACTTGTGCACTGGTAAATCAAGTTTCTCGAGCGATAGCACGATTTTCGCTCTGAGAGCGCGCAGTGAACGCGCGCACAATTGCACCGCAAGCCAAAACGCAGACGCTGGTCGGCGCAGTCGGCGCAGCAGGCGCGAACGGGACAGTGAACTTGGTTGCAGCCAGCGCATCCTTGTATTATTTTCCGATGGCGCGCACCCTCACATTTAAAGCGAAAGCTTTCTTCGTGCGACCGATGCCCTCCTGTGAAAGAACAAGTGCATTTCCCCATAGACCGGTTGGTCTACCTAAAAGTTCTGATAAGAGCTCTGGACTCACGGCGCATGCGTGAAGCCGGGCTCCCATTATGTCAACACGGTTACTTGAAAATCGCGAAAAAGGGATGGTTCTAGATAATACAGTATACATACATCGATGACGAAGGAGTACAACAGTATACAGCTTTATCCCATAAACCGCTAATCGGTATACATTTAGATCGTGCGCCGCAGAGTTTACTTAGTGAGCGAAAAATCTTCGCATATGGGGTCGTTCTTCTTCGATTTGGGTTGATCGATTGGACGCACTGTTAGCGGAGGTTGTGACGCAGTTCGGATGGGAGAAAGGTTTAGCGCTCCTCTCAACTTTGTTTGAGAAGAGGTGGTAATGTTTTTTTCCTCATCCCCCTTTTCGCACCCGTCCCCTTGCAACGAACGAGCGATTAGGCGCCTTAACTGCGCAACCACACGAGGCGTTGATTTGACGTTGGATGAGCTTGGAGGTCAGGTTGACGCCAGGAGGAACGAGCCGTTTTCAGTTTTGTATGTGCAGTAGCAGACCGTTCGCTCTAAGTGAAACGCTTGCAGAAGATTCTGGTTTTGATTGATTGATTGATTGATTGATTGATTGATTGATTGATTGATTGATTGATTGATTGATTGATTGATTGATTGATTGATTGATTGATTGATTGATTGATTGATTGATTGATTGTAGGCTTTAACGCGACGACGCCACGCCGGCGATGACGCACGCCGTAGTGGAGGGCTCCGGATTAATTTTGACCACCTGGGGATCTTTAACGTGTGTCGAAATACCGAACACACGGCCGTTTTTGCTTTTCGCCTTCATCAAAAAAGCGGGCTCCGCGAAGGTTGCGATTTTGGAGCAAAAACTTTGATTGGGTATTCTTATCTGGAGCAACCTATCATCACTTTTTGTGGGAAGAAAAATATTCGTAATGGCGTAGGGCTCCGCTGGCGCTTTCTGCACTCATGTCTGCGAGAGCTCGTGGCATCCCGCCGGGCTCGCTTTTTGCAGCCACTCAACTGAGAGAGACCGGGACATGACAGGAGAGAGGAGAATTTTCCTCCGTGGCAGGCCTCGGTTGAATCGCTTCTGACAGTGACGGATGCTTGGACTGAACTCGAGCATCGAACTGTTGTCGCTAAGCACGTATTTACCAAGTTTAGAATCGGTGGCGTGCAAAGTTTAGACGCAGTGGTAACCCGAATTTCGGGTATGTATTTTTTTAGAGCCCCCTACTACCATCACAAATTTTACGACGTCTTGACAAAATAGCTGCAATAGAGAGACGGGGAGAAATTTCCCCGAGGGGGAGAATGTGAAAGTGCGAATGCACGGTTGTCGGCCCGCTTGCGGCGCTTGCGCTCGGCCCCCGCAGCCCACCGCCTCGCCGCCTTCTCTTCCATCTCTTCCATCGGGTTTGTAGTATCACGTGTACACCACGCAGTTATCAAGCCGCTATAACGCCGCTGAGTCGCCAACGCACGCCGCTGACGACGTAGTTTGAATGCGTTAAAGATATAAGGCGCGTCAACACTGATATCACCGTCGCGTCCGTGGCTTGATCGGTAGAGCGTCGCGCTGCGGCCGCAAAGTCCTCGGATCGAAACCTGGCGCCGGATGCTGTTTCTTTATAGAGGAGCACTGCGGACGCCGACGCCGCCGCCGGCGGTGGATGGTTTGGGGTCGCTTATAAAGTGTATTCACACTTAAAACTGTAGAAAACAGCGTTGTAGTTATATGTGGGCGCCCACTTAAAGCGTTGCAAAAGTCAACACGTCTACTTTTAATGTTGTCTTCCGTCCTAGCTTTTAATTATGTCTGTACCCGTTTACTGTAGTACTCTCTCTGGCTTTCTTATCTCTCACTGGTGCATTTCATCTCTGTCAATGTCTGTTAGGTTCGAAAGACACACAGCTGCCTGGATTGCCCCCTCATTGTACTCCCTTCGACCACGCGGAGGAGACCGGGGGACGGAAGAGTGAGTCGTCAGAGAGTTATAGCCATACCTCGGCAAAGTTGACGCGGCTCACTCAAACTCACTCACATTTTTTTTTCGAATGACCACTCACTCAAACTCAGACTCAATGCTGAACAGCAGACCTGCGCTCACTCAAACTCAAACTCACAGTGAGCGCAAAGCTCAGAACTCACTCGGACTCAAAACTCAAAATGTACTCAGAACTCAAGACGTGCTCAAACTCAAAATGTACTATAACTCAAAATGGGCTCAGTACTCAAATTGTACTCAAACTCAAAATGTATTCAAAACTCAAAATGTACTCAGTACTCAAAATGTACTCAGAACTCAAAATGTACTCAAACTCAAAATGTACTCAGTACTCAAAATGTACTCAAAACTCAAAATGTACTGAGAACTCAAAATGTACTCAAACTCAAAATGTACTCAGTACTCAAAATGTACTCAAAACTCAAAATGTACTGAGAACTCAAAATGTACTCAAACTCAAAATGTACTCAAAATTTAAAATGGACTCAGAACTCACTCGGTCTCAGGCGTACTCAAACTCACTCAAGCTCAAGCTCACCATGCTACACTAGCCTCGCGCTCACTGAGACTCAAACTCACGCGTGAGTTTGAGTCCAAATGAGTCTGAGTAAGTGGACTCATGAATGACTCCGCCGACCTCTGGTTATAGCAGAGCGGAGAACCGGTTCCGGTACGGTACCCAGTAGGTGACCGGCGCTACTGCGCATGCGCAGAGGTGAAAAAACTGGCTGTGTGCATGCGCAGGCGTACCTGGTACCGTACCGGTACTGGTTTTCAGTTCTGCTATAACTCTCTCTCCGACGGAACATACGATGGCAATTGCACCACACTGGCGGATTGCTCCCGGTTTGGGAGGTACCCGCGCAGCCGCTCCGTGGACATTTGATTCTCTCAGGGAATAAACAACCCGGCGTAGCCAAACTTCCAGTGTATGGGCGTGTGTTACGGCGCATCTGCCGGTGGCGTGATCACCGCACCACCTTGGCAAAGAGCTGTTGTGTTTGTTGTAGGGGTGTCGTGGAAGCCGATGTGGGCCTCCAGATTACGAAGAGAAGAGCCACGGACCGCAGGCGACGAATGATCGCCTTGAGAGAGGCGGTTTTGCGTCGGATAATTGGCCGAAGGAAATACGGCGCAGACATTTTGACTGCAGCCAATCGGGAGTTCGAGGGAGGGAAATTGCTGTTCTTTCATTATGCTGCAAAGACTCCTTTGTGTTAAGAAGGTCTATAAAACCTCGTTTAAATAGGTTGTAACAAGAGGAAGAGAGGCAATAGACGTTCTCTAATCTCAGATGTCGCAGTTGTCGTATCCTCAAAGTGCCAGCAGATCATAGAGTCCATGGTCGATCCCCACGTTAGCAGCATCCAACTGCTCCACCAGCAAGGAGAACAAGAAAGAAGAGGGGAGAATACGACTGTGTGTATCTTTTTCTTTCTTTCTATTCGCGCGCGTTTTTATTTTTTGCCTTCAGCAGAGAAACGGACGCCGTGGCCGGGATCAAACCTGCGTCCTTGAGCACGGCTGCAAATAACCTTCGCCACCAGGGAGAAAAGAAAAGGTTCTCTCCTCCATGTTCGCCACTGAGCCACCGCCTCAAGTCCCAATTAGGCTGTGTTGCTACATTTAGTACTCCTGTCAAAGACCTTGCCGCCGTCAACGTATGCCGTCTATTGGGTATGTTGCTGCTCCGAAAATAGCAACATGTATTCTGCGTTTGTTTCCTTATGTTTTTAACGCCTATCCGCCTGTCTGTCTGTCTGTCTGTCTGTCTGTCTGTCTGTCTGTCTGTCTGTCTGTCTGTCTGTCTGTCTGTCTGTATCTCCATCAGTCCATCCATCCGTCCGTCCGTCTGTCTGTCTGTCTGTCTGTCTGTCTGTCTGTCTGTCTGATTCTCCTGTCGTACACAGTGTTAAAGTATCCATCTCCTTGATCAGAGATTTACACTCCCGCGAGGGCGCCGTTCTCACTCGACGAATCTGTCCCCATCTCTCCCGCTGTCGTGTAGATAAACCTCCCGTAGTCCCTACTGCCTCCAGATGACCAATTCTTCTCCGCCGTCATTCTTGGAAGAAGCTGACATGGGCGCCGCTTGGGAAAGGCGCTGGCGCGACAGTTATTAATGCGTTCCCCTGCTTCGTCGGCACAACACGAGAAGGACGGGAGTGATGAAGTTATCTTTCTGTCGGTGTATCTCTTGTCTGGACTCGGCTGTCATCACGGAGAGAGGACGCGGCGTTCACCGGCCGCCCTGCGCGTTATAGAGCTACACGAGGGAGCGCCAGCGTGTACTTGCCGCTTAAGTGCGTCGCGCCGCCTACTTATGTCAGCCGTGTGCAAGCCGGAGCCCCTTAGCAAGTGCGCGAACACGCCAGACCGCAATTTCGGTGGATTTATAGACTCGGGAGAGAAATGTCTGTCGCCGCTTTGTTGGCGAGGCTGCGTGGTTTATTCGCACGCAAGGGAATTTTCAGCAGAGACAAAGTGAAGCTGAATTTGAATTTCTAAACAGCGGGTCAAGGAGAGGCGCTTTCGTCGAGCAGTGGGCTCAAATGTGATTATGATGTTAATGATGATGACGATGATGTCGATGATGGTGAAGAAGAAGAAGAAGAAGAAGAAGGAGAAGATAGAGACTGAAATTATTGCGGTTTTTGTTTGGCATCAAATGAATGCATGACGATCTCCAATTCTGTGAATACAATGAATAGAATGGTTGGAACTCTCTGCATTCTCAGGGTATAACTGAACGACAAGCACTGTAGTGTAGTCTAGCAAGCACGCATCATAAAAATGAAATTATTCCACGAACTGAACAGAGTCAATAGCGTAAGATGACACTCTTATACAGGGACCGAATGAAGCTAAAATGAAACTTTTAGAAATATGAATATTAAATATGCCTCAAGCAATTTCAAATATGGTTCTTCCCGAGAGAAATAAAACAACCAAATCTATAATCAGACGCCAGTGTGAAGACGTCAAAAAAAATGACTTCCTTGAAATTATCAAAAGCACACGTGTAGGCATTCGATGCTTTGGAGTGGGAGAGTTGAAGACGACGGTGAACTTCGCAGCCTGACTGCTCGCCCGTTCGGCTGTGTTCTTCTGCTTCCTTCGCCTACGGTGTGCTGGTGTTGACGGTCACCTCTCGCTACTGCCGATTTTAGCCTCGCGCTTTGGAACGACTCGCGCTAGTGAACGCTTCTCAAGGAGCTGTATCACGGCTTTCGGTGAAGATCCCGACTTTTTCGTACAAAGGCCGTTCTCACATTAAAGGGACACTGCAACACTTTTTTCAACTTCTCGTAAAATCTTAAATGCTTGCAGAACGTGGTCAGCCAACACACCCAGTACTCAGATTAGGGGGTCGCAATGTACCTGAGCCAAAAATTACTGCTCTATGCCCATCAGATAACTTGGAAACTCACTCAAAAGATTTTTCTCTTTTTCCCGGTATTGACGTTCTTCAACGGACCGAATTGTGTCACTGAGGCCATGTAGCGGCTGTTGGTCGGTTTTCCTACAGTTGCAGCAATGAACGCTTTTCGATAGCAACTTTAAAAATAAAGCCACAAAAACAAAGCAGAAACGAAGGCGTATCTGGTGCGACGAGCAAATCGCGCAGTGCCACTCCGTGTTGGCGATAACTGTAGCTTTCGCAGTGATTCCAGACGTGAAGGAAAGAGTGAAAGCGTTTAGCGAACGTGTTGCAGGGTCCCTTTAAAACTGCGTGGCAGAGCTTGTAATGCGAGCTGTTGAAATACGTAGGTGTATCGCGCAGGGAGCGCGAACGTAGTGCTTCATGAGAGCTAGTCGTTAAGCCCGTACAAATGTTGAGCTTACACTGCGGTTGCCAAATCTGAACCTGAAAACAAAGGCAGGAAAAAAGAGCACTGAAATCGTTCGCCCAACCAAACTGTGTAGTTGTTACCTTCTCGACCTTATTTCGTACTCGTTTTGTCACCCGTCGCTCCCCGATATTAAGCACGACACAAATGATTTCGGCAGAGGAGGCGAAAAAGGGGGAGAGGGAGGATGAAGCCTTGGGATATCGGAACAGAAGCAATCGACCTTCTCCAGTCCGCAGCGTCCCCACGTGTTCTCGCCGTTGCCGCTTTTCTGCTCGATCAATCTCCACCCCGCGGGCAGAAAAGCGCGACCTCGTGCCAAGTGCCGATAGCAACGCTCTCCGGCCAACGCTAGTCAATGCGCTAATCAATGGCCTCGCGCTCGAGAACTCACTTGTGGTGCGCTTGGACTGCCCGCGGATTCGTGTCGTACACCGGTTGGTTTGTTGACGCCGAAATACGCCGCGCGTGTGCAACAGACACCACTATGATAGCAGCATTCCCTGAACCCGCACGAAGCAAAAATAAGGAAACCGCGCTCGGACAATTACAAAAGAGAAAATTAGTACAGTAAACCCGAATGCGTTTATTTTAACAGCCGAGCTTCTTAAGCTTGAGCTGTGTCCGTGGGGATCGTTAACAGATAACCACCATCGGCGAAGCGGAGAGGGGAAATATGCTAGGCCAGGAATTGTGAGGGGAAGTGGCGAGAAGGTGTTGGGAGTGAGTGCCTAAAGAAAAAATTTAGGGACGCTTGCACTCACGTGCAAGGCTTGGATGGAGAAGCTGTTTTATGTGAGCATTGCCCGACACAAAGCTACGTTTTAGTATCATTGTTTACTTGCATAGTTGCGGTGCTAGTAATCGTCGTCACGTGCATCGAAGAGTTCGTAGTCTTCTTCGCGGCGAGTGGTGGATGCAGAGTCATCCTAAGCGTTGTGGACTTCCACCAACTTAACTGACGAAGCTTGCGCTACGTCGCGCAAGGCTTGAACGATAGGGAAGGTGCAGGATTCCTTTCTACGTGACCACTGAAGGACACCTCAGCACACATTTGTACAAGTTTGAAATTGTTCATTTATAGGTTCTGTCATTGCTTTTCACCGTTCTAGTAGTAGTAATCGTCATTTGCATCGACATCGTCGATGTCATTTGCATCGACATCGACATCCCAAGCTTTACATGCGCGGTAGTGCTTGAGGGCAGCGCTGGAGTACGCACCCACCAGCGCTCGGCATTTTCTCGCTCCTTGTGGTTTTTGCCAGTTTTTTGATACTGAAGCCACTGTGCATGCCGGGAACGATCGGTGGTCACCGCAAGGCACGCGCTCACGATGATGATGATTGATTGTAGGGTTTAACGCGCCGACGCAACGCAGGCCATGAGGCGCGCCGTAGTGGAGGGCTCCGGATTAATTTTGACCACCTGGGGATCTTTAACGTGCGCCGAAATCTCGTACACACGGGCGTTTTTGCTTTTCGCCTCCATCAGAAAAGCGGCCGCCGCGGCCGAGAATCAAACCCGCGACCTCGTGCTCAGCAGCGCAACGCCTTAGCCACTGAGCCACCGCGGCGGGTACGCGCTCACGAGCACTCCGCATTTTCTTTGTGTTTTTTCCTGCAACACCGAACTTACGGCTTGTACAACGGCTCCGTTTTTAAGGTGGCGGGGAACAACAACAGGTGAAGCCGATTGGAAAGAAAAAAAAACGCTTCGACATCGACATCTCTATCATCTGGACACCAGGCCACACCGGCCTTGCAGGGAATGAGGCGGCCCACGCCGTAGCCCGCGACCTCCTCAACCGGGCACTCCCAACAGCAAGGCCAGGAAGAACCGGACAAGCCCCACCTGTCCCACAGGCACTGACCCCACTCGACCTCACATACAGTTCCATTCTCTCTCATTACTCAAACACAAGACGGATATACCCACCTCCTCATCACACTCTTTCCAACCATCAAGCGTATATCTACCGGCGACTGCAAACCGAGACATACTACAACCACACCATCCTGTCCCACATCTCCCCATCTCTGTTCCCCAAAATTGCCCACGGTGTGACATCCCCCTCTCAACTTACCACCTAGTATACTCCTGTCCCCACCACCCTCACCCCATCTCATCCCCATCCCCTGAGCAGTGGGAGTCTGCGCTGACCAGCTCGGCGCCGGAGCGTCAACTCGCGCTGGTGCAACGAGCCACGGATGCAGCGCAGGCCCGCGGCCTCCTGGACGAAGGAGGCTGACCACACCCCTTTCCCTACCCCTTGAGCTCAGTAAAGAACGTTTTTCACCACCACCACCACCCATTGTAGGCATCGAACCTGGGTCCCTCACGTTATGAAACCAGCGTGTAGCCGATTGCGCAATCATATCATTCGGCGAGCTCAGCATTTCATTTAGGGTCGTAGCGTGGGCGTCGGCTTTGGACTTTAAGTAAGTTGAAGTAGACTTTCGCTTCGGAGCTTGGCAGTTTGGATTTTGGACTTTAGGAGGGTATATTTCGGACTTGGATTTAACTCAGTTTGAATGGAGAAGCTGCGTAGAAAACCGGGCTAGTTGGTACAGATTCATATTTCCAGCGCACAAATAACGGGACAAAGGGGAGGATAACACTGCACAAGTGCTGAGAGCTAGTCCAGTCAGCGCTTGTCCAGTGCTATCCTCCCCTTTGTCCCGTTATATGTGCGCTGTGAAGACGAACGGAGAAAGCCTCGCTTTTTAACCATCTTCCTTTTAAGAAAGACGCAGACCTAAGAAAACCCAAGTTACAGCTGGTTAAGACCACGAACTCCGCTGTTTTCTTAGTCTTGGGATCTCAGCTGCGAAGGTGGCCAATTTTTTCCCCACACAGCACACTCCTCAATGCAAAGTTCGCGTGCAACTGCGTACACTTCCAACATATAATTCTGGAATGCGCAAGCAACCCAACCCTACCACCCCTCTCCATCCGTTCTTTTCATGATCTGTCGATCATCTGTCGAGCGGAGAACCAGATCATTCTGGTCACCCGGGCGATAGACGGCTAGGGTAGCACATCGAGTCCCGGACTAGGGTTCGACTCCCACCACCACCCCCATTAAAATCTTCCGCTCTGTCTCTTCGCTCTTTCTTCTTTCATTTTCCAGGAGTGAAAGGCCACGGGTGCAATTAAACCCAGTAGGAACGAAAGTAGGCACTGTCGGTAAAACGCTTGCCTATAACACAGCTTTCGTAATTCCGGCCTTATCTTGCCTCGCCCGAGCGGGATTTGAAGAAAACTACTGCGTCGTTCTTAAGTTTAACCCCACCCCTTTTGTAAAAGGGGTGGGCTTGGAAAATGTTTGTAAAAAATATGTTTGTAAAATATATGTTTCGGCAGTTTCCAGACGTAACTAGTTGAAGTTGAAATCGCTGTTATAGACGAACGTTTTACCACCGACTGTTCTTGGAAGCTCTCGACAGCTATCGCTAAACTGCCTGCGCTACTTCCGCCCTAGTCGTCACCTCTGTAGTTTCTATTGTAGTTTTCCGGCAAGGCAAGCGGAAATTGCTAATGAAGAGTCTTGACGCTGAAGCGTCGGAAACCACTGACTCAGCAACACCTCGCGGCAGCTCATTCTCTGGAAGTAACGCCAAACGATAAAACATCTGTTTAAACAACGCTAGGTGACCTTTAGGGATCCCACATGGTGGTTCATTTATTCGCGAGCCGAACACCATGGAGCGAATCATAGACGGAACGTAGCCGTTGTGCGTCGTGTATAAAATTCTTCGGACTACAACTTCCTTGGACACTGATTCCACATAATGGAGTTCTTCTTAACGCTTAACATAATATGCGTTCGTTGCCCTGAAGAAGCGGCTGTCCTATTACCACGTCAAACAACAGGGATCGAAGCATTGCGAAAAAAAAAACATTATAAAAGTGCCCCCACCCCCTTCACTTCCTAGTCGAACTGGCGACACAAAATTACATCCCCAACAGCCTAGCCCTGCGGAAGTGAGAGAGGAAGTGCGACCCGCTAGCGCCTTTCTCACGCTACCTAAAATGCATTCACTTTAGGAAGAACCCTGGCAGTCACAAAATTGCCCGAAAGTTCCAGTGGGCGGTAAAAATTTATTGTTATAGCCCCACCCTTCCCCACCACCTCCTGTCCACCAGATTCTGGTGCCTTATGTGCGCAAGCTCATCAATGTGGGTGGAATGGCGGATACGGAGGCGTAAATCTCTTCCTCCTCCTAACACTCTCTCCTCCTCTATTTCTTTTCTTACGTCAGCTGCACTTGCTCAATACTTGGTATCCTGAGAGATTGCGGGGGTAGGCACCATGTAAACTCTTTGTTCGTAGTTTCTCTTAAAGCATTACAAAATCACGCATCTCCACGAAGTGAATCATGACGAGTGTTCGAAGCACTGGGGATCGTTCTTACCGTAAACACCCGTGGGAGTGCTTACTGCTGCTAAAATGATTTCCAATCCAATCCAATCCAATACAATACAATTCAATTTGATCCAATCCAATCCAATCCAATCCAATCCGAATCCAAATCCCATCCAATCTAATCCAATTCTCCTCGCGCATGTGCTGCACGGTTCTCCAGAAGCTCTCTCTCTCTCTCTCTCTCTCTCTCTCTCTCTCTCTCTCTCTCTCTCTCTCTCTCTCTCTCTCTCTCTCTCTCT
The DNA here is from genome assembly GCF_048455015.1 of Haemaphysalis longicornis. Classification (NCBI taxonomy): domain Eukaryota; kingdom Metazoa; phylum Arthropoda; class Arachnida; order Ixodida; family Ixodidae; genus Haemaphysalis; species Haemaphysalis longicornis. Next base: position 72,803,515 of record NW_027526385.1, on the reverse strand, counting down.
CTCTCTCTAACCTTTTGTGAACCTTTTCTCACATTTGTTTCGATTTACACGGTGCTGGGCCGTGAGCACGGACGCCGGACGCCGGACAAGCCTCTGCCTTAAGCTGCTTTGCCCCTAAAATCAGCCGCTTTCATCCAGATCGTTATATCATCCGCGTACAAGGCATCCCTTTTTCACCGCCACTTTTCCGCTCGCCAAACTTATGCGCGTCCCTTGCGTGGACACGCCGCATATGTCTTCGGAACTGCCGCCAGCCGATGCCAGGGAAAACACGAGGCTGTCGGCCATGAAATATGCTTTCCCGTGGCTTTTTCGCTCTGGGTCCTTGTTTTCCGTGTAGTTTGTCATTGCGTTTTACCGTGCGCTTATTGCGCTTTGTAAACACTCGAGAGACTTTTGGGAACAATGTCACGTGCGACGAAAAAATTGTATGATTGTTATATTTTGTCACGGAGTGTGCTGGATGGGTAATGTGCAACATACACCGGATCGGGGTTGTTGGCCTTGCGTTTTTTGCGAGTGCCAGCGAACGGCATGTTTATTTGAATGTGACGGCAGCTTTCCCGGCTTACTAGCGTAGCTAGCTCATAAAGAATTGATCCACCAATCCATTCATGCGTTCATCCATCCATCCATCCATCCATCCATCCATCCATCCATCCATCCATCCATCCGTCCATCCATCCATCCGTCCGTCCGTCCGTCCGTCCGTCCGTCCGTCCCTCCGTCCCTCCGTCCATCCATCCATCCATCCATCCATCCATCCATCCATCCATCCATCCATCCGTCCGTCCGTCCGTCCCTCCGTCCATCCATCCATCCATCCATCCATCCATCCATCCATCCATCCATCCATCCATCCATCTATGCGGCCATCCGTCCATGAATGCGTCAGTCCGTACATCCGAACGTGAATATGTCTGTCTGTCTGTCTGTCTGATATAAGAAACCTATATATCTAGTTTGACAATGTAATCCTATTTTCATGGCCTAAAACAAAGGAACTCTTGCCTGTTTCTTCATATTTCAATTGTCTGCAAATTCGATATCCGGCAGCAGAGCCTTATGTTCTGAGGACCCATCGTCTTTCGCAATTACGCCTTCCTGAGGTGGTAACGGCGGGAGCAGAGGAGCCGTTATTTCTCTCTCTCTCTCTCTCTCTCTCTCTCTCTCTCTCTCTCTCTCTCTCTCTCTCTCTCTCTCTCTCTCCCTCTCTCTCCCTCTCTCTCTCTCTCTCTCTCTCTCTCTCTCTCTCTCTCCCTGTAGTGCTCACCCTAACCATTAATCGCTTCGCTGAAAAGAATGGTAAAGGAATCGATCAGCACGCAGCTTTCGTTACAAGTACGCGCTGCTTCTTTTACACATTGCCTGATTTCCTCGGTATGATTGATTTCCTCAGTACGAAAAGCAAAGATCGGGCACCAGAGCGGCTATAAATTGCCGGGATGTGACCTTTGCGGCCTCGGAGCAGCAGAAGATTGCATCTCGTCGTTGGAAAGGAGGCAAAGATGCCTTGTTTTAATGCAAGCTGGAAAAAGATAGCATGTGCTCTAAGCTCTTTTCCCCTATCATTCGTTACTTTCACAGACACAGTGCTTATCTTATTTATCTCATTATTTTTACCCTATGCTTGTCTTACTTATCCTATTTATCTTATTAAAAGACAAGTGTCTTATAAGACATTTATCTTCTTTTCCAGGTATGAAAGCATTGATTCGGTGGGCCCCGTATGTGTCTCCGCTGTTCGATGAAATCTTCGAACACCGCTACTGTGTCATGACCGCGGTACGCATTGTTTAGCTTTGGGGAACATATTCGGGAGCGGCTTTTGTTTATTTTACTTAAACATACTCTCGCTTGCTGCCGGAAATTATTGTGTAAAGACCTAATTATGTTGTGGCTGTTGTAAATTATGATGTAGGCTGATGACGACTGTGATGCTAGTTTTCCTGAGAGGCTTCTCTTTTTACGGCGTCAACAACAGACACCCCACTCGTTGAAGGTCATGGTGGTACGCAGAAAAATCCGGGCCATCTCCACTAACATGAAACCTGGGGAGGGGCGAAGCATCCAGTGTATAAGTGTATTCAAAGATTGTAAGTTTGTCTCTTGCCACACGACGCGCGCTTATTGGACGCCGGAGAAGCGCCAGTGGGAGGAACAATCGCGCGCTTGCTGAGGCGGTGGCGCCCTCGCTTACACTGAATTGGATTTAAACAATTAAATGAGGCAGACTGCCTGTAAGTTGTTTTCGTGTCACACGCCCCAGTACGCTAAGGAGTATGCTTTAGGGAAGAAAACCCGGCGTTTGAAACCAATGTTGAGAGGGAATTTAACAAATTAATGTTTTTAATGCCGATAAATCCTGATTATACCTCTATTTTAAATATTCTTAACGTGAAATGTTAAGCCTAAGCATCCGCGCCCACTCGATGGTTGCTGCAGTTCCTTGGGGTAGGTGGGGCCTGCACAAGTCAGTCTGCTTCAATGCCAAGTGCACGTGTCTACAAGCAAGACGTATGCGAAGTTAATGAAATTGCCGCATCAGCATAGCGGCCGCTTATAGCATTCAAACGGGAACCGACCTTAGTACACAGGCAGGTCTTGAACACACCATACTGTAATCCCTGAACACCTGAAATTTCTGTGTGACGCATTGTAAATTTCAAAGCCTGCATGAAAATTTTGTTTGTTTGATTCTGATTATTATATGGAGCTTGATTCCGTTATGAGGCTTCTCTCTGGGAGAAGTTTCTATTCCGCTAATAACTTATCTAATGCTAATTCGGGTATTTAAATTGTGCATGTCTGCTTGCAAATTTTTGTTGAGTCGCTATGTATACATCTTTAAGAGGAAATCTAACTTATACGATGACACCAGGGCAGTGCGTGAAAAGCTTATAATTGTACGAAGCTGCCAGGAAACGGTATCGACCTCCTAAATGTCAGGCCATATATTGCTTATGCCTGGCGCCACGGATACCGAAAAACTTCGATGCAACGCTGCACCGAATTTCTTTATTTTGAAAAAAAAAAATCTTCTGAGCTAAAACATTATCAATATCATCGGTTGCGTGCGCATAGGCGTCGGAGAGATTGCATGCCGGACCGCCCATGAAGCTCGAAATCTTCATAGGCAAAAAATCCCACGACACCACCGCTCTCACGTGGAATCAGTCGCTGTCTCGACGCTGCTCGGCCACCACCAGTTCACCGGTGAAGGAAAAACAGAAAGAAAAACCGCGCCGTACGGTTTTTGTGTGCGCGGGGCGCGGCTCCGAAGCCAGGTAAACTGAGACGGCACACTCCTCGGCATCAGCAGGTATACAACAGCCAAGAAAACGCGAGCAAAATACTCCAAGAAGTACGCCACTGAGAGGAGGGTGAAGGAGCGGGAGAGAGTTGGGAGTAGAAGCGTTTATGCAGCAGCACGCCGAGCGTTATCGACCAGTGCGGGAAATCAATCCAAATCGATCCGAAGTCGGCTGCAGTGGTGGCGCGAAATTCGCGAAACGCGCCGCCACCGCCGTCGCCTGCGAAACGCCAGCGCCGCTGAACACCCCGCCGCAGGGAGAAGACGTCTTTACAGGTACGCCGTGAGGTTTAGGGAAGGGACGTCGGTGTACGGCTCGTATGATTGGGCAGAAATATGTGACGTCACAGTGCTCAGTCGGAATCAGCCTATCACGTGGTTAGAAGAGCCCGGCCACCTTGCTTCTCAGTGCCTGCGCACTGTTGCGCTGCCTGTCTCCTCCCTCTCCTCTACCAACTGCCTCCTCTCTCCTCGCAAGTTCTTTTTCCTCCTCCTCTCCACATCGTCGGCGCATGGCAGGAGCGGAATCGCAGGCTCATCGGGGCAGCCTCATCAGACCGCAGAAACCCAAAACTCGACCCTGAACGCGTGCGCAGGTATCCGGGTTGTGTTGCGAGAGCGCGGGCGGGACCCCGGGGCCGGTTAGGTAAGGTTGGATTGGGTTTCGAAAGCTCTTTTGCACCGCTTAATTGCTTCCTAGCTTCTGCTTTGCAACGGAAGATACAAATTCCGCGGCTTACGAAAGGGCCGACGACGTTGAGGGACGAACATGGCGCTGAAGTTTGCCCTTCGGTACATTTTATTGTCCTGACTTTCTTCAACGTATCTGTCTTCGAGTTAAGTAGGGTTAAGGTGGGGCAAGGTAGACGAGGTCCCGTTAAGCTATGCTGTAAACTGAGTTCGCTTGTGGCATATGTATTTTCAGCATTTGGTAGCGACCTGGTTAAGTAAGTTAGGTAGTTGTAATACTTGGTATGGGTTCATGGTACGACTACAGCGCGAAAGACAGGACAGCAAAAGATACACAGGAAGAGCGCTGAAGAAGCGCTTGTCCTGCTATCTTACTTTTGTGTCCTATCTTTTGCGCTGTAAATTTACCGTGGTCCTGGTTACGGCTAGATACTAGATGCCCACAAGCGGTGGTGCAATTTTAGTATGGCAGAAACTGAAAACGTTCTCTTATGAATTAATATTTAGTTGAGCCCGGAACTTTTCGAGGCGTTGAAATTATTTTACAATAAAACACAATTTCACCGTCCAATTTTTTCTGGCCGGAGATTTGTAACCGAAAAGCGGTAGGCCAACAATCATGTTTTGACTGATAAATTCAGGGCTGCGAAAAAAAAATTCTGTGCGAGCTGACCAGCTGCTTGGTAGAGACGCAGGTACACCTCGTGTCTCGGGCTAGCGCGGCTGCCACGACTGGCGGCTATCCGGACAAGGAAAGCCACCCACAACAGCATCTTCCGTTCCAATAAACGTCTCTCTCCTCCTCTTACCCATGTTACACTTCACATCATGTTTTTGCATATTTCTGTACGCTAACATGTCTGGGCATGTCCTTGGTACCAAATGAATGTGCGTCAACACTGTTGGCCATACACTTTATTTTTTTCGCGAGCGCTATACGTTTTATGGCTGTTTCCAAAATACTGCTGCCCACAGGCCGTGTCACCCAAAACAACCAGAACAACCTCAGGAGTACGCTGTTTCTGGTTTTATTTAGCGTGTTAATGCAGCGGATTAAAAAAAGCCCGATCTGCCTTCCTAAATAAGGTTAGCTTCCCCATAAAGACCCTTCTTGAGGTGGGACACGCTTTACAGAAGAATTTGAAAGTTGCTGAAATTTGGGCTTGCTGTGAAGTTTTTCCAACACTTTATTCTACTTCTGATGTGGAATCGTGTCGCTTGGTTCTCTTCCCGAATAACCTGAACAATTTGCCGAGATGAGGCACGGCCGCTCGACGGAAAGTTCCTTTTCATTGGGCGTCTGTGGAAGTGGTATCACGTTCGTACTTCTCAATCAGTTTCCACTTGTCTGCAACCTCGTCCCCCACAAAAGCCAGGATGGTGACGAGAAATGTGACAAAGCTTCCCCCTGCGACGAACCTGACTGCGTCAGTGTGTAGCTTTGAAAGCAGAGAGGCCAGGGACATTGTTCTCGCATTGTGCGCCTCACTGACGGAAACAGCGCTACGCCAAGCTGGGTCAGTGTTGTCTAAGCTTCAGAGACGCCGCCTTTCGATGTCGAAAGGCATCCTGGGTAGTACACAAATGCCTTTCCGTAGATTCAAGCTATGAAAAGTCTTGTAAATTTGCTCCTAGAGTTTTGGGGAAAAAATGACAGGCGGTTTCACTCCACCAACCACGGAATATTGCTCGAAGGCAGCATACATCCCTGCGTCTAAGGCGTCGCACAAAACACCCCGGCGGGCATGTACAAAGTTTCAGAACATGAGGAGGATTCAGAACAGGAGCACAGATTTGCTAACGTCACCTTCCTGTTGCTTCTGCTCTAATAAATTGATGAACTCGGTCGTTGATTATTTAATTAGGTTGCTAATGATTTCTTGATTGATTGATTGATTGATTGATTGATTGATTGATTGATTGATTGATTGATTGATTGATTGATTGATTGATTGATTGATTGATTGATTGATTGATTGATTGATTGATTGATTGATTGATTGATTGATTTATCAATCGATCACTGAGATTGTTTTACTGACTGAAATTATTGAGTTGAGCAGCCCTTGTGTAAAGCGTTGTGGGCATGTGTCACCGTATGCGAGCTTGATACCAGTTTCAGAAGTAATCTGCCCTTGTGTGCCCTAGACCTGAAAGACGTATGGGAGATGAAGGCGCCGTCATCCCCTTTCATTTGCGTCTTTTCCTTTTTCTCTGCGTTACTACGACTAAGGGCCTTGGCATGATTGATGTAAAATGGACGTGGGAAGAAGTTGTTCCGAATGGGCCTGCATTTAATTTCGGAAGGTTGCTTTTATGCGATCTACTTTTTTTAAGAAGCACCCTTCGGATGTTGAACGTTCTCCTATGTTTAAGTGTGGGGCATTTTAGGGGTCCGGCTTGCCATCGTGACTCGTCCGGTGTCACGGTATCTAGCCACTGCAGTGACGGCGTGACGCACCCAAGCAGAGGCTTCGAAAAGTTCACCGCTTCCCCTGGTCAGGATCGAGCCTGTGCTTTTCGCGTTACGAAGATGATGACTATTCCATTTCGCCGCCGAGCCACACGTTACGCAAATGCAAAGTTTTGGGGGGGTGATCCTTGCGCTGCTCCGTTGCCACGGAGGCTGCCGTTGCCGGGTCGCAAATAAGTACGCTATACTGTAAAATAGGGAAATGTCCCGAATTAACGCATCAATTACCCCAAATAATTGAAAACTCACTCCAGTATCTCTTTAAAGGCCTTTTCAGGGGCTGCGGCTGCCTCTCTTGACTATTTTCGGCACCAACTGATACTGAATACGTAAACTAGTTACTGAAACTGATACTGCAACTAGTCAAGAGAGGGCGTCACAGCCTTTTTGGCGAATCACTGCTTCGCACTGCGACAGCTTTCATGACGAGTGGAACTGCGTTAGTTTTTTTTAGGGGCGAAGCACCTTAAGGCCGAGGCTCTTCCGGCGTCTGGCACGTGCTGCGCATGCGCGAGGAGCATTGGATTGAATTGGATTGAAATGGATTAAATTTAAGTAAATTGGACTGGATTGGATTGGATTGGATTGGAAATTGTTGTAGCAGCAGTAAGCACTCTCACGGGTGATTTACGGTCATGATTCATGATCCACTCGTCATGATTCACTTCGTGGAGATGCGTGAATTTTTTTTTTCCTCAGCCGTCACCACATGGCTGCGAAGAAATTCTGTGAGTCACAACAAAGTTTATTAGAATTGTAGACCTCCCACCGACAACGACATTACAGCCCCCGCCGTGATCATCTTCGGATACAGAGGCGCATTCCCGGCGTTATGCTTTACCTGTGAGGGGCGAAAACTGCTCGGTCACCTGCGTTCGGGAGCGGCATTCACCAACACCTATTCGCACCTAATCAACTGATTGACGGCTGCTTCTTACGTCTGGCATGCCTCAGAACCTATGTACCAAATCTTGGGTGATTGCATCGGTTTTTCTATGGCGACGGGCCGGCATCTGCTGCTGTCGGCAAATTGGTCGCCCGTCTATTTACGGAACAGGCCATCTTACGTGACTGGCCACGTTCTTTGAGCCCCGGAAAGTTGACGAAACCACTTCTTCGCTCGTTCAGGACATTCGGCAGGTGCAGGCAGCGGTAGTAGCATGTTTCGTGTGGATAACTTCATGTGTGCACCTGTAACTGATTTTTATTATTTTGATGATTCATATATTTTTACTTCCACTAGACGTAGCTATCTTTTTCCGCTGTTACTTCCTTTTGACGGCAAAGCAAATACGATTGGGGAGGGGGGCTTATGGTTCAGCATCACACCCATTTTGTAGTTTCTTTGTCCTTTGCTGTCTCGCTTCCTCAGTACCTATTCGATTTGCCTAACTCCCCCTTCATTCCAAATGGTCCTCTATGTTCTTTCCTTTATTACTTTATTATTCACCTATTTTCTCCTGTTACCAACATTCATTCTTTCTCTTTTCTTTCCTTCATTCATTCGCTCTTTCGTTCCTGCCTTTACTCCCTGCTTTCTTTATTTTTGTTTCTTTTCGCTTCTTCACTTTTTTTTTCACTTTTTTGCCTCTAGATTTTGTTTCATTGGTCTTTCATTCTTCCTTGCTTTATTATGTCCTCCTTTTTATTTTCTTTCTCTCTTCGCGTTTCTTACTGTAAGTAGAATTTTATCAGCATGAACCTAGCATAACAACATGATTGAATTGATGCCATTATGTCAATTGAAGCGTCGGTGCCTCCGTAGAACCACAATAAGCAGCCTTTATTTGCCGCGTCATGACATTCCGGAGATAGGGTGTTCCTAATCGTACAAGAATTGTAGGTACTTTACGCCACTATCCAAAAATATCGTCGAGCCGCATTTCATTAACAAAATAGGCGACCATTTTCATTTCGAACCTACGGAAGGACCATCCAGTAGAACGGCCCTGCCTTGTCAAGCACTGCGAGATCGAGTTTAAACGCAGTGTAAACGTCTCGTAAGCGAATGACCCAGAAACTTCAAATTTCGAAGTTTGCCGCGTCCGAGCAAAATGAGTGCCATATCCGAGGACAAAACTGGCTCGCCAGCGTCAAACGACAAACTGCTCTATTTTCTCCACCACGAGAAAATATATCGCCCGAGACAATATTTTCAGTGCCAGCAGCCCGCGTCGCTGGCAGCGGGCGAAACTGACCAAGAACCGACCGCGTCAAAACCGTGGATGTCCTTCAAGAGCGGAATGAGAGACAATGATCAAAATCGAACAAATAGTAAAAAACAGAGGAGGACTGAGTCGAAATCCGGGGGCATTGTTATTGCAATTTTCTCGGTCGGCCGCTCTCCCTGATAAGATCAACGGGGGTCTCAACAGAGAGGGGAGTTGGCGGCGGGAGGCCCTTCATTCAAGCACTCACTCCGTCCGTCGTCTCGGTAGGAAATTCTCCAGCCGTCCAGCGTCGGCCACCCACCATCCCAATCTGGCTAAAACGTAATTTTGAATTCTGAAGCGGTCTCCCCGCCGCGTTTCTGAAACCGCTCGGCAGACTTGAGCCGGAAGCTGCGGCACGGATTGGCTGCGGTCTTTGGATTGGCTGCCGTCGGTTTCCTATGGTCGGGGAAAACTTTCTCCTCCGTGATTATTTCCAACGCTTCCAGTGCTATGGTTCTGGCTTGCCCGAAGAGAGGCCCTTCTTTGCCAAGGCCGAAAAAACAGTAGAATCGGCGCTTCCGGCAGCCATTTGTTCTGGGTAATGAACAACTTGTGCGAACTTCGGAAGACATGAAAGAAATAAATTAGGCGCCACAATAAAAAAAGTATGTCCTTGACGTGCTGTGCGTGTGGAGTTGAGGTAAAGGTATAAGAACAAATGTCAGCTGCGCCTGTTGAGACTAGGGATAAGATTCGAGCGCCACCGAGACGACAGACCAATGTTTTTGGTCTGTGGAAGTCATTGTTTCTATGTTCCTGGCTTTACCCAATTACATTAAAAGAATTGGAGCGAACATAACGCCATGACAACAAAATTCAACTGTTGCTTGCTTTTGTTTGCCTGAGGAGGACTGGCCCAAGCATTGGTATCATTTTTTTTCTTCATTCTAGGCAAGACACCTTTACTTACAATACACATTTTAAACCATTTTGACTAGTATTACAGTGGCAAAGGCGCCCCAGAACCAACCTCCGTCAATTACGTAGTACCGTGGTGGACGACCGGCTTGCAGGAGAGTTGCCTCCGTTTCGAACGACGAAGAGCCGAGAGAAAAACTTGACTGGTTTAATACATGCGAAAAAATAACAGCGGTGATACAGGAAGGAGCCCGCTGGCGTGCGTACAGAATGACTACGGCAGAGCGACGACCCCAACAAAAGCCCGACGGTGATGTTTATGAACTTATAACCAGAGTGCCAAGAGTTAAAACAAGTTTGCGCACGGCAATAAAAGTATAAACACGCAAAAATACCCTCCACAGGTCACGTGATACGTTCGCAGAAGCTGGTGTACGCTGTGCTGTAGAGAGGAGGGAAAGAGGAGATCAACGGTCGGCCGACGGTTGGACAGACAGGCCTAAACACGCCGTTGCTAGAAGTGGATTCTGTCGGTTCCTGCAGCTGTCGCGACGATGTCCGTGACCATAGGCGGCCGAGGCGCGTGCCAGCCAGTCTTTGGCTTGTCGAGACTTGTTCCCAGCGCGGAATGAGCTGGCTTCACCGCAATAGAGAGCTGCACCGCAGTGCACCAAACTTTTCTCACGCGCGCACAGGGTAGTGGTTCGCTGAATCGTAACACTATCCTCGGTTACAACTTAAAGGAGCCATGAAGAGAAAATGCAAGTTGGTTTTATTCGAAAGATTTCGTGTTTTATACTGCCCCCAGCGCTTGTCCGGATACAAACGGTGCTTTATTCACTGAGAAATTAAACAATTTAGATTAAAATTTTGATTTTTCCGCTCAATCGTGCGTTTTCGTGGTCCCAAATGACATCACAGGAACCGACCGCTCTGCAGCCTAGAGTACCTTCATTCACGCATCCGCCGTACAGGGTAGAGACACGTATACGCTGGCGCCGCCATTTTCGGTTGCTCGCTCGCCGCCGAAGCAAGTCATTGTGTCAAAACCGCGCTAAAATTATCGCCACAACGCGGTTTACTGAAGAAGTTTGAATCATATTGTCTGTTTCGCGTTGCTAGGTCTCGTGGGAAACGAAAAGAATAACGCGTTGAGCCCGTTGGCCCAATTGCGGCGGCACGGGACCGTTCTAAGGTTGTCTCCACCCTGTACAGCGGTGTTGGTTTGTTCCCGCGTTTCTTTACGTTCCGTAACCTAGATGGCGCCACCATACCGTGGCAAGCGTTTGGTTTGTTTTTGCCCGCATTTAAACCTGGCTTGTTTTTGTTCTGGGAGAAAATATTCGTTCCCTGAAACAGCGCTCGCGCGACAAATGTGGTCACGTAAGACACCGTTGCTTGCGTCAATCGGCCAGTGTCGTCTGAGACAACCCCAAGCCGCGTAGTGCTGTGCAGCTAAACCAAGCATGCTGTGCACAGTACGAACAGCAGAACGCATCAGTACTTCTATGTTTACATGTGCTTTCGTAACTTCCACTGTTTGTCCCATCATTCTTATTGCTTTGTAAAGAATGTGCCCTAAATGTAAGCGCAAATCGCTCGTTCGTCTAGTTTGTAAGCTCTACCTAATTTGCGTCTGCTTCTGCCAGCCTCCGCCAATCGCAGAGCTTAGCTCATGGGACATCATAGGTTCTGAAAAGGGAAATGAGCTGGTGGGTCGCATGACCATTCCCGTTTTTCCAAATTATGTAGCTTATTTGAGCGAAGTTTACGTTAAAAGTGGTGTCAGTATGATTCTAACGAGACAATCTTTTGAATGAACCAAACTTGTGTTTTCTCTTCATGGCTCCTTTAAGAACGGCAACAAAAGTTGCCGCTGTGCCTCATCACCGCGGCCGGATGTTACTCCGCGCGGCGCAAGTAGTGCGTTACTGGAAGTATTTTGAACATTGCACGAGCCGTTTCAGTGATTTTTGGACTTAATATGCTTATAAACTACTGCAGCGACAACAAACGAATTACGTGAGAAAAGGCAGACGACATCATGTATTCATAGCAATCTCCTTTCAAAACGCGCGCGCCCGTTGACATCCGGGTCCGTCGCTTGGGCGGAGTGATACCGTACACGAGCTATTGCCGTTTTTAACTTGTTCCCGGGTATAGGTAAAACATAGTAGGCGAACTAAGAATGCGATATTGTGGCGCGGGTCCGCGAGCTTTCAAAGATTGTTCAGTCTCCTTTCAATCCCCAAGAACAACTAGTCTCGCAACTGCTGAGGCTTCACTGCACTTCTGGGCATTGACGACATAGTTCATAACATCATCGAATAGATGTGTTGTTGCAACCCGAAGTGACGCCCGTATCAGCCAAAATACCAATAATGGCAACGCTACTGGTGGCGTGCTTCATTCATTACAAAACTTGCACCTGCTCCTTCCCCTTCTCTCATCACGGGCATTTTTGGAGCCGGCTAACATGCGTGTAGGTTGTGCAGATAGCGTGGTCTATTCATGTGCACTACCCGTAAGGTCACGTGGCTGGCAGGACCACGTATATTACGGGGATACAAACGGGCTCTTTATGGTTTCGTAACTATATGCGTTGTTTGCTTGTAGTTATCTTTTATTACAAAAAGTTCAGTTTTTTTAATCTTCCAGGATGAAATCTCGCAAGTCACCGAGACGCATATGGCACGCTGCAAGTGGGTGCATGTTTTTCATGGTTTTTAAAGCGAGCAGTTCTTAAACAAATACGCCCATACCCTCCGTGCAGTTGATTAACCAGCGGAACGGTGACGTCCGGCGGGTGTTTCACGTATGACGCGTGGCCTACCCATCTCGAAGTAACCTGCAGCCAGTGTTTGCAGCAGGTTACTTCGGCAAACAGTGGCCGAACTCTGGCAAAACAGGCAAACACTGGCAATCACTGGTTACTTCGGCAAACACTGGCACGCTGCAGCTGGCTCGGGGCGTCGTGTGGGGCGACCTGGAGGACCACACCCTGGTATACACGGATGGTTCCGTGTGGAAGCAGCAGGGTTCGGCCATGGCGCCGGCAGTGCTGGGGGAGGCCACCAGGGAGGCCCGGCTGCACTACGCCGCATTATCCGCCACGGCCGAAATGGTGGGCGTAAGCCTTGGCCTGGACCTTCTACTGGAGCTGGAGCCGCCCCCGAGCGCTGCGCTCTTCTGCTGTGTGATTCTCGAGTGGCCCTACTCCGCATCCAGGAGGGCGACCCGCGCTCCCTCCTGGTGCTGGCCGTGCGACACAAGGTGGCACGGCTGGCCCAGCGGGGGACTCGCCTTCGGCAGCAGTGGGTGCCAGGCCGCATTGGGCTGGAGGGCAACGAGAGGGCATACGAACTGGCCACCGACGCCCACGAGCTGCCCCCTTCGCCCACGGCAGCCCACGCAGCTGTGGATGACACCCGCCTGCTGATACAGCGACATGTACGGGCCCAGCATCCGGACCCGAGGTTGGCCGCTGGAGAGGCCCCACCACCCGTCCGGGCCACACGGATGCCGAGACATCAACGCTCGGCTGTCCTGCGCCTACGCGTGGGGTGCGTGTGGACAGCCGAGCGAAAACACCGCCTAGCACTCATCAATGACCCGTCGTGCCAGCACTGCCGGGCGGCTGTCCAGACCCTGCCACATCTGGTCCTGGAGTGCCCCCAGTTTGTGGCAGGGAGGACCGAACTGTTGGCCGCCTTCGGGGGAGGGGCTCGGCCCCTCGAAGAATGTCTGTGTCCGCCAGGCAGTGCCAGAGAGCGGGACGGAGTCCATGAGGCCCGGGGGTCCTACCTGGATGCCTCAGGACTCATCCCGGCTCTCCGCTTTCTCCCAACATAAACTAAGCGGTGTGTGTGTGGGTGCTTCGTTTTTTTTTATTGCGTTTTTTTTGTCTTCGTGTTTTAGTGTTTACCTTGCATATATTGTACATATATGCCCTGTTAGACCTGTATATTTGTATATATGTAACCTCTCTTTCTCTCTATCCTCCCTTCCCTGTACAACTGTTTTCCCCATTCCCCACACCCCCCACACCAGCAGGCGTTCCGGTGTCCACCCTTAGGTTAGACAAACTACGCCTGCTGGTGGCCTTTCCTTTCGTTGTTTACAATAAATTCAATCATTCATTCATTCTGCGCTCTGCTGCGGTAAACCGAGCACAATTTTGCCCCCTTACTTTTAACTCCTCTCTAACCCAGTTTTTTCGCCCATGCGCTTGGGGTTGCGCAGGATGAGCGTTCTGCATTCACGGGGTCGCTGGATTTTTTCTCCTAGCCATATAAAGCTTTACTTTAATGGTTCGTGGTAAGGGACCTACAAACATCGCTGGTTAAAAGCGTAAACGCGGGCTTGTTACAAAATGCGGAGAGCATGCGCGCTCAGCAGCTGGCTAGGATGAGCGGCGTGGCGTCAAGCTCACGGAAACACTGCCGCTCACGTTGGATCGTGGAGATGAGGGTTGTGCTAGGTTCAGGTGGCGAGCTGACAGGGGGTGGTTCGGCGTTAGAAACCGCGTACACAGATGTCGTTGGTTTGCAGCAGCGTGTACTCCTCAAATTACGCCGCGCCTTTAATTGGGTTTTCGACCAGCTTGGACATGTGTAGCTTTAGTGTTGCTGACCACTCGCGATCCGCATTTACGTGGTGAGTAACCTATTTTGGGGGTTTTAAACTGGATTTTTTTATGGGAGAATGCTACACGGAGACATTTTTTCGCTGTACTGAAATTCGTGCTGACGGTCGCATTATTTCTCCGGACTCTTTACGCCGATAAGAACGATATTGAGATGGGCTTCAAACACAGCTTTCCCTTTAAATCCAAGACTGAGCACTGTCTGCATGTATTAAATTGGTGTAGCTTTCTCAATGCATACGTGGGAAATATAGGTTGTAAAGAACGACCTATTTTTAAGATACGTCAAGAAGCTGTACCCTAACAACCCTTGGCGCGATAAGGAAGTTATTTTATCGCTGTTGTCAGGAAGTTGCTGATATCAAGAAGTTGCTTATTTTCCCACTTACGTGACGGCACTTAATCTGCCCGCCTGACATATTCAAGGTTGTGTTTCTTAGCCATTTTATTCGATTAGCCTTAATTCCAAGGGTTTTTCATCGAAGGACAAGCCAAGGGATACGGCATGAGACATAACAAAATAATTCGTCTCGCCAAACAAAAAATACAAGTAACAAATTTTATGCACTTCAAAAAGTACCTGTGCCTGGCATCTTTTTCTTGCGTAAGAACAACTCTGTTGCCATGGCGTCTTTCTGGTTACTACAAAGAGGATCAGACATCATGGAACGCGGCGTGCTCCGGCAATTATTCGTTACGCAAGACGTCGGAGGAAAAATAAGTCCTCCCTGACATAAACGTAAAACTTCATGACAAAAAAAAAAAAAAAGAGGAGTGCTTCAGAGTACTTAGGTCGCGAGCGATGCAGGGGACTCTTGCGAAGTTACGTTCGTGCTCCTCTTGAGCACATCGAGCAATGGCGTCCAAGCCGCCCAATGAGCTGTGCCTCGCGGAAAAGCGCGGGAAGCAGCATTTTTCCCGCGGTAATCTTTTGGGCGGGAAATGTGCTTCTCTGACCGAGCTTGAATAATCCTCATATTTTTGCGCAGCGAAACGCTGCTCTTCGAAGAGCCGTACTTTCTGATACAGTAATTTGTTACAAAAGCACGGACAAGAAAAAGAAAGCGAACGCGAATTCATCTTCAATACCAGCGCGGAAGCGCCAAAGCTGATTTACATCGGATACGCGGATGCGGCAGATCAAAAGAGAAGCGTGGCTGAGATGTGGCTGCGCGAGAGGTTGGCATTCAGTAGATGAACTGAATTTGCCGAGAGGCGATGACCCGGTGACCCCGATATTTTTTATTCGTGTAGGCAAACTGCGCCAGTTCGGATCGCAAGAATATTAAATCAACATGGAATAGAAATAAGGATGGCATGGTCGAGTCAGCATCGTCGGTTTGAAATACTGACTGGCTCTTGACAACAAGTAGAGAGAACGTTCATAAGGCCGTTAAGCGTACTTTCTCATAGCGAGGCCTCGGGTGCGCTGTAACGAGTACAGTCGAACATCGTTATAACGAAGCAGTGTCGGGGAAGTAAATTAGCTCGTTATATACGATATTCGTTGTAACAGTAGGGGCAAAAATTGGCTTTAAGAAATCGGCAGTTTGGCTAGTAAAAAAAAATAGCAGTGGCTTAGCTTGGCTATGCCAGGATATACGTAGCGTGAGCTAAGGTTCAGCTGGTTATTCTTAGGTTTCCTGGTTGTCTAGGATTAACTGATTATCATGCTTACTGCTGCTAAAACGATTTACAATTCAATACAATCTAATCCAATTTAATCCGATCCGATCCAATCCAGTCGCGGTGGCGGCGGCTCCGGCGCGCCAGCTGTGCGCCGTGAGGCGTCACTGCTCCTCGCGCATGCGCAGCACGGCTCTCCAGGAGCCGCGCGAAACTGCTCAACCTCGGCCAGTGTAGCCACGCTACAAAAATCTTAGATACAAAAGCACCATATGCTATGCTTCGAACCCCCATAAACAAGATAATCCTTACCTGT
Source organism: Haemaphysalis longicornis (assembly GCF_048455015.1). Classification (NCBI taxonomy): domain Eukaryota; kingdom Metazoa; phylum Arthropoda; class Arachnida; order Ixodida; family Ixodidae; genus Haemaphysalis; species Haemaphysalis longicornis. The sequence goes on along the minus strand of NW_027526385.1, from coordinate 72,787,381 downwards.
CTCCTTGTGGCATTTCAAACTAGATGGACCAGATCACGGGAATATGAAATTACCCCAGAACATAGTCTGTTTGAAAAGCAGGCGTGCGTTCATATTTATTTTGATTAGGATGTGATCTTCGTCAGTTAACTTTTCACAGCACCGATCAGGATGAAGTTTTCCACACTGACTACACACGAAATGGCCTTTTTTTCTGCCGCAGTTTTGAACGTCGGGAATTTTTCCAAGTAGCTTATCAGCCTTTCTCAAATAATTCATTGTTATAGCCGATATCACACGCAGCTCTGGCGATTTCGGTTTCGTGATAAAAAGAATAAGTGTCACTGAAATAAAGCGTGGACAACCAAAGTGCGTATTAAGTTCACTACAGCCGATAATTTGCTATATCAGTGTTTGTTATCACGAGATTCAACTGTATTCAAAACTGTCGTTGGCTAATATATTTGCGAACTTAAAAACAATGTACTTCATTTGCTGTGATGCTGGAAGTGGCTGCTTTCAATTTTTCTTGCCAAAAGGCACTAAACTTGTTTTCGTGGGCACTTGACGAGTTTCCTTTTTTTTTTTTTTTGCTTTTAAACAAAATGAACTGACCGCGTATACCTTATAAACGCAGCACTCGGAGTATAAAACAATAATTATTGAGCATCTTAATTGATTGATTGTGGGGTTTAACGCGCCGACGCAACGCAGGCGATGAGGCGCGCCGTAGTGGAGGGCTCCGGATTAATTTTGACCACCTGGGGATCTTTAACGTGCGCCGAAATCTCGTACACACGGGCGTTTTTGCTTTTCGCCTCCATCAGAAAAGCGGCCGCCGCGGCCGGGAAACGAACCCGCGACCTCGTGCTCAGCAGCGCAACGCCTTAGCCACTGAGCCACCGCGGCGGGTTATTGAGCATCTTAATCTGGTCGGTTTTTGTACATTATCTTGTATTGAAAACATAAAAATCTTGGAAAGCACTTCAACTCACCCACTCATAGCGGGGCTTGCCAACTTGCGGCTGCCGGCCAAATGACCTGTAAGTGAAGAAAACAGCACTTTAGATAGGTTTACTGCTAATTTGTTTGAATTTGTTGATATCCTAGGATATCCTAGCAAAAAAAGTAAACACACATGACGCAACCATTTCATAAAAGGCGAAAGGGCAGGAATATGCTGAAGCCTAGCACATCACAAAAGCAGGTGAAAGAGACAATAGCCAAACATCAATCAACCTCACGCCGTCAGAGATAGCGTTCCTTGGTAATTCATTAGAAAAAAATGAACGAAGCTCACACTACGCGTAAGACTTGAAGGTAGCGAAGCTGTACACAACCTTGACGCTTCGCTGTCGAAACGACCTTTACTCCGCCGTTGTTGCTATAAGCGTACGCTTCCTTCATTTTTTAAAGACGATAGTCTTTCTTGGGCTACTTAAACCCAAAAATTTTGGTCTGTCTGTCTGTCTGCCTGTCTGTCCGTCTGTAACTCGATAACAGCGACCCGGTCAAAGTAAAATGCTTACTGCGCAATAGTCTTATATGCTCACAGCCAAATATAAACGTCTAAGCCCGCTTTATATGTTCGTACTTGTCCACTTTTTTGAAAAAGAACAAGGCATTACGCAAATATAAGACAGGAAATTAGTACGCAAGGAATATTTACAGTGTTCCTTTATTAAAAAAATCGTGGATGCTTGGTTTTTCCATAGCAAATGATATTCTACATCTACTGCAGAAAACCGCTGCCTCCTGGCGGCATATGAAAAATCACGCGGCAACAGCAACGAAAGGTTCCACTAGCAAGGTTCCACGTTCTGATTGGAACGCACGTGGAGCACGGCCACGCGGTTCTATAAACTTTGAAGTCGGCCGCCTCGATTCACGCGCGTCTCCGCCGTACTGCAGCGCTGGCATTGGAACGCGGTAGCAGTGGAACGCGGTAAATTCAAATCGCCTTGAGCAAACCTTTAGTGTGGTTACTTTGGAATGAGCGCGACGGAACAGGAACAGCATGAGAGGTGAGCGGGAAAGCAAAGGGGGCATTTCCTTGGTAAATGTCTACAAAGACTGTCGTCTTTTGACGAATTTGCAACGAAAGGAGCAGATACGCGGCCAATTTTTTTTTTTTTTGAAGTGGTAATCATTGCACATCACGTTGGAGGGGCGTACGCAATGACATGTATTTCTAGTCTCGAGAAAATGTTGCCACGATTACAGCGAACGCAGGAGTCTTTGTCGTTCCGACCAAGTGCTGCCACGATTACGGCAAACGCTGAAGTTTTTCTTTTTCTTTTTTTACCATCTCGGCCAATCTCTTTAAATGGGTGTGCTCGGCTTATCCCTGGTATTTTTTTTTATCTGCGTCCGCAGGGCTGCCAACTCGAGGGAGAATTTCCTTATCTAGGGGAATTGGGTCGTCTTTAGGGAAAAAAGAAAATGTATCAGCATCTAGGAAATTTTTTGCGTTTACGTTGTTTTATGCATTCAGTCGTGTAATAGTGCTCTTTGTTAATTATAACATTAATTACTTTTATATACCTACGAAGCGCAATGAAGCGCAGATATCTATTTCACCTAAATGTGCATCCATCAAAGCTATCGCTCCTACGGCATTGTTTGTAAGTTGAAAAGAACATAACTGATGAATTTTATTAACTTGCTCGCTCAAATACCTCATGCACTGCACATCGTCTGTACTCGATCCTATTATTCATCTTATTTATGTGCTTCTGTTGTATTACAAGTGCACTCTTTCGTAGTGCGGGATTTTTGTGTCAAATGTTGTGTATTGCGATATTTCCCCTTTATTGTGACAAATACCCACATAAAAGAACCTTGCGGTCCAGTGTACTTCGATAATCGTAATGGGCGCTGTACGTGCGGCAGTATTAGGATCCCGTTTGCAGGCGCTCGCGCTATCACTCTCATGAGGCTGCCTCAACAAGCGATTGGGACGAGTGGTTGCGGATCCCCGTACGGACCGTTCTTCGCGTCGCTCGCAAAAGACGCTCCATGTGGTTACCGCTAAACGCTTTATCTGAGAGACAACGTCTAATAACCGCATTCAGCAAAAATCTAGGGAAATCTAGGGAATTTCTTCATCCGAGATAGGGCAAAAGTGGCTTCACGGGTTGGCAGCACTGTGCGTCCGATTCTCGCCCGCGGTGGCCGCTTTTATGATGGAGGCGAAAAGCAAGAACGCCCGTGTGTACGAGATTTCGGCGCACGTTAAAGATCCCCAGGTTGTCAAAATTAATCCGGAGGCCTCCACTACGGCGCGCTTCATCGCCTGCGTTGCGTCGGCGCGTTAAACCCAAAATCAATCAATCAAATCAAATCAATTTTTAACTGCAGACACACAAAAATTACGATTTGCTAAATATCTTCGCTGTTTTTAGCAGTTTTAGCAGCTCTACGTCCCGTCCTTCATGTGTTCATTTTCCTTGGCACTTCGCGGGCTTTTTTCAAGCATGAACATTCACCAAATCGCCCAGCTGCCTCTTCTTACGAGGTGGTCAATATTATTTGACAGCGCTACGCTCCACAGGCGCCCTATTTAGGTAGGCTAAGCGGCAGGAGTAATACGCCGTTGCTCCAGCTAGATCTTTACCTAATCTCGCATATAAATAACCGAAAAATATCCTAGCAAAGCCACCGAACGATGAAACGCACGTGGTTAAGAAGATTCGCAAACGTTGCTGAAATGCACGACGCTGCTACCGACTCAGGCCGCGTTGCACGTAAGTTCTTCCCGTTACAAGTTTCGCGGTGGCCGCCAGGCATTGCTGCAACCGCTCGGTTGGCTGACCGCTTTCAGCGCGCGCAACTACCATGACCGACGTTTAATTAGCGCTCGCCAAGACGCCGCTAACCAAAACCAGTGCCTCGCCTCCCCGTGCCCAGTGTCGAGCGAAGGACAAAAAAAAAAAAAAAAAAAAAAAACAGCCGGCATAGATGGAGAACCCTGCTGTGATGGATAGTTAGCGTAGCGCGCGTGCGCGAAGAAAAGCAAAACTCGCGAGTCGTCTCAGCCAAAATGAAGCGTGTCCTTCTGCGGCCACCACGTGAAAAACGTTGCCCCCCCCCCCCCCCCCCCGTTTTTTTTGAAGAAAGAACGAAACCCCCTCGCCGGTTGTGTTATCTCGCCGGAACACGCGTTCTGTTTCCGGAGAAGGGCGTAACCAGCATTTGAGCGGCGGTCGCGCGGGGCGCCTATTTTGTGTAAACAGGGGCGCAGAGGGAGAGTGCTGCGCCACTGGAAAGTCCTTCCGGCGGCGTTGGAAGAGTGCGCCGTCGTGTCTGCCTTCATCTATTTTGCATGACATCGACGAGTTGTTACTTTTGGATTCTTGTTTTATTTTAAAATGTCGCTGTGGTTGAAACGAATGGCCGTCGCGGTTTGCGTAGCCTCGACTCAAGCGTTTTCTTCCGGGTTTGAGAGTAACAGACGCTGTTGCTGCTGCGCTCAAAGCTTCCCATCTACACGACACGGCTATTCACGAACGATATGCCAGCGTCGCTTTTTGAGAATAGAAAGAAGGTACATAGGCGGAAATTTATTGGACGTTTTGTAAAAGTAAAAAAAAAAATGCTCAAAATGACCCGGCGGCAATACAACATACTGTTGAACGACTTCAAGCTTGCGGGGAGATAGATACAATCATTTGAGAAACAGCCGCATAACGTAGTTACGCAAATCACTGTCTGCGAATAACGAAACGCGGGCATGAAATGCTGCCTAACGTTATGTTGGATTACTTTCACCCGTGAAGGTACTTTCGAATTCAGGTGGTTGGTAAGTGTCCGGCATACATCCAAGAAAGAAATCACCTCGCAGAAAAGGTTCAGTGCCTCAACAACGCATCTATATCGTTTAAAGGTCTCCTTGGACCCTGGCTCTCTCCATCGTCCCAGAGAAAAGTGTCGGTTGCTTTATTTGACTATTTACACGGAATCGGCGTCGCAGAGACAATTTAGGAGTTTGCCTGTGAGATCGTGTGGACTTTTACGTCACCACGCAAAGCTTCGTGTTCACGTTTTCTTTTAATCTCTTCTTTTTCCCCATTTATTCTGCCTTACTTCTTTTAGGGCCTTTACTCCCTTCTCCCCATCCCCGAAGAGTAGCATGTAGGCGGGAACATGCCGGCAAACCTATCTGCTTCCATCTAATAAAGAGCTCTCTCTCTCTCTCTCTCACCGATTATTCGACCGGGCAACAGATGTTAGTGTTTAGCAAATTGCATGGCGTATCGTCTGTTTAGATTGGCTCTTTATCTGCGACTCCATCAGCGCTTATATATTCGCAATTACGTAGTCCCTGCCCTTCGCGTGGAACAATCGACCCACCCGCTACTTCAGGTGATCACCGGGCGTTAGCGAAAAGTTCTTCTCTTTCCCTTCAACTTCTATTTGCTTTATTTCTTCCCTTATTCCAGTTGTCATTTCTAGAACTTTCGGTCTCGTCTCATGAGTCTATTCTAACGTTAAGTGTTTTTGTTCTCCAAGCATTGACAATGGCAAACAAAAAATTACAAACATACGTCATAATTGGAGCAATCGATTATGTCGGCATACCTTTCGTGGAAGCGTAGTGGTGACGGCGTTTTGTAGCCCTGTAAGATGTCGCCAGTGCCATTCATAAATGCTTACTGTTACTTGATAGGAATGACAGCAAGTGAGGAGTGTGAAACGTGCGGCACACCGGAGACGATACGCCACGTTTGATGCGAGTGCCCCCGCTACTCGCATGAAAGAAAGAAGCTTTCGTCAGGGCTGAGGAACCTGGACTCTCGGCGGCCATTTTTGGAGGGAAAGATTCTATGTCACTGGCCTTCTCTGTCATCTGCTGAGAAGGCGACTAAGGAGCTATTACGCTTCCTTCGGGCGGCGAACCTAACCAGCAGAATATAGACTGAAAGACTCCAGTGACAATCACTGAATGTGGACGTTCAGTGCTTCAGCGCTGGGCATACATGTCTACTCCAACTTTTATATATTCTTTGCTTTCTCTTTTTTTGCTTATTTTTCCTTTCCCACGTGCAGGATAGGAAACTAGGTTCCAGCCAGATTAACTGTCCTGCCTTACTTCTACCTGCTTCCATCCTTCCTTCGCTGGTAGGCTCGAAAGCAGCACTTACGATGGAGGCAAAATACACGACCACACTTGTTTGCGATACTTGGAAGTACGTTAGTTCGACGCACGCTAGTCTTAGCTAAAGCGATCCGGACAGGTTACTTGTGACGCCGCGCACACTGTTCGTGCAGCTGTACCACAGGCAACACCTGAAATTTTGCATGACTAAACTTTTTCCCACAATTTTTATTTATATGTTTTTCTTCCTGGGTATATTTTTCTTCCTCTTCACCAAGCAAAGAAAGCGACGGTGTTTTTATTCTGGCGGAAACGTTTCTCGTGGTGTCAACATACAATCACTCGACGGTGTACTCTGTAAAGCGTGCATGTACGCAATGCGCGCAAGCATGAGGTGAAGCCGAACTACTTCCATAGCGCGAGACGCTGCGGTGTGAGGCAAACTTTTTTATGCGGGCCGGCGGCAACTGACATTGTACGTGCCACTATTACGACTATTGAAAATTCAAAGTGTGACAATGGCGTTCGGGAGTTGTATGAGTTGCCAGAGTGCTAGTACCGATGAGGCTTTCTGTGCTAAACGTAATGGTAGGGAGAGCCTTCGTTGAAATCATTGTAAGGTTTGTAGTAGTGGAGAAAAAATGAGTGTCTTCACTAACTATTCTCGAACCAGTAGTATTTCGTAAATTGTAACTGCTCTTAAACTCACTGACCTTGTTATAAAAAAATATTGCGGTTGTGCTTTTTAACAAATTTGACTTTACTGACAGCTCGTACCTACAACTCTGCAACAATCAACCGCAGGTTCAATGTAGGGGTTCCTAAAGGTCTCGCAAAAAGCTCCTTCAAACCATTCGTGCCCAAGACCTTCTGAAACCCCCTGCCCGCCAACATAGGCAGCACCCCGAACCTAACATAAATTAAAACAGCCTCAACATTTTTTTTTTTATAAATCGTCACCCACGCCTCTCTGTACAGTCAGCGGGCTGTTAGGGTATTTTAATAAAAAAAGCATACTTCTTTTCAAAATTAAAACAAAACTGAATCATCGTCTCTTTCCTGCGTACGCTGTTTCAGACAATTGTTTTTAAGCAAACCTTTCGTGGCGTTACCCAACTGTAATCATGGTTTTTTAGTTCATGTTGATGACCTAATTGGTTGACATTCACCCAAATAATTCAATTTTACTCGCTAGGGAAACAAATAAAATTTTTAGAAATAAAGTTTACTCAGCTTTGCGCCTGCTTCTGTGTTATTATGCACGGTAACTCCACGAAAGTGGGCGAGCCCTTATTTGAAAGCTCGTGGCCATGCTCACTTGCCAATGCTCTTTGCTACGTGACCAAAAAGGTCCCTTTCCAACAGGTCATAAAAGTGGTTCAAGTCACTCCAAAGTATTCCAACCGAAAACAAATAGCTCCTTCATGCACATGCATACGGGTGCATCAAAAATGGATTAAGTTTTTGAGGAGGACACGACGATCTCACGGAATCGATGGAACCGTGTTTCCGCTTGTGGACAGTTTATAGTAGCATAAAAACGTGCAAACTGTTGTTGGGGTGGATTACAACCGCAGATCGGTATTAGCGAAACCCAGGCATTGTAAGATTTATGCGTAGGCAAAATCGAAAGTTCTTAATAATAAAATAAACAGCACAGTTAAAGTTGCAGCAGCCTTGTCTGTTGACACAGCGGATCAGTTATAATACTTAACACTGAAAAAAATCATCCTCTAAATCTGTATCTAGACCGAAAGCATGTTAATGTAGCGGATATTGTTCAGGTTGTATCATCCAGCATACAAGGCCGGTTGGAAAATTTAACGCAGAAGAAATCTTAACGCAGCTGATCTTGCTATGTAGTGCATTCTTTATACGCCAATCAATATATATGTACGGCAGCGGGTGTTATCAGCGGCGGCTTCATATTTGTTCCACCCACATTGTCGCGAGGCTGTAAAATGTAATCGCACTACGGGAAGCTGTGCGATGTACGGCAAGTCATCGGTGCCAGGGCGCCCTAATGGCCCCAAGATTAACGACCATTTCAACACAAACGCCTTGTTAAGGGACCCATTCAATGGCGTGAAGGGCAGAACAGAGATAAATTGCCCTTCACCTTATCAACCGGAGGGCCATTATCTTGTTTTTTGAAAGGCTACACAAAATGTCTCTTAAGAGTGTGCCCTTCCCGGGGAAAGTAAATAACGGGTGGCCCAAAGAAAGGAAAAAAGGCCCAAACTAAGCAGGCTATATGTTAGAAAATACCACGAGCTTAGGGTCGCTGGTCTCTCCTTTTAAAGAAAATATCAAAAGTATCCCTTGAAGAGTAGCGATTTTGGCGGTCATCATGGCCTCGAGTGGCTTCCCCCTCACCCGTATTTTTTTTTCAGGCTGTTATTTGAGTATCTGAGATGTTTTTGCCACTGGGTGCGTGTGGGAAGTACGAGGAGAAAAATAGAAAGATAAGATTGTCTCGAAAAAGAGTAAGAAGAGCTGAGCGCGTTACTCGTTTGAGATTCCCGGCAGCAGCTGGAGGGATAGGGATGTGAGAGGCCTTGGAGTGCTCTCGTCTGCAACAACAAAGTGAGATCCTGCACTTGCTGCCTTTGCTCATTTGCATTTTGCGCCAACTTCGTTTGTGTGTCGCTCGTGTTCTTCTTTATTCCCTCAGGCTCCTCCTTCTCACACGCGTTATGCGATCGCTTCCCAGAAAACAGCGGCTGTCGGGCTGTATTACTTTCGGCTCATAAAGCGCTCTACGATGCTTGCCGTGAAGTGATCTCGAGGGTGGCAGCATCTGAGTATCGAGCGCGATAACAATGACGCCACGCTATTTTATAAACGACTCGCTCGGCGCTTCTTCTTTTAGCTGGACGAAATGAATGACTGCGAAGCTGCTTATTTGTTTGCTATCGACAAAAGGATTTCGTTAATAACCTACACACGGGTATTTCTACGGAGATTATGAATAGAAATTGCCTGCTTGCGGCAATAATTGGCGACCAAACCAAATGAGCGATATATTTCCCCTTATAGCCTGTCTTTTCGTTTGTTTAAGAAGAACAGGAGGTTCTCTCTCAGTCTCTAACTCTGGGACCTCCTGAAATCTTGTACTGGAAACATTCTCGTCTAACGCAAAATGAAAATATACATATTAAGAATTAAAAATTCAAACTCAAAAGTACTTCGAGAGGAAGGGTCAGCGGTGATTTTTCTCTGGAAGGACTTGATACGAAGATACAGTATGATTACAGGTGTTCGGCATATCAACAGATAAGCACCGACAAGTTACACATCGTTATCGCTACTGACGAAAGAGTGCGTGACCCGGCTAGTGATTCCTCAGGATGACACAGTACTCCGGTCATGAAGGTGGTCACGATTCGTCTTAAGAGGGCTTCTGTCGTGTAACTGCACCTCCCTCCCATGTGTGCTCGCCGGGATTCCTCACGCAACGTTATGAGCGGCATGATTATGACTAATTCAAAGTGTAGCGTCATTCCAATTGGGCAAGATCTTAAAGGAACAAACGAGCAGAAATCTAACTCTGCAAAATGACAGGTTACATCCTCATTATATTTATTTAGACTGGCTGAAACGACAAGTACTGGTGGCAGGGTCATAATCCCAGTCATTATCACGCAGGGCTGCTCTGTGGTCATCCACCAATTACTGGCGATTGTGGCATGATGTCGGGGATGCGTTGTGACATACGAATAACAATATTGAGAAGTTTCTGGACGATGCGAAAAATGTAAAGGCCCCATGAAACTCAGCACAGAGGCTTATCTCTCAGTCGAGAATAAAATATTCCGCCCCAGAAAGCTAGGTAAACCACTTCGTTTTCATACTGTCACAAAAAGTTGTGGCTGCACTTGAATGTCGCGCTTGTCTTTCAACTTCGTGGAGCGAAAATTTCCGGCGTTGTCCACAAACTTTTTTATCTACAAACCAACCAATTTTTATCTACAGCCAGGCGTGTATCAAGGTCGTACGGCAAGAAAAAAAAGTAACGCAGTCTCTTCTCCAACGCAGTCTACCTCAGCCGCGTATTTCGCGAGGTCTCGCCATTCCACAGTACTCACCGAGTCTAATCTCCCCCTCTCCCGCGCGTTCAGCGTAAATCTGGTTCGCGAACCGAAGCTCCACCCGTAGGCGTAATCACCTCCTCTCGGTCAGTCCGCCAAAGCCGCAGCCTACCACCGGTCGGTAATAATCCATTAGCGAACAAAAAAAAAACGAGAGAAGGAACGAAACCACCGGAAAGCTGCTACAGATAAAAGCAACCTACCCCCGGCGGCGAGGGCTCAAAGGAAAGACCACCGCTAAGCCCTGCAGGGCTTGCGGTCCCTTCCGGCTGCTATCAACTCTGACTCCTACCGCAACCTTCCATTTACATCGAGCCGACGAAGCGGGAGCCCGCGCTGGGGGCAGGAATAAAGATAAAGGCGTCGCCGAATAACCTCGTACGTCCACGCTGTTTTACTTCGGCCGCCGGACAGGGAAGAGAAAGGGAAACGGGGAGAGGGAACCCAGGGAAGGGAGTAGGCAAATGGGGAATGAGAAAACGAAGGAAGAGGTTAGGGAAACGGGGAAGGTAGGAAACGAGGGGAGAGGTTAGGGAAACGGGGAAGGAGGAACAAAGAGAGTAGAAAAAAGGGAAGGAGGGAACCCAGTGAAGAGAGTAGGGAAACGAGGCAGGAAGGAACCCAGGGAAGAGAGTACGGAGACGGGAAAGGAGGGAACCAAATGATGAGAGTACGGGGACGGGGAAGGAGGGAACCCAGGGAAGAGAGTAGGGAGGCGGGGAAGGAGGGAACCCAGAGAAGAGAGTAGTGAGATGGGGAAGGAGGGAACCCGGGGAAGAGATTAGGGAAACGGTGAAGGGGGAAACGAAGAAAGAGAGTGCGAAGACGGGGAAGGAGGGAAGCCAGGGAAGAGAGAAGGGAAACGGGAGGGAGGGAACCCAGGGAAGAGAGTAGGGAGACGGAGAACTAAACTGGGAAGGAGGGAACCGAGGCGACGGGACGTGGAACGAAAGAAAAGAACTGCCGTGGGCGGCCGAAAAACGACTGTCGCGCACCCTAATGGAACAGCCCGGAGCAAAGCGACCAACACAAACACGTGCGTGGACGCGTGGAACTCGGCGACTAAGTCACAAAGACAGAGCAAAAAAAGCAAGAAATAGCACCCGAAGGACCAGAGCGTCCGCGAAGCCGACAGCGGACGACAGCCAGAGAATGGAGAGCGAGACAGTGGAGAGGAGTAACACGACCAGTGAAGAGATAGAGAGCGTGCGACGAGCGAGAGGCTATAGTTGTAAGTCCTCCATTGCGGCGCCATCCAGCCTTGCGGGGTGGTAGCAGCAACAACGGCTGTACTGTGCATGGCCACCGCGGTAACACGACTAGACGTAGATGCGCAAAGCAGAACAAGCGCCACGACGCCTTCTCTGAATCCCCAATGACGGCATCGGATGTGGAGTATGTAAATGTTTTATGCAAGGTCCAGAGTACAGTTAAGCATTGCTATAACGATATCTGTTTATTCGTAAACTGGATTTAAAACATGTGTTTCATCGCGCCCTCTTTTAACAAAGATCGCTTATAGCAAACTCCCGAGGCGTTCGTTATAAAGAGTGCTTACTCTATGTGAGCTATTCCGGGAACAAAGTTCTGGCTTCAAGCGAAGTGTTCATAAACCCCGCTTCTAAGAAAGGTCGCTTATAGCGAAGGAAGTCCCAATTACATTGTCATACCCAGCGTTTGCTGATTGTAGAGTTTTTCGTTAACAGTGTTCTGTCTTTAGGTGAAGTGTTTCGTGCTTCCCGCTTTTAACAAATATCGCTTTTAGTGAATTTAGTTTGCTATCCTAAGGCTTTCATAATAACAAATTTTCCCTAAAAAACACGTTTTGCAAAACTTTTACGTGCTGTAACCAGACACACAACTGGCTTCGTTATAAGCGATGCTCCGTAAAACTCAGCGCATTGCAGTACGGAAAATGAAAGATTTCGAATAAAGCGATTACGTCATATAACGGGTGTTTACTGTACATACATTTAAGGATCTTTATTTTGAAATGAATCAAATCCACGGAACAGAATTTTAGAAGCAAGCAAAAATTTGTGACCGGACCTAAATGCAACGCTGTCAAAGCAACAAATATATGTTTTACATGTCAGATAGGGGAAGTTACCTTTGACAGCGTTGCATTTAGGCCCGTTACCAAATTTTTTGTTGCTTCTCAAATTCTGTTGCAGTCGATTTGACTCGCTTCGAAAACAACCTTCTCATGTGCTCGAACGGGGATCCAACGACACCAACCGCCATTTTTTTTTTCGTTAGGCCTAATTGTTCGCTTTGTCCAGAGCTTTCTTTTCCCGTGCTCGTCTCTTTCCCTGTGTTTGCACCCGACAGGCAGCCGATAGTGTGCACGCGCTCACTTATCCCGGAACTCAGATGCGTTTTCACCAAAATGGAGCCAGCGGACCATCACGATTCCTGCGCGGTGCTCCGCAGCGTCCCCTCGCTCATGTCGGCACGATCGTTGGCCGGTCCACCATTTCCTGAGCGGAAGAGGCCGAACAACAGCCCGAAATAGGTGAAACAGAACACGTAAAAATTGAGCTCCTCCGCGGCGCGTGCCGGGTGGGAGGAAGCGCCTTAAAAAAGCAGAGTGCACTGTAAACAATGAGCTCCCATGCAAGCAGGGGAGGAAGTTGCCTCGGACAGAGTGCTCGCCGCGTTGGGACCCCGGAAAGTTTACGACATCGTTCCTTGCCGAGGTTCTACGTTCGCCTCGAAGCGAAGAAAAAAAAGATGCAAAGGATGCTCGTAACCATATGGCACACGACCTGAATGACTTGATAGCGCGATTTTACGGCTCTGGGGAGGGTACCGGCAGATCTTTGACGCGCGTCGTGCAACTACCCGACCCGCGTTGTCGTCACCCTCGCTTCGAGCGCCGCCTGGTCAGCGCGCGTCGTATTACCCTAAACAGCGGAGGAGACACGTCTCTATTTTTCACGAATCTCTTCTGACACTTACGACTAAACGAATTGACTGAGAATCGTTATGCGGGGGAAAAACACTTGCGCCTTTTTTTTTCTCTCTCTTTGCGACTCCTGGACAAAGTGGGATAATAAACCCAACGATGTCACCAAGAGCAGAGCAAGCTTAAAGGTGAAGCATCATTCTCTACGATATAACAAGACGTGGTTGGGTTCTTTTTTTTAAGTGCGAAGCACTTCAGGGGAACGGGATGTCGTCCGTCCAATGTCGTTGGGCGTCACGCACCCAGGCTGACACCGACATTCTTCGAAAGAGTGCTCCAGATTCACTCGGAATAGCTGTCAATGCTAGAATTTGGGCTAGTTGGTTGGAGCAATAAAACAGTAAAAACAGCGCAGCTAGAGACCGGTCGCTAAAGAAGAAAGACGCAGGACAAGCCCTGGTCCTGTGTCTTTCTTCATTTCCGTCCTGTCTCTAGCTGCGCTGTTTTTACCATGTTTCATTAGGCGCTGCGAACAACGAGCTCTATTTCCCACCATGGACGCCGAGAAGTTGGCACGGCTCGAGCGACAGCGCTTGCTTGCTCGCGAGAGACAGCGACGATGGAGGCCCGATTTGCCTTTGCGAAAACGTGAAGCAGAAGGAAAGAGTCAACGAAGAGAGGAAAATGTCCACCGTTGCCAGGCAGCAGTCAAGGCTGAACAACAGCGAAGGAAACCGAATTCTGCGGTTAACGTTCGGGAAGCTCAAGGGAAATGATAGGGAAAGGCAAGGCAGGCACAGGAAAAGGAAAACACCACGTGTAAAAAGAAAAGCCAAACACAGGGAAAGAAAACCACAGAAAAGTAGAAGCAAAACACAAATAAACCGAAGATAAACTCAAGGCATTCACAACAGTAACTCAAGAGAAACACTGGCAAGTCACTGTTTCGCACTTCCGACAGCTTTCCCGTTGAGTGCAACTACATTCATTTGTTTTTTTTTTTTTTTTGCGTTTTACCTTGCTTTTATTGGCTCTGCGAAGGGGCGTCACACTAATAAAAGCGACGCTGGATCACTATATTTTCTCCTTTCCCGCGGAAGAGAAGAGGCTGTCATCCTCTGGTTATTGGGAAAAGGATAATAAGAATGATGAAGATGACTACTGAACGGGCGACAGAGGGACACTCTTTTGCCAAGATCCAAACATACATAGCAATCTGTTCATACCCCGTTCCTAAAGGGGGTTTGATTCCAGTTGTCGTGAGTTCTAGAAGGGTGGGCTACCATTTTCGCCGCGCTCGGCAGTTCGGAGGAAAAGTTGGTATCTGCTGCGAAAGTTCAAGAAAGAAGAAAGAACAAACGAGGCGGTGGATACGTGCCAATGGGGCTCCAGAGGAACTCCATGGCATCTAGGGTAACAACGAGCGTGTCGAGCCATACTGGTCGGGGAGAGCGTAACGTACGTGATCTCTCTTGTAGATAAAGTTTGCATGAAGGGAACAAAGACCCGGATATACTTTTCCGTCTTTTGTTACTTATGGAATCGTCGAGCCAAACCTTCACGCTCCAAAACTCTATGAGCGCGGCAATGGAGCTGAAGAACTTCCACGTTGTGACGCCTAACGACGTAATAACAAGTCGCCATCCCACGCTGCGAATGTGGCTGTCGAGCGAAGCTTAAACCACTACAATAGCTGATTGGGGAGGGTATGAAATGTTTCTCGCCGTCTAGGCGGGCTTGTCGCTCGCGCTCGGCTTCCCTGGCGACAAATGCTGGGTCCTGGTTATCCTGACGCATGCGTTGGGGGTCTTAGGCAAGAACTGCTCCATTTAGCGACACTAGACCTGCCTAGCTTTTAAACCGAATCGGCAAACTTAAGCTTTACGAGGATACCCGCCGCGGTGGCTCAGTGGCTAAGGCGTTGCGCTGCTGAGCACGAGGTCGCGGGCTCGATTCCCGCCCGTGGCGGCCGCTTTTCTGATGGAGGCGGAAAGCAAAAACGCCCGTGTGTACGAGATTTCGGCACACGTTAAAGATCCCCAGGTGGTCAAAATTAATCCGGAGCCCTCCACTACGGCGCGCCTCATCGCCTGCGTTGCGTCGGCGCGTTAAACCCCACAATCAATCAAATCACTCACTCACTCGCTCGCTCACTCACTCACTCACTCACTCACTCACTCACTCACTCACTCACTCACTCACTCACTCACTCACTCACTCACTCACTCACTCACTCACTCACTCACTCACTCACTCACTCACTCACTCACTCACTCACTCACTCACTCACTCACTCACTCACTCACTCACTCACTCTCACTCGCTCGCTCACTCACATACTCCCTCACTCACTAGCTCGCTTACTCACTCACTCACTCACTTGCTTGTCTTGCTAATATTTAGATAAGCCTGGAAGCAAATGTGTATAAGATAGCAACATCAAGCCCGAAGAAGCGTGTTCTGCCCCTAAATTTGCCCATGTGCAAGAAACAAGCTCTGTCTCTTGTATATTTTCTGCTTAATATTTAGGCACAATGTTGAAACGTAAAGCTCATTATTTCTCACGAATATTTTGCATAACCTATATGCACCCTTGTCTCATAAATTATGCAGGTAGTTCCTACTCTGCGATGATGCAGGAAACAAAGCCAAGCCAAGCCGTATGCGCGAGGCTGCTTACAAGAATCAGGGCAACCGTTTTTGCATAATCAACAAGGCTGGTTCCGCAGGACAAACACACACTACTGGCTCGCATTTAGACTATCAAAGGAGATCAACGCTAGATCAACACTGGCCGCGCGAACGAGAAACGGGATTTTCGCGTCTCCCACGCCCTGCGCACAATAGGTCGGATTTCCGCCCCTAGTTAAGCCAATAAAACCCATGCTGAGCCGGCTTGGGTCATCTGTCTTCATGGCCAACAATGTGCTGGCATGGACGGCGCGCGGGGCACGCTCTCTAGATGAAAAGACCATAAGCAGTAGAATCAGGCCTCCGCGTCAATGACAGAAGTACTCAAGAAATTATTTTCCCTTTTCTGACAGATATTTCTTGGGTGAACCGGCTCACCAACCTGAGTTGAAAAAAATTGGATTTTGAAGAAGAATGCTGACACCTCTTCTGCTGGAGCCGTGTTAATCTCTGTGTTAATGTAGCCTACCTGTCTTTGTCGTTTTCCGTTCCCGTCTGCAGCAGAGGCATCAAAGGCTGCCGTTACAACGGCAGCGCGCAAATTTCGTATCCGGCCTCTTTCACTCCTCTCATTCCTTCTAGTTTTTTTCCTTATCTTCTATCTGAGCCTTCCGTGCGGAGTACAGTTGCAACATGATCATCAATAATTCTAGCGCTTGCGCGCCTGCCCCGTACACTAAATAATTCAGGCCACTTTCATTTCATCCTTCTGTTCTTTACCTCACCAACACCAATGCGTTCAGCTCCCTGCACGCCGAGAACTTTTAGATCGAAGCGAAGAGCTTACAGCGAGCGAGTTTCTGCAATTGCAACTATTTTGATTATTCCTTTACCCTTCCTAACCAGCAGCCGCTGTCAAGATCCGTAGTCGTAAAGCCGACTCGCTTTAAAAAAACGCGATAAATCCGCCATTTGTACTAAACCTTTCCCGGCGTTTTCCAACGAAGGCCTACCCAGCTATTAAGCGCCCTGTCGCCGCTTTATCGCCTTTAAAACTTGTTGTGTAACGCCTCGAGCCAGTGAACGTGTGCGAACAGTGTTGCGTAAGCCTCTTTGTCCGGTTCGCGTCCAGGTATGATCAAACTTAGCAGACGAGCTGGTATAAAATCGAATGCAGAATGGATGAGCTAATAAGTTTTAACAAATTAAATGTATGGTTAGCTACATTAATGCGTGCTTGCGCCCTTGGAAGCGACGACTAAGGAGTCGCTTCCAACGGCGTAAGTAAGTACTTAGTAACTCATGTTATCCCAAGTATTCCAAAAAAAATTATATGGCTATTAAGCGCTAACATTTCATTTACTTTTCATCATCTACTTTACTTTTCATCATTTACTTTAAGCGCTAAGTTTCATTTACTTTTCACTATTAGTTTCATCACCGCGAAGTTGCAAACGTTACAGAATTAGTTTGCTGCGAATACATGGGCCGTCTGATGGATATTCTCTCGTTTTTTTTTCTTTTTTTATTTCTGTTATTCATTTCAGCATTTAACCCTCCCTGCATGTTCACCAATCATCTGAAGTAGTAAGCCCAGCATTATGCAGGGCTGACTAATTGTCTCTCTCTCTAAACATACTCTCTCCCAACCGACGGAGTACGTTTAAAGAAAACGGCTGCAAGTGGTGCATCCTTCTTACATTATAAAGACACTGAATTTTTTTGTTTTGTTTTTTGCGCGCAAGGGTTTCGAGGGGGCCATTTTGTTCAGTTCAAGAGGCATAGTCGATGAAAACGTGTTTTGTAAGCCTCCAATACCACCACTCGAGACCCGATTTCAACGCAAATCTGCCGTTCAGTTGCGTAAGTGTTGTTTACTGGATGCCTGCCGAGTGTACAGGAAGGGCGTTTAAAAACTGTGACAAGCACAATAACAAAACAAAATGCGCGCAGCAAAAAAAAAAGAAAGAGGTGTGAATGCATTGCCATTTGTTGCGCCTTTTACGTAAGAAAGTTGACTTTTAGTCAAACTTACCACCTTAGCCTCACCGCTAAATCCTTTAGAGTAAGGGATAGATTAGACATTTTGCTGCACCCCTCTAGACCCAATGCAGAATTTCACGCACTTGTTCATTACAACGTAAGAAAAAAGTACCTTAGTAGGGCTAGGTAGGTAGAAAAAAGTAGCGCTACCTACTACCTACTTTTTTCTACGTAGGTAGAAAAAAGTAGGGCTACCTACGCACCTAGTCAAACCAAAAATATTGCGTTCTAAATAAAGATGCAGCCGATCAGACGATAATCGAAAAACTGTTTATGCGATACGTTCTTGTTATAAAGCCTCTGATCACGGAAATAAAACGAACTTAAAACCCTAGCTTTGCAGCACCTGGCTTGATGATCCACAGTGGAATTCATTGGACGAACTCTTTCTAATGCACCATTGAAGAAAGCAGTGCTGACACTGTGTATTGTTTCGTTCCTGGCAATTATTGCGGGCTCGCGTACGATCGTTAAACACAAAATTTAAAGTTTGAGTATCCACTCCGAAGCTACACGGGCTGTAAAGCGCGTTGTAGTTGGCCGTTGCGAATTTCCTTAGGTTACGTGGAGACCTTTTCTGCCACGCCAAACTTGGTACGCTTTTATTGCTTACTACCCTTAGTTGTATGTTGTCTGTCTATACGCCTTAAATTCCTCATGAACACAGTGCATCACCTGAGAAGGCCCAGCGCTGTTGATGAACACTTAGAAATAAATAAATAAATAAATAAATAAATAAATAAAAAATAAATAACTAAATAAATAAATAAACTAATAAATAAATAAATAAATACTAAAACACAAACAAAAGTAGCAGGGCCGCTGGCTGCGACACGTTCCGTAGTGCGTGCTTCAAAAATAAGACCCAAAATAAAGAGGGTGGGCGGGGTATGCGCAGAAACATGTGCAATAGCGGAGAGTACCTTTGGTTAAACCGGTTAAACGTCAGCTTCCTGGTACCCGGTAAACTGACTTACACCCTTGAGGAGAGTTTTCCCTGTCTATCGCAAATACACTTTAATTTATAGAACACAAAAACACCGTTTTCGGGGAAGTTTCTCCGTTTATAACGCTCTCTAGAAGGGTGTTTTCTTGTGTTTTTGATACGGTGTATGGAGGGTGTTTGTTATAGGCAGTGAAAATTCCACTTAAACAGACCCTGCAATACTTCTGATAAACGCTTTCATTCTTTCCTTCGCGTCTGGAAGTACTACGAAAGATATAGTTATTTCCAGCACGGAGCTGCACAGCGTGATTTGGTGGTCGCAGCAGATACGCCTTCCGTTTCTGCTTTGCTTTTGTGGCGATATTTTTAAAGTGGCCACCGAATGTGTTCATTGCTGCAACTGAAATAAAAGCTGCCAGTAGCCGCTGCACCGCTCTAATGACGTCATTCGAGCGCTCGCAGAACGCCAAGGCATGGAAAAAGAGATAATTACCTTGAGCAAGTTATCTGATGACAATACAGCCACGATTTTCGGCTGCGGTACTTAATGACCCCCTATTCTAAGTACTGGATGTGTTAGTCGACTACGTTATGAAAGCATTCAGGATTTAAAGAAAAGTTTAAAAATGTTGCAGGGTCCCTTTAAACACGTAAATTATCTTACAGGGTTCGCTACCCTCGCCTTGCGGCGCAACAGTCTTCGGCGAACCAGTGAACTCTGCGGGGTGCAAAGCTCCCTGCGTAGTTCAATTGGGCACTCAGCGGCATTCAATAGGACAATAATTATCTCGCGTTTACAACTCATGAAGAGTGGTTAGGCGTCCTCAGACTTTTATACTTCGCCACGATCACAAGATCGTCTGGAACCTTGCCAACTCTTACCAAACGTTATCACTCACTATACGTCATCCCTCCACCAAATGTAAGGGATGAAATTTCTGCTGGCGTTCGGCGATTTGCTTCACAAGAACAGCAAATTGTTGGTGATTTTTTTAGTATAGCGCTGTAAAAACGTTCTCAATCCACGCTTTTCGTGAATGTTCTGTTTTGGTCACAGACCGTGTAGGGAACATACAACACTTCTTACTGCGAAAGATACGGTGTTTCACTCGTAATCACATCATTGGTCGAGAGAAAAACGATTGATGCTGCTATCACTAAGCGGGTTGAATCCAAATTACCTACTCCTATTACCATCATTCGCGGCTTAATTTGAAGAAAATCCCGAAACGGCAATCAGGGGTCTCGCTCTATATGCTAAAGGGCGCGGCGTAACGCGATTTAAGGTAATCGCTGCTGAACTCAGGGAATCTCCAAAGAAGTGCCACGTCTATTACGTGCTTCATTGGTTCGGGGGAATGAATTCGTCCAAGGGATTATTCGTCTCGAATTCGCGAATTGCCGCTCAACAGAACGCCCAGTGCTCCTAACATTACTTTCCCGTGGAGTTATACGGTCTTCAAGCTTCTAGAGGACCACGCAGTTACAAGAGCTGCTCATAAATGGTGCAAAATAACCTAACCTGATGGCATAATTTTACCGGCTGTCGTCTGTTAGGCTATCACAATGGAACAATTGTCTGTTTTAAGTGAATTTTGCTGAGAAACCAAATTTTCATGTGTCCGTACCACGATAAAGCACTGTTATCCAAAAAATCTCGTTATTGGCAGTTGAATTTTTTTCGCATCAGCCAATCGCGGCTTAGTTTCTCAGGTGTCACAAGACACGAGTCAGAAAATTGCTGAGCCGTCACCACCACTTCTTTTTTTTTTTTTTTTCAAATTATGTCGAACTATCTCGGGCTATGTTAATGTACTTAAAGAGCTTCTCGTGTTCCCAACGCATTCTCTGTTAAATAACACTTCAGTGGAGTTCACGACCTCGTATAAATATCTCAGCGTTAGCTTTTAGCCTGACCTGCCATGGCGCTGCCATATTAACGTCACTCGCGTCAGCATACCGAATATTCGGATTGTTAAACGTAACTTAAAGCACACGCCGTCACACTTACGTAAACTGGCGCATATTACTTCGCCCGGAACACGGAAGAAAGTGTTGCAAAGTGATTGCCCGAAGTTCAGTTTCAAAGCCCGAAACTCAGGCAAGGACAGGACCATTTCTTTTGCGACCAGTCTCGCGAGTGATGTGGAGCAGTATTTTTTGAGCCATTACCTCTAACCCGTTGTAGGAAAGTGTTGAAACCAGTTATAATCCGCTGCTTTTTCCGCGAATTAGAGAACGTATATATCTTATTATGTCTTCGGGTCATGATCATTATTAGGCATGAAGCGTAATTAGCCGTATCTGACTAATCTGAATATCGTATCTACCGTTCGGGGGCGCCTTTAGCGAACAATTGAAAACAGATTGTCTCAGTATAATGAGCCCCCACTCCGAAAAGGTTTCGTCCCGCATGTATAAGGTAGGTTTGATCAGTGATTATAATAGTTTTACATTGATTGATTGATTGATTGATTGACCGAGTGACTGACTGACTGATTCATTCATTCGTTCATTGATTGATTAATTGATAGATAGATAGATAGATAGATAGATAGATAGATAGATAGATAGATAGATAGATAGATAGATAGATAGATAGATAGATAGATAGATAGATAGATAGATAGATAGATAGATAGATAGATAGATAGATAGATAGATAGATAGATAGATAGATAGATTGATTGATTGATTGATTGATTGATTGATTGATTGATTGATTGATTGATTGACCGACCGACTGACTGATTCATTCATTCGTTCATTCATTCATTCATTCGTTCATTGATTGATTGATTGATTGATTGATCTTAAAACACAACAAGGAAATATATTTATACTTTTGATTTGAATGATTGTATGTTTTAACGCGCCGACGCAACGCAGGCGATGAGGCGCGTTGTAGTGGAGGGCTCCGGGCTAATTTTGACCACCTGGGGATATTTAACGTGCGCTGAAGTCTCGAACTCGGGGGAGTTTTTGCGTTTCGCCACCACCAGAAAAGCGGCCGCCGCAGCCGAGAATTGAATCCACGACCTCGTGCTCAGCAGCACAGCATATATTTATACTGTTCTATGATGCTATGAATCTTTTTTCTAAGAATAATTTTTTTTTGCTTCATCAAAATCCGGTTCAACTACGCGATGTAAGCGCTGCTCGTGCGCCGCCTTCAAACGAAGCCAAACTCCGTTTCTTTAATACCCGAAAGTACCCCTCATGTCGTTTTTTTCTTCCTTGCACCAAAAATCAGAAGGAGATTAAGCAACCACGAGCCTCATGTTGAAAGGTGCTTACACAGGTCGGTCGATCACGAACACCACAGTCCATCGTAAATCTGCTAAAAGAACGCTATAAATGTTCCAAACCCGCGCAAAAGGACGTCTAGCGGCATTTGCTTTGCGGCCATGGTCGGTCGTCCTTCCTTTTACAAATCCTCGCCCGTTCAGCCCTTTTTCCCCCTCACATTTGTTTTCTTTTAACGCGGATTCATGAAAGACGTGAGCAGAGGGAGCAAAAAAAAATCTCGAGGATTATGAGACTGGCCTCCGGAGGATTAGCGCGTAATCCGGGCAACCGATAATGGCAATAACACGGCTCCTTTCAGTAGCCTCCGGCGTCGAACCGGCGATGTTTTCTCTCCTTAAACCCAATTTACCGGCATGTTTACGTGCCGGGAATTAGCTGCCTGGCGCCGCTCCCATTCCCAGGATGAAAGGGGGACAATATAGGGCAAGGTTACACTCCTCCCGTGGCATTCTTGTCTGCGTTAAGCCGACTCTAAAGTGTTAAGTTAATTTCGTTTCATCCAATTTCTTCAACTCTCCTGAGCTCTGGAGGCGCGCCCTGTCAGGCTTTACATCCCGCTAAAAATAAAGATGTTTTAAGTGCGGAGCACTTTAAGGGCCCGGCTTCTCGTCGTAGTTCTTCCAGGATCGCGGTATCCAGCCATTGCAGCCACGTGGCGTCACGCACCAGAACAAAGGCTTTGAAGAAATATCGCTTCCCTTAGTCTGAATCGAACCTGGGCCCCTCACGTTACCAAGCCGATGTCAACCCCACTGCGGTACACCGGCACACGTTAATCATATGTAAAGTGCTGGGGGGGGGGGGGGGGGGGGGGTGAGGGGGATCATTGCGCTGCGCCGTTGCCACAGAGGCTGCCGTTGTTAGGCCGCAAATAAGTATATAATATCAAATGAGGGAAAATGAAGAATTAACGCATAATTACAACAAATTAATGGAAACTCAATTCAGTGTCTCTTTATAGGCCTCTTCAGGGGCTGCAGCACCCTCTCTTGACTACTTTCGGTATCAACGCCAGGCTGATACTGAAACTAGATGAGAGAGGGCACCAGAGCTTCTCTGGTAAATCACTGCTTTGCACTTGACAGCGTTCACGTTGAGGGAAACTGGTTTAATTTAGTCCTCATCCTGCTCCCGAAATTTACGCTTAAGATGTTTTATTGCAAAGAGTCCGAATCGTTCAGGGTCGCGGATACAACCGGCATAATCTCTCTAAATAGGACTCTATTAATGAGCGCATCATCGTCATCGGAGTCATCATCATCATCATCATTTCATCGGTTTCATTTTTTTCATACACCTGGTGTAGCAAGCTAGGTGGCTTTGCCAGGCTAACCTCACCATTATCATTAAAGACTATTCTCTCTTTTTTTCTCTTTATCTCTTTCTCTCTCCCTCTCTCTGTCATGTTTGTGTCTCCTGTAACCTTTAGGAGTTAGATATAGTCGTCTACAGGCGCGTCCGCATAAGTGTCACTCGCTCATGCAACTGATTTTATTCTGGAATAAAGGCCTCACTGAAATATCATAGGAAGGTAAACTCGCAGTAACAAATGTAAGGAAGGCATAGGTGGAGTAGTTTTTTTCTTTGCTTTTTAAGTGTATATCGAAAGAACTTGGAGACAATTTCTTCAATTTGCTTTGATTTTATAATCCCTGAATCTTTCACGGCATTATAGTCTAAGCTCCACAGTTTATCTTTGCGATAATAACCCCCCCCCCCTCTCCTGTTCTCTTCCTGGCAACAAGACGTCAGACAACGGGATTCGTGCGTCAGGGATGCATTCGCGTTCTGCCGACCGTCCACCTTTTTGGCATTACAGTTGCGCCAGCCGGTGAGCGTAGGTGTCGCGGAATTGCCACGTCCTGCATTTCCGCACAAAGCCGTTTTGCCAGCGGCCCACATCCTCACCAGGAGAGACGCGTGGCAAAGCACGTCACAGCCATTCTCGAATAATCAACGGACGCCTTTGTCCTCCAAATGACGCCGGTAGGGGGCGCCTCCGGACACGTGCCGTCGAAACAGCGTGGCGGACAATAAAAGTGCGAATGTCAGACATCCGGAACTATACGATCCCGACCGGGCACGACGTCGGAGATGGCGTGCATTTCACCCCCGAATCACTCTGTTGTTGACCGGCGCTATACAGTGCGCTGCCACGTCAGCGCAGGCCATTCTTGCCATCGCAATATATGTGTGTGTGTATATATATATATATATATATATATATATATATATATATATATATATATATATATATATATATACAGAAAGATAGGTCGGCAGTCTACTCGAGGATTATATATATATATATATATGTATATATCATATCGAAGGTCGTACTTTGTGACACGCGGGCGGAAGTGGCGTGCACGTTGTGTGCTACGTGGGTGCCTCCATTCATTGTGGCTCAGTTGCTCGAGGAGTCGCAAAAATAGGCCTAGAGCGATAGCGGGGAAGGGAATGTCGGAAGAGAGGGTAAGAATGAAATTTAGCAGTAAAACATCGTGCTCACAATGCCTCGGTAGCTTCGAAGAAGGTCGGAAACTACTGACGTAGATGGAAGGGCAAAGGGCTGAGGAGATGGGGATAAAAAAAAGGTGGAGGTTTTCGTTTAAGGTAGAAACAGGTGCAGCAGGTCAAAACACACGCAGCCAGCCTCTTGGGTTTGATAATTCTGGTCTGGTGGAAACAACGTAAGCGGCTCGGCTGAGCAAGGTCGTTTATTTACTCCAGAGACAAAGTGAATGTTATGAATATGCTGCGCAGGACATTTACGATTAACTTCTTTATTTTAAAAAAATAACTGCGTATATTCGAAGACAGGTGACGCCAGTGTGGCTGTTGTCGAGTCAGGTTGGGATGCTTTCATCTCATAAGGAGATCTGCCTTCCAGTTAAGGGGGGGGTAGAATCATCCGCCTCCAACTTAAGAGCGACTGTCACTCTAGCACTTCACCCCTTTCTTGTACGATACTGAGATAAGCGTAAATTCTGCCAAGAACCTGTAGATCTAACACACATAATATTCAACTGCATAATAAACGCAGTTGCGCCCCTAAACTGGTCCCCTTCCCCTGAGCAGTGGGAAATACTGCTGTCCAGCTCTCGACCTGAGGACCAGCCCCTGCTTGTGATCAGGGATACGGCAGCCAAGAGCACAAGAGCAAGCACTCTCACATTATTGTGTAATAAAGTTTTCTCTCTCTCTCTCTTCGTTATGCTTCTTGCCTCATCTTTACAACCAGGCTTGCAGGAGTGGTGGCTATCAAAGATGTGAGCATATCGGATGTGGAGCCTGCCCGATTTCGACAGTGTACAAAGCACTTTCCAGGTTCCCAATGGTCTGAATATAGAGTACGCTGAGATTGCTGTTTGTCGAAAGTTGGCTGACGAACAAGCTGGTTACCCGGTGGACGCGCATGGATTAATTACGACGATTTACGCATGTTCACACACTTCCGCTTACAAAAGCTGAGTACTCACTCCCGCAAATAAATTAGCCAAAGTTGGCGTTTGAGTATCTGGTAACATGACATTCGAGCCTTACTAGAAACATCTCGCTCAGTGCATGTGCCTCGATAGCTTTGATATAAGTTCTAAAAATGGGTAATTTCTAAAAACGGTGTATCAAGTTCTAATCAGTTGCGCCGAAATTCATCTCAAGTATAAAGGATTGATAAGCCCAATTTTAAAATGTGTGTGTGTGTGTGTGTGTGTGTGTGTGTGTGTGTTGATTGATTGATTGTAGGGTTTAACGCGCCGACGCAACGCAGGCGATGAGGCGCGCCGTAGTGGAGGGCTCCGGATTAATTTTGACCACCTGGGGATCTTTAACGTGCGCCGAAATCTCGTACACACGGGCATTTTTGCTTTTCGCCTCCATCAGAAAAGCGGCCGCCGCGGCCGGGAATCGAACCCGCGACCTCGTGCTCAGCAGCGCAACGCCTTAGCCACTGAGCCACCGCGGCGGGTGTGTGTGTGTGTGTGTGTGTGTGTGTGTGTGTGTGTGTGTGTGTGTGTGAATGGAGGGAAGAGATACCGTTAATCAGATGCACGCGGGTTAACTGTTTCTTGTTGCATAGATTAAGTACACAAAATGAGATGCGACGATGTCGTTTTTAGAACCGATAACGAACTTACACGATTATTCAGCTGTGTTAAACAAACCAGCTTACCTCTACCTTTTTATCGTATTTCAATGAGATAATGTGAATTGATAACGGCATGTCGTTCGGTTGCTGTCGCCTTATTTTTTGGCAGATAATTCTAACATACCCCACAACAAAACATTGTTGACCATAGCCAACGCTGAAGCAAGGCTAAACCAGCCGTTGCGCGCGATCCAATCTTCGTTTCCTCTAGAGCCTCAGTCAGGTATCTCTCACATCACCCGTATTGAAGCACACACTTTGCGAACGGCCATCCCATCGTTACCACAAAGAGAGAAACACACCAGCCAATGACCAGCCTGCACACCCGTCAGTTACTGCGCTCTTTCCCACCGCCGATGTCGTTGATTTCGACGCGGCTCCAGCACGGAGCCGAAGCCCACGAAAAGGCCGGTCTGAGTCAAAGCACGCGCTCTCAATCGGCATAGCCATCAGCGTCCCGCTTAAGGGACGCTCCCCCGCGGGCGAGGCCTACATCAACTCTCGCGCCGTCTAATCAATTTACTGCGGGGCCAGAGTCAATTTGTCCGTGTTTTCCGCCTCCCTCCCCGGTGGCGCGGCCAAAGGCCCAGTACGTAACACCTCCTAGATAACGAAAAAGCCTCCGGATCTCCTCTACCTAATTCGTTTTGTCAATTCACCCAATTAACAAGAATTGAAGGCTCAGAGGTGTGTCGCTTGGTCAGCAATTTGGAAGTAACAGCGGAGAGTTTGGAATTAACCCTGACAGTTACGGAATCAACAGGCTTTGTCTTTATCTAGGGGCGTTTAGGTATCTCACGAGCCACCTCCAGTCATTCGCCCGGCGGGAATGGGGTGTAATGGCGCGCGCCTTTTTGTTGATCCCCGCCGGCGGGGGACGCGCGCAAATTCTACCTGGGCGCGCGCGAGGGCTACTGCGAGACTCGGCTCGGCCCTTCGATCGTCGTCGTGGCGCGCTGCGCCGAACCGCAGCGCTGAATGCGCGCGCAGTGCTCGAGAAACGGATCCGCGCGGGGCCCGCTCAGTCATTGCGTGACCGATTGGATGACGCGTGCCGAAAGCCGCGCTGAGATGGAGCACGCGTTGGACTCGAGGGAGGAAAGATGTCTCGGGGATGGAAGATGTGGCGCCTGTTGGAGCCCGTAGGGATAACGTAGGGATGATGGCGAGATGAAACGGATGGGCGGTTTGACAGATTGAGGACAAAAAAAAAGGATGGTTAAGGCAGAGAACTGAAAAACCGTATCGGCTTGGTCAGATGAAGAAATGGGGGGAGAAACCATCTTTACTGGCCTTTTGAGACCGGGTCACTATTTTCTGTGCACACGAATCTAACCGAAGTGCTTTTTGTGGTGAAGGAGAAACGATGTAATCATATCTGTGTGAGAATTTATGTCCCGCATTTTTGGCGGAAAAAAGTAGAACACGCAATTTACGCAGTGAAATGATTTACACCCTTTTTTATCTTAACTAACACCCTTACAGCCTATCAAAAGATACACCTCTCCAAAGGGTATAATTAACGATAAAACACCTTCAATAGGGTGTATTCGTGTGCTCTTGCTAGGGTGGCAGAGTGTTATAAACGACAAAATACCCTTAACGGTGCTTTTTTATCCTAGGGTGTAAGGGTGTTAGTTATAGACAGTGATGTAGGGTGTAAATCATTTTACAGTGTATTGCTTAAGCGTGGAATGAAATTTAGGTCACTATATCTACTGTAAAATGATTTACACCCTTAAGGGTGTAGATCGCTATGTATAACTTACACCTTTCACCGTAGCATGAAAACAAAAAAACACCCTCTAGGGTGCTTTGTCGTTTGTAACACCCTTACACCCCATTAAAGCACAAGAATACATTCTTTCAAAGGGTGTTTAATCGTTAATTACACCTTTGAAAAGGGGGCTTTTTTTTGACAGGGTGTAAGGGTGTTACTTATTGATACAAAGATTGCAAATCTTTTTACAGATTACGGAGTACCTTCCTTAAACCGAATTTGCAAGGACCGGAAAACTCGGTGTCGCCTATTAGGAGCGTTATGTAACTAGAGCGAGCTTAGCTGAAAAGATTACTTAGAAAATGACCCTGGCACAATTGTTTAATTTAAGGGACTACTCCGCGTCATCGATTTTCCTGTAACGAGATTCTGATGCACCTATAAAGTCCTAAGACCTGCTGGCTTAATCAGCGAGTACTTGCCTTCACGAACACTCAATGCCTTTTCTCGCATTGAGGAGGTGGCTTTGATTATGCGCAAAAGCTTGTTCTACCCTGAAGTCTTCTTCCTGCAGGCTCTATAAATTGCAGTATAATTTGCTCTGCTTGTTATTTTCCCCACTACTTCATGCCATTAAAAATATTCTCCGTTTAATGGAGAGGTTCGACCAACTGTGCCTTAAGCTCCCACATTTTATGGGAAAATAACGTCTTTTATAGATACGTTACAATTGTAGAAATATATATCGAATAACTTTACTGCACAACTTCACAAAAAAAACTTAATATAGTAAGCAGGCAAATACAGTTTCGTGTACACAAGTAGCCGCATGCCCATAAAGATGACATCCATCCGAGCAGCTTTGCTGCTCAGGCTCAGAGGGTTACACCGCTATTTTTTACTATTTTTCTTCTGATAGCTTGATAGGAGTACCGTTCGATATTCATTGGTTTCTCTGTACTGTTCAAACGGTTGATTTAGTACACAAGAAGCCGACCATTTTCTCTATCCTGGTTGTCGAAGCGTTGCGTGGTTACATCTCGAATACGTGTGCTCCGCATCCGAGCCTGCATGTGCACCGGTCTCAGCATCACTCTCTCACATCCGCATTTTGTTCCGCCTCCTCATCACATTCTCATCACCATTTACTCCTCAACTCACTCTTTCAGGGACAAAACAAAACTCCGCCGCCTCCAATGATCGAGATAATAATCCTTACTCCGTATGTCACTTCTCTCTAAGCGGATGCTACTTTATCATAATCTCCCTCCCCATCTCGTTCACGTTGTTGAAAGATGAATACAACTCTTCAGCCTCTCCTATATAAAAAACATCTTGCACTCCTAACCCAACACCACGAATTGCTCCTAAATTTCCGCAGCCACATTGCATAAAAGAACAAGCAAAGGCTTGAAATTTTCATCATAGACTGGGCTTGGGAAAATGTGGAGGGGGTTTAGGGGAAACGCTAAATGGTACTCTCGCAACTTTATGCCCTCTATGGTCACCTCACCAAAAATATCTTAACAATATGCTTGAAGCCGTGCAGAATAGAGCAGCACGCTTTATTTCTTCCGATTATGATAATTCTCATAGCGTCACCCAAATTAAACATGATAATGACCTCCCCCTCCTTGATACACGACGTTCCATTGCACTTTTGTGCTTGTTTCACAAGTACATTTATGGTAATAGGCTGTCGCCCCTTCCTCTTGAAAGACCATTGCGCATGTCTAAACGTTTGCATAACAATCTCAGTTACTCGCGCATTTTCGGTCGTACATTAACTTTCAATAGTTCTGCGCTTCCACGTGCCATCTGTCTGTGGAACGATTTGCCCGATAATATCGTTTCCATATCAAACCATGCCTCCTTCCGCCACCATGTAACCAGTCATTTCCTAGGTTTGCTTCCTTAAATTGTTCACCCTCTTTTTGTTGCTGGCGTATTTTTGTGAATGTATTTTGTTAAGTTGTACTGTGTATGCACTGCGCCTTATAATCTATAGTTTCGCCTTGGCAGTATATTGTGTCGTGGTGTTTTTGTGCCTTGTGTTCGCAATGCAAGGTTAGCCTCACCTTGTACATATTGTGCTTACTTGCTCTCGTGTTGCTTTTACTGTTTTTTGCCTCCCCTTACGCTATGCCCCTACGGGGGCCTGTAAGGTTCTTGTAAATAAATAAATAAATAACGACGACTGCGTACTGCCAGTCTTATTATCCGGATAATAATCTTTTCTCCGCATGTCACTCCTCAGTGACCATATGCTACTATATAGTGTTCCCCTTCCCCATCAAGCTCACGTTCACGAAAGATGGATAATATTCCTCTGCTTCTCCTAGATGAGGACATCCCGCACTTTTTATAGAACACTGCCTCTCCTGGATGAAGACATCTTGCACTCCTAATAAAACATCACGAAATGCTTCTAACGTTCCCCAGCCGCAATGCTGAGAAGAAGAGGTGAAGGCTTGCCATTTTTGTCAAGGCAAATAGATTGGGCTTGGGCAAATGTGTGCGTGTAGGGGGGAAGTGGGGGACGTTGAATGGGACGGACGCTCACAACTTTATGCCCTGACTACGGCCCTAAACGGACGTAGCGACGCACGCTTCGCTTCTTTTAATGACTGCCACTTCACCGATGGCCTCTGCCGGCGTCGTTAGCGCAGCCACGCCGCCATCCGCCTCCGGGCCCCCATTAGGTCGCAAAAGACAACCTCGGGATCCTTGATGGGGACATGACGGGAGAAGGGAATGGGGGGCAAATATGCATTGGGACGTTAGAGGCGTGCTTATGGGGACGGCAGCCGTGCCGTCACTTACTCGAGCGAAGGTAAACATCATCTGGGCGTGCGAGGAACGGTGGCGGCGAGCACGAGATTCGACGCTTTGCTTGGGGAAGAGACTTGAGCACGTTTTTTTCCGCAGCATAGCTGCGCATTTTGTGCTACCTTGTTCGGCTAAGTACAGCGTCGCTTGCTCGAATCCAGGTCTGTCGTACGTTTGTTTGAAACTACTAATGAAGCTTGTGAAAAGAAAACAGGATCCTACGCACACACTGTTTTGCCGTCGTTAAACGACGTGAGTCCATCAAACTCTTCCGGAGGTATTCACTACCGAAAAGCTCATAAATCGGGTGCGGGTAGCGGGTAACATGGCGCCCAGTTGCTAACAGATACCGTATTTGCGCGATTAAAAGGATCACTTTTTTCTCTAGAGGTTGTCACAAGATTTAGGTTCGGGTTACAATCAGGCCCAAAACCAATATCAGCTGTCGATGTTGTCCGCTTTAGTTCTAATGCCAGCAGGAGCTCGATAAGAAGCTTATAATAAAGTACAAGAGATTTTTGCTGCCACGGTTGCGCGCGTCGAATAAAATGTCTTCTGCAGATACGTGGTGCCATGATTTTACATCTGCACGGTTATTCGGCGTAAAATTATTCCTCCAAATTTTCCTCTGCAAACTATCGTGCGCAGGCCTTAGAATCATGCAAGTACGGTAGATCAAAATTTGCTTGCAAAGGGTGCTCTACCGCACTATTTTACTTATTGCAGTGAAGCCTGCAGACAACACTATAGATATTGGCGAAATTATGGGACTGGTCCCGTAGCACAAAACTAATAACCCACATCGCAATGAAGTAAAAAATGAAGTAAATTAAGCTGTAAACGTTTTACAATGTAAAAATTTTAATTCTTTCTGTGGGCCTTCAAAGTATTACAGCATTGGTGGAGGTTGTTGCAAGCGGAACACTATTAACTAGCTTACGACGGTCAGCTAGTCATTAAAGACTGTTCGCTCTCTCTCTCTCTCTAGGTACTGGTTAATACCACGATAATAAAGACCTATTTTTCAGCGATGATGGAGATTACCTTCTTATTGTCGTTTCTTTTTGTTTCGCCTTTTTTTGAAAGCTCAGAAAAATTTCGTTTTTCGGATAAATTTGAATAAGATAGGATGCGTCTAGGCTGTTTTTTGGTTTTAATGAGAAACACCGAACCATGTAGAGTGTGCAAGTGATATTCATGTGAGGTTGATATGAGAGTACAGCTGTCACCTGTCATTGTATGCTACGTTTCTGCCAATTCTTTCGCAACTGGTATTAACCATGAATTCTTTTCTTCGTTCTATTATGCTCACAGGCGTCTACGCAAAGTTTGTTTCGGGAGTTTGCATAAACAACTTTTCGGCTTGATCTCATTTCCCGCGCAACGCGAGTGATG
Organism: Haemaphysalis longicornis; assembly: GCF_048455015.1. NCBI lineage: Eukaryota > Metazoa > Arthropoda > Arachnida > Ixodida > Ixodidae > Haemaphysalis > Haemaphysalis longicornis. Next base: position 72,755,283 of record NW_027526385.1, on the reverse strand, counting down.
GAATACCAAAACGATTGTGCCAAACGGTAAGTGGAAGTTATGTACAGTCGTTGCCAAAAGTTTCAAGGCCATTCCCAAAGTGACTATACCACAGGGAACTCAAAATCTAAACTTCGCTCTCTCGGAAGACAAAAGTGGTCAAGCCAGATTTCTGGCGAAATCATCTTTCTTTTTTATGTTCATCAAATATTTCGTTGCCACTTAAACGTTACCTTAAGCTTGTGCCTTGAACTGTATGTGGTCCAGTAACCTTTGGCTGCTCCTGTAAATTACTGTCTACAGCAACCACGGCTATCAACAAAACCGCCAATCATGCGACACTCACAATGCGGGAAGGTGAAATCTTTGCGGTAGTTTTAAATAAATCTTCATTGCATGTAGATTTTTCGTTTCGGTTGAGGTTCCAAGCCGAAAAGGGAGCGACATTTTCATCATCGTTCAGCCTCCCCACGAAGCAAGTTCCCATCAATAAAACCCGCTCCATCGCCATTTTGCGCGCGCGATTCAAAGCCAAACAAGGAAACGACGTCGAAGTAGCGCGGAGGGGACTACGAATAACGGCACGGCATGGTCTTATCTCACACGGCCCCGCGGGCGTGATTGCTTTCAGTACGCCTAGATGTCGCTCGCGACGCCAGCGGCAATTTTTCAGCGGCATAGATTCCTCTGGTTCGTGGGGGCGGAACAGAGACCGCCGCAGGAAAATGGAGTTTTGCTTTTCCTTCTTTTGCGTAGCGTCGCCGCGAGGAGCAGAATTTGTACGAGCTTTGTTTCGGTCACCTTGTCCTACGAACGCCATAAATCTCTATTGGGGACCCGCCGATACCACAACGGAGCGGAGACAAGAAACGAGACAATATCTGCTATCGGGCGCGTGCTATTCGCTGGTTTATGTTCCGGTATCCGTTCGCGCTCTCCTCGCTCACTGCTTGACTATGCTTTTTTTTAGCTTCTAGTTTGCGCCTGCATCCGAGTGCAAAGACAGCGTAGTAAGGCACACGTTGTCGCCGCCACAGACAACGCTGCTTCACTGGATGTGAGTGTAGAGGGCGCGTCGGATGTTTGTTGTAGGAACGGGACGTCAATAAGAAAGCACCCGCACCAGGCCTATGGAGGAATGTTTTGACGTCATTCTTTTTGTGACGTCACGAACGTTGCTATTTTTGCTACTGCCAGTCCTAGTGATCACTGTGGTACCGTCGTAAAATTTGAGGAAAAAATATACTAAGAACAACCAAGTCACTTTTTCACTAATCAATGTCAAAGAGAGGATTGATTGATTGATTGATTGATTGATTGATTGATTGATTGATTGATTGATTGATTGATTGATTGCTCTATCGACTGGTTGATTGATTCATTGCTCAATCGACTAGCTGGTAGATTAATTGATTGACTGATTGATTGATTTATTGATTGATTAATCGAATGTTTGATTGACTGCTCTATCTACTGATTGATTGATTGATTGATTGATTGATTGATTGATTGATTGATTGATTGATTGATTGATTGATTGATTGATTGATTGATTGATTGATTGATTGATTGATTGATTGATTGATTAAAAATGTCGTAGTTCAGATGAAAAATGGACTCCAAATGATCCAGATGTGCTTACGGCTGTGCATAAATGTATTTTCGGGACAAAAGCTGCTCAGAGTTGTTCTGGCCAGTATTTTGAAAGAAAACACCAGGGTGCCTGATGGTACATGCGTATCCATACACAGCAGAGCATCTCATATACCAAGTGCAAACGAAGCGAAAAGTTCAAATTTATACATTTAAAATAATAGTCATCCTGTCATGGTAATAAAGAATAGAAAGGTTGTGATGTCGGTTAATGCGCCTCATTACTTAAAATCAGCCCTCAATAATTCTGTGCTTAATAAAGGACGCTTTAGTGTCCTCCCTGATGCCGTTGTACGCCAATACGTCCAGCAGGAAAGCCAACTTTCTCTGACGATGATGATGATGAATGATAGTGGGTGAAGTAAATGAAAAAAATGCTTCCCGTGGCTTGAACTGAACCTGGGTCCCTCGCGTCATGCAACCGGAGTCTATTCGACTGCTCCATTTCGATAAAATCGAAGCGAACGCAAAGCATCACGTACCAATTCGCGTCGTACACCCCAAATCCAAACGTTAGGCCTACGGAGTGCACACCAGAGAGTTTTTGGAGGTATTCTAGAAAAGGGGTGCGTAGCACCTCCCGAGTAGCACATACTCGCAGTGTGGTAATTGGCCAACTAAAGAATCCATCACGAGAAAGCTTCCCTTTCAACCATCGTCGTCGTCAGACGGAAGGGCGCATGATTTTTTATACTTTTCCGCAATCATGTGATAGTGCCTACTAAAAAACTCAAGCCGAGCACAGCCATCAACAGCCAACAACCATAAAATTTTAAAACGCCAAGAACCGAGGCAGCATTTCTTTCCGTCTCGATTAAAAGTGCCACGAAATTACTGCACCCCAAAGTTCTAACTATCAGTAAAACATGTCCACTCTTACGGGGTTTACTACGGAAATTCTGCGCGCCCAACAGACCCAGCAACTAAAAGGAATAACCCTTTATATCTTGAGTGCTCCATCGACTGCGAAATGTACAAGAACGAGCCACCAGGCATCCCCGAAAAGCGGAGAAAGTTCGCGTCTTAGAGGGCCCGCGAATCCGATCGAACGAGCTTTCTCTTTTCCACGATAACGTTTTCCATCTTCCCCCTGCGCAATAAAGTGGAATGGAGTAAAAGAACGCGCCAGAGACCGCCTAGCACCACGCAGGGGCGCATTGCCATGCATTACGTGATTCGACGCACACTAAAGGCTCGCGGAGCAGGGCTAGCGCGGGACTTTTTTTTTTTTTTTTTTTTTACCCTTGCTTGCAGGCGTCGTAGAGGAAGGAAGCTTGAACCGTCGCAAGTGGAAATATGCAGAGGCCGGCGCGTATTTTATCCCGGACAGGCGAGCCGGCATGCGGGACGTTTTTCTTCCACGCCGTCCGAAGCTTGGTGTCCCCCCCAAGAAAAAAGGAACGCAGCGTCACCGTTGGCGGCAGACAGCATTACGTTTCCCGATTCGCGTATTGATCGTTGATTACTACACTTTCTTTCGGAAGGGTTTTCTGAATAGCGAATCCATAGACGCCGCCTGGTAGGTTGTGTATGGATGCTGGAAGCGATGAAGTTTTGAGCCACTGAAGTGTTACTGGATCGGTGCTGAATTTCAGACGTGGAATGAAAATCTGAAAGGGTTAACATTACCGATATTAGAAACGGGTATTAAATTTTTTTTGCAAGAAATAATGATACATTGCTTCGGACGATTTGTATAGTGTGTGCGTGTGCGTGTGCGTGTGCGTGTGTGTGTGTGTGTGTGTGTGTGTGTGTGTGTGTGTGTGTGTGTGTGTGTGTGTGTGTGTGTGTGTGTGTGTGTGTGTGTGTGTGTGTGTGTGTGAGAGAGAGAGAGAGTGAGAGTGAGAGTGAGGGGGGGTGGGGAGGGCTTGCGTGGAGTTAACGGCGCTAGTACTCCTTTAGGGCCCGTTGATAGAAATGTCCTCGCTTACGCATTCGTAGAAGATTTCCAACAAATCATCCTTTGTTTCTTTTTTGTTCCGCCTTTTGTATTTCCCGCAAATTTAAGTCAACGAGGAAGTTTCCACGAATGCGTCGACTGCAACGGAGGCAGCTCTCGACAGGGGCGTAGTTTCCATGCCCGCCGCGGTGGCTCATTGGCAATGGCGTTGCCCTGCTGAGCCCAAGGACGCGGGTTCGATTCCCGGCTGCGGCGGCCGCTTTACTGATGGAGGCGAAAAGCACAAACGTCCGTGAGTTCGAGATTTCGGCGCACGTTGAAGATCCCGAGGTGGTAAAAATTAATCCGGAGCCCTCCCCTACGACATGCCTTATCGCCTGTTACCGTAGACGCATGAAACCCCCACAATAAATCAGGGTACCGTATTTCCCGGTGTATAAGTCGCAGTTTTTTTTTTCTGAAATTTCCGTTGGTGCGTCTTATCTACCGGTGCGACATATGTATGGAATTAATTTGGTACTCGGCAGCTGCACGTGGTCCGCGCTCGAAAAGGTGCCTGTGTGTTGCATGATGTCAGTGCACGTTAAGAGACACGGCTCTGTGGCCTAGATGAATGAATTATCTGTTAGCAAGTCGGAGGAAGAAGGCATCGATGGTTTTGCCGAAACGCCGTCTGTAAGTACATGCCATCTGTGTGTATCAATAAACCATTTTGGAGAAGTTAATACTGTCTAGACTTTGGACAGTATATGCACATGTCTAGCACTGCTTATCGGGGGATACTTTCAGAGGCGGCGGCCCCCGCAACCATGTACTTTCGCTGAACTTTTTAACGAACTGAGCCTTTACGGGTTTACCTAATTAACAAGTGCGTTTTGTTCACACTTATACACCGGTGCGACTTTTATACGTCTTGTTTTCGGAAAAACTGCCATTTTGAGGGTGGTGCGACTTAGAGACCGGGAAATACGGCAGTTTTCGTGCTCAGCCTTAGTGCGGTTTCTGAAAAATTCTAACGTTATAAGTCACGCTCGTGTGCGAGCCTCATACTACTGTTAATAGGTTGTGCCAGTTTAACAGTTCCACCCCCAAAATAAACGTTGAAACAGGCAACCCACTGTTATCAAATCACACTGCGCAATCTGCAGAGTGCTGAATATAGCACGTCAGTGTATGTGTATTGATTCTTGCTGAGATGAAAACAGGCGCGATGCAATATGTCGTGAGGTATGGGAATTATCGCTGGAGTGTGATACCTTCTAAATGTCATTCTTTGCATGGAACACAGCTAACGCAGCCCAACATAAGAACTGTTGTATAAACAAACTTGCACTCCTCGTAAAGCATGCATCTACATGTCCCTCGCCTTACTTCGAAATGGGTATTTCAACTAACCCATAAACTATTTTATACGCCGTGAGAAATGAAAATTAGAGCTGCTATGGAAATCGTCAAAGGCTGAGACCCCTTTTGTCGCACCCTTTTACGGCCGTGTCTTAGAGCCCTCATGTTTTGTCTCAATTCCTTTACTCCCCTTTTGCCTTATTTCCTTTACTCATTGCAACGCGCCTCATCGCCTTCGTTACGTCGGCGTGTTAAACCCTACAGCCAATCAAATCAATATATATATATATATATATATATATATATATATATATATATATATATATATATATATATATATATATATATATATATATATATATATATATATATATATAGACAGAAAATAAGGGTTGGCAGTCAAGAAAACCTCGGAAAGCAAAGGGGATGTTGCGGTGGGTCATAGAAAGAGATGAAGAATTTTTTGAGTCGAAAAGAAAGTGGTGAAAAAATGCCCGCCGGGTGGGATCCGAACCCACGACCTCCAGAATACCGGTCTGCTGCGATAACCACTACGCTATCGGCGGGGCTGTTTCCCCAGCACTTTCTCGGGTATTTATGTTAAGTATTTTTGTTTCCTGCACTTGGGGGTGGTAGCCAGCGCCACTCGGACTACTCGGGGTGAAGGGGACCTTCTTTTTAACCCCCGGGCCGTGACTCGAGTGTCTACGACATGTCGAGAGTGGTCGACCAGCGTTGAACCCTCTTAAGCTCCGTTTGGCACCAAGACTGCCAGAACAGAGGCCCCCGCTAAGCATATAGCGAATCAGAAAATGGGAAATGAGGGGCTCCGTGAAATAAGACAGAAAATAAGGGTTGGCAGTCAAGAAAACCTCGGAAAGCAAAGGGGAGGTTGCGGTGGGTCATAGAAAGAGATGAAGAATTTTTTTAGTCGAAACGAAAGTGGTGAAAAAATGCCCGCCGGGTGGGATCCGAACCCACGACCTCCAGAATACCTCCAGAAATATATATATATATATATATATATATATATATATAAACAAAGCTTTCCTGGACACCGGTTGAAAAATACAAAAAAAGTACCTAGTTTCCGACGGGCTTAATCACGGGTTTAATAACGGCCTATGCCTTTACGAAGGCCGGTCCCTCGGCCGAAACTTTATTAAACCCGTTCTTTTCTCACCGTGGTCGAAAACTACTTGTTTAGGTATGAACATGTGTATGTATATATATATATATATATATATCTGCAGAGAGAGAGAGAAAGAGAGAAAGAGATGCAGGCAGGAATGCAGAGCAAGCGAGCGAAGTTTTATGAGGACGTACGGAACGAAGTCGTAAATGATGACCGCCTGCGCGCGTGCGCGTGCGTCCCCAACAAACGGGCTGGGGCGCTGCTGAGAAACGGCAGGATGTTGCGCCACCGCCATCGACACCAAGGGAGGATGTGAGCGGGCAGACCCCGGTCACCAGCCAGCGCAGCTAACTCGAGGAGGAGGAGGAGGAGGAGGAGGAGAGCGATGCCAGCGACGGAGGGGTTTGGTGCGCCGGCACCTAACGCTATTATGCAGGCGAAGCCTCGCTGGAAAGCAAATCGAGTTGGCCTCGCCACGAGGAAGCAAATTGAATCGCGCCCGGGAACGTCTTGAGCTGGCTCGCTCAGGCTGCTTTTTCCTTACCTCGTTCTCGTTAATTCCGCCCTCCCCTCTTTTTTTGTTTCTTTTGCACGTTGATCCACGTTATTAAGTGCGGTTGTTGGATGCGGTTCACGCGGTTAGTGGGATACGCGATTCAAGTTCAATCAATACGCCGCAATTCCGTCATGGTTGGAGGGTTACGCACTCGAGTTTATTTTCTTCTCGAATCTAGCTCACACCCGCCGCGGTGGTTCAGTGGCTGGGGAGGTCCTCTGCAGAACCCAAGGACGTGGGTTCGATCCGAGCCGCGGCGCGGAGTTTTAAAGGCGATAGTCTCCCTTGGGCTACTAAAACTCAGAATTTTTTGTCTGTCTGTCTGTCTGTCTGCCTGTGACTCGATTCAGCCACGCGGCCAATGCGAACCTAAAGCTGAGCAATAGTGCTATATACCCACCGCCAAATCTAAACGTCCAAGCCCGGTGTCAATGTTAATATTTGTCAATAGCGTTGAACAAAAACAAGACGTTGCGCAAATATAAGGCAGAAAATCGATACATGAGTGATATTTGCGGCGGTCCTTTTTCAAAAAAAAAATTCCGCCATCTCCACGAAGTGAATGATGATGAGAGGGGCGAAGCAAAAATGCTTATGGGTAAAACCGTGAAACATTCGCCCGCACATCATATAAAGACTCGACACGTCAAGCTTTCCACCGCTCCGTTGACCAGCCCGTCGACGACGTCGATGTTTGTGGTGGTTACGTAGGGGTTGTTTTGGACGATGAGAATCTCCATGGGTAAGTTGGCGAATTCGGTGTGTGACATTTTAGGTACCTTGGCCGTCGCCTTCTGCAGAGCGTCTTGTGTCGTGTACCCCCGGTACGTGTCGTGAGCTCGCAGGCGACGAACGACAGCCTCTTTTTCTTCCTGTTCTCCTTGTTGGGTAGCAACGAACGCGTTGAACGTTTTGTCCTCTTCGGCCAATGTTGGCCAATCCCTAGGGGGATCCTGCCACAATCATTATTAATGTGCCGTGCCCTATACAGCAGCAACGAGGGACGGGACAGGGCCCGAGCAAGAGGAGCTTCGCCCCCCAAAATTCACTCCGTCGCCTGCAGTCGCCCGCGCGACTACAGCTTCTGGCAGCATAATAAGAAATCAGGCGGCCACAGTTACGAAAGGTTCTAATAGATAGGTTCCACGTTCCGCTTGGAACGCACGGGGACTACGGTAACGTGGTTATATAAACGTTGAAGTAGGGCGCATCGATTCACGCGCGTCTCCTCCGTACGCGTCAGCGCTGGCATGGAGGAGCCCGGCTTCGAGCAGTGAAACGCGGTAAATTTAAATTAACTTTAGCAAACCTCTAGCGTGTTTAGCTTGTGAGGAGCGCGGCGGAAGAGGAACAGCATGAGAGGTGAGCGGTAAAGCAAAGGGAGGCATTTACTTGGCAAATGTCGACGAAAGACGGACGTCTTTTGTCGACATTTGTCGCATCTGCTAACGCTTTTCCGTCTAAGAAACGCAATAGCTAGAAGTGAGATATTTTGGAAATTTGGGGGACGCTTACTGCACGAGCGCTATACAACAAATGGTCACCTAAGCTGCTTGAAACACTAAACTAAATAAAAGTGTAAACTGGTTATATATTATATACCTGATATTTCCCTCCGCGGCAGCGGTGGCCTTGGCCGAGTGGTCTGGAGCGCTGGACATATTATTTTACAAGTCGCAAGCTCGAATCCCCGAGGGTACATCGTTTTTTTTTTTTTTTTGTAAGTTCATTTTTTCGTTTTCGGCCGATGTTTTCTATACTGAGTTCACCATTTTTGGGCCGTAACGTTCACTGCTACGTGAACGAGTTGCAGAACGCGCGCAGACTGACACTGACGCGCTAGTGAGTTCTTGTTGTCGTGCTGTTGCCATAAGCACCGACTGTGTGCGGGCAGCGGGCACAGGCCAGAATCAGCAGACCCTTGGTATGGTGTGAACCCGCTTTTTATGAGTGAGGCAAGTTTCAAATAGTGGGGAAAAGTGCGTGGCATTTGAGCGTCTGCGGTGACGCGGAGGGCGTTCATCCACTGTGTAGGCTTCGGCTAGTGATTGCTACGATTCCAAGCCGTCCTGGGAGGCTTATCTTAGGCATTTTACAGCCGACAACATTGCAGAAGCACGGTATGACTATTACTGAGATATCGAGAATGCCCATCCAACGATGCCGTCGGATGTCAAGCATGTTGTTTTACAGAACCGAAACCGAAACTTGTTTGATTGCTAATCGTGGCCATCGTCCAATCACGGTGCACCTCCTTCCCTCGTCACAGCGTTTAGTTGGTGCGGCAGCCGCAGAACGGGCATGGTAGTTTTTCTTCTTTCGAGCTTTATAAAATAATTACCGAATTTTCAACCGGTTAAACGATGAAAAGTGTGTTAATTTGAGCCAGTCTGCGCAGTGCAATCAAAAACTGGAGCTTGAAATATTCACTTCAGTGTCCCTTTAAATGTGTGTTGAAGATAAGCATTGGAAACTACACGGGCAATTTCAGCGGGCCAATTAAAACATGAGCAATTTGAGGAGTTGTAAAGTTATTCTCCTTGAATATACTCTTTGCTTGGCGTTGCTAGGCTGAGTATGTATTGAGTCATGTCGACCGAGAAAAGAGAACAAAGGGGGAAAAAAATTATTCGGATTTCTTTTTTTCACACTGCGCTTCCTTTCATTTCAGGCCATTATTTCCTTTTGTGAAATATAAATGAGACATGTAAGTGCCAACCCCACCACAGTCAACAATTTAGTCCCGAACAATTCTCTTTAGTGGTTACCAGCCAAACACATCAAGTGCTTCATTATGGTCATCCACATAATCATCCGCGCAACGATAATAATGAGAAGGCACGTTCGGCAAGTGGGCAGTAATTCTTTCGCAATCACTACGTCATAAGGAATGCTCTGGTGCTCGTATGCTTGTATGTCGATGTATAAAGCTGGACTTAGAAGCAACAGCGCGGAGCAGCCAATTCAGACCGAATGGAGACGAAGCCCTGAGATTTGGCCCGAGTAACGCGTTTCTCAGCACGTTATTCGTCGGACTGTACACACAACCTCACTCCAAGCTGTCCAGATGTGAAGAAACGACTCTTCGTCGCATCCAAACGAATACCTTCGTCCATCCAATTCTCTTACACTACGTTTCCCAGTCAATTTCCCGTCCAATACACTTTTTGTGCCAAGAGCCTGGCACATTAGTCTACATTTTATTAGAGTGTGCGCATAATTCCGACCTCCCACCCTTTCCCCCTCCCTGAGCTGTGGGAGAACCTGATTACCAGCGACCGCCTGGACGTCCAGCAACTTCTGGCTTCGAGGGCATCAGTCGCCCGGTCATCACTTGGATTCCCGGACTAGGGAACCACTCCAACTTTATGGCTCATTAAAGTTTCGTACTACTACTACTAGTAGTAGCAGAGAAGGCACGCGTTGCAGGGGGCGGCAGAAAGTTAGATGGGCAGATGAGATCAAGAAGTTTGCGGCGATAAATTGGTCGCAGTTAGCACAAGACCGCGGAAATTGGAAATTAATGGAAGAGGCCTTTGCCCTGCAGTGGGCATAGATAGGCTGGTGATGATGATGATGACCACTACTACTACTACTACTCTACTACTACTACTACCTACTACTACTACTATTACAGTCATGTAAAAATGAAATACGAACACAAAAACAACATGACTTACAACGTGTGGGTTCGAGCTAGTTGGTAATCCATTGTACGAATTTCAAGCGCAAAACTTTTTGCGCTTGAAATTCGTACGAGAACATGAGCCAGCACGCGTAAAATTGAAAAATGCTGTTCGTAGAGGTCGAATAACGGCACGCTATTGGTATATTTGGAACGCCACATTTCCCTAAATTGTAACTAATTAAGCCCCGCGTCGATTTTACCTGCGTGGAAAGAAATCGCTCCATTTGAGTTTTCTGGTTCATATTTTCGCCACCAAGTTTCATTACTATTCAACAAAAATATGTCTTGCAACGACCATGTAAACAATCTAATTACGCGCATATCCAAAATTGTTGGAATACTAGCTAAATTTAAGTATTTTTTGCCACCTGCTGTTAAACTGCATATCTATAACTCGTTGTTCATGTCTCAACTAAATTGCTGCTTTCTTGTGTGGGGAAACACAACCAAAACAAACCTAAACCGAATGCAAGTGTTACAAAAAAAAGCAATACGACATATCGCTGGCGTAGAGCATAATGTACATACTAAAAACCTGTTCAACAAACTCAATTTGATATCAGTTCACAACCTTTATAACTTAAACCTAGCAAAATCATACCAATCTCACTTACATCATCATGACACTTTCATAACATCAATTGCGAACCTAACAGCAAAAGAATACAAATACCCAACGCGTTCACAAGAGATATGGACTGTACCATTTTCGCGTACTACCTTTGGAAACAACATATTCGACACACTTTGCCTTCCTGGTTAAACCACCTTGTCGCCAATGAGATTACCACTGAGCATGCAAACAGCGTTGTATTAAAAAAATTTTTTGTTACAGCGGAATAATTTCTAAAAACTTTGTATAATGATGCCGCAAAAACGATTTTCTCTGGAAAGATGCACTTTTGTGATGCCCGTTGCTGTCTGTAACCGGGGCTCGGACTTTGTCAAGTGAATTAATTTCACTTTTTTCCGAGCCCCCCCCGCTTGTCGGAAATAAAGTTTTATCTTTATCTTATCTTTTATTTAACTATGATTGTACTTGATAAGATGCAGAGCTCGACGGGGATTTTCGACACGCAAGAGGCGGAAATATGCCCCCTGCTGCGGCGGTCGCCTGCGGAGTCCGTCCGTCGCCTCGCATCGATCGCGTTCCGCAAAGCACGCACGGCGGAACGAAGGGCCCCCGACCAGCGGCTGTCACGGTCCGGGGTCCCTAACCTTTTTCTCCCCACCTCCGCCAGTCCTCCTCCCTCAACCCGTTCCACGGAACACGCTGTTCTGCGCCGTTGGCAAGCACGGCCCCAAACAATGCGAGATGCGTTGGGAAGGAGGCCCCGGATATGGAAGTGAAATCGAGTGGAGTTCTGGTCGCAAGGGCGACGCTAAACGTTGTTCAGCGTAGAGAAAGTTTAGTGGAAGATTGTATCAGAACGTATCTCCAACCACTGTTACTTTAAATGTTATTAGGCTGTGTCTAACGCTTCTCCAAGCCCTCCTATTGTGAATACTATTAGGCTGTGTCCAGTGCCGTGCGATGGTACTATAAGCACTCCACTAAAGCGACGTCCACCAGAATGTCGATGAATAAATGACGCGGCTGGCACTACTTCGCCTTCAACTGACGTAACGTAACGTAAACTTACCTAGCATAACCTAACAAACACAAAGCAAAATCATTTAAAACGCCGGGAACTAACCTGACCCAGAGAATTTATAATTAAAACTTAAGATGTGTAGGGACTCAGCCCCTACGCGCCCCCGCGAATGGTGATTACAGTGCAGCGAGCATGCGTCGGACAGAGATAGTGACGTCAGGGCGTCATGTGCCTGTGCGTGCGTGCGCGATAAACAGTTAGCGGACAATGGAACACGTGTGGTGCGTACCAAGCCCGGAAGATGCGCACAACGGCCACGTCAGGTATAAAGTCTGCGTTCACGGGTGCGGCAGGGAGGAGTTGGACGGAACAGCTCGGCGGCAGCAGAACCAGGATGGGGGCAGCAAGAGGCAGACAACCGGACCGATGACCCTTGGCCAGCTCGTACTTACCAGCACTTGTGGTGGGCGCACACGGAGTGGCTTGGTACCAGGACTCAGACGTTGTCGTGAGCGTAGAGCGAAGCGTTGTATTATGTTTCTGCACATTAACCGGTGCAGTATGTTTTTACAGTGTCGCGTTGTTTACATGACCGTATGTGTTGCGAGCTGCTGTTTCTACTCGTGTCATTTTTTTTTTTTTTTGCCGTCCCCGAATAAACCGGTGATTTCTGTTTCTTTCGTGTCGGCATCACTTCGTCGGGCGGGGTCAGGGTCACGAAGCCTGCGCATGGAGGAGATTCCTTCAGACGTCAAACAAATAAAAGAGGCAAGAGCCGAACTCGAACGGCCGCCCTTGGTATCAGGAAGCTAAGACGACAGCTCTACACTACAGCGGCAGACGCTGCGCCTGTGCCACCCATGCAGTCTTAAAAATTTGAGTGTCGTCGGACGGCACGGCTGTAGCGCTGAGCTGGAGTGCCGTCGGAAGGCACTCTATACACTGCGATATTATTAAGGCGAAAGCCGTAGATGCTTCACCAAACGCGAAAAGTGACCCTAGTCGTCATTGTTGCCAGTCAATACGAATGGAAGCGAAATGGCCGCTGTTGTAAAGAGAAAATAGATAAATAAAAACACACTTGGATTCGTGCGGGATTTGACCCCGGGTAGCAAAAGCAAAGTGCGCTAACCCGGCAACCTGCTAGAGTGGAACAAGAATCAGTCTGAAGCGTGCCGCGTGAAAGGTGAGCATGAGGGCTCGTGAGTAGAGCCAGTGCACGCGGTGGAGAGATCGGGGGAGCGGCCGCGTGAATGTACCTTTTTTCCAGTAGCGTAGCGCTCTTGCGGCGGCCGCCCGAACCACGCTTGGGGGTTTATAGAAGAACATGCCCCCTTTCTTTGCGCCTGTCCCCTGCGCAGTTGTGGAGTCCGTCCCAGGCGCCAGGCATGGTTTTGGTGGCAGAGAAATTTTTCGATGGCAGCCGTAACGCCTACCTGTCGGCTGCATTCAGGGCTCAGAAAACGTTGCAGCACTTCGCTGGCTCGGCGTTCGCAACTGGCTAATCCAATATGGCGTCGTTTTGTTTATATTCCCGCCCTCCCTCTTCCCAATAATGGCGGATCGGTCGCTGGGAGCGAGAGTCGCGAATGCGCAGAGCGGTACCGGAAAGAGGTCCATTGCGGCCAGTCTGCCTGCTGGGGCAATTCTCATCAAAACACGTAGGGAAAGAAGAAAGAGAGGCAAACACAACAATGCAGTAAAAATATTTTATGATGGCCACCGAATGGGGAGTCGAGGTGGCCATTATTGGCCACTGCATTATTGCATTATTGCATTATTATTTACTGTATTATTGTGTTTGCCTCTCAACAATACCCCGAACATTTTCCACATCATCTGGGCATGTTAAGCCTACTCAACTGACCGCGGCCTTGCAACGGAAGTACGCCCGAAGACTTCTGAAGAACATGTCCAACATGTCGGAAACAACCCCCAAATGTTACAGCAAATTACAGAATTCGGCCTCAAAACAGGTCTCTGTAAAGTAGTATGATGGCGGATCGTTCACCAACTCTCTAGATGAACCCCCGAACACACCCTTTGTGGCTCCTGAACGGCTCCTTTTGGATACCCCGATGACGGTCGTATTAGAGTGTCGTCGCCACTACTTCAACTGTGCATACCGTGCTAAGTGAACGCTCACAGTGCAGTGAAAAGACATTTTATGAACCATCTTCCCTACCCTTTTTTCCCATGTCCCACAACAGGGCCTATTGGCCTCCTCCTATAACAAAGTCATCCATTCCATTCCATATAATGGCCAGACTGTCTCCTTCAAAGCACGTAGGCAGACAAAGCCACCGAAGAATACTTCTCAAATGGCAGGAGTGGTTTCTGTATATCCTCGATACCATGGCATCGATTTTTTGAGAGAGGAGGGAGAAAGAAAGCACGGAAAGGCCCGGAGGTTAAACAGGTGTAGAGCCCGGTTTGCTACCAAGCACTGAGAGAGTGGGTTTCAGGGAATAAAAGAGAGGGCAGGAGAAGGGGACGAGATAGAAGTGGAAGGCGCCCTCTCTAGTCCCGTTTTGGGTACTACAGTCTTTCATGGAAATTCGTTTCGCTCAGGAAATGTGAAGGGCTTTCGTAGCCTCCTGTGAAGTCGATGGTAGAGACCGATGACCTAGGGTAGTATCTACTGTAAGTGGTCGATTGTCCAATCGGCTGAGCGCGGTGGAAAGCACGCTTCTCTCCGAAGAGTATTCGGGGCAATTCACTGGGGATATATTTTATAAGCAGCGGCTTTGCGATAACAGTGTAGTCCGGAAGCGTAAGGGGGCTACTCCTTCCGAGAACAGCTTCACCGCCATAGATATGAGGAAAAAATTAGGCCGCCTTCGCAGATGTGAAGACTGAAGAAACAGCTGAGCTGATGGTCTTCACCAGCTTTAACTTGGCTTTTCTAAGGTCTTCCCCTTTTTTTAACAGAAAGATGGTTAAAAAGCGAAGCTTTTTTCAATGCAAAGTGAGTTAATTAAAAGTACACAGTCCACCGTATTGAAGCCCAAAATCGAAACTGGCGAAGTACGAAGTCAAAGTTCGCTTTAACTCGGCCAATGTCCAAAGCCGACGCCCACGCTACGAACCTAAAGTAAATGATGTGCACCCCGTATGCCATAGCGCAATCGGATAGACCCCGGTTTCACAACGCGAGGGACTCTGGCTCGATTCCGACAACGGAAATCGCTTTTTCTTGGGGCGTACACTCCCAACACCTGCTCATGGGTTCCTTTCCCCCTTGCCACTTTCCTTCAAACTTCTTGGCCTTGCACATTTCTCCTCTCCACTTTGCCGAGCGGAATTTCCTGTTAACGATCCGCACGGACAGAAGAAAGCTTGAACGGTTCCGCTGTTAAAATGAGGGCTCATGGGGACATTCATTTGTTTGGTACAGAGAATTACATCAATTGCCCTCCCATCATTCCTTTCCCATTACCTATGCATGGTCTCCGGTATCCTTTTCTCTAGAACAAAGAATTTAATAGGAATTACGTGAAAAGCGAAGCTATTTCCGCAAGCTGATACGTGTCAAGACAGAGGAGGGATGAAAGAAGATTATAGAGACTGTAGTGTTGTGTTCGGAAGAAAAAGTCTCAGAAGTCGATGCATAACATGCGGCAACAATGCCAGTTGAAGCAATGAACTCTAGAAGCGACAGTTGGAGTTCATTAATCAAGATGACCGCGACTTTCCTTTCTTTTTGTTCTGTAAGAAGTGCCTTCAGGTTCAACTGCTCTTAAAGGGACAATGAAGATAACATCCGTTCTTTTATTTGAAAGAATAGGCCTTGGATAACTCGCTCAACTCTATTAGAGACCTGAAGGGTGGTTTGTGACTGAAAGAAAACATGACAAATCTTGACAAATTTTCAAACTTCGCGCTACGCAACGGAAGAAATGATGTCATTGGTGGGAGACCAAAACAGGGTGCGATCAGTGTGTCAACTCTACGCTAGTATTGAAGTAGAGCACTCGAAAGAGAGCGGAGGCGGTAATACCATCCACAATCCTGTTTTTAGGCGGTAGCTTTAGTCCGTGGCCAGCAATCTCGCAAGCTAGCTCATGTGACGTCACAAGAACAGTGTGCAAAAGTATTTTGAGCTTCGGTTTTCCCTTATAACTTGGTTGCTTTTAACAAGTTTGCATTAAAATTGACAAAATTGACATGATTGCTATACTGACGTAGTCGCAGATCGAATGACTCAAACGTGCATTTTTTCGTCGTGATTATTAAGAAATTTCTTTGGTTCCTTCGGCTTATTGCTGAATCCTCGAGGAAGAATTGGCCAAGAATTGCGTTCTGTTCATCAGTGCGCCCTGTTTAATAAAACACCGACGAATTCGTCTTTTGAAATGCTATTGTGAAGCTTCGTTTTGGTTACTATTCAGCGGCTTCGCCTCCTCCAAAATGAATTGGGCTTTCCTTCAACACACGTGTGCTTGCAGTGAAGCAATATTTACGGAAGTTTTTGTATCGGACGGCAGACGGCATGAAGTCCCCACGGCCTTCTACAAAAAGTTGTTGCTGCAATAAATACAAAAAACGGAGGATGCGTACACTGCCCGTCACCTCATATCTGTATTTATTAATATCTCGTCGAAAGAATGCAATCCTACGTTAAATCTCTCCATTTTTAATTACAACGTCGATTTTCTAACGTTGCAAGCTGCCGCACCGACAACTCTCATTTCTAGAAGCGTTGGATTTCTACGTAAATACGCATTTTCGTCTCCGTTTTTCAAGTGCTTTAAGGTGTCGATAGGCGTTGTAGTATGAAAAAGAATTTTTCACTTTTATGCTCGCATATATAAGAGAATATATACGTATTTTGTGGCCTTCCAAGCTTACATTGTTGCTCTCGAGCTCTCAGACCGCCAACGGGTTCACCTGACTGATAGCCAAAATAGATAAGCTGTACAAACGCATAAAAAACATAAAGCTTTCGCGTAGCCAAAAATACGCGGGAAAAAAGACCGTCACGCGTCCCATAGACGTGCGCGGCTTATCTCTCTGGCGCCGTCTTTGCTCGGCACAGCCCTTTGGCGCCCGATGAATCAGACTCGCCCGCGGAAGCGGAAAGATAACCGGAAAAATAAAATCCCGGGGCCCAGGATGGCACCGACGAGCCAGCAGTACACGAAAAAGGGAAACGGAAGTGCTCATTAAACTCGGAAATACGGGAAAACGGGGGGAGAACCCTCGACACGACTTTTATTCCGGTACGCCTGCAGAGCCACGAAAAAGGGTTAGGTTCCCCCACGAGCAGCCGCCATTCTCTGTTTATATGTTCTCTGCCGCACACGGAGCATCCTCTTTTCGGGGTACATGTTCCCTGTTGTGTCCTGTTTTGTGTGTACGTGTCTCCCTCTAATTTCTTTCGTTGCGTTCATTTCCCTTTGCTGGCGGCGCGACGCGCTGTCCCCAGTGCCTGTTGACTCTCCGCTCGAACCATGTCCAGGTAGCGCGGCTGGTAGGAACAGAAGCGCTCGCACGGGCCGCTGTCTTTCTTGGGGCTTAATTACAGCAGGCAGTGGACCCAGCGCGAAAAGGCCCTCTCGCTTGGCCCAGCGCACTCTTGGTAATGAGAAGGGTGACCCGTGTAGCCTGCTCTCTCTCTCGCTCTCGTCCCTCGGCGCTGTTGTGTGATCCTCGCGTTTTTAGTTTAATTTTTTTGTTTTGCTTTCGACCCTGTTCTGGCGTCCGCTGTACATGCGGGCTTTTTTCTTTGTCCGGTAGACGTGGCGGTTTCTCGCGGCATTCGCACAACAACGCTAGGTTTATGGGATAAAAAATCCCCTTCCCCTCTTGTTTTTTAGAAAAAAAAAAAGAAATTTCGTTTAACTGGAACAATGATTTTATTCCATTTTGTTGTTTGTTGTTTTCTCAGTTTGTTTAGTTTATTCGTTTCGGTTGCTTTGTTTGTTTCTTTGTTCGTTTCGGTTCCTTGCTCATTCGTTCGGTCGTTTGTTTGTTCGCTTGCTTGCTTGTTTGTTTGTTTGTTTGTTTGCTCGTTTGTTTGTTCGTTCGTTTGTTTGTTTGTTCGTTCGTTTGTTCGTTCGTATGTGTGTGTTCGTTCGTTCGTTTGTTTGTTTGTTTGTTTATTTGTTTGTTTGTTTGTTTGTTTTGTTTGTTTGTTTGTTTGTTTGTTTGTTTGTTTGTTTGTTTTGGAAGAGGCAGAAAGGTTTTGTGGCAGTAGTGAGTTCACCTAAGTTTCTCACTTTCTATTTGCTAACATATTTCGCGTTTTTTTCCTTACAGGTTCGTTCGGGCTGATCGACGCCTCCTTCCAAGGGGCTTCGTAAGACGCCAAGCCTCTTGTACCATCATGGAACAGAAAAAGGCGGAGCGCGCAGAGCAAGTTGTGCGGAAAAACAAAACAAACAGGTGGCGCACACAAGACTCCTGCCTTGAAGTCTGAGTGAGCTACTTCCACATCATTCCCTGCAATCAGGCGTACCGAACAGGGCGTCATTTCTGGATCGTTCCGCCTCCTGTGTGCATAGGGGCCCGGGGACGTGCAACCACACACACGCGGACACGTTAACACAACTACACGAGCACATAAATCTCAACGCATACGTAATAAGAGCTCACAATTAGTATTCTCTGTTATTCAACATGAGGTCCTACATGTGCTGGGAGTTCCCGCATCAGGCGCTTGGAATGGTTGGTCGGCGCCCAAATTTTATTTAGTTTCGTTCGAACTAATTTAATTCGTTTGCTTGTAGAACAAATCCAGAGATTTTTTTTTTCTTGGGCATATGTGATAGTCGGGGTGCGGACAGCCTGAGTAGGGTCCGACTCACAAGGACAAACAGTAATTCTACGGCAAAGTTGTCCAGTCGGTTTACCTAACAAGAATATCTTCCACCATTTCTGCAGTTGAAGAGACGGCGTCTTCACCCAGACCATGTATTCACGCTGAATCTGGTTAGTGCTCTTGTTAAATAAATCCGGAGAACGACCGTCCCAGAGAGAGCAATCCTTACAGGCCAGTCTTTCATTGTAATATGCCGGATATCAACGTCATAATTCAGTAGCGGATACAAAATATCTTTCTTAAAGTGTGGAGTTATAAGAAAGCTTTACATATATTTTCTCCTAGAGGATAGGGGTGCGGTCATTGCCCGTCAGAAACCGTACTCCACTACATTTGTCCAACCAACCTTGGATTTTTAAAGCGAAGCTTTCGTGTTCTCGCTGATGGCTTCTTAAACACCAAAACGCCGAAGTGAAAGAATAAGCGCTTCCGGTGTCCGGAATCGAACCTGAGTCCGTCGCGCTATGAAGCCGGCGTCTATCCGAATGCTGCATTTCGACATTATCGAAGCGGTTCGGAAAACTCAGACGACAACCCAAGAATCCGTCACGACAAGGCTTCGCGTTCAACAATCGTCGTTGTTTGACGGAGGGGTGCATACTTTTCTGTTCCGAAGTAACTTTTTTCAAATCGACAGAAATATATATTCGAATGACAAAACCGTTGGGTGATCCTGACAGGCTATGTCAAAACGTAAAGAAGCGGTAAAACGAACTCGTTGTTCCTCTATGGCGACTAGCTACGCCTTACATGTCATAAACAACGTTTGAGCACGTTTTGGCCAGACCCCCGTCACTGCACTACTGTTGAAGACAAGAAACTTGGAGAACTAATCAACCTGAGGGAACCTCGTGGAGAGGCGTCCTTTGAGAAAGTGCGTTGCGTAAGCCTCCAATCGAGGTCCGCCATACTTTCTCGGAGGACTAACTTTAAATGAAAGGGAACAAGATGCATACCTCTTGTGACAAGAAAACGAATGGTCGTTCGCGCGGGATGAAGTCAGAAGTGAACGGCAAGATCGAGTACAGGCTTGGCTTTTGGCTACGTCGTCGCAGCCGTTGCCGCGGATAATTTCACGCTGCTGGCAAAAAGTGCTGCAGGCAAAGTTAATCAACGGTGGCGCACGCAACGTTTCTTACGGGAGCAGTTCCTCGAGCACAGATAATTCAGCGCGACTCCTACCACACGTTGAACGTACAATTCTTTCCGCAATGTGCCGCAAAGGTGAATAACCTCCTTAGAGATCCCTTGAAGACAAAATACAACAGCGTTCATTTTGAAACACACGCCTTAAATGCTTCACTCAGCTTCATTCAAGCACCGAAAGACGCTTTTTAACCGAGAAAGGCGCCAAGAAATATTTAAAAATCCCGGGCCGTCTCCACTAACGTGAAACCTTGGGAGTGGCGAAGCATGCAGAGCATAAATGTATTCTTGGAGCCTTGGCGTTTTTGCCAACGGAGATGAAACCATTGCGGAGTGGAGGTATCCAGCTTTGCTGTGAAAGTATCGTGCCTTTGAAGCACGAAACGTTTTAGCGCGACGCGTAAACGAGTTTCCCAGAGTTTTTTTTAGTGCGCGTTACGTTCTAGCGTGAGGCGTACACGAGTATCCCCGTATTTTAGCACAGTGACTACTTGAGACGACAATTACGACGATGACAGGAGACGCCAACAGCCCCAGCCCTGAAAGGGCTTCACCCCGAGAACAATTTATTTCGCTGAATATAATACGTTGAGCCGAACTGTTGATAGACTGCTGGGTAGAGGGAGCTCAGAAAAAGGGAAGGATCTGAAGGCAAACATGTTTTCGAAGCCTAAGCATACTTCCTATGGTTTCTTGCGCTAAAACCGCATTACAGAGTAGTAAATGGAAATCATGCACGTAAAAACTTATATGCCAGTTATAACCACTTGTAATATTACGCCAATTTTTTGCAGTGTTTAAAAACTTTGTGCTCACGAGATGGGACGCTTTGCAGCTGCACGCATTCAGGATTTTACGATAGTTGGTTTCGGCTTCAAAACAAAATGTGCAACTCGACGAAACAGCCCGAAGCGGCTGACACAATGCTCGGCCGGAACTATAGATGGAGCGCCATACGAGCCGACGCAAGCCAAGACTATCCGAAGCCTCCCGCATCGATCTGTGCATTCCGTCGCCAGCTGCGAAGCGCAGCAATTCAATCCGGACAAAACGACCTTTCGCATTTCGTTTTTCATAGAGCTCGCTTCCCGCTTTAAGGTTTCTGTGATTGTTCCCAGGGTACAAAGAAGTTTTTTTTTTTTTCTTCTCGAAGACGCGCTGCAGCAAAAGATCTTTTACTTGCGGCCATACGGAGCTTAGCGGCAAGAATGTGCGTGTGCAAGTACCCTCTTTGTCGTCACTTCCGGCCACGAGGGATGAGCAAAGGGGAGCAATTTCCGCTTTAGGTCGGCGTACGTCTCCGGCTTTTATCCTCCGGCAGAAGTTTCTCATTCTTCGATTCGCTGTGAGCGTCCGCTCGGCAGCCTCGGGCAAGAGTTTACGGTAAGAATAATGAATTCATAGATTCTGGTTCCGGAGAACCGTTTTTTTTTTTTGCTATAACTATCCGCCTTTTTTATTTCAGGCTCGTAGCAATTTAGGTTTTTTTGTCTCGTATGGTATTGCAGCCTGTAAAAAAGCAGCAGAGCAAATGATGTCACGAAGGCGGATATCCATTCAGTCCCTTCGGAGGAAGATTTCAGCCATGCTGAGAAGCAGGCATTCACAACGACGCTTTGTAGAAAGTCTCCTCAGTTTTCGCGCATACAAGCCCTAGTTTTATTATCTAGTATGAACGTCTACATTGTGGGCTTTGGTTTGGTCGTTATTATCGGGTATTGCCGGAGTACTGAGACGTACAAAGATGGCGCAACCCACATAAATTGGGTCGGCAGCTCAGCGGATCGATCTTTCAGCTGAACACTAAAGACGATGACGTACTCTGATTGCTTGCTTTGCGAAGGAAACGGTATTTGAAAACCGTAAAAGGTATTAGAGGGTATGCCGATTTTGCGACAATGTGGCAGCTAGAGGTTGTTAAGCAACAACTTCTCATAACAGCCTTAATCTACACAATCTTGGTTATCAGCTACAAGCAGACTAGGACGAGAAAGGCCAATTCCGAGTAGGTCAGGCGCACGTGTTTACTTAGGCTGTCATTCCAAATCAAATAAGAGGCCAGGTTTTGGCATGAAATTCTTACAGCAGTACCCAGCCCACCTCAACATTTTATGCCTACTTGCTTTAGTGCATTCTGTACACGATTAATAAGTAGAGGGCACTTGTCAATATTACAGAACCAGCCCCTGTTCCGGAGGGGTGCTCAAAGAAGCAGATTCATCACTCCTTTGCGGTTTAGAAGTACTATTGCCGTATTTAATACGCCCTCAATTAGAGCTGCCACGATGTCCGAGAGAAATAATTCCTTGTGAATTGCAGAGTCCATCCCCAACTCGACAACACCGACGGCAAGACTGCGGGCTGTTGCAAGATAGATCTGTACAGTCATCTGCTGCCAAGAATACTGCCTAGGGGCCATACCGATACATGGCGCGCATCCAGGGAAGGAATCGGCGAAGAAAGTGCTAGCTCATTTGATTCCCTGCATGTTGTCTTGTTAAGTCGGATGGTTCTTTTCAACCTTTCAGCAATCGACGACTCTCAACTACAGACCGAGTGACAGTTTTTCTTCGAATTTGTCATCAACTGATAACAAAAAGAAAGAGAGAGAAAGAGAGAGAGAAACAATGAAAGAACGCAAAAATAATGACAGAGCTGCCAGGCGCCCTAGGGTTCAAGGATTGTCCCCAACCATTCCCTATCATCCTTTAAGTCACGTCGTCAAGTACAAAAAGGTAAGGAAATGGATACCGAAACGAGGCTGAAATCTGCCCACGATGTCCGGAAAAGAAAAACGACTTCGTGGCAGTCATAACCATATATTTTCTCTAAAGGCCAGGGCCCCTGAAGTGTTTCTAACGACACAGGGTGGCTGTTCAGCTCTAAAAGCTTACCGTGTAACTCTTGCCCCTTTTGCACATTAAGCAGACAGGTCAACAACACGTGAGTAATGTCCTCTTCCGGTCGCCCACCGAGTGCACTTGAAAGATGGCAGTATAAAAATGAACACGTGTCTGACAAAGTGCGAACTCACTATGTAGGTTATTCCTGGTGATGGTTGTTAGTGCCGGGGATATCGCGTCAACTCTGACGAAGCAGGGTTCAGCATGACTGTCCAAATTTAATTCCGTTACCCAATCCAGATTAAAATCGCAGGGGAAGGACGACGAATTTGTTAAGGCTGCTGAGAATCGTGAGACACCTTGTGAGAAAAACTTTACCATCTCTATCTAAATAAAACTTAGTGAAGCGGGAAAGCTTTCTCACACCAAAAGTGCGCCAATACCTTGCTAAAAGCGTGTCCAACGTTCACTGAAACTGCGTCCAATCGATCATCAAACCTTGAAAGTCCCAAATCGCCAACGAAGGACGAAACCATGAGACGATTTTTGCGCAATAAGTAAACGCGTCTACGAACAATCTAAATGTATACCAAAACGTGGTTTATGAGATACAGGTATACTATTGTACTCGCTCTTCATGAGTGATGCGTATATTTTCCTATCTAGAACCGTTCTTTTTTCGCGATTTTCAAGTACCAGTCTTGACACAATGGAAGGCCAGTTTCACGCATGCGCCGTGTGCCCATAAATATTATCAGGGCTTTTGGGCCGACCAGCCGGTCTATGGGGAAATGAATGCGTTTCTTCAGGGGACACCATCGGTCCTTTGAAGAAAGCTTTCGCTTCAAAAATAAGTAGCTTAAAATATACTAACGGTGAAATGAAAGACATAAAATTAAGCCTTGATTAAGCAGTGAACGCGAAACTACAGGAGCTTGCCGAGAAACGCTACCAATCCGACACACTCTCGAGGTGGCTCATCATCGCGAGGGCGGAATCTCAGGCTCCGCAGAGAACAGAGGTGTGGACTGGCGCCATTTCCGCGATGTATATGACGTCAGTAAAATCTTGGTGTATCCCGGCATAAAACACGTTCGTGTTAAAATATAAAACCCGAAAACGGACAACCCGAAGTATAACGTACTCCTTAGTACTGAAGGTTGCTTCCCCGCAAGAAGACCCTTAGTGCAGGGGTGGACCCTATGCAGGCCGCTTCTTTCGTTGTACTAACGTCACTTCCGTGACGGATATGACGCCGCTGAAATCTTTGTGTATCCCGGAATAAAACACTTTCGTGTTAAAAGAGGACTTCACTGATATTTTAGGACTTTTTAACGTAAATAAAAACGTCTTACAAAGCTTCAAAATGTTTTTTTGTGAAAGAAAACGTTATAACAAATAGTGCTGTCTAAAAAATGGTGTGTGCCGTTTATAAAAGTGGCTTCAGCAGCTGCCGTCGCTTCCCAGCGGTAGCCAAATCTGAAGCATTCAAAACGACGAGTAACGCGATGTTTTGCTTTTTGCCGCTGTTTTAGTGAACCTCATCTTCTTCAGAACTTCGTCGCCAAGTGTGCACAAAAATCGTCTTATCTCGAAGTTCAGCTACGTTTCCGCGTCGACACCCTGGTGCTGAGAGTTTCGTTGGTTTCATTTGGTGCTCATCGCGTTCGAGAGTAGGCAGAATTAAGGCGTTCGTGAAGGCGAAAGAGTTGTGCGGAACTCCTTAAACCGAAAATGACATTAGAGCTAATGGCGTTAGATTGTTGCGTGTAGCAGCGAATTTATGGCATTAAAACCTAAGGCATTAAGCACTTAATGTCATTTTTCGTGTACGTGTGGCACCGATATAAGACTGAGAGGAAACTCAGGGGGAGAAAAGTTGTACATGAATGGGTGAGCGAAAGGGTACGATGGAGGCAGCCAATGGCATGACGAGAAAGGTATACCGCGAGGATTGTGAACCTGAAGGGCCTCCTATATATCATGAGCCATAACAGAACCAGAGCACCGCCGTTGTTACTTGTGACACGCGGAGAACTACCCCGCGGTGACGGGTGGCTTACGGCAAAGCGCACTTAACAATCAATGCAGCAGCGCGGCTGCTCAACAGCGGCTAGATAGCCCGGACTCCATCGCGAACTCCATTGCGGGGATGAAAACTAATAATTATTCCCAACGTCTCATTAGCACACCCGCTAACGAGCTCACTCTAATTAGGAGAGTCTCTCGGGAAATTCAATTGACTCATCTCTGGCTTTCATTTTGCTTGTTTTATTCGCTTCCCCGCCCTCTTTCATCTGTTCTCGAAGCCACGCCGGGAGTCCGCATTTTAACGAGAAGCCGCAGAAGCGTTAATAAGACTTTAATTTGTCCTTAATTGAAGTTTCTCCTGCCCTGGTCGGGTCGAAATCGTTCGGAGGGGGGCTTTAAAAAATAAGCGACTTCTGGAGTGGCCTTTTGGTGGCACAAAAATGACGATCTGGGCTCACATGCTAATGCGCAATATTGAGGGCGCGCGAATGCCAATAAGTTTCCTCATCGCTCCACGCGCGACTCGGGAATCGTTAAATTTCTTCTCCCCGCTTCGTTCCGCCTTTGCATTACTTTTGGTGGAAGTGGCGATTACCATACGCACCGCTAGCCCTTGGTTGAGAGCACGTAAAAAGCAGAAATAACAAAGATTTTTGCAGCTTTCGTTTGGTACGCGGCAAAATACGTTTGAAAGCAATAGTGCATTAGTGTTCCTTTTTATCTCTCTTGTGGCACCCGACGATCTCTGCATTTTGTTGGGCGTTGTCCTTGGGTTCATGAGGCGTTCCGGCCAGACATCACGTTTGGTTCACATTGCTTTTTCTTCTTTTAATTTTTTAGGCAACTCGCCGACTACACGACTTTCCGACCCTAGAATGAAATGCATTCTGTGATGGCGCTCTCCTCTGACACTCTCGAGGCCAGTGTTTAATGCGAGCCACTGGCCTGTTCCTTTGGCGTTTGCGAGTCGTTTTCTTGCCTTTTCGGGGCGCAGAAAAAGATAGGCGAGAAGCCGTACTCACTCACTCACTCACTCACTCACTCACTCACTCACTCACTCACTCACTCACTCACTCACTCACTCACTCACTCACTCACTCACTCACTCACTCACTCACTCACTCACTCACTCACTCACTCACTCACTCACTCACTCACTCACTCACTCACTCGCGCTCGCACTCACCCACTCACTAACTCGCTCACTCCCTAACATTCAATCATTCCCTCACTTATTCATTCACTCACTCAACCGCTCAGTCACTCACTCAATCACTCACTCACTTCCTCGCTAACTCACTCACTCACTCACTGACTCGCACTCACTCGCTCGCTCGCTCGCTCACTCACTCACTCACTAACTCGCTCACTCCCTAACTCATTCACTGTTTCCCTCACTCACTCACTCCCTCACTCACTCAACCGTTCACTCACTGACTCACTCACTTACTCACTCACTAACTCGCTCACTCCCTAACTCATTCACTCATTCCCTTACTTACTCATTCCTTCACTCATTCGCTTACTCGCTTACTCACTGACTCGCACTTGCACTCACTCACTCACTAACTCGTTCACTCCCTAACTCACTCACTCACTCACTCACTCACTCACTCACTCACTCACTCACTCACTCACTCACTCACTCACTCACTCACTCACTCACTCACTCACTGCCATTACCGGTCATTTCTCCACACGGTTTAGACTAAAAACTTCTAGCGTACATTTCTTCATGATTGCTTTACCTTGTGTTACGTGCGGCACAGCCAGCACCTTGGCTGCAATCCACCTAGTGTAGAGGAGGATGGCTCCTCAATTTCTTTTACCCGGACAATATTTTCGCCTTGCATGAGACGCACAATTTACTGAAAAAGTAATCTAAAATAGCTCCCCCTAATTTTAGTTCTGCGTACAAAGGTTGCAGTAAAATTATTTGAATTGATTTTAGAATCCCGTTAAATCGCGAGAGACTCGAGATACCTGTGCACCACTGCCAGCAACAACTAAAGTTTGTACGTTGGAACAGAAAAAAAAATGCGTCTCTCTAAAGTGTTTCACTTGAGGCTGATATTGAAAACTTACTGTGCTCCCAAACCGTATAATTTGAGTCACTCGCCAACCGACGCCTATAAAAGGAAAACTACGACACTCGCGAGCTGTAAGTACCCGGCGAACAAGGGATACAAATAACCTTTGCCTGCGTCCCCTCCGGGGCAAATCACTGCCCATAACCATTATCTCTTCGAGATGGTGGGGCTGATGGTGCGCTTGTGTAGTTGGCGCCTCCATTAGCTATCCTTACCACCACGCTCGGGTCTGTCTTTTCCAGACCTTGCCCCGGCGCCTTTTAGACCCGTAACCCCAACTAGCCTCATATATCAACTAGTTAACAAGACTAATTTACCTTAACTTTAAGCTTTCTTCGGCAAACTCGGAGCCCACTTCTAAACTTATCGTATCTACGTTTACAGCAGATCGCGGAAGGCAACCTCGAAGGTTTCAGTGCCAGCTTGCTGGCGCAAACTTTAAAGGAACCCTGCAACACTTTTTTCGAAATTTTAAATGCTTGCCGAGCATAGTGAACCAACATATTCAGTACTTTGAATAGGGGGTCTGAATGTACCTCGGCCAAAAACTAATGCCCTATGCCCATAAGATAAATTAGAAACTTGCTCGAAAGATTTTTCTCTCTTTACCCGGTCTTGGCGTTCTTCGACCACACGAATTACGTCATTACGGCCATGTAGTGGCTTTTGGCCGGCTTTCCTTGAGTTGCAGCAATGAACGCACTCAATAGCCACTTTAAAAAGAAAGCCGCAAAAGCAAAGCAGAAATAGAAGGCGTATCTGCTGCGAGGAGAAAATCATGCAATGCCGGCCCGTTCTGGCGATAACCGTAGCTTTCGCAGTGCTTCCAGGAGCGAAGGAAAGAGTGAAAACGTTTATCAAAAGTGTTTCAGGGTCCCTTTAAAGGTACTGTAAAGACAAAATACAACTTTGGTCAATTTGAAACAACCAGCCTTTCTTAACTCACTCACCTCCACTCCACCCCCGAAAGATGTTTCGGTTAACCGAAACAACCAAAGAAATATTGAAAAAAACTTCCAAATTTCGCGCTACAGTGACGTGATATGGGCGGAAGTGACGTGAAAAGGGTCAAAACGGCATACGTAGTTATCAGTTGGGTTCTTCGATTATCATTTACGGACTCACCACGGATCTCCCGAGAAGCAAGCCGGCAATCGTTCATCGAATGAATTTCTATGGCTGCGGGAGTTCTTATGGTGACATCGTTATGGTGGCGAGAATCTTATGGTGACGCCATAAGAAACTGGCGATAAAGGGGTTGGTGAGTCGCCATTGCTTCATTTGTTTTTTCTCATTGTCTGGATTAGTTTCGGGAAGTTCGCGTTGATTGATTGATTGATTGATTGATTGATTGATTGATTGATTGATTGATTGATTGATTGATTGATTGATTGATTGATTGATTGATTGATTGATTTAACGCACCGACGCAACGCGGGCGATGAGGCGCGCCGTAGTGGAGGGCTCCGGATTAATTTTGACCACCTGGGGATCTTGCCATCTAGGTTGCCGTTATTGCTTTTCGCCTTAATTTAAAAAAAACGGCCGCCGCGGCACGGAATCCAACCCGTGTCCTAGGGCTCCGCAGCACAACGCCCCAGCCACTGAACCACCGCGGCGGGTAGTTCGCGTTAAAATTTGATATATTCTTATTGGGCCATTATCGATTTGAAGGTTGCAGGAAAAGTGGCGTTATTGTTATCAGGACAAATCAGCCCTTTTCATGACCTTAAATTGTAATTTGCCTTCATGGCTCTTTTAAGTAGGAATATTGCGCGATTCGAAAGATCAGAAGTTCAAACCAGTACGTACACACTTGTTTTCAAACTTTACGCTTTAACTAAGATGTGAGGGGTGAAACGGAAAAATAATAAAGGGATGTTAGACAGCGGGAGGAGCCACCTGGCGTCTCAGAATACAGATAAGCGTATGCAAGTACCTGAAAAACTTACGCAATAAAAACGAAACAAAACGTGCTGGCAGACATTGAGAAGAAATCGCGAAGCCCACATTGCTTCGCCTTTGACGCCTTTCTTTCTTTCTTTATACGTGTCAAAGTGGCGGCGAGATCGGGCCAGTAGTGATCGCTGTTGGTGTGCGCGCTCTTTCAGTTAAGGGTTTTTTTTTTTTTTTTTTTTTTTTTTTCGGCAGGCAGAACGGCAGTGTCGGAACGTGTCATTCTGCCGGGTGCCGGATGACAGACGTACTTCTAATAATGGAGCCCGGTGTTCACCGCGACAATTTATGGTAATGCGCTGTCAACCCGAAGCGGATAAATGAATCTAAGAGCTTTGGCGAACACAAATCAGAATCACAAGCCCGGCCCCGCCACGGAGCCGATGAAAGCGATGCAAACAGAAATGTTCGCCTTTCGCCAACTCTCCGCTTCTTTCTTATTTCTGCTTTTGTAGGGGCATTTCTTTTTTTTCTGCGGGCTCCGTTCCTGCCACGAAATATTTCGATGGAAAGAAAAAAAAAATGTCTCTGGGAAGCATCTAGAGTTTACGACATCCCGAGTTTCTTTTTTTTTTCTCTCTCTCTCTCTCTTCCAGACTTCGAAGCAAAAGGCTGCCAATGTCGAAAAGCGCCACAAGGCTTTCGACGACATTCGGGAGGAAACATTCCGGCCCTCTGCCTTTTCTTTTTTTTCTTCCAACAAATTTTTTTCGTCCAGTTTTTTTTTAGAAAGTCTCATAACCCGGCAATAATTAAATCTGTTGAGGGATGAAATCAGTACACTCGAACGCGGAGGGTGGACTAGGACATGACAAGAAGGAAACGGCGGGTGGAATACGGGAGAGTCCTTAGTTCTGCATTGGACATAAACACAGTGATGATATGATTATTATGATGACGAGGAGGAAGACAATTATAATTAGCATGATGATGCTGATGATGAATTGGTTTGCGTGAAGGGTAACAGCAGCCGTCAGCATTGTTACGCAATGACACGACGAAGCTTACACGAACCACGGTAGATGACGACGATAAGGGCTCATTATGAGTCGGTCATTTTTGTACGAGCGGGTATGGCGACGCGCCACTACGCATATCATCATCATCATCTTCGCAGCTTGTTGGGCGTGCTCGTGCTTGTCACCATCTAAATCATTTTCCTTCGCGTGGCGATATGATTGTCGCAAAACTATCGCATTACTTTCCCATTCACGAGCAGATTCAAGCTTTGATTCCCCTTTCAAGGCTGATGCGGCTGCATAAGGGTCAAGTTACGTAGTTTTTAAAGAAGTCGCCTACTAGCCACAGGCGAAAAATCTTGACTAACATTCACCTGACGTCTGCGTGGGACAATCACCTAACCCTGTTTCGACCAAATTTTCAACACAGGCACTCCCTCCCGCAATTCTGACCGCTCCACCACGGCGAATGTGCATAAACCATTCTCGGGTGCTATTCGAAACGCGCGTTGTGAATCCAATTTTAGGACCGGAGTCTCACTCTTTCAGTGTTAGGAACGGATTCAGCATAGGCCGTGTCTAGAGAGCCGCCCGACGGTATTATAAGCACTCCACTATATCGACGCCCCCCGGCGTTTTGTAACAAAATTGCTGCGGCTGGCACTACGTCGCTTTAAATAACGTAAAGCCAAGCAACCTAACCTAAACACAACATAGCACGCCCCAATGCACTCAAACGAATAATTTAAAACACCAAAACTAACCAAAGGCATAAAAATTATATTTCAATTTAAAGATAAAAAACAGCCGACGTAAAAGCCGGTCTCGAACCGCCGTCCTTGGGATCTTCTACACTACAACGACAGACGCTTTGGCCGGTGCTAGCTAAGTCTGAACTAATCGAACGTCGTCGTACTGCACTATAGACACTGCGTTCGGCACTATGCTCTACCACCACATCGGCAACGCCTATTTTTTTACGCCGCCCACCACAAGGTACAAACGCCGAAGCGTACTCGTTTCATCTTGCTGTAAATAAATAACCGCTTTGCATGGTAACGGGTGAGCAATGAAGCGCACTCAGCCAGGTGAAACGAAGAACGACTAATCCCCCTTAACCCCCCCCCCCTTGAAAAAAAAAAGTAAAATAAAATAGAACTACGAAGCTGCGGTATTGTATAACGTTCCATCCCGCTTCGTGGTTTGGGGAGCCTGCAGTTCTCTCGAAACCACTGTAGAGCCTGCAGCGGTGAAGATGCACGCGAAGAACAAACAAACGAAGCGGAGCCATCGCCGCCGCTTCCGTGATTGCGCTCATCTCTGTGCTAATTAACCCCGCCTGCTTTCGTTTCTCGTTTCGTGCCGAAAGCGCAACGCGGCGAGAAGAAGAGCCGATCAGAATCCGCCCACCGCATCGGCCGAAGGGCAACAACGGTGGAAAAGGAGGACGAAGAGGATGGAGAGCGGGGGGGATGCTCAGAGGCTGAGCCGCGCCAGCCCCTGCTCAACTGCGGCGCGGCCGCCACCGACTAGGACCCTCCCCGTACCACCACCGCTAGCCGCGCGGCAACTAACTCCCAGAGCTGCGCGCTCCCGGAGTGGGGGCTCAAATTGAGCCCGAACCACGCCACTCCGATTTCCATACGCAAATTAGCCGGTCCGTTGCCGCCGTTTCGCGGTCCGCTCGCAAAACGCCCGGCGGGATCTCCTCCAGCACTCCGCGCCTCCCGGGTCTTGATGTGCGGTCGAAGCAGTTCGCTGTTTTAAAGCAACGTTTTCTATGTCTAACTTGTAGCACTGCCGAAAAAAAAAACGCACTGCAGGAAAGCCAACTTTACACTGTTGGTGTCCACAAAAAGAACAACAATCCCACACCACATAGACAATGGGATGCAATTGCACGCATAACAGATTTCATTACGGTAGACGAATGCAGGTTAACGCCATACGGTTGATCGACGATGACGACGATGATGATGATCCAGAGGGTCAGGAGCCCTCGTCAGGCACTCAATGCCTTTAGCTCCTGCCCCGTCAGCAGGCATTGTAACACCGTCTGCTGAAAAATAGTCTTCTTCTTCTTCTTCCTCTACTTCTACCTCTTCTTCTTCTTCTTCTATGATGATAATGAAAGCATTCTCTAACAAGGGCAGAGTATGCCACGTTGATCACGCCAAACGCTTAACCAACGGGAAAGGGTAATCAACTACAACGCTGAGCTAACCCAATCAGCACACTGAGATGACCCAATCACAAATTAACAGACACATGATCATGACATCACATTTCGTTAGCCCAGCGTTGCCGTAGATTTAGACTTGGCTGACTTTGTATTTGTAGCGGAGAAAGCTCCGCATTTCAACCATCTTTCTTCCAGAAAGGAGCGTCAGTTTTTTTAACAGCACAGCTGCTTTGTCCAAGCTTTGTCCGTCCGTCGTCGCACGAAAAACGTCGAAGCTTCAAGAAAAATTGTAGTTAGGGAGGTCCCGGGAATCAACACCGGGACCTTTACGCCGTGAAACCGGCATCCTAACCCCTGTGCCGTCCCTAAAGGATCGAAGGGTACGGGGTTAGCGGCGTCGGGGAACAATAACATGTGCAGCCAATTGGGAAACAAAAAGAACTCCGATCCGATTATACCGAATTTCGCGACCCGGGCATCCGGATCCGAACCGGAAACAAGGAACCCGCTGAGGCGTCGCTTTCCGAGTGGCGGACGAAGCGGTGAATAAACGCCAAGCACGTTCGATAACGCAGTGCGCTTTTACAAGCCCTTCTTCATAAAAAAAACCGCCCTGAAAACGACACATTACCCGTGTTCAAGCTCTCGTCGAAGCAGATCCTTCGAGCACCATTGACTTGTTTCGTTTAGTACGCACTTTTTGTCGCCATTCAACAACTTTGCTTGAGCTTCTTCCAGGTTCTTCTTTCGCCGCTTTTTCTAAGCCCTTATCCCTTAAAAGAGCCGCTCCGCGCGCCACCGAATGCCATGCTCCCGTATTGATCCTTTTCGATTCACGCCGGGTGGTTTAGAGGCGGCTTGTTTGCCAGCAACCCTTATCCGCGGCTTCTCCGTCAAACGCTGCCTCGACCCCTCCTCCCCGCGCTCACCGCAAACTCCTAATGGTCTTTTAAAGAGCCCGCGCTGCGAGGCGCTCTTTCTCTTCTCTGAAGGACGCAAGCGCGGCAGGAGCAACCTTGCGCAAGCAGGAGGCAGGTTCCTTCAGGAGTAAGTCAATTAGGGGTTTTGGGCCGGAACGCAACTCGATAACAGCCTACCAGCCAACCGAAGCGTTATGGAAGCGAAGTGGATTAAAAGCACGAGAAGTAAGAACGTGAGGGACGAGTGTTGTCGTGTAGAAAATGGCGCTGCTTGAAACAGATGTTCGTAAATATGGCTGAAAAAATTGCCCTGCTTCGCTGCGAATGTCGTCGAGGGACGGTAGTCCATACCCTCCCCGAGCTGCCACGTAATACGTGCCCCTTCCTTTCCGTTTCCCTCTACCATCCCTCACAAGCTCCTCCTCCTTTCTTACCCCATCCATAATAAGGTAATAAAGGTTGGTTCAGTTCAGTTCAATCATCTGTTGGGACCTTTTGTATGTGTTGGGTTTGGAGCAGCTCGAGCCGGCATCTTTTATTTTAATGTTCGCATTTATGTCGCCGGTCTTTGACAACGTTCTTAACGCGCTGCCTTTTTTACTCTCTTTGGTATAAATCAAGTCAATAATAAAACGTACAAAAAAGGGTGGATGTTTCATTTCTGAACTTTCTGTCACTTACCATTGTTCTTCAGTAAGTCATTTTCTGTTTAATTATCTTGTTTAATTACCTTTTTACGTTTTTTTATTTTAAATCCATACATCCATTTTAAATTTTTTAATTTACCCGTTATACCTCGGTGGAACGGGAAGGGTTTCAGTTCTTGAGCCCGTTTTAATAAAGTCACAGAATCGGCTTCAAGATCCGCGGAAACTGCATTCGTGATGCGAAGTGGTCTAATGCGTCACTTTGTTGCGCAGATCAGTTGGGTATGCCTCAGCGTGGCGGCAGCGTAGCGTGACTCGCAGCACTTACGGGGGACTGGCCGAGGCTGGAAAGAACAGTCAATCAAATAAACAATGTCAGTCAATCAAAACCGATAACCCTTTTTCAATAAGTTATGCCACCAATGAGTCACCTTTAATCCAAGCTAGAGTATCGAATACCTAGAGACGGGAAATTGACAAAACAGCGAATCACGTGAATAATGTCGATCGATAAACATTAACAGACAATTTCTTTCAGTCAAATATTCCATCAATGAATCATTTTCATTCCAGACATTCTAACGAAGAGTATTTTTTCACTGACACGGACGAAGGCAAAGATCCGAACTACTAATAAACAGCGACACAGTTCGTGCACGTAGACCGAGAGAGCGCCTATGTCCCGTATGCCCTCAGCGTGGCTACACCGTAGCGTGACGCGTAGCCACTCACGGGGGATTGGCCAAGGCTCGACCGGACAATCAATCAAATAAACATGTCAATCAATCAAAACCGATAACCTCTTTTCAATGAATTATACCACCAATGAGTCACTTTTATTCCACTATAGCCAAGAGTAACGCATAGTGACGATCCGAGTCCGAATGCCGAACGTGAAGATCTCGTTCGGCATTGCAGCCGGGCGAGATCTTCACTTTCGGAGGCAATAAGAGAACGGTGTGCTCGCACTGTCTAGATCCCTCCTCTGTTCTCGTCACATCAGCAGAACTCGTGCTATCGATGACAGTGGGGGATTGACCGCTCCCCAGAGGATCCCTCGCTTGCCTCGTTCGCATCTTCTCCGGGGCCCTGTTATCTAGACCTTCCGTTCACCGTTAACTCATCCACAAGGTGTCTTCACAAACCGGTCGAAGTCAAAGCCGAAGCCGTTCGCTCTTCTTCGTCCCGTTCCCTTTTCCGCGATGTCCATCCATGGATCGTGATGATGATGATTAACTTCATTTGCTCCGAAACTAAGAAAATGAGGGCAGCGAGTGGGATATCCCAGAAACGCCCCTTTCCCTAAGACAGCGGTTTCAGTCAAAGTCGAAGCCACCAGCTCCTCTTCGTCTGGTTAACTCCTACATGAGGTCCATCCACTGATGAAGACGAAGATGATCAACAGCTTTATTTATCCCAAAATTGCGAAAGGTTCCCGAAAAGCCTGTTCCTCTTAGATGGTGGCCCTTACCCCATGAGCACAGGCGACATCCGATGAGAGTTGGAAAAGAGCTGCTGGAGACACAGCTGTAGCCAAAGCCAGAGCCAGAGCCGGGAGGCGGCGGCCTCGCGCCTAGCCCTCGCGCACCGGCGGCCGGCCGCTTGCTGCATCGCGGAAGATAGTGGTCGAAGAAAAGAAAAACAAGGACTCCTCAAAGCTTCCCGCTGTGCTCCTCTCCGGCCGGAGAAGGCGGCCTCCCGATGTATGCTGAGTGAACCCTGAGCGCTGGGCGGCCGAGGCCCGAGCGCGGCTCCCATGAGGTCCTAGGCCCGGCCAGCACTTGGTCCGGGCATCGTTCGCTGCTGGGTGCCGCCGCCTCTGCCCGCCACCACGGATTCATTCGCGGGTATGGCGAGGAAGCTCACGGCTTTCTCCACCACCGGAAATGCCCCCGCCGGCGGCGGGTACTACCACCTGCCGATCACCGACATTGTCATCACAAAGCGCGACGGACAGAAGGTGAGCCCGACCCGTCGCGGTGGCTGAGTGGCTAAGGCGTTGCGCTGCTGAGCCCGAAGTCGCGGGCTCGATTCCTGGCCGTGGCGGCCGCTTTTCTGATGGAGGCGAAAAGCAAAAACGCCCGTGTGTACGAGATTTCGGAACAAGTAAAAGATCCCCAGATGGTCAAAATTACTCCGGAGCCCTCCACTACGGCGCGCCTCATTGCCTGTGCAGCGTTGGCGCGTTAAACCCTGCAATAAATCAATCCATCAATAAGAAGGTGAGGCTGGACAGGGCTTCACGTGTGGCCTCGAAGGCACCAAGCCAGCGTTGGCTTGGGCTGAACGAAGCCTTTGAAATATAACGTAACGTCGGTGGTCCTGGGGCACGACCAAATTCCGTCACGAGTGCGAACACGCCAAGCATGGCGAACGGGCGCAGTCGAGGCACAATGCTCATGGTGCGCTAGTTCCAAGGCACACACTGACCACAGGTCTGGGACGCGCAGACTGTAGCTAATGGATAAAGTGGCTGGTTCAGTCGATCCCTATAGCAAGGTCACTAAGCGTCTACCTTCTTAAGTTGTCCGTTTCCAAGAAAACTGAGGTTGTTAATTACGTGGCGTATAGGCGTCTTCCAACGTATTTTCTTGCCCCATGGTTCTCGCCGCCGCTAAAATCACACGTTACACACTACGCCGAATGATACACCACATATACGCATTGCACGAAATGTTACTGGTTGTGGCTCCAAGGCGATGGTTTGCAGCCACACATTCTCTGTACTCGGTGAGGCCATACATGTGGTAGCGCAATTCTTGCAGAGTATGTCTCTACTTCTACTTTTATCTTGTGGACTAGAATTATGTTCGCGAATTTTCTCCTGGATCATTCCGTCTATTGTGTCAGATAAACTTTTCGCGTGAACAACACTCGCCCGAGGAGAGACGGAAGCAGTCCTTAGAGCGTACTTATGAAGTCGTGTTAAGCCATCTCCTGCGCGTTGTTCCTGATAATGAACCTATCCGATTCCCGGGTACGCCGCGAACTCGCTTCCCGACTCCGGAAATAGCAGTCATAGTGATTAATGCTTTTCAACTTCTATAAAATACCAAAGGAAAGCTCCAAAACATTCGCGACACCTTTACAGGCCTAAAATGAATTAATTTTGTTATTTTCAATAAGATGCGAAACAGGGAGAATAGTTCTTGCATACTGCTCTGTCGTTTTTTAAGGCTTCCTCCCTGGAATGATATTTCAGTTCATCTGGTGCACGAGTGAGGAATGGTATTAAAGGGTCCCCCTTCAATAAACTCTCGCACGTTAGTTGCAAAATTCCATAAAATTAAGACTACGAGCCATCGGCATTGGCTTTGACTCAATAGTTTTGGCATCTTTTCTAAGCACGAGTACGCAGATGTTCGGGTAATGGCACGATGGCCTCTCTAGTGTGAAAGCGCACGGGGCATTAAATTTACAGTCCTGGACTCACCTCGGATAGTCCGCGGATTGTCCGAGGATCCGCTACGCCATAGAATGCCTGATTGCTTCTCGGGGAGTCCGCGTTGAGTTCAAAACTGTAAATCGGAGAGCCCCACTATTTTTCTACCTCTGCCGGTTACGCGGGAAATTCGTGAAGCCCGTTTTCTAAAGCCTCACTCATGAAACCTTTTAGGGGCGAAACCCTTTGCGGGCTTGGGCTGTCGGCGTCTCATGTCGTCGTCATCTCATGTCGTCGAGTGTAATGTAGTCACGGTACTAAGACACCGGTACAATCGTTTTCCAACGCCTCGCACTAGAACGTAACGCGTACTAAATGAACACACCGGAACACTCGCTTTCCAACGCCTCGCGCTAGAACGCTTCGTGCTTCAAAGACACGGGACTTTTACAGCCAAGCTGTATACCTCTATACCCCACAGCGGTTTCATTTCCGTTGGTAAAAACGCCAAGGCGCCAAGAATACACTTATACACTGCATGCTTCGCCCCTCCCCAGGTTTCACGTCAGTGGAGATGGCCCGGGATTTTTTCAGGAAGCCTCCGTATTTTCTAACGTGGGACTTAAAAACAATGCACACCCGGCGTGTGGCTCAGTGGCTGAGGCGTTGCGAGGCTGAGCACGAGGATGCGGTTTCGATTCCCGGCCGCGGCGGCCGCTTTTTTGATGGAGGCGAAAAGCGAAAGCGCCTGTGTGTACGAGATTTTGGCGCACGCTAAAGATCCCCAGGTGGTCAAAATTGATCCGGAGCCCTCCACTACGGCGCCCTTCATCGCCTGCGTTGCGTAGGCGTGTTAAACCTACAGTGAATGAATGAATGAATGAATGAATGAATGAATGAATGAATGAATGAATGAATGAATGAATCAATCAATCAATCAATCAAACAATCAGAAACAAAGCACAAGTTTCTTTTGTTTCCCCCAATCCTAGTCCTTCACGCCTATATCCGCCATGCCTCGATACTAAGCCTCGATGTATACGGCGCACTGGCGCACAGGTCAAGACGGTCCAGGTGGTGCGCGCCGACGGACCGGACGACGAGTTGATCGAGATGTCGTACATCAGCACCAAGGTGATCGGGAAGGGCACCTTCGGCGTCGTCCAGCAGATCAAGGTCGTCGATACGGGCGAGGTGTTCGCAGTCAAGTGGGTGCGGCAGGACCGCAAGTTCAAGAACCGTGAGCTGCAGATCATTCGCTCGCTGTCCCACTGCAACGTCACGCGCCTCTGCTACTTCTTCTGCACGCTGGACAAGAACAAGGACACCGTGTACTTGAACCTGATCATGGAGTACATCCCGGAGACGGTGCACCGCGTCATCATGCACTACAGCCGGAACAAGCACACCTTCCCCCTGTTCTTCATCAAGCTCTACATGTACCAGGTACGTGCACCTTCTTCGGGCATGCGCTGAGGTTTTTTTTCCTAAAACACGCACTCCTCTAAAAAACCTGTGGGTGATTCCTCTGTCATAAGAATCGGTAAAACACGAAAGGGAAATTTTCACCGAAATCTGCAGCAGAGCATGATTTGCGGGTCGGCGGCTGTCTTGTGGGTGTGCTTGGCAAGCGGCATTCTGCTGGCGGGTCGCTCCGGCAAAGGTGTACTGGCGTCATTTCCGTGACGGATATGACGTCAGTGAAATCTTGGGGTATCCCTCCATAAAAAATTTCGTGATAAGATATAAAACCCGGAAGCGGAAAACCCTAACTATAGCGTACTCTATAAGCCTAAAGGTCGCTTCCCCGCAAGAACACCGTGTATGCGGGGGTCCACCGTTTACAGACCGCTTACTTCGTTGTACTGGCGTCACTTCCGTGACGGATATGACGTAAGCGAAATCTTCGTGAATCCCTGAATAAAACACTTTCGTGTTAAAAGGGAGTCTCCGACGCCAACTCAGGCGAAATGTGTTAGTAGTTTGTATTAAAGGGACCTTGCAACACTTTTTTCAACTTTTTTTGCAATATTAAATTCTCTCCGAACGTAGTCACCCAACGCACTCAGTTCTTAGATTAGGGGGTATCTCAGCCAAAAATTACTGCTCTATGCCCATCAGAAAACTTGGAAACTCACTCCAAAGATTTTTCTCTCTTTTCCGGTCGTGAGGCTCTTCGACAGCTCGAATTACGTCACTTAGGCCACGTAGGGGCTGTTGGCCGGTTTTCATTAAGTTTCAGCCATGAACGCTTTTCGATAGCAACTTTAGAAAAAAGAAGCCACGAAAACAAGGCAGAAATGGCAGGCGTATCTGTTGCGACGAGCAAATCCCGCAGTGCGGCTCAGGGCTGGCGATAACTATACCATTCCCAGTGGTTCCAGACGCGAAGGAAGGAGTGAAAGCGCTCATCAAAAGTGTTGCAGGGTCCCTTTAATTGTTAGAGGCTTATCTGCAGCCTCTGCACGCATTCCACACAGGTTTCCCCAGAAAGCGATACCCGAGCTGGGAGAGTTCCGCGAACAGAAATGGTGGCAGGCATAGAGTGCGTGGCGAGAAGGTTCCATAGCACGAGGCGTTCCACAGGACGACTCCTTCCATAGCGCAAACTTATTGAAACTAGGCAGAAGCGAGAGGTCGCCGTCCATGCCAGTGCACCGTATGAAGGGAGTGGAAGCAGCAGCAGGGAAATTCACCATCGCCGTCAATTCCCCCACAACACGGTAGCAGAGACGAGAAGCAGCGCAACGCGTAGGAGACAGATCGAATACATTCGAAAATGTTACGGCGGATTGTGAAACGGAAGCAAGGCATCTCGGGCGTTCAACTGGGCATCCATGCTTTCTCATTAACAAACATCAATATAAGTGCTTAGGTGCACGTGAATGTGTGCAGTTTAATGAAGCTGAAACATGTACGATTAGTTCGGAAAAGGAGGAAGAATAGACACCCAGAGAGTGGGAATGTTGTCGGTCATTAATAGTGAGTGGCGTCCGTATACTCCGGGATGCCATGACCAGCTGCGGCTAGAGTGGATCTGGATCCGACGCCAACATAGGCGAAATATGTTAGTAGTCTGCAGAACCCAGGGTACTAGTCCCAGTCTAAAATGACAACAGGAATACTGCAAAAACCGGCCTGGTGATTTCTGTCGTACGACAAAAAACTTTCTTTTTATTTCAAAAAAACCCTAAAGGCCCTCTGGGGAGGGTATTACATAGGGTAAGGGGGGTTACACTGGTGTCACTGGTTACACTTTGTTGCGACAACAGAGGTCCTGTTGTTACTACAAAGCCATCTGTTGTTACGGCACGCACTTCTGTCGTAACGACAGTCAATTTTTCTTAGAGACAAACGTTCCTGTGGTCACAACAAAACTGCCATTTACACTACTCTTCACAACAGACTATAACATTCAAACCATGTGCAACTACTGATGGAAAATCAGGATTACGACAAGACAGGTAGACGGCACAACGGAACATCAAAATAAGGATAGGAATACGAATCACAACAGAACACCAGAATCGCGTCACGACAAGAATACGACAAGACGACAGTGCGACACGCGAATATACGACAAGCTACAGAAATGTTCTTGTCATTTTCGACTGGGCTTCTATCCGCAAAGAGCAAAGTTAAGGAAATCCTGGATACAACAAATCGAGGAGGTATATGTAACGATGCCCAGTGAAACCGTGCTGTTATTTCTCTTTTTCGCGTAGGAAAAAAAAAATGCATCAACACTAACCAATCCTAGTCCCCTAACACTACACTTTCCCTGCACCCTAACGCCCGAACCCTAACATAGACATCATATGGAACGTTCGCGATGAATACTTCCGCACACGAGTTATTCATGTACAACGTGCAGTCTGTGTCAGAATTTTCTAGGCCATGCCAAAAGTGGATACGCCAAGAAATTCAAAGTAAAAGCCAACACCTGTTTTTCCTGCTGTCATAAAGTAGTATGGTTACAGTCAAAAGTCAAGCTTTTTCATTGAATTCCTTGCGGCTGAGAGCCTCTGGCGTGGCCTAGAAAATTTTGACAAAGCCTGCTCAAGACGTCGTTGCCTGTTCTGCATTGTTTAATATTAAAAGACGCTCGTATAAAACGTTTTTTTTTTTTTTCACTGGAGGAAAAAAGTACGTCAACCAATTGGAGACGTCGGCTGTCGCACGAGTCATCTGTGATTCAGAGTAAGCTTGTATATAGGTACTTGTGTTCCGCCTGTTATAAGTAGTACTACCAACAAACTACGCTGTCATAGTTTAACTTCCACAGAGGCGGCAGTGGAGCGGCAGACGACGATACAGGAATGATTTTCTGACCCTGTATAATGTGCTGCTTCCGGAGCGCAGGTTCTTCGTGGTCTGGCGTACATCCATGCCCTTGGCATTTGTCACCGGGACATCAAGCCTCAAAATCTTCTGTGCGACCCCGACAAGTGCGTCGTCAAGGTGTGTGACTTTGGCTCGGCGAAGATCCTCATCAAGGACGAGCCCAACGTGGCCTACATCTGCTCACGCTACTACCGGGCTCCCGAGCTCATCCTCGGAGCCACCGAGTACACGACCATGGTAGACGTCTGGTCCGCTGGGTGCGTACTCGCCGAGTTCTTCATCGCGAGGCCAGTCTTCCCTGGCGACAGCAACCTGGACCAGTTCTCCGAGATCATGCGTGTACTCGGCACGCCGACCGAAGAGCAGGTGCTCCTGATGAACCCTAACTGGACTGAGTGCCGGTTCCCCAAGCGGAAAGCAGTTCCGTGGGACAAGGTCCTTGATGGCAAAGGGACGCCGAAGGCCATTGACCTTCTGGCAAGACTCCTGGACTACGTCCCCACGAAGCGGATCACGTGCTTCGACGGCATGGCCCACTCCTTCTTCGACGACCTGCGCTCTCCTGGGGCAGCGTTGCCGGATGGCGGTCCCTTGCCGCAGCTGTTCAACTTCTCCAGCGAGGAACTCTCGGTGAACCCTTCCATCAACCACCTGCTCAGGCCCCATGCGGCGGGATCGTCGGGGGGCATATCCAGAAAATCGTCCTTGCCGAAGAAATAGCCCCCCATTCGACGCCGATGACGAGGACTTCCTTTAGGACTGCAAATCTGTCGGCCACGCAGCGAACGAAACGCTGCGCAGGACGACGTCTTTGTGACGGGTTCGCTCAGAGTTTCGATCAGGTGGTGCTCGTTTGGGCTTGCGGGTTTCTACGTCGCTCACTTCCCGCTACCG
Source organism: Haemaphysalis longicornis (assembly GCF_048455015.1). Lineage (NCBI taxonomy): Eukaryota > Metazoa > Arthropoda > Arachnida > Ixodida > Ixodidae > Haemaphysalis > Haemaphysalis longicornis. Next base: position 72,713,216 of record NW_027526385.1, on the reverse strand, counting down.
GCGCTTTGAGATGAAAGTATAGATGAAAGAGAAAGCATCAGTGCTTTATTGGCGGCTCTTGCACTTCTTTTGGGCACACGTAACCAGGACGCGGGGCCTGGCCGAGAAACCGCCTCCTTCTGTGTAAAGTGTGTTCTTTTCTTCGTAGCGCTCTCAGCTGGTCCGGCTTAGCGTTTTGCGGGGCGAAGTCGAGAACGTCAAGTCTATTTACATAGGGTAGGGAATCTTGTATCGCACTCCGTTTCTCTTTCTGTCTGCCGTGGTGTATTCCCAAGTATGGGGGCCAAAGTGTGGAGCTTTTAGTGCTCATTTTATTAACGGCAAAATCGCCTCAGATGCAACCAATAAGCCTATTCTGCACTGACTTGGCCGCACGGTTAACGGTTCCTCGTCCTTTGCAGTTTTGTATGCGAGAAATCCTGTGGAAAGAATTCATGCGTATAACAAGGCATGCGTTGCTGGGTGTGGGTGAAGTCATTGGCTCATCGTGGCACGCCGTCGGTCCGCTTTTCACTTAACACGAAGAAGCTGATGGTGATTGTTGGGTTTAACGCGCCGACACAACGCAGGCGATTAGGCGCGCCGTAGTGGAGGGCTCCGGAGTAATTTTGACCACCTGGGGATCTTTAACGTGCGCCGAAATCTCGTACACACGGGCGTTTTTGCTTTTCTCCTCCATCAGAAAAGCGGCCGTTGGGGCCGGGAATCGAACCCGCGACCTCGTGCTCAGCAGCGCAACGCCTTAGCCACTGAGCCACCGCGGCGGGTAACACGACGAAGCAGGTTGAGCGGTGGGATGAGGGTTAGAAATACGGGATGGTTCCTTGCGCTACACTAGCCTTCTCGCACGTCAGTTTGTCTCGTAGAGAGGTGTACCGCTGGGTAATTTGTTCTTGTTACTTGTGATTAAGCTGAGAAGTCAAATGGCAAACCAATGTTTCTGGTGGGTGGTGGGACCATGATCTTACTCACCGCACCACTCTTCCTATTAGAAGTTACCCGTGATAATGACGACAATGCCGATGTCAATAGGCGTTCCCACTTAAACACGTGTAGTCAGTGCCAAACGTAAAAAAGTTTACAAGGTGTCAACAATTTGAATTCCACATTGGCTTGTCACTCAAGTGATACCGAAATGGTTTATATAAAAGAGATGGGGACGGCGCCGTTCTCAGTCATCATCATCGTCATCATCATCATCATCACCACCACCACCACCATCCTATCTGCGCCCACTGCAGGGCAAGGGCGTCTCCCATATATCTCCAATTATTCCTGTCCTGTGCTAACTCCGCTAATTTATCCTTGCAGACTTCTTGATCTCATCTGCCCATCTGACTTTCTGCCGCCCCCTGCCACGCTGACCTTCTCTAGAGATCCCCTCTGTTGCACTTAATGACCAACGGTTATCTTGCCTTCGCATTACATGCCCTGCCCACACCCATTTCTTCTTAATTCCAACGAATATGTCCTTAACACGTGTTTTTTCCCTGACCCGCCCCGCTCTCTTCTTGTCCCTTAACGTTGCACCTATCATTGTCCGTTCCACTGCTCGCTGAGTCGTCCTCAATATAAGTTGTACACCTTCAGTGAGCCCTCAAGTTTCTGCCCCGTAGGTGAGTACTGGTAAGGTGCAGCTGCCTCACTAATGTAAATTTCGTTGTACCAGAGCGCTAAGCTCTTGCTTCTCTGAATTATTTGTGACCCAGAATTTTTGCCATGGCCTAGAAAATTTATATGAAGACCGTACGTAGAAATTTACGGAGTGCACAAAAAGTGATAAAGCTTGTAATGCTCTAGGAACAAAGAGGGGGCTAAACAGTTCCCATGTCTAAAATGCCTTGTCCAGTAAGGTATGACGTCACCACATACCAGGTAAGCTACACCAGAGAGGTGCAACCATTCCGGCTAGTTTCCCTGGCTTACAGGGAGACTTACCTCGCCATAAAACGATTGGATACCCTAATGTATTAATGTCTTATTATTTCTGTATCACTGCATTACTGTATTTCTCCCTTAGTTATTTCTGAATTCGTCCTGCTGTGGACATGAGGATGATGGTGATGATGGTGACGATGACGACGACGACGACGATGATGATGATCAAACAGTGAGAAAAATTCCTGGCTTCAGCGCTATCACGGCACGCTGCCTCTGCCCCCGAACCAGCAGGGAGGGAGGGATGAGGGAGGACCCAGTATTCTTACTCACTTCAAGTAATGAAACTCTAGCCTGCGATCGCGATGCTTTAAACCTTTCACGCCGCGCTTTCTAGCGATTTAATTTACCAGACACCGGCACCTTACTTCTATCTCTACGCGATATAATCGGATAATTATCTCATTGAAACATGATAATCCGTACCCCGTAATCCCCATTCGATTGCCGGTGGTGAGCTTCCTTTAATGTTTGCCGAGATTTGCATAAACCGGCGGCAACAACATTAGCCTCAATCTGCACCCTCGCATACGGAGGATGGAGAGGATGAGAAGGAAGAGGTTGGGTGGTTGAAGCAGGCACAAAACTAGGCGCCCGCAGTTAACGCGGCCGGCTCATTTGAGGCGAACGTTCCCGATCGCGTTTAATGAGCAGGAAAAAGGGAGCCAGCGCCACGAGGGAGAGGGGAGCGGAGCTACCGATGGGTCATTAATAAGGGATCACGGAGGAGAGAGTGAGGGATGAGGTGATGGGGAGGAGGAAAAGGATGAGGAAGAGGAGTGCTCCCTAAACTGTATCATAGAAAAACCATTAGGCAGCAATAAATGAGCCGAGCACTCAGCCGCGGAGACCCATTTACAACTGGAATGTTTCGATTTCCGGTATGAAGGAAAACGGGAGGTCGGGCGCGTATGCGGCCCGCCACATTTGTTTCTGCACGCACGGCACCGCCGGGTGGTGGCGCTGCAGTCTGGTGGCGCGGGGAGAACGGAGGCCGTAACTCATTCCGCATCTTAAAGGAAGGGAAAAACTTTTTTTTTTTCGTTCTCTCTCAAGGAGAGCTGCTTGCTTTCTAAATGCACTTCTCTGGTGCTTTTCGGGGTTGCGAAAAGGAAAAGAGAGATGGCTGGGGAGGCTTACGGAACCATATTCGCTGCCGGCGGGAGAAAAAAAATGGCGGGGCCCGCACCGAACATGATAAATGGTTCCCGTTCGCTTTTCGGCCCGTGTGCCTTCATTCCGCAACAAATCGCTCTCGGACAACAGTAACGGCTGCAAGGGTGCTCCGTCTTGTGTTGACGGCTCCGATGCTGCCTTGACTCGCCGCGCCCGCGGGGTCGGTCTCACTCGGTTGGGGAAATTCGGCCCGGAGAATTCGGCGGGAATAGGAAATACAAAAAAAAAATAAAAAACACGCGCCAGAGTGAATAACGTTTCCGGAAGACACATTTTGGTTTCAATCCGGCTTAAAGATCTCATTCAACAATTTTATATGCGATAGCATTCATAGTGAAGGTCCATGCCGTATCGCGTACCCCGAAGAGCATTTGTTTGCCCGTAACGTGATACTTATCCACGCCGCCTCCCACTCCGAAGCTCTTCCGTATTCTGGTGGCGTGAACTGAAAAGATGGTGGCGTACACAGTGGTAATACCGTCATCCTCCTTCTAATCCATTCCTCCCCCTCCGTTTGCGTTGTGCATAACACCCCTTGTCACCCTCGAAGTACCCCGGAATTCTGGAATTCAGCGACTCAAGGAGACAAACATATTAAAGACAGGTCCCTAGTATCCCAACCCCATTTTAGAGAGTGTGGAGAAAAACAAGCCAGTTTTACCAATGCCCCGCCTCGATGATGTTCAATGGCGTCAGTGGCACAGTGTTGCTTTGCTGCTATAGCTAAGTTCGGATAAATTTAGCGGGGTTAACCAGTTCCTAGGGCGTTCGCGGGCACGATCAGCTGTGACCTGACCGGGAGTAGCGGCGTAGTCGGCAAGACGCAGGACAGGGGTATAGGAAAGGCGTAGTGGGCTCCATGGGCATCCTAATATGGCGGAGCGGCTTCACAAAAACTTACATCAAGGTCTCTCGAGTGCTATTTCCTGCATGCAGCGATTTAAGAAAACATTGTTTCTGGTTAAAAGCCTAAAAGCCAACCAGAGATGACCTTGCTTCTTGCTGTTAAGCCTACGTTGATGAACTGCGTCTCTCCATGCGTCAACCGCGATAAAATTTGCAAGTCGGGAAGAAAGAGCGTGGTCACCGCAACGTGAATAATGGCACGGTTCGTTGGCGCTGACGCATGCGCACTGAGAATGATCGTTGCCCCACCAGAAAAGAAGCGACGCTGTAGGCTTATTTCAATAATCGCCGCGGACGGCGCAAATGACCGGGGCGGGGGCCGCCGTCTCACCAAATAAAATTTCCCTAGGCGCCCGCATCGAAAAGACGAGTGAAGCCGCGGACCAAGGCGTTAAGAGAGTATGGGGAGGAGGGGGAAACTACGCCATCGTATGGGCGTCCGGCAGAACAGCGTTTGCGGGAAATTGTTGCTGATGCCTCTCATTTCTGCTAGCTTTTGCGCGAGGCAGGGAGAAAGAAAAGTTGAAGAAGAAGAAAAATGGCCGCACTGTTTCGCGTGCCTCTTCAAAAACTTGCTTCGAGTGTATACGCCTCTCTAAGCGATCCCTCGAAAGCGCAAAAAAGTAACACGCAAATAACCAAAGGAGAAGAAAATGAAGAAATGAGAATCGTGACGGCTAGAGGGAATCGGGCCGGCACAGTTTTGCTCAAATGGCATGCGCCGAGAAAGGCGACTTTTTTCCCCGGGCATTCGGAACGCGTTTTCGCCGCTGTTCGCGAGCAGCGTCGTCGGATGAGCGATGGTTTTTCGCCGACGACGACATTCGCGACAAAACGCCGCGCGCGGCGGTGACCGCGCCGGAATATTGCTCCATGCCAGCAGCGCGGCTCACTTCGCGATGCCAGCGACGCAAAACAAACAAGCAAAACTTGGGCTTCTGTGCCGCCCCGCCGAACGAAAGAAATGGTTCACCGACGCTGTTGCTGTAAATACGTAATTGCATACGCCATCGAATTCTGACAACGCTGCTAAACAGCGGCTTCCAGCTGGAAAGATTGGCGAAAATGGCGTTATTTTCTGGTACCCCGAAGTGGCTGCATATGTTACATATGAGTGTGTGTATGTATGTATGTATGTATGTACGTATGTATGTATGTATGTATGTATGTATGTATGTATGTATGTATGTATGTATGTATGTATGTATGTGTGTACGTACGTACGTATGTATGTATGTATGTATGTATGCATGTATGTATGTATGTATGTATGCATGTATGTATGTATGTATGTATGTATGTATGTATGTATCTATGTATGCATGTATCAGAGTTACTAGATATATACCAGTTGCGAAACTCCCCATAGGCCCCATGTATCAAAAGCCGGTCTTTGGTTGCCCCCCTGCACTGGGGCAAGCACGGGGCAAGTTGACTAGCCTGTCGTCTGTCGGCAGTACGTCGAAGTAATGCGCAAGTGCTTGCGGCTGCTGACGTAAGTCATAAAAAGAAAAGCCGCCAAAACAAATGCAAATTTCACGTAATTAATGTATTCTAATTTAAGAATCAAGCTTTATTTTACCAAAAAAAATTGAGTAGTAGTAGTATAGCGAAGTTCAGTTTTTGTCTCCTAGGCGCCGCGCGCGTCGACTTGCCCCTCAGCTTCCATGGAGCAGGGGGGCTAGCGCCACCCGGATTCTGAAGGGGAGTTTCGCAACTGTATATATTGAGTAACTCTGTGCATGTATGTATGTATGTATGTATGTATGTATGTATGTATGTATGTATGTATGTATGTATGTATGTATGTATGTATGTATGTATGTATGTATGTATGTATGTATGTATGTATGTATGTATGTATGTATGTATGTATGTATGTATGTATGTATGTACGTATGTATGTATGTGCGTGTGTATGTATGTATAACCTCTATATTTTATAAACGCTTCAGCTCTAATTGGTATAAACTGAAGTTTATGAAAGATCTATTGCTGCATCCTAAAGGGACACTGAACGCAAGAAGCCAGTTGGTTTCAAACGGAAGTCTGACCTTCCCGTGGTCATTTTAGCGTTGATTCGGTACAGAAAGATGACTTAATTACTGACAAATCGCTAATCAAACGCCGATCAAACCTGACGCAAATTGCAGTCGCTCTTTAAGTCACGATAAACCGCAAGCAATCGAGGTAGCGGTGATGCATAGCGGAATAGAAGCAGCCCAATACAATGCTACCACGTACCGAGCGGTTCGGTCAGATTAGGCCAAATCAGTCGCGCTTTCCCGAGCTTCCACGTCCCTTTCAGCTCCGGACCGCTAGGCAACATGTTCCTTCGTGGGAGCCGTGACTGGTATTGACGCTCTGTTGAAGAAAAACATGTTTTTCTTTGGGTGCACGCCCAAAGCAATTGGTTCCACGCCCCGCGGAAATTGGCGTGGAACCAATTGCCCATGCGTACTTCACACGCTTCCTCGAAAAGGGGTATACGCCGAGCAGAAAATGTACGAGTAGCGCCATCCAGCGGCAGCCAGGAAAGACGTCGCGCCCACCAAACGATTTAAGAACGTCCGGTGCCCCTTCCGCGGTACAGCCAGTGGTGGTGGCACCTGTCTTCAAGTTTTCGCTATTTTCTACCTCTCGCTGAGCTAATCTATCGATCTAGAAAAACCTGTATTTTGACTTCAGTGTCCCTTTATTGACTGCGTGAGCATCTCGTTTCTCTCGCTCGCCCAATCCGCAAGTCTTGCTCCTGCTGTAGATCCCTCAGCACAGCGTTTCTCGCACGCCCCACACACACCTTGACAACCGTGCTTTGCGTTCTGTCTCGGTGGTCACGTCTGCTCGCTTCAGCGGGGGGGGGGGGGGGGGGGGGGGGCATTGGCTGCCCGTAGCTCTTTTCACTCTCCACCAGTATCGAATGTACGGTATCACTCCGCCAAAGCGACGGACGCGGATGTCAACGCGCGCGCGCGTTTTGAAAGGAGATTGCTATGAATGTGTGATATCCCCTGTCTTTTCTCACGTAGTTCATTTGTAGTCGGTTCAGTAGTTTATAAGCATATAAGTTCACAAAATCACGGAAATGGCTCGCACCATGTTCAAAATATTTCCAGTAACGCACTACTAGCGACGTCGGGAGCAACATCCGGCTGCGGTGATGAGGCACAGCGGCAACTTCCTTTACCGTTCTTAAGTTGTTACCCAGTATAGCAGCCGTCGGAGGAGCCTTCGCTTCCCGGGCAACTGGGCCGACAGCTGCGCGAAAGCAGCGCCACCGCTCCCAGCTCAGCCTGACGTGACCTCTCTTCTCCCCAGGTGAGCACCTGTTCCTTGTTTTCCATGGACTATGTGCCCGCGGATCGATGGTGCGAATTTCGCCGATGTTGGCCATCTATTGCTCACGCATGGTCGTAGTATAGTCACGTCGAATCCCTGTGCCAGCCTTCGAACCTTTAATCTGGCAGTTGCGCTGCAACACCGTTGCCCGTGTGGTAATTTGCTGCCCCACTACCTGAGGCTTGCAAGATTCGACCGTGCATATACCCTACGGAGAAGAGCAAGATGGGGAGCGGAGACGTTTAGATCCATCCGTTCACCATTCATCTCTCTCTCTCTCTCTCTCTCTCTCTCTCTCTCTCTCTCTCTCTCTCTCTCTCTATCTATCTATCTATCTATCTATCTATATATATATATATATATATATATATATATATATATATATATATATATATATATATATATATATATATATATATATATATATATATATATATATATATATATATATATATATATATATATATATATATATATATATATATATATATATATACATATACCTGTCTGTCTGCTGTCTGTCTGTATCGCTGTTATTACCTTTTCATTACTAGTCCCTGATGGGCGGCTGTAGATGTGATAGTACGTTACAGCCACAGCGATCGCCCTTGCGGCGCGTGGAATACGGTACAGAAGAAACGGGAGGCGCCCAGAAAATCTCCTGGGCACCTTCCGAACTATTCCCTCCTCCCGGCCTATCACGATAACTACGTACGAGCACCTGCCGGACTATCCCCCGGGCACCTCTAGGACAATCCTGGAGTCCTGCTGTTAACTAAACTGACCTCATTACGATTGATTAAAGACCTTTACATATCTCTCACTCTCTTACATTCAATTTAGATTTAGTTTATTAGTATTTGCATCATATATACATTTAACCGAAAGTGCTAAGGAGAAAATAAGAGTGAAGCCAAGACAAACTGCGAGTCGATGCCGCACCCACGACGCGCCTGCAACCATAGGTCGGCAGGCTCACTTACGAGTGCACTCGCACACACCCCACTCGCTACTTATGAATGAGTAGTGAGTGAGCCTAGCCATAGTTTTGGACTGGCGAGTGTGAGTGCGGGTGAGCGTGAGCCCCACGAGCTGTGAGTCGTGAGTGCGAGCGCCACTCGCGGCGACCTCCACTCACCACTCGCGAGTGCAAGTGCCACTGACCGTGAGCCCCGCTCACACTCGCGAGTGCACTGTTGAACTCGCGAGTCCACTGTTGCGCTTGTGCTCGCTGTTGGCCATTCGTCACAGGAGCCGCTCGCTGTGATGGTTGGTAATGGCGGGGAATTGCTTTTAGCTTCGTAATAGGTCGTCACTGAGCTCCTGCTATGGGGCACCCTAGAAATAATTATCTGGTGGAAAGTTGATTTAGGCATATGATTTGGATGGCCTTCTGACGTCGTAATGCACTAATACTGTTCGGTTTCATGACTCGTGGAGGGGCTACTGCACACACTCGCGTGTGAGGGGAGACGACGAGTGGTGAGCGCGAGCGCGACTGTGTGCGAGTGGTGACGGCGAATGGTGAGCGTGAGTGAGTGCCAGTGGTGATGACGAGTTGTGAGCGTGAGCGCGAGTGAGTGCGAGTGGTGACGACGAGCGGTGAGCGTGAGCTCAAGTGAGTGCCTGTGGTCACTTCAAGTGGTGAGCGTGAGCGCGAGTGGGTGTGAGTGGTGAAGGGCGCGTAGTGAGCGCAAGTGGGTGTGAGTGGTGAGGGCGATTGTCGAGCGTGAGTGTGAGTGAGTGCGTGCGAAAAATAAAGTTTTCTGTGCGCATGTGAGTGAGTGGCGCCCAGTTTTGCCAGGGTGTGTCTGCAACTCGCCGAAGCGACGTCACGTTGCAGCGTTGCTTCGCGCAGCCGCTCCAAGATGGCGCCAACGGGGGCTCCCCGAGCGGCGGGTGTTGCTCCGTGCCGGTCGCTTCGATCGGCAGCAGCGCGCCACTGGCAAGTCCACCCATTTCTGCTTTTTTTACTAGTTATTGCCATATTTTTCGTCCTGTATGCGAGTGTAGCGTGAGGAGAATGGTCTGGTGGGGGAGGCGAGGGAGGGGAGGGGGGTGGCGGGGCTCCGCAAAATCGATTACACTTCAGCCGGTCGCGTCCGCGGGCCAATCAATAGGCGCTCGCCGCTGGCGTCGACGGCACCATCCGCCAACAGGTGGACAGCGCTGCGGCTGCAGCTGCACGGCTTCTTCCGACGCCGCCGCTGCGACGGTCTTCTTTGTCGCGCTACCTCGCCGCTACGCGGACCGGGAGAAAAAGAAAAGATATCCTGACGTCAATCGCCTTATCGCGGCCGCGCGATTTGCTGGACGCGCGCGCGATTTCGATGTACACCACCACGGACGTACTACCTGGTCATTTTGCTGTTTCTGTGAACGGCTCCGAGCGGGTACTTGCTGTTTGTATGCCTCAACACATCGATGTCGTCGTCATGTCGTCGGCAGAATGGGGGGGAGCAGAACCTTATACCATACTTTAACTCGATTTACACTCTTTGTGTCTAGAACAGCCTAGCACAAAACAAAAAGCACCCCCTGAAAGGGCGTATTTAACACTAAAACACCCTTTCACAGGGTGTTTTATTGTATTTAAAACACCCGGTGAAAATACCCTGTGAAAGGGTGTTTTATAGTTAATTACACGCTTTCAAAGGGTGGTTTCTTGCGTTTTTACTAGAGTGTAATGGCGTTATAAACGACAATACACCTTAGAGGCTGTTTTCATTTGTTTTTTTTTTCTTCTAGGCTGTAAGGGTGTTAATTATAGACATTGATTTACACCGTTAAGGGTGTAAATCATTTTACAGTGCGGTTGAATCATCATTGTAATCATCGTGGTCGTCATTATTATCATCAACAACAACACTGATTATTATTTATTATTACGCAAGTACGCCCTTCGGCATAAACTAGATGTAGTCCAGCAGTCTCGTCTCCACAATGAAGTCGAGGAGGGGCCGGTATTGGGGACCGTGCGTCCAGCGGCAAAGGTCAGGTGGTCGTCCTGGGTGGTACCCAAGGGCCCTCATGTGACGAACTCGTGCTGCCTGGAGGCCCGAGCATGAACCCAGGAGGTGGTCCATGGTCGCTTCAGGGGCAGGGGTTTTACAGAAGAGCATGTTTCCGGGGGAACTTGCGTCCTCCATGAGGCCAACAAACACTGGCCTCGTCATTATCGTAATCATCATCATCGTGTCATCACCATAGTCATAGTCGCAATCGGCGTCGGCGCCATTTCTTAACCCTTAAAACTCTCCTGCTAGGTGTAACATAAACAGTGCACGCGTCGGAAACACTGGGTACAGGCGGTATATTAGACACAGCCTGCGTTATGCCGTTCCTGCGGGATAAAATACGAATTTCGAGAGATTCACGCACCGAACCTTTTTTGGGCGATACGTCGCGCCGTAGTGGTTGGTTCCGGGTTAATTTTGACCGTCTGCAGGGATCTTAAACGAGCGCCCAAATCCCGGAACGCGGGCGTTTTCACTTTTTGCCTCCATCGGAAAAGTGGCCAGCGCGGGCGGGATTGAACTCGCGCCCTTGTGCTCAGCGGCACAATGGCCTTGCCCCTGCGAAACCGCGGCAGCTCACATTTAGCAGTAATGAGCTTTGTTAACCAACGTATTACCTCAGTCTTTTACTGCTTTCACTCGCCACGAAATTGTGGCATCAGGTTTACTAGCGAATGGAGGCGGCCGGCGTCGAAACAATTAGCGTCTAAACAGGTCGATTCGCTGCCGCCGCCTGATGGGATCGGTGCACGCCAGGGTTGGGCCGCGCACGCCAATGCGCCCCAGCCTCGCTGCGAACGACACGTGCCGAACACGCCGTTCAACACGTGTTCACGTGCACCGATTCATTCACGTCGCACTGTAATGAACAGGCAGCCGCTTTGAGCGTTGTACGGACTAGGAGGAACTCGCGGCTGAAATAGGTTCCGTCGCCCAACCCAGCGTTTTCCCGCGTTGCAGGTGCTATGTCGTCTTGATCGTGGCGCCGCGGCGCTGAAGACGAGGGCAGCTTTAGAGGCCGGATGAACGAAGCTGCGCGTTCTTCTGAACGGCAGAGCTGCATAAGCTTGATCTTGGTCCGTTGGCGTTCGCAAAAAAATGCTAACAAAAAAAACTCCTCCGGCGCGAAGGACCTTCGCCCAGCCGCGTATACGCGGGGCCAAGCCTCGCCTCGCTATGACGTCATTGCACGCGCCGGCACCGCTCCACCTTCGAGAACACTCTGGTGGCGTCATCTCTGGCGTGTTCTTGTCCTCGCCAGTTAACGTGTGCTCGCTCTTCAAGTGGGGAGCACGGACGCCGGGCTCGCGAAGCCGGTGGTGGCTACAGCTTCTAGTGCGTGCTAACGCGGTCTCCTTCGGGAGAGATGTGCAAACGTGCGGAAAAACCGATGCGGGCTTGCCAGTCGTGGAGCACTTTCAGCGGCAAGTTCGCTGCAACAGCCGGGTCACCGACGAAGAGAGAGGGCCCAACAGATGTGTTGTTTCTCCACCCTTGCATCCCTAGTGCAAGCTGCGTCATTATTAAAGACGGTAGCCTTTCTTGGGCTACTTAAACCCAGAAATTGTGGTCTGTCTGTCTGTCTGTGACTCGATTCAGCAACCCGGCCAAAGCGAAATTGATATTGCGCAATAGTCTTATATATTCACAGCCACATCTAAACGTCTAAGCCCGGTTTATATGTTCATACTTGTCAACTTTGTTGAACAAGAACAAGGCATTACGCAAATATGAGACAGGAAATTAGTACACAAGGGATATTTACAGTGTTCCTTTGTTAAAATATTCATGGATGCTTGGTTTTTCGATAGCAAATGATATTCTACATCTACTGCTGAAAATCGCCGCCTCCTGGCGGCATATGAAAAATCACGCGGCAACAGCAACGAAAGGTTCCACTAGCTAGGTTCCACGTTCTGCTTGGAACGCACGTGGAGCACGCCCACGCGGCTCTATAAACCTTCTAGTCGGCCGCCTCCATTCATGCGCGTCTCCGCCGCACTGCAGCGCTGGCATCGAGGAACCCGGCCTGTAGCAGTGGAACGCGGCAAATTCAAATCACGTTGCGCAAACCTTTCGTGTGTTTACCTTGGAATGAGCGCGACGGTAGAGGAACAGCATGAGAGGTGAGCGGGAAAGCAAAGGGGGGCATTTCCTTGGCAAATGTCTACAAGCACTATCGTCTTTTGACGACATTTGCAACAAAAGGAGCAGATACGCCGCAATTTTTTTTTTTTTTTGTTGCATCAAATCTGCTTATCTCCAGCCTCTGTATGCAGGCCCCACAGGCTTTCTCAGAGGGCGGCACCCGAGCTGGGAGAGTTCCGCGAACAGAAATCTTGGTAGGCAGAGAGGGCGTGGCGAGAAGGCTCCATAGCAAGAGGCGTTCTAAAGCGCGAGCTTATTGAAACTAGGCAGAAGAGTGAGGTGGCCGTCCATGCGTGTACACCGTATGGAGGAAGCGGAAGCGGCAGCAGTGAAACTCATTATCGCCGTAAACTCCCCTGTTACATAGTGGCAGGGACGAGAAGCAGCGCAACGCGTAGGAGACAGATCGAAGACATTCGAAATGTTATGGCGGATTGCGAGACGGAAGCAAGGCGTCCCGGGTGTTCAACTGGGCATCTATGCTTTCTTCACCAACCATAATAAGTGCTTAGGTTCACGGGAATGTATGCAATATAATGATACCGAAACAGCTTCGCTGGGAAATCCGCGACCATACGATTGGTTCGGAGGAGGAGGAGGAGTAAACGTTCATTGCTCCCAGAGAATGGGAAGAAAAAGGAACGTGGGATGGTTGTCGCTCATCCATGATGGGAGGCGCCCCTAGTCCGGGATGCCATGACCAGCTGCGGCTCGAAGGGCCCTGGTCACGGGGCCACGCTGTTTTTCAAGCAGCAGGACCTCCCACTGCTCTGGTGACGGGGCGATGACCTCTGGTACTTCCGTGACGCCCTTTCACTCTCACCCCACACTTACAATTTTTGTAGTACCGTTGGTCAATGCCTACGTAAGTAAACAGCTGGTAATTTGCTCATATGTAACCTGATGATGATGATGATGATGATGATGAACATACCGTTAACTAACCATGCAACGAGGGTCTGCCAGTGCAAACGCCGTTACCCGTGCCCAGACTTGTTCTTACCGTAACCAAACCCGTTTATACTATTTATGGTGTGTGAAGGCGGTTTAGTTTTAATCTGGGTGCGAAACGCACTTCAATGTCTTCTACATGTTCAGTACGTTCCTCGATACGTTCTGTCTCGAAACATGACAGGCCAGTTTACAGAAAAGACACGATTGCAGAAACGCTTATATACTTCACTAAATTAATTTGGTTTGGAGAAGAGCTACTTGACTAACGCAAAGTGAGCGAAGGCACTTGTGGGCAAGTGAGTTTGAGTCTTGGCAAATGCGCCGTTTGACTTGCACAAAGCCTAGATTTTGTACCGGCGACGTTGTTGCCGCCTAATGGTGGCGTGCGCGCGATTAAATGATATAATAAATCGTTCGGTTTAAAGGAATTTGAATATGGCGGTCGTTTTGTTAGCAAAAGGGGCCACCGACGCCACAAATTTTTTATTCCAAATGTCCTGCTCATAGACCATCATTCGTTTTAAATATCAATATATTTAAAATGCTACTTGATGCTTCGTGTTGCCTGGCGCAGGTAAACCGCTCTGAGTAAGCTCAGGTCATACATAGGCTGGATGTTCTTGGTATTCGAAAAGCTCTGACGAAAAGCTATGCTCACTAGAAATTACGTGTTCAGACTCCTGCAACTTTGAAGTACGTATGTTAAATAAAGGTGTTCCACAAGGCTCTTACCGCGGGAGTGTTCGTGAAGTTTGAAAATTAATTAAACAAGCGTTCACCTGGAGCACGAACCAAAAAACCCGATGGATTGCTACTAAATTACTACTCTGGAAACACGCAGGAAAAACAAACCAACTGCTTTACTTCACAAATTTCTTTCAGGAAAAACTGCTCTAAATTAAGCAAATCTTGTCCAACCTGCTTACAAGAAAAACAAGGCACACTACTGAACACGAAGTATAGTTACTTTCCAAGAGCGGTAGGTGAATGGGATGACTTGCCACCAAATGTTGTCAATGCCAACAATTTTTCGCAAGAGTTGTAACGCTTCTTTTGTGATCTGTAGAAACCGTAGTTGTGTTGGTGCTTGCTATTTTATAGTTATTACGGTGTTATTGCATTTTATTGTGTTTTTTTCTCTTCCCTTTTATTTGTCTGTTTATTAGGTTGTGGTTTGTGCGTTTTGTGCTGTTCATTTTATTAAGTTTACGGTCTTATGTTCTCAGTGTTGACGATGACTCTATTACCTGCTTTTTTTTGTGGCATTATGTCTGCCCATTGTGCTAGCGTAGTCCACTGTGATTCTTTTTTGGATTAATACTGTTTATAATTGCTTATTTGATTCCCCTCCTGCCAGGGCCAAAGAATTGGCCTGCAGTATTCCTAAATAAATAAATAAATAAATAAATAAATAAATAAATAAATAAATAAATAAATAAATAAATAAATAAATAAATAAATAAATAAATAAATAAATAAATAAATAAATAAATAAATAAATAAATAATAACCCGTATTAACTTCTCACCTTGCAAAGGTCGCAAACATTTTGTAATGTTGCGTTAATGGCGGTAAGTTACGACTAAACATCAAAGCTAATACACCCATTGGAAAGACGTTTACAGAATACGGCATCTACTAAACTAACTGTAATAGTAAAGCGAAAACTTGCTCAGAGGGACCGAAGGCGTCCTGTCAAAACACTAATGCATTCCCCCATAGATCGATCGGCCGACCGAACAGCTCTGATAAGATCTCTGGGCACACGACACGTGCGTCAGAACGGGCTTTCATTGTGTCAAACCGGGTGCTTCAAAATCGAAAAAAAAAAAGGAACGCTTCTATATAGGACACTACGCGCATCGATCATTAAGGAGTAGTACAATAGTATACTTTTTATCGGTATACATACCGGTACACGCTTAGATCGTTCGTAGGGGCGTTTACTTATTGAGCGAAAAATCGCAGCCTGAGTTTGCTCTTCATTTGTGATTTCGGTCTCTGGAAAGATTTGACGATTACTTGTACCCACTTTTAGCCTTCGCGCTTGTCTCAACTTTTGTTTCGAAAGGATGGTGAATTTTTTAATCTTTTTTTTTACGGTAGAATGCCCGTTGACATAAAAATAACTTATTTACAAGTATAGATGGGCAACCGTATCTCGAAGGAAGTCAAGATGGAAGCGGTGGTGGGGCCCCCAGAGCCACCGCCGAATCCTGCTTTCGAAAAGCATCATTCTTATCTTTTCAGCGTGCACCTCGAAGTTTTTTTATATCAATTCTTACGACGTCCGCAACCTTCAATATTATTCAAATTCCGCGCCACAACAGGAGCGGCCCGCGCCTCCGGAGCACCTGCGTCGAGGTCTTTTCAAGCGCCAGCTACGGTGCGATTAAAAAGCAGGCGGAAACACGCAGCCCAACCGAAAAACGCAAAAATCCACACGGCACTCTGCCGCTATATATTCCTTGATTCGCAGTCTTTCCGTCCACGTGCCTCGTTTCTACCTCCTGCAACACGGAGCTGGAAGAGATATACGTGCAACTCGTAATGCCACTCTGACCTCCCCTCGCGGCGGGGGCTTCTCCGCATCACAAGCGGCACTGCGGAGAAGCCCATCTTTTTCCTTACCCACTCTCGCTCGCGTTGCGCCGCCGCAGGAACAACAAACGAATCGAAACGAGAGAAAGCGAGAAAGAAGACTGGGCTTGTCGTACGCACACCGCTGGCGCCCAGGTCGTTAAGCCCTTCTCCTCCTTCACCTCCTCGCCCTCATTTCTCCCTCTCTCCCTGCGCTGGCTTGCGAGATTCCGTGTTTCGCTGAAGAGTCGAGCGGCCGCCCGCCGTGATACCACTGCGCGTATTCAAATCAACCTGCGACTCGCGGAATTTTCAAAGCTCTCTCTCTCTCTCTCTCTCTCTCTCTCTCTCTCTCTCTCTCACGTCGTAAGCTGTAGGGGCGTCGAGGAGCGGCGCTGTGTAGCGGAATCCGGACGACCGACCGTATCGAATGGCCCTCCACGCGCTTCGGAATTGAAACTGTTTTCGAGGACGCTTCTGGCGAGAAACATCACCCGGTAGGTTTTAGCTATTCTGTGGCGTCGCAGGAATTCTTGGAATACGGACACAAGAAGAAAGTGAGACTGATAAAATGACCGCACAATGAAGCAACAAAGAACGCTGGCTGAAGAAACTGGTTATCGCCGACCAAAGGGTTAGCTAAAAAGGCTAAAAAGATGTTTCGGCTTACATACGGAAGCCTTGTTCACTGCGCGGAAAGGCGCGAAGCTCGAAGCTTTTAAGAAGTGCGTCGAAGTAATCGCCCCAGGCATCTTGCATACGAAGGCGGGACATTGCCTACAGTTTTTTTCCGTAGTTTGAATCATCGGGGACTTAAAATATCGGCGTGACAGCAATTCCCTTTCTCTGGCGATAACTGACGCTTCGTCGCAGCCTATTTTGTGTATCGTGGCTTCCACGTGTTCCGCAAGCGCATTCGACGCAATCTTGTTTTCCACGCCATTCTTGTGTTCAAGTAATCTTCTTCCGAATTTGCCGCTCTCGCCAATGTAGCAATAGTCGCAGTCGGCGCAGGGAATTTTGTACACCACCCCAGGGAACTTCTCTTTCTTGATTCCATCCTTGACAGCCACCAGCTCGTGCCTCAGCTTGCGCGCGGGGACGTGAGCGACGTGCACATCGTACGAGCGCAGAACCCTAGCCAGAGACTCGCTCACGCCCGGCACGTAAGGGATCGCCGCTCGGCTTCGGCGAGGAGGACCAGCGGGTTGTGGTGGGCGTGATGACTGTCGTAGCACGGAGTCCACGAAATGCTTGGGGTAGCCGCAATTGCCGAGTTCTCTGTGCACTTGGCGTAGATCAGCAGCTTCGTCTTCTGGCCGTGAGCAGAGGTTCTTGGCGCGTTGGGTGAGGGAAGCCACGACAGAGCGCTTATGACAGGCTGGATGAACGGAATTAAAATGGAGGTAACGTTCAGTGCGGGTTTCTTTTCGGTAAACCTTGAAGGAAAGGCGATCGCCACGACGTTCAACCAACCCGTCCAGGAAAGGAAGACGGCCTGCAGCCTCCTCCTCGACAGTGAATTGAATGGATTCCTCCATGCCGTTCATGTGTTCTGTAAAGGCAGTTAGTGAGTCCCTTTTGATGATGCAGAAACAATCGTCGATGTGCCGCAGAAAGACCTAGGGTCGTAGTTCGAATGAAGACAGTGCGCGCGTTTCCAATGCTTCCATGGTAAGGTTGGCGGTTGTCACTGAGATAGATGCGCCCATGGCTGTGCCATGGATCTGCTTGTAAATCGCCCCCCGGAAAATAAAATGAGTGTTCTCCAGGCAGAACTCCAACAGCTTCAGGAGATCTGGTTCTTCGATGGGGGTTCTTTCACCCAAACCGTCGTCATGTTGCAGGGCAGTCCGACATACCTCCACCGCCAAATCCACGGGTATGCTAATAAACAGTGACTTAACATCAAATGACACCATTATTTCGTCGTCGCCCACCGTGACGTCACGCACCTTTTGAATAAAATCTGAGGAGTTGCGTATGAAAGTAGAACCCTTTCCAACGAGTGGTGCAAACAGCCCGACAGGCGGTATAAGGGTGAACGTGTGAAGTCAACTATCGGTCGCATCGGGACGTTCGGCTTGTGGATCTTCGGGAGGCCGTAAAAAGCGGGTGCTGAGCCGTTGTGGCAGAGGAGCTTGAAGTACAGCGACTTGTGTTGGAGGGGAACCAACCGGAAAACATCAGCCAAGAGCGTTTGCAAGCCTCGTTCCACTTTGAGGGTAGGGTCCCGTTTTAGCTTCACGTACGTGCTGCCGTCCTGCAGGAGATCAGACATTTTTTCAACGTAGTCGTCGCTATTCAAGATGACGGTGACGTTTCCTTTGTCAGCGGGAAGTATTACGATGCCCATGTTACTGCGCAGGCTCTTGATCGCATCACGTTCCTCTTCAAGAAGAGGGGTCCGAGGATGCCGTGGTAGCTTGGCAAGAATGCCGACTGCGCGACTGTCCTCAACCTGTAAAATAGCCTGCTCTACCGCACAGATGAGCTTTCCTGCGTCCGGCGCAAGACTGGCGTTGGGATCTGCTGTCGCGAGAATTTTCCCGCGTCAATGTAGGTGGCGCCGTCCGAGCTGCAACATTGACGTTAGTTGTGTTTATAGTGTAAACTATTATGCTCCAAAAATTTGTGCGACCATCGCTTTTTGTGCTGATTTTTTGCTTCATTTATAGTTTTATGTGGCATATTTTATTATTAGCATTATTTCTGGCTCTACCTCTGCCCCTCCCGCCCCCCCTTACGCAATGTCATTACCCCTTAGTTTCGCATTAAATCGAAGCTTTCATTGGCTCTTCAGCCAGTTTTTGGGGTATCTGCTGCTGTTTTCCGTCATCATGCGCCGCTTGGTTTTATCTTACACCTGACAACCCTGATACGATCCCCTTGTCGCGGACGCGGGGTCCGGTAATCGACTCGCCGTGCGGTGGCGCTGGGGGTGGGGAGGGGGAGGGGTATCTTCTGGCGAAGACACTGCTGACAACGCTCGCTTCCTCGGACCTTCTCCAAACAGACGACGTGGGAAACGACTTGCACGGAGGGGAACGGCACTTTCGGGCGCACAGTTCCTGCGTGTATCGCGTTCTCTGCACTTGGAAGCTAGCTGGTGGCGTCTTGGGCAGGGGGATTGAAACTGATTGATTGATTGTAGGGTTTAACGCGCCGACGCAACGCAGGCGATGAGGCGCGCCGTAGTGGAGGGCTCCGGATTAATTTTGACCACCTGGGGATCTTTAACGTGCGCCGAAATCTCGTACACACGGGCGTTTTTGCTTGGGATTGACACTCAGGACGTTTCTCCTACTTCTTGTTTTTCCCCCACTCGCCATGGCTCACCATTCTGAATAGTCAGCAACTACGCCAAGCACAATTACACTAAATCAATGTCACACGCCCGTTCATTTCAACCACGGAATGCCACTGTGAAAACTTCGTTCTACAGTCCCCAGGGGGGCACACACCAAGCAATCAATCACACGCCGCGGGGGCTCAGTGGCTAAGGCGTTTTGCTGCTGAGCCCAAGGACGCGGGTTCGATTCCCGGCCGCGGCGGCCGCTTGTCTGGTGAAGGCGAAAAAGGGCCCATCTCCCCGCGAGGGGGACTCGATTAAATGCGTCGCATAGGGGGTGGGTGTATTGCGTTAACGTTCAGTGTTTTGGGAGTTGGTGGTAGTGAATGCGTTGTATCAGCAGCTTCTTGATGTAGTTTGAATGAGTCAAGGATATAAGGCGCGTTCGTAGCCTTTCATTCTGTGTCGGTTTTGTGGCGCAGCGGTAAGAGCACCATGTACCTCGCGTTCCGCCCACAGGTAGTGAATGCGTTGTATCAGCAGCTTCTTGACGTAGTTTGAATGAGTCAAGGATATAAGGCGCGTTCGTAGCCTTCTATTCTGTGTCGGCTTTGTGGCGCAGTGGGTAGAGCACCATGTACCTTGCGTTCCGCCCGCAGGGTCGTGGGATCGAAACCAGGCGCCGGTAAGTATTATTTTTTTTATATAGTGTAGGGGGAGGGGTGCGACCTGTTGTTGAGAGCTAGGAGGGTAGCGTGATGCGGAAGAGGAGGAGTGGGAGAGAGGGCGCACCTGGAACGGCTGTTGCGGACGCCGAGGCACGCCAACACCGACAACGCCGGGTGACATCGTGAGTTAAAGAAATGCTCTGCATTTAAAATAAAACACGCCCGTGCGTTCGAGATTTCGGCGCACGTTAAATATCCCGAGGTGGTGAAAATTAATCCGTAGTCCTCCCCTACAGTGCGTCTCATCGCCTGTGTACAGTCGGAACGTTAAACATCCACAATGAATTAATCAATCAAATCAATCAATTACAGTCCAAAGAGGGTCGGTCGACCACAAGAAGCCTGGGGCTATACTGTGAATCCTTTGTGCGTTCTGTGAAGCCCAGTAAAATGCTACGAATACAGATATTATAGCACGTACACACAATGGCTATTCGCAAATGCTGGTAAGGTACGCTGTTTTCGTACTATATCTCATGGTTGGCGCAGTTAAAGCGTGATATCAAGGCATTCATAACACACCCAAAGCGTTTGCGCGTGCATAAACCGCGTTCCTGAACTGAAAGCATCGAAGTAACTTTATAACAATTTGCAAAAATGTCGGCGTGCGTTGCGCTTATAACTGAATGCTCTTTCATGTGTCGCTTTGTGTACGTACTGTGTCGTCTCTGGCATGCACCGAGTAAACAAGAACTCCGCAAAAACCCCTCTTCGATTAATGTTAACGTGGCGCCATTACAATTCTTCCTATTTCGTGACAGGTTTCTAAAGAACTTCGGAAAAGGGGAATTTTCCCCGAAATTTTCCTCTCCTTTTTATTCCCGTTCTGCGGTCCCCTTACTCCAAGAGCGTACGGCGGGTCCTTGTACGTGGAGGGACCTGCTTTGAACATTTATCCTGTGGCGACTGGATATACGGCCGGGGCTGGAGAAAGCCGGGGCGGCCGCTGCGGCCAGCACATTATGCAAATGTCGTCCCCCAGGAGCTCGCCTTGCCGCCTCCCCCTTTCCCCCCGCCGCAGCGCACCTGTATAATTAAGCCGATTTCTACGCTTGCGGGCGTATTCATGCATAGGCAAGTGGACGCGCCCGTTCGCTACCGTCCACGTCACGAACGCTGGTCGATACGTGCCATCACAGGGGCGCAAACAGGTGACGTGCGGCTACTTTTCACGAGCGCACGGCCACGAGTACGCCCTTCCGCGCCCAAGAAGCTGATTTGGGAGTAAAGATGGCGGGTTTCGTACTCATCGCCTAGACGGTATTGATTGATTGATTGATTGATTGATTGATTGATTGATTGATTGATTGATTGATTGATTGATTGATTGATTGATTGATTGATTGATTGATTGATTGATTGATTGATTGATTGATTGATTTACCGCTTTCTTTCAGTTGCAACAAAAAGGGCATTCAATAGGCACTTAAAAAATGCCGCAAAGGCAAAGTAGAAACGGAAGGCACATCTGGTGCGACCAGCAAATCACGCAGGGCCGCTCCGGGCTGGCGTTAAGTGTAGCTTTCGCAGTACTTCCAGGTGCGAAGGAAACAGTGAAAGCGTCTATCGGCAGTGTTGCGGAGTCTCTTTAATAACAATGACGCAAATTTTCCCCCTAACTTGGAATAACAGAGAACTTTAAATTCTCTATGACATCGCTGAGTCTTCTTTCGGCGACTGGCGGCTGCCGACCAAACCCACCTCCAAGAAATATGACTGTATGATTGTAGTGGGCCTCTAGTTCCGAGTTCGTTTTCATCCTCGAATTTGAATGCTAACGTGCAGTTAGCTCACTCAAAACTGTTTTCATTACACCTCATATTACGTCACTGCTGACATCATTTGAAAGTGTTGCGGTCTTGCAGTTTTGCGAAAGTGTTGTAGTTTTTTATAATTTCCAGGTTAAAAAGCGTCGTTAGAGGCTGGGGTGAAGTTGACTGCGTTACGGAAGCTTCGTTCCCTCACATTAAAAAGAAAGATGCAAGTTCTTTTCGTCGCCCCTTTAAGGAGACGACACAGAGAGCATAGGTGTGTTGGGAAGAAGCGCGCTTTTGCACAGGCTTAGGTTAGTGCACATTCCTTTATGGCTCAGCGAACACTAAGTTCTCTTTTTCAACGATAACACAATGATATTTCCAGTAACCGGTCGTTAGACCCTCGCGCAAAAAATAAACACAGTCCACAAACAATCTCAGTAGGAAGTCGTGTAAATGCATATCGTGTCTTCACTGGTCGTATATATATTTTTTTAATGCAAAACATTTTCATATTAACGCAACGTTAAAACCCGTTTATCTAGGTATACCGCTTCATGTGGCGCCTTTTCGCCGCCCAAAACAATGAAAAAAATAATGAGCCATCGAACTCTGTGAAGCTGTATGACATGCGAAGCTTTATATTCATTCATTCATTCATTCATTCATTCATTCATTCATTCATTCATTCATTCATTCATTCATTCATTCATTCATTCATTGCCATTGGTGCCAGCGTACCCTGTTTTCCTTTTGCTACCATGGTAGGCCTATCTGCCTTACACTGTGCGGTCCGATTTTCTCTTCGCAACAACAACAAAAAAGGCTACATTTCTTCCAACGGTTATGACGAGTTAAGTGCCCGCACTAGTATTCGCGCTGTTATGGGTTCAAGCAAATCCGGCAATGCATTTACCTCCGATTATTTCCTGGCTGGCTGAACGGTTGTTACTCTTGACATCTTTGTAAGGCGATAACACAAGTCAATGGAGCAAGATGTGTTTTACTCGGATGCGCCAAAAGGAAATTTAAACGCGGGTTCTCTTCAAGCGGGGAATGAAAGAGTGGGCAACAATGCGAAAACAAAAAAAAAGGAAGGTGAAAGGTACAGAGCGTAGAGCCGTTGCCCACCATTACCGCACAAGACGCTCAATGTCTGTTATTGTCACTACAGTCTTTCGCTGTATAGTTCCAGTCATTTGTACAGGTTAGTCGTTCGCAAGAGGCAAAGAAGTACCTTTTGGTTAGATGACAGAAAGCGGCAACGTAAGGTCTTTTCCTCAAAGAACGGCCGCCGAAATTTGGGGGACCGCAAAGCCGATAGGAGCTCCTTTTTTGTCCGATGAAAGACGTAACTACTCGCATAAACGGTGCCGAATAAGCTCAGGTGGGAAAAGCGTGACTTCCTGGTACGTGGAGACGTGCGGTTAGCTCCTTCGAGTTCTTTTCCGCGCACGAACAGTTCTGAGACAAAAGGTGCAAAGAGAATTTGCATGTCGGCTACCCTAGAAGCAAAAAAAAAAAAAAACGGTGGAGTCAATGCGAATTTGATTCGGGGCCGAAACGCTAAAAAAAAAAAAGAGTGTGAGAGCGCAGGTGAACGCTGGAAACGAACCACACGAAGATTTTCGATGTCTTTAAGCCAGAGACAAGAGGAGAAACGCCACGTCGGCGAAATTTTTAAAATTAAAAATGTAACGCCGCCAGGAAAGCCTATCTTTATTGAACGCGGCCAAAGACAAGGGCCTAATTGAATTTCAAATGCGCATGGTATTCGCGCCTAATGAGCGCCGTCGTTTTACTCAACCAAGCAGCCAGCAGACATCAGTTTGAGAAGATAAAAAAGTCAGCTTCCCTTTGTAACGGTGCCAAAATTCTAACGTGCCTGGCTTCCCTCGCGGTTCCTTCGACTCGCCTTATGCATTCGCATTGACCTCCGATCACGCGAGTGCGCGCACTTGCTCTTTTAAAACTCGGTTGTAGATTAATGCGTCGTATGTCCCTATGCGGGGAGAAGGGAGTGTAAATTATTTGTCGTAGTGCACCAAATCGGCGTCCTGCCATTCTTTTTTCCGTCGCCTTCAGTAGTTTCGGCACGACTTTATAATGGGGATATCACTGGTCGTCAAGTGCGATGATAAGACGGTTTATGAGCGGTTGTCTGACAAATTATAACGCCATTATCAAACCCATGGTTTCGAGCTTTCGAGCACATGTTCCGTTTCTTGACGGAGAAAAAAAAAACAAGCTATGGGTTATTTTTCGTCTCCAACAATTCGAGGAAGGAAGGAAGGAAGGGCAGAAATAAAGAAGGAAAGAGAGAATGAAGGGAGGCCAAAAAGAAAAAAAGAAACAGAGAAAGATTGAAAAAAAGAGGGAGAGAAAGAGAAAAGAAAGGAAAAAGAAAACAGGGAAATAGAGAAAGAAAGAAAGAAAGAAAGAAAGAAAGGAATAAAGAAAGAAAGAAAGAAAGAAAGAAAGAAAGAAAGAGGAAACAAAAGTTAGAAAGAACGAAAGACAAAGAGAACGAGAGAAGGAGAAAACAAAATAGAAAGAAATAAGGGAAGAGAGAAACAAAGAAAGGGAGAAAGAGACGACAACAAAAGAAAGAAAGCAAGGGAAAAGAAAGAGAAAAAGAGAAAGAGAAGGAGAGGAAAAGAATCAAAATAAATAAAGAAAGGAAGAAAGAAAAAAGCGAGAAAGAGAAAACCAAAGAAAGAAAAAGACGAGAAAGAAATAGAGATGGAAAGAAACAGAGAAGGAAACAAGCAAAGAGTGAAAGACAGAAAGAAAGAGAAAGAGAAAACAAAACAAAGCCAAAAGAAAAGAAGGAAAGAAAGAAAGAACGAGAGAGAGAGAGAGAGAGAGAGAGAGAGAGAGAGAGAGAGAGAGAGAGAGAGAGAGAGAGAGAGAAGAGAGAAACGTCTTCCTCACCACTACGACGTATCGATGTGTGCAGTGTGTCTGTTTACGAAGTCAAGGGAGGAACACTGCTGCACGGATGGTTTCGTCAGAGCTCACGAGTCGATCTGGCCAGCACTGATTGAATGGCAGATTTCGGGCTTCACATTTGCGTGCCCGCATTCTTTATTGCTGTTTACTGTGGCCGCGGTACTTATTTCCATGCTGGGCGGAATAATATTAACCCTAGAAGAGCGTCGCGTCCGTTTTATTGCACCACACTGCGCGACAAATGGTCCATGAAGATAAAATACAGGTTTGATTCATTAAATAGACTGTTTTTTTCCGGATAATGAAGCGACAACGTTTATCGCAAACTTCAGACAAATAACCGAGATTTTCAAGAAAGCACATGAAGCAGTGCTGACTCCCCTGCCATTTCCCGGCTACTTCTACATGACGTCACGAATCGTCTTTGTACGATTGGCTGCAGCCGACCTAAGTCATTGCCGAGAAACATGTCCGGGCGATTGTAGTAAGGCCTTGAGTTCTATTTTGATTGCGTGACTTCAATGCCAACGTGCATTTCACACACTGATTACTAGTTTTCAGCGGTGGCCAATATTACGCCACTTTTGCCCATATCCCGTCAATGTGGCGCAAA
Organism: Haemaphysalis longicornis; assembly: GCF_048455015.1. NCBI lineage: Eukaryota > Metazoa > Arthropoda > Arachnida > Ixodida > Ixodidae > Haemaphysalis > Haemaphysalis longicornis. The sequence goes on along the minus strand of NW_027526385.1, from coordinate 72,687,819 downwards.
ACGTGGAAGTGCTCGATTATTTCCTGTGTTTGTGTTAAACACGAAAGTGTTTTATTCCAAGATACACCAAGATTTCACTGACGTCACGTCCGTCAGGGAAATGACGCCAGTACAACGAAGCAAGCGACCTGTAAAGGGTGCCCCCCTGCACACGGGGTCGTTTTGCGGGGAAGCAACCATTAGATCTAAATAGTACGTTATACTTAGTTTTTGGGTTTTATATTTTAACGCGAAAGTGTTTTATGCCGGGATACACCGAGATTTCACTTACGTCATATCCGCCACGGAAATGACGCCGTGCACATTTGCCGAAGCGACCCGCCAGCAGGACGTCGCTTGCCAAGCACACCCACAAGACAGTCACCGACCCGTAAATCCTGCTCTGCTGCAGATTTCGCTGCACATTTCACTTTCGTGTTTTACCGATTCCTATGACAGAGGAATCAACCACATTTTTGGTTAGAAAAAAAAACATCTTTTATGGCTGGGATGGATCTTAAAAGTTACGAAAAGCTAGTTCTTTTAAATTAAGCGAAGCTTTATTTTGTGGTCACGGTATCTTTAATGCAAAAGCATCAAATGTCCCATTGAGCAAAAACAAGAACTAAAATTTAATTACACACCCAAACTAAGCACCGGTCTCAAACCAAACAGCATTACGGAACTCGAATGTATAGCAAAAAAATGTCTCAGCCAAATTCTACCCGGCTATGAACTTCGAAGCACACAAACTACAGCCGCTAAAAAATACTTCGTTCCGTGAGGCGAATCGTGTAGGTTAGTCATGACGAACATCGCTAGTACTTAAACCCGAAAATTTGTCTTTTGAGGCCTGGAGCTCTCCCAAGCCATCCCGATGCACTTTCCCGTACAAATCCTCCACGTTAAAACGGTACAGAAGGAAGAAAAAGAAAAAGGTTTCGTAATCTTGCGTTTATTGTTTGCCTTTTCCAGGGGCACGCGTTAGATCCCAGCCTAAGCTAATTAGTAGTGTGCGAGTGCGAGTGTGCGTGCGTGTGCAGTGCCTTCCGGGCACTTGCGCGGGTCTCTCCGGCCCGGCTTTTCCAACGCTCTAATGAGACAGCTCGCGAAGCGAACACTGAATCTTTTACAAGTGGGAATTGTACATTTCTGTCCGGACGGAACAACTGAGTGACCGAAAGCGCGCGAAATACAAAAGAAGCGACTTAGCCTCGTGACAGTAGGGAAAAGGAATACGGAGAGGAGGGGTCGGGATAAACGTACACGACAAGAAAAGAAATGGCACTAGAATACTGGTTGAATTAGGCAGGCAGATATGTCGAGACTCGACTAGCCGCTGAAGCGCCGTATACGCTAAGAAAACGTCGTTTTTCTTTTTCTCTCTCTCTAAACCAAACCTCCGTTCCCCAGATTTTGCCACTATCTCCGCCGCTTTTATTTCAACGCCATTTCGTCGAGGTTTTCCGCTATTATAAACGTGGCTAGGGAAAACTAACCTAAACATCTCAAAATCCCGCATACCGTCTCCCCGGCTGCTTCGGGCAATATGTGTTTTTTTTTTTTTTTGCCCGCGGGATTCAAACCGTAGATATCGGGCGGTAATAAGAAACAAAGAGATGATTGCGAACACATTTGCTCCGGGAATGCGCGGAAAATGTTCCGAGCGATGTTGGAAGTCGTTTTGTTGCTCTTAGAAAATTTTTTCTTCAAAACGATTCTCTCAGTAAGATGAGCTTTGGAACGCGGCGTAAGTGCTTCGCACCGAACGAAGCGAAAAAAAAAAGTCAGTTCGCATAAATAATAAATGCGCCAAACGTGAAAAGAAATCAGAAAAAAAAGGATCACTAAAGCGCCACTCGCAAGAGCTTTCGACGAGAATATAATTCGTCGTTTTAAGGATATTGCTCTAGCTCCTCTGTGTTTTCTCCCCATGCCTGGAGGACGAAATTTCGGCTGTCGGCAACTAGATGAAAGCTGACGCTTTGGGGATCAGACTTTTTACTAAGGAGACCAGAAAGATTTGACCGTTTCTACTCAGCGGTACTTTTTTGTTTGTTTGTTTGTCGACCCTCGTGCTGAGCGTGTTTTGAATGTACCAATCAATCGCCCGGAGTGGCGGTCGCACACGTGCCTTTGGAATTAGCGCAAGCACTTTTTCTACTGAATCTTCACCGGGGAACACTTCGATAACCGTTTTTTCTTGGTACGTGGAGGAATACGAAATATTTCTCGGCGCACTTAGCGCTGATTAGGTGAGTTGAAGGTGAACGCATTATGACTTCCCGTGGCAGCATTTACCAAACACTTCTTTTATGCTACGTGGTGTTTATATCTCGTTCTTCGCTTTCGTTTCTTCATCTTCCGGTGCCAATTACTTCTGCAGGAAAACAGGCGACACATCACGCCACCAGCTTCCCCAGACATGACTGACGTGCACATGTTCTACTCACGTGCTGCCACATTCCTCGGTCAGGTAATACGACGACGTCAGCACCGCACGCACAAGGCTAAGTCTCATCCCGCCACTCGCAACGGCCTGATGTAGTGTAAATGGCAACACGTTCGGCTCCTTTAACTCCCACAAAAACTCAAACGTGCTTTTATGTACTCTTAACGACGGCCGCAATTTTCTGTACCGGACGCCATTTTCTGTACCTATTCTAAGCACTGGATGGGCTTGCTGACTGCGTTCTCAATGCATTTAGATTTTTAAAAAAAATTTGAAAAAGTGTTGCAGGGTCCTTTTAAAATTTCTGTTTTCATCTAACTTTTTCTTCCCTAATTTTTTGTTTCCTCCTTGTTCCTCTATCCTGTGTTCATCGCATCTCTCCTGTAGAAAAACTACAGGTCTCTATGTAGGGTACGTGAACCGAGTTGGGTTTCCTCAATGAAAGACAAAATGCATCATTTATCAACCTTGGTATTTCAAGTACTTAACTGGAACCATGGCTGCCCAAACATCGCTCGAGTGCGCTTGACACAGCGGCGAAACTTTAATCATTTCCGCGGTGCAGCTGTCTCTTAAAGGCCACCTCGCTGGTCTTCACTTTGGTAGCTTTAAGAACCAAGCTTATTACGGAGACCCCGCGCCAACTGCTTGCGAGAAAGACAAGTCGGTTCAAGATTTTTATAACGTCATACACCGACACTTTATGTGGCTACCCCCCCCCCCCCCCCCCCGGCATTGGCCCGTCCGTCTGCGCGTCCCGTCGGCACGAAAGATTTTGTCTCCAGTTACTCGCAAATTCTCTGTAGCTCACAATCCAATGTAGCTATGTTAAAAAAAAGTCATTCGTATTGGCCCCTATGACGACCCTATCATTAAGCCAAGTTTCACTTGTCGTAATTCGTTCTCAGTGGGATTGTAGATATGGGGGAATTCCCGTCTGCTACCAGTACACGGACTTCTAGGGGAGGCAAACGGACAGCCCCAATGTTTGTCCGCTAGATTCAAAATCGACTCCTTGCAAGTTTTATTCAACTAGTTAACGAGCAAGTGCGCTCAATTTCAATTCACAAACAACGTGTTTTCAGGGCACAGCTGTTCAGGCCGAGCCTTTTCCGTCTGTCGCATAAAAAACCTCGAAGCCTCAAGGACAAATATGATTAGCGAGGTGCCGGGAATCGGACCCTGGGCCTTTCCGCCGTGAAACCGGCAAACTAACCACTAGGCCACCCCAAAGGCCCTAGGGGTACGGGGTTGGCAGCGGCGGGGATCGATAACATGTGCAGCCAATTGGAAAGAAACAAACAAAAAACTACGCTTCGCGTGGTCGCAATCGAACCTGAGTCCCTCGCGTTATGAAACTGGCGTCTATGCGATTGAGCTATCATCGCATTCCGGGCGCACATCATTCCTTTGGGTTCGTAGCGCGGACGTTGGGTTTGAACTTGGCCGCCGGTTGTAGCCCGTGCTAACACGGTCCACTTTGGGACATATGTGAAACGATGCGGGCCTGCCAGTCATGGAGAAATTTCAGCGGTAAGTTCGGATATAAATGAGACGTGCAACATCCGGGTCTCCGACGAAGGGAGGGGGGCTGCCAGATCTGCTGTTTCCCGAGCCTTGCACCCCTAGTACAAGCTGCGCCAATTTTTTCTTTCGTGCACGGCTTGGACTGCGCCCCCCGGTCAACGCATATTGTCGCTCCAGCTTCGCTGCTTGCCCTTCTTCAAGAGTTGAAAAGTTGATAAGCCCTTTTTCTCTCGACATTCACACCAGAATAACCGGGCGACTCTGTGCGGCTTAGTTGCTTCGTCTGCTGTCAGCGCTCTGTCGTCTGCAGTACTGCTCGCCCCGCAAGTGTTCGACTGATCGTCTGCTTGTAGCAGACGACGCCGTGCCACGCAGGGAGCGCTAGCGGCTGCGCCCGTCAGCACACGCAACAATGAACAAAGGGTGCGACAAGACTCCGATCTCACCACGTGCGACAGACAGCCGCCAGGCCTCGACGTCACACGCAATCAGAAAAAAAGTATAAACCAAAATGTTCGCACACAGCCACAACGGAAAACTGTGTACGGCTTTATTAGAACTTCGTTGTTCAAAGGAACGCAGAAAGTGGGAGCTGCATTAAAACTAATTGGTCACAGTGCACGAATACACGACACAAAGCGAGAATTCGTCTTGGTCCGGGGTTTAAACCAAACGCAACCGCCAATTTGGCGTAATTAAGAGACCAGCTGAAATACTATCATTAGAATCTGGAGCCCGGATTGTAGGCGGGGCAGTTGGTACATATTTGAGCGTGAAATAATGCCAAGCGAAGCTGTAATCGAGTATATTTTTCTGTTGTCCCTTTTCTTCACTCTCGTTCACAGTCAGATCATTAGCAAACCGTGAAAGAATTATTCGTCGACTTGGAGGCGTAGGGACCGTTATTAAATCGATTGATTTCTGCTAACGCCTTCCTTTGCTCCAAAGCACAGCACGCCACACGAAGTCTGCTAAGTTCGGAGAGCCCTGGGCTACTCGCCGCCAACCGTTACATTTTGTCGTTAGTCTTAGCGCTCATTGTAACGTTAACCATCGTTAATTCAGAAGGCGGTGTAGGCTGTCTCGGTATTGTCAACATTGTGTCGGTTAAGGTTGTTTGGAGTAGATCCTGGAGTCCCTGGTGTACATTTCTATCATTCTTTCAGAAATTTTAAGCTCAATCCCAGATATCCTGTTCTACACCACCTTTTTAGGGGTGAAACCGTTAGGGGCTGGGCCAATCGGCATCTCATGTCGTCGTCGTCTTAAGCATTGTGTCATGTAGTCACGGTACTAAAACACCGGGAAACTCGTTTACGTAACCTAGATAGAATATTGATTGATTGATTGTAGGGTTTACCGCGCCGACGCAACGCAGGCTATGAGGCGCGCCGTAGTGGAGGGCTCCGGATTAATTTTGACCACCTGGGGATCTTTAACGTGCGCCGAAATCTCGTACACACGGGCGTTTCTGCTTTTCGCCTCCATCAGAAAAGCGGCCGCCGCGGCCGGGAATCGAACCCGCGACCTCGTGCTCAGCAGCGCAACGCCTTAGCCACTGAGCCACCGCGGCGGGTAACCTAGATAGAATATAACGCGTACTAAAAAAAATAGCAGTGGCTTATCTCGGCTATGCCAGGATATATGTAGCGTGAGCTAAGGTTCAGCTGGTTATTCTTAGGTTCCCTGGTTGTTTAGGATTAGCTGATTATCATGCTTACTGTTGCTAAAACGATTTCCGAACCAATCCAATCCAATCCAGTTCAGTCCAGTCCAGTCACTGCTCCTCGCGCATGGCTCCTCCCGCAGACGGCTCTCCAGGAGCCACGCGAAACAGCTATCAAGCGACTCCGGCGCAGCGTCAGACTTGGCTACTGCGCAACAAAGGCGCAGAGCTAGGCACGCGCCGGCGCCAGTGCATCTGTCACGGATATGACGTCACTCCTCTGGAATGCGCAGACCGGCGAATGTGCACTCAGTTCTCTACATACCCGTACTCCAATTGGATTGGATTTCAATCCAACACAATACAATTTACTTCCAATCCAATCCGAACCCAAATCCAAATCCAATCCAATCCAAGCCAAGTCAAGCCAATCCAAGCCAAATCAAACCAAACCAAACCAAGCCAAGCAAAGCCAAACCAAGCCGATCCGATCCGATCCGATCCAAACCAACCCAACGCTCCTCGCGCTTGCGCAGAACGGCCCTTCACGGCCCACGCGAAACTGCTCAACCTCGGTCAGTGCAGCTTACGCTTCAAAATCACGGGGACACTCACTCGTTCGCGCCTCGCGCTGGAGCGCTTCGTAACGCGTATACTGAAAAAAAAAAAAAAACACCGGGACTCTCGTTTGCGCGTCGCGCTTGAGAGCTTCGTGCTTCAAAGACAAGAAACTTTTACAACAAAGCTATATACATCTACCTCCCAACGGTTTCATCTCCGTTGGCAAAGGCGCCAAGGCGCCAAGAATACACTTATACACTGCATGCTTCGCCCTTTCCCAGGTTTCACGTTAGTGGAGATGTCCCGGGATTTTTTTTACTTTGACAAAACTGAATGAAGCAAGACGATATGCCTGAGGTAAGATTGATCAATTTAACACATTCATCGAGAATTGAAAGCATTTATTAAAAAGGGCGAAATGTTCCAGTACGTCGTATATAAAGAGTAATATAACGGTAGGTTTAGCCACCAAGGTAAGCTAAGAACTTCACGCAACATAATACACTTGTCTTGAGCGGTTAATCGGTATGAAGTTATCAGGACCGAAGTGTTTACACGAGAGTTCACCTGGTTCGTATCAACGTATTGGGCCGTGCTGTGTTGAGCAAGAGGCCATCTTTGCACAGAAGCTTGGAACTCTGTCTTCGTAAGGATAACGCAGATCGGATCGCCCGTTGTCTGGCTCTTCCGTGAGGCCCCTTTCCCATCGGTAACGCCACAGGGAGGGAGCCGAACACAAGGGAACCGAGCCTGTATCTATCACGGCCTGTCCATTCGCATCAGCGTTCCGTGCGGTGAAAGCACTTTGCAGAAAACGTGCCCGAGAAGAACAAGGAGTGCGGCTGATCGCGATGCCGATGGGAGAGACGAGCAACAAAGTTTACGACGTCCCCCCCCCCCCCCCCCTTGCGAAAAAGTAGAGCGGGAGATTCAAAAAAAGAGCGTGAGAAAGAAAGAAAGAAAAAGAGAAAGGTCAAACTCCCCCCGCTTTATTCAATTTGTCTCAGGATGGCCCAGAAATTGCTAGTGCTTTCCTAAAACCCCTCTTCGTTCCTCCTTATTATTTGTACTGCTTTTTTAGAGCGCTGGGGGTTTTAAGTTTGAAGGTTTAGACGGTTGTGTTTTAGTTACGCGGGCACTCAGCTCCGGAAGATGCTGTGGAAGACGCTGGAGGAGCGCCTGCGATGCGGGGCCTTTGTCTAAAATCTTCCCCCCACCTACGCCACCCACAAATGACCCGAAATTGATTCGGGCAGCCCAGGGGGTAGATAAAAAGCGCAGGCATCGCGGACGCTAAAAGGATTGTACCCTCCACCCCCCTCCCACGGCGGTGATTCATGGAAACCATAAAGATGCCACGAAGCGCTCACGATAAGGTCGGAGAATAGGTTTCCTGCGGCAAGCTTCCTTTTTGCTACAGCCGACGGGCTGGCTATTGTGCGGTGTCTCAGGGGTACGAAACGCACACTCTTGTATTTAGCGGCACGATGAAGTGAAAAAAAAAAAAACTAACACACACACGCACACACGCGCACAGGATGCCCCAGATAACTTGAACTAGTGTATTCTGCATTCTGCTTTGTGGCGAGTAAAATGTAGCTGTGCCACATCCGTCATGTTTTAAGCGGTTTATCAAGTAATAACCGCAGCATTCAAACCCTCTGGCACGCAGGAACAGCAAGACAGGGACGCAACTACCCCCAAGTACAGTCAAGAGGAAAAGTTTACGAACCACGAACGCAGCAATTTTGGGTTATTTCTCGCCGGCACGACATCCCGGCGTATTATGTGCGGAGTTTTACCATAATTTGGTAATTATACGACATTTTACGCGCATACTATACAGGTTGTGGACTGCTACCGGATGAGAAACAACCTTAAATTGCCATTTTCGTGGGCCATACCACAATACGATGCCACGAGACAATGAAGACAACAAGTGCCCTACCACACGACAATAAGGATAGGAAACCTGACAGTTTGTCGAAGGACTGCATTAAACTTGCTGCCGTCACGCAGTGCGAAACTGTAACCAAACCGTTTTTTTTATTTGAAGCTGCCAAATACTGGGTAACTTAGCTGTCTTCTGACCAGCCTTAGCCATCCCCTGCGTGCCTCAGGCAGGCGCTACTCACATTTGCTTTGCTTCAACTTTGAACAACCTTCAAGCATTTTGTTTTGCAGCTATTCGTCACGTCTGGAGCAATAGCCGCAATCGAAGGCTGCTTTCATTTTCCGCGCGGTCAGCTTGTGGGAAGGGGAAGGGGAGGGGGGGCTCACAAAAGCTACAGGCTAGCGCAGGTCCACGATTACGCCCGACTTAGACGCGTTGAATGGAGGGGAAGATTTTCACCACCGCGGGTACACATCCAACTGGAATTTCGGATTGAAATACTTCCATTCAGCACCGCACTCTAACCCAGCGGTTGGCTAAAAGCGTCCTGTTCTCTCCCTTACGCCTCGACGCATTTCTTAAAATCGGCGAACCATATCCGCCGCGGAGGCTTGCAGTAGAGGTCACCAAGGCTTGCTCGTCGGTGAGGTGATGTCGATACACGAAAGCGGCGATGCGACCAAATGCCACGGGGATGAAGCGTGGCGGAAAATCGAAAGAAGTCACGGGCTCCCGCGGGGTCTGCCGATCGCCGCTGTCAGCACAACGGCTCGCGTCGTGCTCCCCCTTTCCTCTTCCATCCCTGCTGCTGCTGCTCCTCCTCTTCCTCCATTCCCGCTGGACATCGTGGGGATGCTGTTCGCCGTCCTTCGAGCGTCTCGGTGTACGCGGCGGGTGTCCGGCGAGGCGTGGTGCTGCGCCCGAGCAGCTTTGCGCGCGCTGAGTGACATTTGAAGAAGGCGCTGCGAGGAACGAGTTGCCGCCCGTTCGCAGGAGTGCATTCACACTCCTTTCTTATTCGTACGAGAGCGGACATCGCGTTAGAGCTTCTATCGTGGCTCGTGAAAATGACGCGTGTTTACGGTCCTCCCCTTGTTGTACGGCCTGGTGCTTCATGTTCCGTACTTTTGAAATGTGTAGCACCATTTTTTTTAAACGGCGTTCTATGTGTGGCCTCAACTTGAAAACCTATCTGTCTGTCTGTCTGTCTGTCTGTCTGTCTGTCTGTCTGTCTGTCTGTCTGTCTGTCTGTCTGTCTGTCTGTCTGTCTGTCTGTCTGTCTGTCTGTCTGTCTGTCTGTCTGTCTGTCTGTCTGTCTGTCTGTCTGTCTGTCTGTCTGTCTGTCTGTCTGTCTGGAAAAGTATGGATGGAAGAAAGGCGCTAGGGCTTACTATCATAATACCAGACTCTTTATATTGCCGTAAACGCCCTTGTGTTCGAGATTTAGGCGCATGTTAAAGATTCCCAGGTGATCAAAATTAATCCGGAGCCCTCCACTACTGCGACCCTCATCGCCTGTGTAGCGTCGGTGCATTAAACCTCATAAGCTATCAATAACTCTTTATATTTCCCCTGAAAACATGACTTCTCAGTGATTCAAATGTATATGGTAGTGTTGCAGACTTTTAAAGGGGCTTCATGTATACTTCTCCGTATACATATATAGTGGTATACGGACGTCTAAAGGCGGTATATAATAAAAGGACCTTGGGGCACGATATGCCTTCTTGTATTGTCCTAGACAAATGTCCTCAGAGCAATGAAATTTTGCATAGCAGTCAATCCGCCCTAAACGGGCACTCCCTAAACGTGCTTCATAGGTTGGTTGATTGGTTGAATGTAGGATTTAACGCGCCGACGCCGACGCCGACGTTTTCCTGCGAGGAACGCCAGTCGACCATGGTCTTTCGGCGACATTTGCAACGAAAGGAGCGGATACGCGGCCAATTTTGTTTTATATATATAAGGCATCGCACCTGAAAAAAAAACAGTATCTTCCCAGCAAAATTTCATAGTCTGCATAGAGTTCCCACCGTAGCTTTTTAAGCCCTTCGTGGAGTTTTATTTTATTTTATTTGCCTGCTCGGGCTCCAACAACGCCGCAACCTACATATGGGCTTGAACTATTTTCTTAGTAGATGCACCTCAGCTCAATAAATTATTGTGACTGAGTTTGGCCTTCCCTGTAAAGAAAAAAAAATACATTTCGAAAACAAAGTAATCGAATACGTGCAGGTCTCCGTTACGTAACGGAAGATCGTTACGCATTTCGAGCTCCTACAGTTTGTTTTTACGCATGACGGGCCCATTTTTAAGCCTGAGGCTGCGCCGAAAACGATCGATGAAAACGCAATCCTCAAAACGCAATGCAACTGAGCGTTCGGAAACGCTTTCGGATCCACGAACGACCATTTCATGTCGAAACAAGACGCAGCATTGCCGAAAGGAAGCGCCTTCGCTGCTTTAAGGAGCACGTACCTTGCACAATTTTTGAGACATGTCACCGCAGTGACTGCAAGAATTGCTAAGCAAAAAAAAAAAAAAAAAACGCAAGCTCCCACCATTCTTGTACTACATTTCCTGTTTTTGTCTTACGAACGCAGCGATCGGTGTTAGTTCACGATGAGTGCTCGCAAACCGGAACGTTACCGCCAACATTTATACGACATGACGTTAGAGAGCATTAGAATAGTCTAGAGAAGAGTAGGTGATGACTTGAAGTGGTTGAACTGCGCGCGCATGTGCAGTGAGCTACGTTATTTTTGCGCTTAGTGTACGTTCGTGATACGCGTGCTATATATCTTCAAAATAGCGAGCGTACAGTCATAGACCAGTGAAATGCGAAGACGAAATTGTGAACCAGAACGCGCGAAATTCAAAAATACCGTTCGTGGAAGGCCAATAATGGCGCACTGTTGATAAATTTGGAAAGCCACATTCCCCAACTTTGTTTTTTAAGTGCAGAGCACTTTAGGGGCTCGCCTTGTCGCCGTAGCTCGCTTGACGAGAGCCGCACGGCGTACAATCGTAGCAGAGTCCCGTCGTTGCGTCGTCCCAAAGATTCTTCGAAAAATAAGCGGTTGATATAGTCACAACCGTTCGAAACTCGTGCACCGCTGGCGCTTGTCATACATCTCCTCGTTGTTTAGCGCAAAGAAAACTGCGGGTACATTTGAGGCAAAATATACGTAATTAACCGGCAGCGCCCGCGTACATTTAGTTAGGAATGCTCGCTCGGTTGGTTCTTGCGATAGTAAGCGAAAAAAAAGGGGGCAGTGCAACGCCGGCACGTGCGGGAGGAAAAGCAAGCACAGAAAGAACAGAACTACCGCTGGCGCAGTTTGAGGCAGAGGGCGCGCGAGCCCTGCGAAGGCGGGAAATTTGAAATCCGTTGGACAAACCTCCGTTGATTTCATCAGGAGAGGAATGAGACGGGGCGGCGAAGAGCGTGATGGGTGGTAGCTGCGAGCGGATAGCGGCGCTACAGCCAATTATGGCGAATCATTGCTCTGCACTTCCGACGGCTTTCACATTGGGTGGAACGGCTTTAATTTTTGTTAATAAAACACGCATCATTTTGACTTGTACGGAAAGAAATCGCACTATTTGTATGTTCTAGTTCCTATTTTCGGGTCCGCGTTTAATCTGTCAACAGAGAGTTTTAGCAGTCCGTCCGTTTTGTCCGGTAAGTAGTTAGCGTGTTAACCTGGACCCGTCTGGGCACTCGGCATTCGTAATGGCAGGAGATTAGTTCCGCTGGCCTGCCTTCGTCATGTCCGCGCCTCCTCGCCCTTCCGCGCACGCAGGCGCAGACGGGTCCCGGTAAACCCGGTAGCAACGTACGTGACGGAACGGACGGACTGCTAAAACTCTCTAATGACTGTACGTTGAGGCGCTTGCAGGCCGCTTTCGTGAGATCACGGAGAGCTTGACCTTGTTCAAAGGTCATCATGGCGACGGGAATAAATTAAGAACCGCAGCGCCTCCGCGTTTAGTCAGTCGATGGTTTCTGAACCTCTTAAAAAAAACCCAGCAAAACTGAAAACCATTACCGCACACGTTCCGGTGGCCACGAAAAAAATCCGTTGCCATCTCCACTAACGTGAAACTTGGGGACGGGCGAAGCAAGCAGTGTATAAGTGTATTATTGGCGCCTTTGCGTTTTTGCCAACGGAGGTGAAGCCCTTGGGGGATAGAGGTATACAGCTTTGCTGCAAAATTCTCGAGTCTTTGAAGCACGAAGCGTTCTAGCGCGAAGCGTAAACGAGTATCTCGGTGTTTTAGTATATTGTGACTACATGATACGACGGTTACGACGACGACGACATGAGACGCCGAATGGCCCGAGCCTCCAAGGGGCTTCGTCCCTAGAAAGCCGTTCAGCGCGCACGCTCAAAGGGACCGTTTGAAGCGTACACCACTTACTACGCAGATGCGTCCGCAGCGACGTATATGAAGAAACGGGTTTTATTCTCCCATTGAGGTGTGTTATTGCGCGTTAGCTGCGGTGCATAGGATTAGCCTTGCGAATGTTGTGGGCATGTGCTTAGCCCCGGTGTCCTCGTAACGCGTAAGGTAACATAAAGACGACAACATAAACTTGCACATACGATACCGCCAATTAACTTCAGCTGCTCAGCCGTGACGCAAGCAGTCGTTGTTGCTTTGAACCCCTCGGGTTTAGTAGGCATGCAGAGACAGCGGACAGGAGCACCGGTTGAAGTGTTGCAGACTGCGCACAGTGTAACACCAGTGTAACGTTGGCGCTGCACTGGCGCAAAGGTCGAGCGAAGACGGACGCCCAGCCCTCTACAGCCAGGCGGCTGTAGTGCGCGCTGGTACGGTTCGCCGTCTTTGGAAGTTCTGTGTCCCCTCCGCTTATGGCCGCCATCTTGATGAGGAGCTCTTGCTCCAATAGACTCTAAATAGACATGAGATGACGGGCGCAGCCAGGAGCACGGAAGCATAGCGATTTCGCGATGTTTTTGTTTAGAGAATTAAGTGCAAACGAAACATGGGCGTTCGCCATTATTCGTTATTGGCTTATTTTTATCCGATTCATAAACAATTGCACTCTATCACACCCGTGAAAACATTTTGCTGGCGTTAGTATATCCACTCTAATAAATTATTCTAACTTGCTTTTAAGAATTACTTGTATTTTTTTCTTCCCTTTGTCTCGTCCGCCATCGCTGTTCCGCATCGCAACCAGTGGTGGGCCTTTTACTAGGAAAAGCTCTACTACTACTACTACTACTACTACTACTACTACTACTACTACATCGTAAAATTATTTACACCTTTTGTCTATAACTGACACCATTTCACACTATCAAAAACAAAGAAAAACTACCGTTGCAAGGGTCTAATTAACGACAAAACACCATTAAAAAGGGTGTATTCTTGTGTTTTCGCTAGAATGCACGGGTAGTATAAACGGAAAAACAAGCTTAAGGGTGTTTCCGTTTTTTTTTTTTTTGTTACGGTGTAAGGGTGATAAACACCATCACTACTTTTTTAATGTGTTTGAGTGCACCGATTTTGATATCTATAAATGTTCGAAGCGTCAATTGCGTATCATGTGTGCTAAAATGTGTTAACTTTTCTATGTCTTTCATCTGCCTTTTTGTTTAACTGTTCTTTTTATACCTCTTGAAAACAACGGGTATTACATGCAACAACAAGAAGTGTCTTATTGTTAACTTTTATTTTTACCGTTTCGGTTGCCTTTATTACTGTGTGTTTTCTTTTGTCGCGATGCTGCTTTTGAGCGAAAAGGGGCTGCGGCCTCGTCAAGCTGTCTATGACAGCTTTTCCCTGCGGTTCTTTTTTCTGTATCTGTGTTAATGTATCTGTAGCTGTGATTATGAAACAGAAATAAGGTTTCATTACGGGCGCAAATCATTCTACGGTGTGCTGCAGCGGCTGCTACTACTACTACTACTACTACTACTACTACTACTACTACTACTACTACTACTACTGCTACTACTACTACTACTACTGCTGCTGCTGCTACTGCTACTGCTACTACTACTCTTAAGTCCAGTTTCATCTACCTGTACTTCTCGGTGTCTGCCTTTCAATATAACTATCTTGCTCGCTCGCTTCCTCTTTCTATCTACCGCTCCTTTTCTCCGGTTTTCTATCCATCTCATTTGTGGCGTGTCTTGAAGATCGATTCTTTCGTTCACAGTTTCCCTTCCACCTATCACGACGCTTCGCGACGACAGCAAGTGGACCCACGCAAAGGCCTACCTACGAATGCTCCAGAATGAGCGATATCAGGGCGGCTGCAAGCGACAGCGCGCATGGGTGACGCCCTGTCCGTCGCCGGCCGCCGTCGGTTCCGGCCTGTGGACTCTGTCAACACCCCTCGCACCTAAAGAAGGCCTGCGCACCACTGTACGTGCCAATTCTCCCTTTTATTTTGTTTCATCGATCAATTTAAAATTAAAGCCTGAATTAATAACGTTGTGTTCTTCTTCTGGTAATTAGGAACGTGTTATTAATCGCCTTCTCTTCACTTAGAAGGCTGTCTTGCCTAGGGGGTGTTGACTCGGTTTGAACCTCGAGGTCCGCCACCGGCTGAGAGTGGGGGGCGTGTCCGCGCGGGCTCCGATCACCCGGGGCCCGGCCGGCCGAACGCTCGATGGCCATCGATCAAAGCTCGTCGATGCACGCTGAGAACATCGGGTCAGTTCGCACTCACTGGGGTGGCCCCACACAGTACTTACACGTCGGCGACATGCGTCTACTGCGAACGCTTCAAGGTAGAAAACGAAACGGACAAAAATGCTTACAGGAAGCGCGTGTAGCCGCCGACGTGCTGCGCGTCAATGGTGCAGTTTCAGTGCTGGCCTACCCTGTTCCCGCAAGCTCAGCAGGCTTTGGTGGCAGTAGCTAGCGGAAGTAAGAAAGTCAAGGTTTGACGAGATTTCGTCTGGTCGGGTAAGAGGTTCATGGTTAAAAAACTTATGGTCAGCAGTGAATAAGGCTCCCATGTGGAAGCCGAAATGTCTTTCTTGCCTTTTAATTAAGTGCAGAGCACTTTAGGGGCTCGCCTTGTCGTCGTAGCTCACTCGCTGGACCCAAGTTGAACCCCATGTCGTTCCGTCGTAGCGGCTGTCGTCGCAGCGTCCCACAGAGGCTTCGAAAGTCAAGCGGCGGCTTATATAGTCATAAGCGTTCGAAACTCCTGAACCGCTGGCGCTTGTCATACATCTCCCCGTTGTTTAGCGCAAAGAAAACTGCAGGAACGTTTGAGGCAAAATAGACGTAATTAACCGGCAGCGCCCCCGTCTATTTAGTCAGGAACACTCGTTGGGTCGGTTTTTACGATGGTGGTGGTGGTGAAAACGTTTTATTGAGCTGGAACGGAGTTAGTTGAGCCGTTCCTCTCTTGCGGGGGGTGTCCTCAGTCCAGGAGGCCCTGGGCACGTGCGGCCAGTTGCGCCCGGGATATCAGTAAGCGAAAAAAAGGGTCACTGTAACGCCAGCACGAGGGGGAGGAAAAGCGGGCCCGAAAAGGGTGGCGAGTTGGGCGAGTTGGTGTACTTGCATCTTGCGGAACAGCGCGAACTAACAGGGACACAATAAGAAAGAAGTGGACAGCGCTAGTCCTGTCCACTTCTTTCTTATTGTGTCCCTGTTAGTTCGCGCTGTTGCATAAGAATCCCGAAAAGAACAGAACTCTCGCTGGCGCTGTTTCCGGCAGGGGGCGCGCGAGCACCGCGAAGGCGGGAAATTTGAATTGCATTGGGTGGTAGCAGCGAGCGGATAACGGCGCTACAGCCCATTATGGCGAGTCACTTTCCCTTCCCTTCCGACAGCTTTCATATTGAGTGGAACGGCTTTAATTTTTTAATAAACCTTTGTCAGTGACCACAAATTAAATTTAAACTATGAAGAAGTAATAGAGTATCCGGTTGGTCGGAATTACCGGTTGCTTCTGTTTAGATAGAGGACAAAAGTGAGAACGCCCGTGTGTTAAGATTTCTGCGCCAGTTGAAGATCCACGGGGGCAGAAATTAATCTGGAGCGCGTCACTACCGCGCCAGTCATAGCCCAGGCGCAGCATCGGCGCGTAGAACCCAAAATTTCATATTTAAAAAAAAATCGAATTCCCATCGAACTCACAGAATTCGACATCACATATGCGCCCAACTCTGCCATACCGAAATCGGACATTTGCGATTGCTGTTTATATCGAACACCCCTGGCATAGCCATTGAATGAATGAATGAATGAATGAATGAATAGCCCAAGCGCAGCATCGGCGCGTAGAACCCAAAATTTCACTTTTTTTTTAATTTGAATTCCCATCGACCTCACAAAATTCGAGAATGAATGAATGAATGAATGAATGAATGAATTTATTCAGAAGGGAGAGGTCGAACGCCTCATAATCGTTAAGATATTTTGCATCCATGGTGAGATTCGTATATGCGGTTATGCGGCCCATTTGAAATTCCTTTCATTTTAGAGAATTAACTCTAGGTCACACGTGCGTCCAACACTGCTATACCGAACTTGGGCATTTCCGGTTACTGTTTCTGACGAACAGCCCAAACATCGCCCCTGAAACGGTATACATAGTGCACTTCGTATACCGAGCTATCGATTATAAGAAACATTTCCCACGCGATCACTTTTGATGTATTCCGGATCAATAGTAAAGTGTGTGCAACATTATGGGCTGATAGAAACACGTGGAGTACTGGCTAGTACCGTAACATTGCGGTGTTGTAAGAAATACGCACAGGAAACCTGCAAAAAATGTGAAGGTGTACTGTTAGGCATTTGCACATTTTCCCCCGACAGATAGACGCCAGATCTGAATTTGAAAAAAAAATTATTTTTGTTGACTTGATTTAGCGTTTACGCCTAATATTCCGGTAGCCAAGCTCTAAATTGATTTACACCCATTTTGTCTATAACTAGACCCTTACACCTACCAAAAAACACAAAGAAAAACATCCTTTGAAGGGGTGTAGTTAAAGATGAAACAACTTTTAATAGGGTGCATTCTTATGTTTTTGCCAGGATGTAAGGGTGTTTACTTTTCTTTCTGCTAAGGTGTAAGGGTGTTAGTTGTAGGCAGTGATTACGCTCTTAAAAGTGTAAATCTTTTTTACAGGGCAGGAACTCTGTCATAACGACTTCGATGTAGCGCCACAGTACTCCTATGTTTACGCAATGAGTGCCTGCGTGGGCGACCAAGCGCCATTCGAGTAGCTCGAAGGAACTGTGTCCCCTATATACCCTTGGACGCAAACAGCGCAAGTGTACGGGATTTTCGTCCACATAGCCCCAGGTCGTGTAACCTAACATCCAGGTTACCACCACGAGACGCCTGGTTCGTCCGAGGGGTGACGTCAGACCAGGAAAACTTGAATTTGAATTTGCCGCGCCAAGAAGTGATTTGCAAGAGGAGCAGATCTGAGTCCTCGGTGTGCGCATGCGTGCAGGCCCCATGTCCTCGCGGAGACTGCGCTGACTGAAGCAGCAGAAAATGAATCGCTTGCGTGCTGTAAAATGTAGAGGGTTTTCGGTTTATGCGCTTCTGAACTAATGTTATCCTGCAAAGATAGTTAGTGCAGCCTTTCGAGTAAGCACTTCGGAAGAAATCGGTACAGCGAGTCAGTGATAGGTACTAATAGCTTTGCGGGAGCCATTTATGGAGTCGCGTTTGCTCTTAGTCAAAATTAAAATACGAACGTTATCGCAAATAGTGTTTTCTAAGATTTAGGACCATAAGAACCTCTAGTCTCGTCTCTCACTGACAATTTCTATATGTTTCACAGCTCCAATAACCAACTCGCCCACATGCAAGTATATCTAGGTGAGGCAGTGAAGTTGTGATGTAGTTTCGACTCGGCCTTTGCGATGACATGGATGTGACGTTCTGTAATAAGTTTGAAGTTTTCTACTGACTCTACCGATTCCGTCGCACCCCCGGAATCAGCGTATGCTAATGCTATTTTTTTTTATAGTCGCCTTACTTGTCGTGTTCAAGATATTTGACACATACTGCGGCAGTTCATTGCTTTGCGCGCCGTTGCTATCTCATCTCTGGTAACGGGCGGAACCCGCCCGATATCAGTAATCGCAAAACCTGTCTGTGCGTCAGGGTCAGAAGCGTAGAGTTTGGCTCAAATTTCCTCGGCTATTTTTCGTATATCATCTGTATTGCTTGTTGTTTTGCCATTCTCATCTCGGAGTGCATCCACCAGAATTTTTCCAACAGCGAGTTTCCTCCTAGTCACTTTCAAACTACGAAATAAACTTCCGAATAATACACTTTTAAATAAAGACGAAAAAATCAAAGGTTATGCTGAATAAGCATGCCAAGAAACGTGGCTTTGAGGTAGGTAAGAAAGTTTCGAAAAAAGTAAGGGATTATGTCTATCAGAAGAGTTTTCAGAATAGTTTTCAGTCTATCAGAAGAGAAAAACGCTTGTGTTTATCTCGTCTCTGTTTTGTCTCGTTTATCGCGCCGCCGCCTACTCTCAAGGATAATGTCTATCTTGGGCAAGTCATAAGTGCGGATGCCGATCATAAAAAAGGAAACTATCCGCAAAATAAGGATAAAATGTGCTGATTTTGGTAGGGATTACTAGTACGCTTCCTGACTAGTAAGCTCCCTGACTAGTAAGCTTCCTCTGTCATTCATAAAGCTGGTATATAACCAATTCGTTCTTCCAGTAATGACGTGCGTAGCAGAAACTTGGGGTCTCCCTAAGAGATTTGAAAGGAAACTTAGGTCAGCCCAAAGGGGTATGAAAACAAGAATGGGAGAGGTCATGCTTAGCGATAAGAAAACAGCTGCGTAGATTAGGGAACAGACTCGCGTGGAAGACATTCTAGCCCCAAATAAGCGAAGGAAATTAGCTTGGGCGGGTCACGTAATATGTACGACGGACAACAGGGAGGCTATCCTTTAACGGGGTGTCTACCAATAGACCGTAAACGCAATAGGGGTCGGCCAAGCACTCGATGGAAAAATTAACTAGAAAAATATGGTGGGAAAGAATGGACTCAACTACCACTCGATAGGCGTGGCTGGAGATATTTGAGAGAGGCCTTTGTCCTGCAGTGGACACAGCGAGGATGATGATGATGACTGCTGCAGCTAGTTTCTTCGTCTACTCTCGTCACGTACCCGCCGTGGTGGCTCAGTGGCTAAGGCGTTGCGCTGCTGAGCACGAGGTCGCGGGTTCGATTCCCGGCCGCGGCGGCCGCTTTTCTGATGGAGGCGAAGAGCAAAAACGCCCGTGTGTACGAGATTTCGGCGCACGTTAAAGACCCCCAGGTGTTCAAAATTAATCCGGAGCCCTCCACTACGGCGCGCCTCATCGCCTGCGTTGCCTCGGCGCGTTAAACCCTACAATCAATCAATCAATTACTCTCGTCACGTCTTGCCTCGTCGTATCTTACCGGTCGTTCTAAACCCGACGTGAGTTCGTCTTTTAAAAGGACGCGAAACACTGCTTCTTTCACCAACCATCTCTGCCTGCTTGCTTCCGTAACTCCCGATCGCCACATTTTGGAAGATTTCTCGACAACCGCTATTCCGCACTACAAATTGCCTAAAAGATCCCCAAGGTCGTTTCACCTACAATATGTACCCTAATCTTGTCCTTGTTGAAAGAGTGATTCCGGAGCTGTCTTTTTTCATTACTCCTGGCTTCCGGGTACAAGAAGAGCATCTACGATAAGAAGACAAAGCCGGCCCTGATCGAATCGGCTAAAGGAAGCGATACTAGCAAACAAGGGAAAACGGAGAGGGAAGTAAGTAGAGGAACAAGTATCGGCGACGGGTCGAAATGAAATGATCAGCGAGCGAGACGCCATCCTTGCGCTTAGTGCGCGACTAGTAGTTCGTCTGATTGAGGAAGACCCTTGCGAGGCAAAAAAACTAAGGCAAAACTAAAATGCGTAGGGCTAACGGCGAGCGCTGATATCCCCCTCCCCATGACAGCTCGCTCGGGACGAAGACTCGATCGAAGCGGTCGTAATTGCAGCGCTGAAGACGACCACGCTCCGGGAGAACCCGTGGATCGTAGATGCTGCTGCTGCTGCTCACAGGAACGCCCTCTAGACAACAAGGCCCTGTGTCGCCATATACTTGTACAGCGTCCTTCAACTGGGAGCAGCCTTTTAGGGGCGAAGCCCCTTGGGGGCTCGGGCTGTCGGCGTCTCATATCGTCGTCGCCTCATGTAGTCGTAGTATCATGCACACTCTTAATCTGGTTCCATGTAGGTTCCCGTTAAAAAGAGTGGTCCATCCACATATTTTATGTGGATCTGAACGACAATATAACTGCAACGAGGCATATAGGTGGATCTTATCTGGAACCGTCAACTTGTTTTCTTTATGTTTGTGGTTTGTATCTGGAACCGAAAAAAATGGGGTGATGCGCTGTCGGTGGTTCCGGTTACTGTTCCACTCATGTTCAAGTAAACGTTTGTGGAGAGTGCGTTTGTATATTTTTTGCTCGTGTCTTGTTCCACATAACTCGTGCACGGCATGTCACGGTACTAAAACACCGGGACACTTGTTTTCCAACGCCTCGCGCTTGAACGTAACGCGTACTAAAAGAACACACCCGGACACTCGTTTTCCAACGCCTCGCACTGGAACGTCTCATTTCCTTGGGAAAAAACGCGTACTAAAGGAACACACTGGGTCACTCGTTTTCCAACGCCTCGAGCTAGAACGTTTGATCTCGGTGGTACTAAAAGAACACACCGGGACACTTGTTCTCGAACGCCTCGCGCTAGAACGCTTCATGCTTCGAAGACACGAGACTTTTACAGCAAAAGCTGTATAACTCTGCCTCCCAACGATTTCATCTCCGTGGGCAAAAAAGCCAAGGCGCCAAGAATACATTTATACACTCCACGCTTCACTCCTCCTCAGATTTCACGTTAGTGGAGATGGTCAGGGATTTTTTGTATCATTCATCTGTGCCAACACCGCTTGAATTGGCGCTGCTAGCTAACAAAGTTGTGTGTCACCATCAACTTTTCCAGTTTTCTTTTCCTGGGCTGTAGAATTCTTGATCTACACTCGAAATTTTTGATTTGCACCCTTAGCGGTGTAAATCTCTGTCTAAAGATAACACCCTTACACCATAGAAAAATACAAAACACCCTTTAGGTTGTCTTGTCGTTTATAACATGCTTACACCCTAGCAGAAACGCAAGAATACAGCCTTTCAAAGGATGGTTTCTCTTTAATTACAGCCTTCCAAGGGGTGTTTATGTTTTGTGATGGAGTGTAAGGGCGTTAGTTGTACACAAAAAGTGTGTAAATCATTTCACAGTGCAGCAACTTTATCTGCGTTCTTCTCCTGCAGTGTAAAATGCTTTACATCCTTAAAGAAGGCTGTAAATCACTGTCTATAGCCAACGCCGTTACACCGTAGCAAAAACCACAAGAAAACACCCTTGCACACTACCGAAAACGTGAACACACAATTTTAAAAAGCCGTTTTGTCGTTAATTACACCCTTCCAAAAGGTTTTTTTTTTATTTTTTGGTGTAAGGGTGTTATAGACAAAAAGGGTGTAAATCTGTTTACAGTGTGTACGCCGCCCTTTTATCTCTAGCTGTTCTACGCCAAATCATCTCGCTCAGTCAACAGAGCAATCTAATTGCGCATGCGCAACAGAGTTGAGAACATGTCAATAACTTCTAAAGGCCTAAACAACCAAAATATATGAATGTCGTGTTAGTTGTCCGACTGGCTGGTTCGACGCTGCTGCCCCAACTCCGCCGCTCTTTTTCACACAACACGTTCCTGGTTGGAACGATTAAACAAAGAACGTCTCGGTATATAGAGATCCTCGGGATCTTCTAACTGCGCATGCCCAGCACAATTCAGGACATGTCAGTAAGTTCTAAAGGCTTAAACAATAAAAATGTCTGAATGTCGCTTTAACTAGTTGCCCTGATGTCTAATTTGCCGCTACAGGTTCGACCCCAACGCGAACTTCTCGACTCGGCGTTCCTCATTGGTGGGATTCAAAAAACGTCACTGTAAAGGTCCTCGAGGAGCCAATGGCGGGAAGCACGGAAAGAACAGTGAAAGGGCTTTTATTCTTCGAGCCGACGTTGCTTCGAGACGCTTGCCAAGCCTCCTAGAAACGCGCATCTCTTCTCCGCCTCCGTTGCCCGTCCCTTATTTTCGGCATCTGTCGATTGGTATCGTGAGCCAAACGTTGGCGTGGTGGCACTTTGCGTTGCTGGCGCAGCCAGCGCAGGCGGTCGTTTTCTTGTCCTTTCGTTTTCGGTCGGGGTAGCGGAGACGGTTGCCAACACGGCCCGACTGAGTAGGTTGAAGCTGTTCTTGCCTGTTGCTCGTCCCAGCGCTGATTTAATTAACTAATGAGGAATTATCTTCGACGGTGGCTGTTCCTAAGTGGTGACGTATTGCCGAGTGCACCAACAACAAAGCAGGAAGACTAGCGGAAGAGACGTTTCTGGGAAACGTTTTAGTGGTTGTTTGCTTGCAAGTTCTAGAGACCTTTTTTTTTTTTCGAGGGTGCAACACAGCGTCAACGATGGGCTGTGACACACGGGTGCAATAAAGGCTCGTAAAGAAGCCATGGCGCCGGAAGTCATTAGTTCAGTAGGAAAAGAAGAGCGCGAGGGCAGTTAGATTAAGGGGTGTAACGAAGCCCCAAACGGGAAGGCCTGTAAAGGCAGTAATCAATAAAAGTGGTATAGCGGCCAAATTTGGGATGGGTATTTTTCAACAAAGTTGCCTTAACGCAAGTGTTCGTGAATAAAGATCTCATAATGAATATCGATAATACAATGGTGCAGTGGAACTGCCAAACCTAGGTTGTTATGTGGAAGACAAGCGTTGGAGTATGTCAAAAGTGCCCGCTATAACGGCTGCCTTTAATGCGTGTATGTTGGAATAAGGGTGAAAGATTAAATGTCTACGACATCCAGGGAACCCATGACATCACCGACGTGATGATAATGATGAAAGTTTCCAGAATCATCATCATGCGAGGAGCTCAAGACGTTAATAGGAGAGAACGATGAGAAACACGTCAACGACCATCGTGACTATTCTTCATGAATACGACGAAAGTAAAAAGTTCCCATACCGCCATCGGCGTAGTTTTCACGGTAAAAAGGCACCCCGATGTCACGACTACAACTCCTCCATTAAAGGAATAATACGGTATTTACATGTTATTGCAGGCCGCTTGTCCGCTCGTCGCAATTCACCTTCACCCTTCTTTACTACCAACTCCTGAAATGACTATGCTGTCCTTGCGGAAATAAAGTTTCAACATTATAGTTCAGACGAAACGCATAATTAAAACTGGTTGTGTGATGAAACCTGACAGTAGCAAAAATGTGTAAAAAATGCCGTTACGGAGAGACCTCACACAGATGGACCCACGGAAATTCTTAACGGAAGTAGGTAACGGATGTTGCGCAACTGAAGATCGGAGGGGAAGGAACGGAGCAAAAGCGCCGTAATATCCCAGCAACCCTTCCACAATGGTTTCTTTTCTACCTTCATCTAAAAACCATTCTATGTGTGACGAACGTCGATAGCGTTGGGCGAGCACGCTTCAACTGCTTTTTTTATCAGAGCCAGAGTTCAGGTTTAAAGTTAGTCTCAACTTAGTCGTCCCAAAAGGCTAAAGGTCAGATCGGGAGGGCGGCATGCGGATATCCGCTGCAAAAATACGTCACGTGAGTGCGTCACTTCCCGTTTTTGTGCTTGCAATACACAACGGACTGCTTTCAGCAGCGCACTGTAAGACAAAGATCCCTGCGTAGGTCTTTCTCTCTCTCTCTCTCTCTCTCTCTCTCTCTCTCTCTCTCTCTCTCTCGCTCTATCTCCTCTGTCTCTCTCTATCTTTCTCTATCTCATCTGGCTCTATCTCTCTCTTTCTCTCTTTACCTCTCGCTCTCAATCTGTACCCCTTGTGATATATATATATATATATATATATATATATATATATATATATATATATATATATATATATATAGATACGGGACGAGGGACTCGGTAAAGATACATATCAAGGTTGCAGTCGTCATTGCCAGTGCTATTCGGCTTTTTTCGAAATATTTAATAGGGCCGAATGACGTGTGCTTGTCACGTTTCTTTGATACATTGATAAATAAGCGAAAATATAAGTCGAGAAAAAATCCGCCGTTTTTTCTGGGAGCGGGACTCGAACCCACATCTCCGCATAACCGGTGCGGTGCGTTCGCCATTACGCTATCCCGCAGCGGCTTCTCTCTCGACTTTAAAGCGGGGGTTTATATTTACAAGAGCTCTGAGGCCGGTCAACTAGCGCCGCCCCTCGACTACCGCGGAAGACGTAGAACGTCTTCTTTCCCAGCGGCCGCCACGTAGACCGTGGTCGGAGGTCGGGGTTAGCAATTGGCATATCCGAACTGCTGGAGCCAGTGCCTCGTAATGCATGTAGCAGAACAGAAAGATACGGGACGAGGGACTCGGTAAAGATACATATCAAGGTTGCAGTCGTCATTGCCAGTGCTATTCGGCTTTTTTCGAAATATTTAATAGGGCCGAATGACATGTGCTTGTCACGTTTCTTTGATACATTGATAAATAAGCGAAAATATAAGTCGAGAAAAAATCCGCCGTTTTTTCCGGGAGCGGGACTCGAACCCACATCTCCGCATAACCGGTGCGGTGCGTTCGAGAAAAAATCCGCCGTTTTTTCCGGGAGCGGGACTCGAACCCACATCTCCGCATAACCGGTGCGGTACGTTCGTAATGGCGAACGCACCGCACCGGTTATGCGGAGATGTGGGTTCGAGTCCCGCTCCCGGAAAAAACGGCGGATTTTTTCTCGACTTATATTTTCGCTTTTTTATCAATGTATCAAAGAAACGTGACAAGCACACGTCATTCGGCCCTATTAAATATTTCGAAAAAAGCCGAATAGCACTGGCAATGACGACTGCAACCTTGATATGTATCTTTACCGAGTCCCTCGTCCCGTATCTTTCTGTTCTGCTACATGCATTACGAGGCACTGGCTCCAGCAGTTCGGATATGCCAATTGCTAACCCCGACCTCCGACCACGGTCTACGTGGCGGCCGCTGGGAAAGAAGACGTTCTACGTCTCCCGCGGTAGTCGAGGGGCGGCGCTAGTTGACCGGCCTCAGAGCTCTTGTAAATATAAACCCCCGCTTTAAAGTCGAGAGAGAAGCCGCTGCGGGATAGCGTAATGGCGAACGCACCGCACCGGTTATGCGGAGATGTGGGTTCGAGTCCCGCTCCCGGAAAAAACGGCGAATTTTTTCTCGACTTATATTTTCGCTTATTTATCAATGTATCAAAGAAACGTGACAAGCACACGTCATTCGGCCCTATTAAATATTTCGAAAAAAGCCGAATAGCACTGGCAATGACGACTGCAACCTTGATATATATATATATATATATATGTGTGTGTGTGTGTGTGTGTGTGTGTGTGTGTAGCGTAGTGGTTATCGCACCAGACCGGTATTCTGGATGTCGTGGGTTCGGATCCCACCCAGCGGGCATTTTTTCACCACTTTCTTTTCGACTAAAAAAATTCTTCATCTCTTTCTATGACCCACCACAACCTTCCCTTTGCTTTCCGAGGTTTTCTTGACTGCCAACCCTGATTTTCTATATATATATATATATATATATATATATATATATATATATATATATATATATATGTGTGTGTGTGTGTGTGTGTGTGTGTGTTTCTCCCTCCCCATGCGCCTTAAGGGACCATAATTCAAAATACCGCTTTGTTTTATGCGAAAAGACATACGCTTCAGTGCCTCTTTCATCTCCATTCCAGCCACGAAAGACGTTTTTTAACCAAAGATAACGGAAAAAGTTTGGAAAAAAATTCAAGTTTTGCGCTACAGTGACGTGTTATGGGCAGGAGTGACGTCATATGGGCCAGCACTACAAACATAACATTTCAGTGTGTTAACTGCACGTTAACATTCAAGTGATGCGGTGAAACGGAACTATAGAAGCCCCACTGCGATCTTCCAGTCATGTCTCTTAGCGATTGTTCAGGTTGGCGGCTGCCAATCGCACAAACAAGATTCTGTGACGTCATAAAAAAGTTCCCTGAAAGGGACTAGGGAGTCGCCATTGCTTCAGGCATTTTCTGTTATATCTCCACTATTTGTTCGAAGTTTGCGATATAAGTGGTATCATCGTTATCGGGGCAACGCAGACTTTCTAATAAACCAAACCTGTATTTTCTCTACAAGGCCCCTTTAAATGCGACTCTTTGTTCCTGCTCCTGCCCCCAGAGGACAACGCTTCAATGAACCAAAAGTTTTCTATCTTGGATTTTAGCCTTCAATCGTTCAATCACAAAACAGACGCGCGTGCTCATCTTCGTCCCTCTATAACAAATACGGAGGAATACCATAATACAAAAGTCAGTCAAACATAATTACCGCTTAAATATAACCCAAATTCCACTACTATTTGTTTTCGTTGCCAGGCTTTTTTCGAATAGCGTTTATTTTGCCACAGGGCATCGTCAGCTAAACGCACTCTCGTTAATTGAAACTACGGTTCGAAGGGCAGATTCTGTTGTTCCGTTCATGGCCCCTCTTAATGCGATTACATTTAGTTAGTTATAAGGCACAGGCATCCTGGCATTAACAAAATTAATTGAAGATGCACTGGCGGATTTTCGCCCGATGCGCACGCCTTGCAGAAGCCGGCAACACGGCATTTCTCGCACACCCCTCGCGCGCCGAGACAACCGTGCCTTAAGGTCTAACCGTCTAATGGGGAGACACGTTTGCTCGCTTTAGTAACAGCATTGGCCGCATATCGCTCCTTTTTAGGGGCAAAGTCCCTCAGGGGCTGGTGCTGTTGGCGTCTCCTGTCGTCGTCGTCGTAGCCATCGTCTCATGTAGTCTGACAACTCCGCGGCTCGGACTTGAGCTGCCGAATAAAGTTTGTTCTCTCTCTCTCTCTCTCCCTCTCTCTCTCTCTCTCTCTCTCTCTCTCTCTCTCTCTCTTTCGTGTAGTCACGGTACTAAAACACCGGAAAACTCCTTTACGCCTCGCGCTAGAACGTAACGCGTACTAAAAAAAAAAAAAACACCGGTACAGTCGTTTACGCCTCGCGCTAGAGAGCTTCGTGATGCAACGACAAGAGACTTTTACAGCAAAGCTGTATACCTGCCCCTCCCAACGGTTTCATCTCCCTTGGCAAAAACGCCAAGGCGCCAAGAATACACTTATACGCAGCATGCTTCGCCCCTCGCCAGGTTTCACGTGAGTGGAGATGGCCCGGGATTTTTTTTCATTATAACGAGGAATTACTGTCTTTTTCTGAGTTCGTTGTAAAAAGAACCGGATAGAGGCCTCACTTCAACAGACCAAAAGCTCATGACGAATGGTCTTAGCGTTTCCACGTAGCTAGGAACCTCCGTATGCCAGAAATATCTTGCGTTTGCGTATGCATGATTTCAGAGGTAGTGTTTAAAAATGCGCTATGAAAGCGAGCCCTCTTAACGGGTAGGGACCGACAAAAAATGCCGTCAGAACACAATTCTTCCTTGTAGCGGTGAAAGGATTACCCAAGAAATTTCTAGCGACAAAATGGAACCCTTTGACCTTTAAATAAAAAAGCTAGCGTACTCTTCCAAAAACAGGTGGCACTAAGCGTCGAAATAAAGATAAAATAAACAGTGGGACCGGACGGCGCGCAAATAAGTTACATAACGACAAATCCCATGTATTATGTAAGAGCTTAAAACCTGGGGATTAAGTAGAGGCAAAGAAAAATTGCCACCGGCCTAAACGGTGCAAATAAGAAACAAAAAATCGCTCCGCAACACTTGGATACATGTGTTGTTCGGCTCTTGCTCTGGCGCGCGCACAAAATCTTGTTCGATTATTCTATGTCAACGCGGTAGGCCTTCTCGGCTAGTGGCTGTTCGCAAATATTTCGCATGTGACGCGTCGCACTTCCTACGTGTTAGCATGCGTGCGCCCTCAATATGAACAAGCGCGCGCGCGTAAGCTCAAACGCTGTTCAAAACTTGTAGGCCATAGAAACGTCAAAAGTCACGTCATTGAACACTGGTTCTTGTCCCAATCGTGCATTACGGGCTACCAAAGCTCTGATAGAGTACCTAAAACACACAGGTCTAGACCAGTCACTGTGAATAACTCGCCGTTTCTGTGCGCATCAATTTCTTGAACATCATCGCCATCATCTTCATCACGTCATCAACTGGAGTAGCAAGTTAGGGATTTTAGCCCAGCTGACATCGCCAGACTTCATTAAAGATCTCTCTCTCTCTCTCTCTCTCTCTCTCTCTCTCTCTCTATAACACGCGTGCATGTATACGCGTTGCCGTATAAATTGCTTCACATTTTGATTACGTAGACAAATATCTGCCTGATCTAGTGACCTCGCGAGGTGAACACAAAGACCGAAAAAACAATAAGAAAAAGTTGCTTCTGAACTTGCGAACTCACAACGATATGTCTTACGCAGCGCCCTAAGATAAGATTAGAACGAAAGGAGCAGATACGAGGCCATTTTTTTTTTGTAGCTGCACTGCCCAGTTTAACGCATGTAATGAATTTTTACAATATTATTGCGAATTTTCGATCCCTAGTCGTTTGTAGTTTCGGGCAGAGGAGAAGACGCCATTGGTTGTTCGTGGCCGCCGCACCCACCACCTCAATGACGTCACACTAATTGCAAAGCGTCTTCACGTTGCGTTCACTTTGAAACAACTAGCCGTTAGTAACTCACTCAGCTTCATTCCAGCTACGATGAATGTTTTTCAACCTCAAAAAAGTAAGAAATATTGAACAACTTTCAAATTTCGCGCTACGGTAACCTATTATAAGCAGCAGTGACGTAACCTGGGCCAGTGACGAAAAAAGGTGAAAACATCAGTAATTTCAAATTTCGCGCTACGGTAACCTATTATAAGCAGCAGTGACGTAACCTGGGCCAGTGACGAAAAAAGGTGAAAACATCAGTAATTTCAAATTTCGCGCTACGGTAACCTATTATAAGCAGCAGTGACGTAACCTTGGCCACTGACGTTATATGGTGAAATTGTGGCTGTCAAGGTGCTAGCTGAACGTTAGCAATTAAGCGATACGAACAAACGAAACTCCAAACTACCAAACGAATAAATCCCTGGAAAGTCGCTGGGTGTCGCCGCTGCTTCGCCCGTTTTCTTAAATATATTGCGATTATTTGTTCGAAGTTTGCGATCATATCTGTATTGTTGTCGGGCCAAAGAAAATTTTTTAATGAACCAAGGTTGGGTTTTGTTTTCATGTCCCTGTTAAAGACCTATTTTCGGCCGCTTCATAGTCATTATACAATTATCCTATTTTCCGTTTCACGCAGAGCTTGTAGTCGGTAAACACGGTTAGCAATCGGTTAAATTTAGCCCCGCGAGCTAACGAGTGTGTCGTCATCGCCGACGTCAGCGAATCGGTGGGGAGAGTACGGTGCAAGAGAAATGGCGGCACGTTTGAATCGCTTTTTTTTTTTTTTTGCTGAAATGCGTGTGTTTAAATGACCGTAAACACAGAAACTGCGGAGTACGCATTTTAAACTTTAATCGTCTGAGGTAAATAAACAATGTGCACAACTCCCTCCATTGTCCACTTCAACAAAGCGGGCCTTTGCCCTGTTTTTGAGCATCGCGCGCTTTCTTAGAGTGCCGTGATGGAGTGTCAAACACTTGAAAAAAGGTCATGGACGTTGTAGAGGGGACAAAAACATCGACTACAAAAGAAAGCAAAGCCCTAATAAGCCGGTCACCATTTGTTAGGGGTCGAAGTTGTCTGATAGTCTGGTTAAGAGAAAAAGACGTCACCAGGCGACAACCGTAATTGGACCGTACTAACCAATCGGTAGGCTTAGGGTAAGCTATAAGGCCTTCCTTATTGATGGGAGACGCGGAGTCCCTCTACAACTTCGGCTGTAGCCAACACCTTCCAGGTAAACAGAGTGCCACAGCACTTAATATTACCCAGATTAGCAACGAGTTTTGGCTTTTCTTTTAGGCTAATGGTTAAGTACCGTGACCATGCTAAGCTGAAAACTGCCGATTACGGCACGAAAAAGCAGAGGCCAGAAGTGGCGATGCCGGAGGCCTTCCAATTATCTAGGAGGTGTTGCCGATGCTCGGGCCCGCCTGTGTAAACACGTCCGGCGACGGCGGGCTCTTCTGGGTCCCAGATTAAACCCCACCGCGAAGGAAACGGCCACGAAAGCCCAGCGACCCGGACTGTTTTTCCATTCGGCATCTGCGCAGAGGCGGGCCTTCGAAAAGCACGCCGATGCCTAGAGTTTCCCCCCTCTTTCTCGCTTCGGACTCCCCCTCTCTCCCCTCCTTAACTCTGCAACCCGCGAGCCCTGGGCTTCACGCCCGCGCGGAGCTCTGGCGTCCGGTTTTTTTCTTTTTTAAACTTTTTTTTTTTTTTTTGCCGGACGGCCCCGCTCTTCCTTTGTTTTCGATGAGAGTCGTTGCTGCTCTGCGCGGCGGCGTTTTCGCGAAACGCTTGCGGCACGCACATTCCTAGGGCGCGCCGACGTAGCCACGTTTTCCTCTTCCTCTTCACTCTCTCTTTCTCGTGGAAGAGAGAGAGAGAGAGAGAGAAAGGACGTGAAATACGGGCTTATTTTGCGCGCTCCACGTTCGCGCTGCCATTAAGTATGCATGTATGACGGCCGGGCGCATCTCGCTACGCGTTCGCGGATGCGGTCCGGATCCGAAGCCTTCGCGGGCCTGTTTCAACGTCGCGCTAGTCACTGTGCGTGCATGTGTGCGTGTGTCGTCCTTTTTCTCTTCAGTCACACGAGAAATGGATGACGACGACGACGACAATGATGATGGTGATGCATTACGGACGTGGCGTACTGACGGACGGACAATGTTTGGTTGGAATCCGGCACGCCTTATAGTGTCGAACAGAAAAAGTAATGGACGATCTGTTGCACACCCGTTATTGGTCCGTAAAAACGGATATGCCCTTTTGTCAATGCAGTGACACAAGGCCAAACACTCGCTAGGCCACGCAGCGGCGCATGCGCGCACATGCAAACCACGTCCTCCATGATCAGCCCCGTCGCTGCGTCGTTGCTGACCCCGGAGGACTTGTGCGTACATACGCGCGCGAAAGTACCTGAGCGCAGAGCCCCGCTCAAGAGCTCTGTCGCGCTCCCTCCCCCACTGAGCATGCTCAGCGTATTCTGACATCACCCGTCCTCTTTTTTTTTTTTTTTCTGCCAGGTTACACAGATTCTTACGGTACGAGCCTTTTATGCTTACGCTTAAAATTTGTTTGGCCTTACATCCAGCTGAGTGATATGATTAGACTCGTCGGAAACGGGGTGCGGGTCTGGATATCGCTATTCATAAAATGGAGGGGGGATTTAAAGGGGCGTTTAAAGGCCACCATTAAGGAATCACGTATCCGGTTTTTATTAGAATGGCGCAAGCATTTGATGAGAGAAATCAGCAGCCTCAATTCTATTCCTGCGTCGAAGGGCGTTCTCTTCAGCGAAGATCACAAACACTAGAGGCATTTTTTTTTACCTGAGCTGCACTGCTGTAAGCAGGGCAGCATATGTTCATTTTTTGTACTAATTGATATCTCTCGAGTAGCACTTTGCACTGGTCTGCACGACACTGCACTAACCTGCACCAGTTCAGGTAAAAAATGCCCCTACTGAGTACCTGTCAAACTTCCACCTACACGACGTCAGCCGTGACGTCACTGGCGAGGAACCGAAACTGAGTAATCAGCGTATTTACTCTGTGCTAACAGCGTCCCGACGAAATGAAACCAGGAATACCAGTACGATGGCCTGACCGTCTTTATAGACGGTAACTGAATTTTCGGCGGCCGCCCAATCACATAAACTAGTCCCAGTGACGTCATCGGGGCCCTGCGAAAGTATGGTTGGCGAGTTGCTACTCTTACAACTCTGCTCTTTGCTATCTGGCAAAATTGTTTGGAGTTTGTGTTAAAATTTGACTGTTTATCGGGTCAGTCCTTCGAATGAATCAGACTTGTAATTCGCCGTAATGTCCCCTTTCAATGTTTTGGAATCGAACAGTTTCAGCTCTGCCCATTCTCTGCTAATATCGCAGATATCTCGCATAGGGATTTATTGACCTCCTCCGGTTGCCTAAGGCCTTGCGCAAAGAACTGCTCGCTCCCTCCAGCGCAAGACTTATTGCGTCACGCGTCAGAAGAACTAGGGCCTCGTTGTTTTAAGTACACATCCCTGCCGTCTAAGAGACGATATCGATCGACATGTCTTGCTTCGCTCGGGAGAAATGAACGATAGAAAGAAGACGGGAAAAATAAACGTGGAAGGACGATGCAGAGACGCGGCAGGATGCGGGAGGGTGAAACGCAACCATGCACCGCTGCCTTTATGGGGATGTGTGGCCGGCGTATGAAGCGCGCCCCGGTTCCTATGAAACAAGATCGCCGCTCCGGCAACAACAATAACAACAGCAAGAACTAAAAGAACAGCTTGCACCGGTCTCGCGGGGTGAACAAGACCCGCTGTCAGCGACCACCAACTCCGGTCGGCTGGGTCGCTCACTACGCATGTCGCCGCCTGTCGCGACTGCCTGCGCCTCTTCTTCTTCCTTTGCTCCCCATCCTCATCCTTTTATTTCATCCCTTGTACTTTCGCTTTTCCTCTGCTAGCGTATTACGGGGACGTCGAGAAGGAAGGCCGTCCAAGACATGGCCGCTCGACACAAAACGCGCGCCAAAGCGGGAGGGAGATAGTCCGGCGATGAGGTCGGCTCGAGCAATGCCCGCGGGAAAAATAAAAAAAAGCGTTGGAGAAAGCGAAAGGCCCTGGAGCACACCCGTTCAGTGGTGGGTTATGATCCGTCTCCGTAGACAGACACTAAGCAAAGGCCACGACGCCAAGCCATCAACCGTATGAAAGTCGAGCGACGGCGCCTGTTTATGTTAGCAATATCATACGGGGGGAAACGTTCGTGCGGGTGTCCTGCTAATGGCTGAAATAACTGACTAATAAGACGAGGCATTTAATGAGGGGTGGAGCTAAAGTTCTCAAGGCCTTTTCGATGGTGACGTGCGATAACCTGACCCTGTACGCCTCGCTTCACGGATTTGCTTCGGGCCTCTACGCCGAGGTTACGGCCCCTTGCGAGACCGCATCACTACGTGGTTTGTAACGGTAACATTGCGCCGCAGTGAAAAATTGTCCTGCTTTAAAAAATAGTGAACCCCAGAAAGGTGTTTTTCTTGAGAGAGCCAACCTTACCATCCATTCCTAAATAAAATTGCGAGAAGTGCAAAATCTTTCTCACATTAAAACTGCGCCAAAACCTTCGCTAAATGTGCGTCCAATCGATCGTCAACCCTTCAAAAACCCAAATTTCAAGCGAAGGATGAAAACATACGTCGATATTTCCGCTAAGTAAACACATCTACGAACGATCCAAATGCAACCGAAACGTGGTTTCTGAGATAAAGGTATTCTATTGTACTGCTTCTTCATAATTTTTGCGTGTATTGTCTTATCTATAATAACCGTTCATTTCTCGCGATATTTAAGTAACCGTTTTGATGCAATAGAAGGCCGGTTTCAGGCCCACGCCGTGTGTCCAAAGATCTTATCAAAGCTTTTTGGTCGGCCAACCGGTCTATAGAGAAATGCATTTTTTTTTAAAGGACGCCATCAGTACCACTAAGAAAGCTTTCTCTTTAGAAGAAACAGAGAGGAGCAAGGTACGGCCTTGTCGGCCGGAAGTTGTGGGTTGGGCTGTTTTCTTAAGCGCAACGGGTGTCTGGGAGGAAAACAGAACTCTTCCATCGCGGCGCCTCCCTTTCCATTTCCCGGCTACCGTCTCTGCTCAGCTCGGCAAGTTTGACGAATCGACTGGCGCTGGGAGTGTATCGAGACGTAATCAGGCGCGCAGCCTTCTTATGCCAGGCGTCTTCGAGCGGAAGTAAAAGCGGCCTCGAACGGTCCGCGCAAACGCGGAGAAGCGGTAGCGGAGTAGAGGAAACCACGCACTCGCGTGGCCACAACAGCGCGCGGGAATCGGAGGCTCACCCGAAACGATTGATGAGAAATCTTTAGCCGGGAGAAGAGATATGGCGCTACGCGTTTGTTCATCATTTCTCCTCGAGGAGAACGTGGAACGTGGGTAGAAGGGTAGGGTCCGGCCGCCCCAAACAACACGCGAGTTTGCACATATACAACTGAAACTTCCTTTCTATCTACCTTTTTACATTTCTTTCCTTCTTTAGTTTTTTTTTTCTTTCTTTCGTTCTGCGTTCCATTTCTTTATCTCTCCCTTTGGGTTATTCTTTTCTAATCGACAGCTGTCGGTTGGGTATTACCCGGGCTTCGTTCGCTACGCTCCCCCGTCCGCGAGAAAAACGATTACGCTAAGACCTGTAAAGAGGGTTTCACTGCATGCATATACGTAATGCGTGAAAACGAAATTCTTGAACAAGAACGTGATGACACTCAATGTAAGCGGAAAAACGAGCCATACTTGAGCGTTCCGACACAAAAGCTCACCGGCGGTGTTGTCTGCAGAGTGAAGTCACCGATAATACATACCCAGGACGCAATTTCCCAGGTAGCTGAGCGTAAACGAAAACAAGCTCTATAGTAGCATAACTTGATTTATATTAATTTTTAGAAGTGTTTATCTGTTTCTGTGGGCCCCATGTGCCAGCTTTGTACGCAAACTCACTTAGCGTTTGTTCGTTCATTCATTGAAACTTCGTAATTCCCCTGTTTCCTTACCCAGAAGGGAATCTACATTTATGTTTTGTTCTTTATTAGTGACCATCATTCGAGGAGCAACGAGTTCAGCTAACAAGCCACCGAGCTGGACGGGAAAAGCTCAACTTCAACCGTCTCTCACGCGTTGTCCCTAAAACGTCCTCTAATGGTCCCAGAGAGAGGAAAAGTTGTAATGGCGGAGCGGACCTAGGTTAAGATCGAAGGAACGGAGGGAGGTAGGAGGGGGAAGGGACGCTTACTCTGAAAGTCGGAACGAAGCTCACAGATGTATCCCAGTCTATTCCTTTCCTATTGAACATATAGGGCTTAATGATGTACCCCCATAACCATTGGCGTAACCCGAAATATTTTTCGAAGAGTGTTATACGCCGCCTGCAAAAAAACGCCAAAAAATACCCTGCTCTCCAAAATCATTTCATCTTAATTGAGCTATCTAATTTTATTATTTTTGTTTTTATATATCACTTTCCAGTCCGGAGTGTAAACAGCGTGTACGACAAAAATGCCAAAAATGAGGAGGAGATTGAGGGGATCAACCCCTCAGAAAACTTCCGGGGTGTTCTGACACAGAAATGCTCCCCTGCCCTGCAAAGAACCCTGCACCACTTTTTTCAACTTTTCTTGAAATCTTGAATGCTTGCACAACGAAGTCACTCAACACACCCAGTACTTGGAATAAAAGTCGCAAAGTACCTCAGCCAAAACAAATAACTTGGAAACTCGCTCCAAAGATTTTTCTCTCTTTCCCGGTCTTGACGTTCTTCGACGGCCCGAATTACGTCACTGAAGTCATGCAGCGGCGGTTGGCCAGTTTTCTTGCAGTTTCAGCAATGAACGCTTTTCGATAGCAACTTTAAAAATAAAGCCACAAAAGCAAAGGAGAAACGCAAGGCGTTTCCGGTGCGACGAGCAAATCACGCAGTGCCGCTCCGTGCTGGCGATAACTATAGCTTTCGCAGTGCTTTCAGACGCAAAGAAAACGGTTAAAGGGACCCTGCAACACTTTCGATAATCGCTTTTACTCTTTCCTACGCGTCTGGAACCACTGCGAAAGCTATAGTTATCGCCGGCACAGAGCGGCACTGCGTGATTCGCTCGTCGCACCAGATACGCCTTCCATTTCTGCTTTGTTTTTGTGGCTTTTTTTTAAGTTGCTATCGAAAAGAATTCATTGCTGCAAGTGAAAGAAAACCTGCCAACAGCCAGTACATGGCCTTAGTGACGTAATTCGAGCCGTCGAAGAACGTCAAGACCGGAAAAGAACGGAAAATCTTTTGAGCGAGTTTCCAAGTTATCTGACGGACATAAAGCAGTAATTTTTGGCTGAGGTACTTTGCGACCCCTTAATCTAAGTACTGTGTGTGCTGGGTGACTATGTTAAGATTTCAAAAAAAGTTGAAAGAAGTGTTGCAGGGTCCCTTCAAAGCGTTTATCGAAAGTGTCGCAGGGTCCCTTGAACAATCCTTTACCATCCCCGACACGAAACACATCCCGAATTGATTTCCCTCTTCCAAACCACCAATCACCTTCCAGCGGCAATCGGCTCTCCTGGGCGAATCACTCCTGCCGCGCGGCCCTCCGTGTTGGGCCAAGGTACCAGCCATCAACCGCTGCCGCCCCCTCATCCGACAGCTGAGACGTGCCGGCTTGCGAGCCTTCATTATATCGGCGCGCTGCTTCCGTCAGCCCTGTGCGGGGCGTGCGGGCGCGCAGGTTGCGCTGCTGGGCCCCTCCGAAGCGTCTGGACTTTGATTGTTTTTCGGACGCCCGTGTCCGCTTTTGTGGCGGCCGGATGACGGAGCGCTATTCCTGGCGTTCGCTCCCCGGCACCGTCGCCGCACGGGACCAGGCAGCAGCTGCTTGCCCAGCGCCTTCGCCTAAGCCGCCACTGCTGAAACGTTGCGTCCAGAGCGCGCGCGCGCCGGAGCAGCACGCGTTCTCGCACGTCACCTTCCCGTCGGCCGCAGCGGACAGCGCTATCTCCCTATCAAATGTCTTCTCTCCTGTCAAGTGTCTCGGGTCGGTTTCGTTCAGTAGAGCTTAGCTTGGTTTCGTTTCAGCTTACACTTCCTTACGCATATACGTGTAGCTTGTATACTTAGCTTAGCTTACTTACACCTGTCTTCCCGCCCGTCCCCTCCCCTCGAATTTCTTTATTTAACTTTGCTTCGTTTAGTTTAGTAGAGGTTAATTTGATATATTTTGGTTTTGTTTAGCTTATTTTTACTTGACTTAGCTTACTTGTACTAGTCTTCCATCCCATACCCTCTTCCAAAATTTCTTTAATTTAGTTTCGCTTCGTTTAGTTTAGTAGAGATATGTTTGGTTTTGTTGCAGCTTACACTTCCTTACACATATACCTGTAGCTTATACTTGGCTTAGCTTACTTAAACCTGTCTTTCCGACCGTCCGCTCCGCTCGAATTTTTTTTATTTAGCTTTGCTTCGTTTCGTTTAGTAGAGGTTAGCTTGGTTTATTTTAGTTTTGTTTCAGCTTATTTTTACTTGAGTTAGCTTACTTATACGTGAACTCCACCCGTCCCCTCCTCTCGCATTTCTTGAGTTTAGATTTGCTTCGTTTAGTTTAGTAGAAAGCTTAGCTTGGTTTTGTTTCAGCTTACACTTCTTCACACATACACTTATAGCTTATACTTGAATTATCTTAGCTTACTTGTACCTTTATTCCTGCCCATCCCGTCCCCTAAGATTTCTTTACTTCCTTTTTGCTTCGTTTAGTTTAGTAGAGGTTAGCTTTGTTTATTTTAGTTTTGTTTCAGCTTATTTTTACTTTACTGAGCTTGCTTATACTTATCTTCCCGCCCTTACCTTCTCCTCTCGAATTTCTTGAGTTTATTTCAGCTTAGATTTTGTGTGGCTTGGTTTTGCTAGATTTTATCTGCGCTTGATTTAGCTGAACTGAGCTTACTTCGCGTTAGAGCAGCTTGCTTAAGTTTAGCTTAGATTTATTTGGCTAAGTTTAGGGAAGTTTCTTTCTTCCTGACCATCCCCTTCTCTCAAATCTGTTCAATTTCCTTTCGTTTCGTTCAGTCTAGCAGCACTTAGCTTAGTATCGCTTAGCTTTACTTTGCTCTAGCTTATTATTACTTGGCTTAGCTCAGCTCCACTTGCACTAATTTCTTATAGCGTAGTTCTCTCTATTTTAGCTTAGCTCCGTTTAGTTAAGCTTACTGTTTAGATTTAGTTAATGGGTGCTTTTCTCGACGTGAAATTTTTAATCAATTCACCATCTTGACCAGTATCTTTCTTTCCTTTCGATTGTGTTCCCGTACTGTCCCGGGCTTTTGCTATTCACATTTTCACGTCTTACATCTGGGGTGTCACCTCCAGCTTAGCTTAGCTTAGTCTAGTTCTGCTTTCGCTTGCGTTATCTTTACTTGGATTAGCTTTGTTTCGCTTAGTTTAGTATTTCTCAGCTCAGTTCAGCTTACATTAGTTTAATTCAAATTAGTTTACGGTTCTCCCTCCACGTTACTCATTTTGTAAGTGTCTCTAGCATGTCGTTTTAGAAAGCCAGACAATCAGACGAAATAGTTGACGCTACCTTTAGCTTATTACTGCCGCATATCGCTAAATGCGCGGGCTGGGGTTTTATTTCGAATAGGCCACTCGGCAGCGACGTTGACAGATCAAAGTATCGGTTAAATCCCCATTTGGTGGAAGACGAATATACGATTAATAACAGAAATTTGTTAAATAACGTCCCGACATTGGTTTCAAACCCCAGGTTTTCTCCTCTAAAGCATACTTCTTAGAATGCTCGACGTGTGACATTAAGTCAACTTAAGGCCACTCCGTCTCATTTAATCGCTTAAATCCAGTAAAACACAACAGAGGGCGCCACCGCCTCAGAAAGCGCGTGATTGCTCCTCCCTCCCGCGCCCAATCAGAGCGCGCCATGTAACAAGAGAGAGACTTAAAATCTTTGAATATACTTATGCACTGCATGCTTCACCCCTCCCCAGGTTTCACGTTAGTAAATATGGCCCGGGATTTTTATCTGTCTGTCTGTCTGCCTGTCTGTCTGTCTGTCTGTCTGTCTGTCTGTCCATGCCCGTGTCTGCCTGCCTGTCTGTCTCTCCTTCCGTTCGTCCCGTGATTCAGCCGCCCCGTGAAGAAGCCGGTTGTCACACCCGCCGAAACACCGACCTCCCCCGTTAGTCCCTTGGCGAAGAAAAATACACAGAAGTGAAAAGCGGCAAGACGAGCGAAGGAAACTTTTAAGTTCGAAGCCGTCTGGGGCTGAGACGTCGTCTTAGAAAAAAAACGGCGGCCACAAGCGCCCCATCGCTCAGACTATTGACTTCTCCGCGTCGAGACGGTAAAGGCCGGCTATGTAGCGACCTGGTTCAATTGGATTAAAAGCGTGGTTCCCCAGTTGTGACTAAATTGGATTAGGGGGCTACGGACGAGACCGACCGGACGGAGGGGCGGTCTGCCCGGAGCTAACCGTGACGCGTAGGCAACAAGACGGGACGCGGCCGTCACCTCCCACCCCAAAAGGCCTCCCAATCGGCGTCATCGGACATTTAGATAAATTACGGATTTTTGTTCCTCCCCATCAGACTCTGCTCAAAGAAGCGTCATCAAAGAACAATTGACCTGTCTATCATTTTTAGGAAAACAAGCAAAAGTGTAAATTTCAAGTACTGGCCAGGCCTTTGTATATGTAGGCGTTTCCTGGCCAAGCGAGAGATTCCCCGGGGATAACTGCCTTGTTGCGAGCCTCGAAAGAAGCCAGCACTTTTCCCGGGACGCTGTCCGCACTCTCCCATAGTGCGGGATTCTTGTGTGGCAACTTGCGTCGAACATAATCGCGTTCGAAAGAAACTGCGGCGCAGTTCCTAAAGCGCTGTTCTCGTGATACAGCCGTTTAAGCGCAATGTTAAGGGCGCTTGAGTGGCAGTGTTGTTTGGCGAAGACAAGATGCTGTTGTTTCGGCTCTCCAGTTTCTTTTAGGGGCGAAGCCCCTTAGGGGCCGGGGTTTTTGGCGTCTCCTGTTGTCGTCGTCGTCGCAATCGTCGTCTCGTGTAGTCACGGTACCAAAACACCGGGACACTCGTTTACGCCTCGTGCAAGAGAGCTTCGTGCTTCAAAGACAAGAGACTTTTACAGCAAAGCTCTAAACGTCTACCCCCCCAACGGTTTTATATCCGTTGGCAAAAACGCCAAGGCGTCAAGAATACACTTTTACACTGCATGCTTCGCCCCTCCCCAGGTTTAACGTTAGTGGAGATGGCCCAGGATTTTTTTTTCTTGTCGTTCTACACGTTTCAATGACTCCACGCGAATAAAAGCAGAAGAATAATATGACTAGTATAGGTTTATTTTAACGAGCCTCAATTCCAGTCGAGGCATCTTTGATTCACACTAATGAGGGTTTACGGGTGAGTAGAACAAAAATTTACCATTCCTTCTTAAAGAAAGCTGATAGAAGCGCGAAAGCTAAAAGCGTGCCCAACCTTCGCTGAAAGTGCGTTCAAGTGATCGTCAAACCTTCAATGAGCCAAATCGCAAATGAAAAACGAACCCATACGACGATTGTTCGCGCACTAAGTAAATGCATCTATATACGAACAATCTAAATAGATACCGATACGTGGTTTATGAGATAACTGTATACTATCATACTCCTGCTTCATGATCGGTGCATGTATTGTCTTATCTAGAAGCGTTTCTTTTTCGCAATTTTCAAGTAACCATTTTGACACAGTGAAAGCCCCGTTACACGCACGCACCTTATGATCCAAACCCATTCCCTCCCCACTCGATCAATTCTCACCCACATATCGCCATCCCTCTTTCCCACTCCCGCTTCTCCCCACTGCGGGGACTACGAAGACACCCCCCACGCCATCTGGCACTGCCCGGCCCTGCTTCCTCTTTCCCTAACCAACCCCCCGACTCCTGGCTGTCTGCCTTCGCGCGCTCGGACGCCCAGTCCCAGTGCGCCCTGGTCGACAGGGCTAGGGCCTATAAAGCTGCGCTTCCGCGGCTCCACCGTCCGTACTAAGCCTGGCCAGGAATAAAACGTCTCTCTCTCTCTCTCTCTCTCTCTCTCTCTCTCTCTCTCTCTCTCTCTCTCTCTCTCTCTCTCTCTCTCTCTCTCTCTCTCTCTCTCTCTCTCTCTCTCTCTCTCTCTCTCTCTCCCCAGAGATCTTATCAGAGCTATTGGGTCGACAAACCGGTCTGCGGGGAAATGCACTAATTTTTTGGCCGGACGACATCGGTTCTACTTAGGAAGCTTTCGCTTTAAAAATGCCTCTTCCATTTTACAACTCGCACAAGCGATGACCCGACGCTCGAGGAGCCGGACGATGGATGATACAGGCGGAGGCTGCGGTGCGAACGTGGCGCCACCACCGGTTCAGTACTCGGGTTGTTCCCGTCTCCGCTCCCGCTCTGCAATTCTCCGTTCTTCTATCGCTCTGTGTTTGCCATAGAGTTTCATACTAATATGTACTAGAGGGAAATCTGTCGCTGCAGTCACGGGCCGCCGTGGTCGGCGCCATTGCCGCTAGTGACGTTCCTCGCCTACTTGGCTTAGCTAGCCATATGGCTTCTTTTTTGTCTCGAAGCCAAAATGGCCATTAGTGCCGAGTGCGACGCCTGCGAGGTTGAAGAGACAATCGAACACGTGATTTGTCGTTGCCCGCAGTATTAATCAGAAAGACGTGTTTTGGCCGCCGAGCAGAACCGATTGGACAATCAGCCGTTCACAGTAGAGACTATTCTATAGGACACCGACCCCTACAATCGACTTCGCAGAAAACAACAAAAGCCTTTTTGCGTTTTATGAAAGACACAGGCTTAGCTGAAAGACTATAGTGCCCGCAAAGGGACTAAAGTGTGTGCGCGGCCCTGCTCCTTTCCCCTCTTTTAAGTGCGAATGCACTTTATAAGCGACCCCAAACCTTCCACCGCCGGCGGCGGCGGCGGCGTCCGCAGTCCTCCTCTCCCTAGCAACGGCGTGGAGCGGAGAGGAGCGTCGGTAGCAACGGCGCGGTGACGTCACTTCACCACGTGACCGCGCTCGCTCCGCCTCCTCGCCGTGGCTGCGCGGGTGCGCGCCGCTCCCCGCACCGCTCCTCGCG
Organism: Haemaphysalis longicornis; assembly: GCF_048455015.1. Lineage (NCBI taxonomy): Eukaryota > Metazoa > Arthropoda > Arachnida > Ixodida > Ixodidae > Haemaphysalis > Haemaphysalis longicornis. The sequence goes on along the minus strand of NW_027526385.1, from coordinate 72,645,785 downwards.
CCGTGACGTCATGGTATGACGTCACAGCGCGCCTCCTCTCCCCAGCAGCTGCCGCGCGCCTCTCTCTCCACCGTGACGTCACACTCTCTCCTCTCCCCCTCGCTCGGCTGCAGCTGCCGTGCGCCGCTGTCCCTCTCCCCTTGCGCTCGCCTCCTCTCTCAGCCACCTGGCTCGGCGCGCTCGGCGCGGCGTACCCCCCTATATATGCAGCGATAAACTGCCAGACCTCCGTGGGTCGGCTCGCGCGCGCTCACGGGCGAATGCCAACGGATTTTAACTTTACTCCCCCTCATAGCATCACCCCGTGCATTCGCACTTAACCATGTTCACCCTCGGGAAAATGCTTGGGAGTTTTTTCCCTGCCCTTTCTCTCATCCCCTGCACACCCCTTCCCCATTGTCAAGTAGCAATCCGGGTTCTATGCGTGGATAACGGCTCGGCCTTTCCGTTTGCTTTTCTCTCTTTCTTGAAGAAAAAATCAACAAGAAGGGTAACATTTTCTTTCTTGTGCATCGTGCTTGGAGCTTCTACATAATCACTGACAAATTAATCTTTTTGGAGATCCAATTTGATAATAACAAAACAAATTTGATGAACCTTGTACAGTAATATTGTTGCTTTTTTGGCAGCCAGAGCCAACTTTTCAGCCTGTTTACAAGCCGTGCCAAGGACAAGTGCAACGTGCCTGCCCGGAACATCAGGGAACGCTCGCCGAAGCGCGGCTCCTCTAGACAGTGGCGCCAGATTTCCCCCTATAATTCATACCACAAGCTGCAAGCAGCACTGCGGAGGCTACATTGTTGTCAATAGAGCGCCTACTGATGGCACCTAACTTGCCGTGAAGGTGGTTTTGAAAGCACCCTTCAGTCTCCCCTCTCGGCAGGTGGAACCGCAAGGCCCCGGCGTCTATTCTCCCTTTTCTTCGCGGTGAGTTAGGCGCCCTCAGTGGGCGCTCGATTGACAACAATGTAGCCTCCGCAGTGCTGCATGCATCTTGTGGTATGGATATATTACTCTAAAACTCTATGGTGTTTGTGGATCAATGGCGCAAAATTTCGCCGACATGCCGTATCTATTGCTCAGGCAATAAAATGTAAACAGGGCCACGCCCGCTTTTGCCCAAAGCGCCTAGCGGTGAACATGGCCACTAGCGGCAGTGGTGTGGTGATTGTTGCTCAGGCCCCGCCACCAACGCAGCTCATGCGGGCAGCACGGACAAATCGGGGCAGCTTCGCTCCTCCTGTTTTTGTCGCTCAAACGTAGACCGTAACCGGATAGGGGCGGTTTTCCCCACCCGAACGTTATAACAGAGTCTGGTTATAGTTATTTGTGCAGCTCTACCTGAGAGCACGAGGTGGCGTCGTTTTCTTTGCATTTTTTTTACCGTGCTTTGCGTCGCTCGAGGGCACATCTTCAAGTTTTGTTGCGTCTTTATGACACCTCTCTTCAGCGCTGTTTGTATCCTAGTTTGTTTCCTTAGTTTTTTTGTAAAACGACTACAATATTCATTTTTATTTAGAATAACGTTGGCACTCTTGGTCATATACTTATGTTTTGCCGCAAATACTCATCAGGTTTCATTTCCGGTGAAAAAGCGTGGCATGCGTGAGCTAACCTCTTATGGCTAATAGTTTGCCAAATACGTGCCTATACTACTGTCACCCGTTTCCTTAAATTAGGGTGCACTGTCGGAAGATATGGGGAGTCGACTCAAGAGAGCCAACAAACCCCACCGAATCCACAGGGCACAGGTGACAAAGGGGGTGGCCGTCTGATGTGCGGCTTTCGCCGACCAGAGCGGCAAGAATGAGCAAGAGCCCTGAACGGAAAATAGCACAAAGACTTATATTTAGACAGGCAAGTTACAAACACAAGCACGAGGTAACGGATTGATAATGACCGACAACTTAGATGGAATTCGAATACAAGAAACAGTCCTAAATTAGACAAAATGATACAAACAGGAGCGCTAACAAATGAAGATGACGAATCGGAGCAGTTAACTAAAAGAAAATGAACAGTTCGATGCATATGAGAGACAGAGTCCCAGCATATTCACCGACCGGGCCGGACGATGCACCGCTGTCGGAGGCGAGTCGGCTACCTGGGAAGCGTGGCTTCGCTGTAGGCCAGGCCGTCCGAGACGATCACGGTCATTCGAGGCCCGGGAGCACGTTGGAGTCCTCCAGGGCGCGGGTCGCCGATGGTGTGATGTACAAACTGGCAGGTGCAGTTGTCAATCACGACGTCCAAACGTAGCTGGTTTGCTTAGGCGCGGCTTCTCTTTTTATAGGCGCGCCGGTGCGGAGAGGGAGAGCACAACACACAACGCGCCCGCCGCCGTCAGCGAATAACTTCACTCTTCTCCCTTCTAGAATCATCGACGCTCTTAAGCCCTGGCAAGGCCACGCGCACCTCCTCGAAAGTACTGGAAGCTTCGACGAAACCGGAGCGGCGGAGGTTTTGTTTTTGTTGTTTTCTCGCCGGTGAGCCGGCTACCGTCTATTCGTTCGAGAAAGCTCCATATTGTCTCGGGGCGAATGGAACCGAACTGAATGAATCGAACGACTGCAAGAAGAATTAGGCGCTGTACAAATGAAATGAAAAATTTATAAGGTACTTTTAGACGTCGTACGCTCGAGTTTGTGACAACTACACAACGTGTTCATGGTCTTGGTTGAAGCGGAAATGCTTTTTGAAACGGTCTACGGTCCCTTGGGACTTGAAAAGGCTTCAGGAAAGCAACTTCGAACAGCAAAAATATGTTTCGCAAATAAAACGCGGAACGCACTTCCATCTCTCGATGTTCTTTCTGGGGAACTAAAGGCTAGGCTTAAGTTGAACCGGGAACAAAGTTAGCTTGCTGCAAGCCGTCAGAAATTTTTAAAAGGGCGTTCCTGATTTTAAAGTATTTTTTCGGGTTTTCTACACACACTGGAGTTCTTTGCACCGTTTCTTGAATATAATAGATAGGCTGGAAGCTTGTTAAAGAGACACTGATGTGATTGGCCGTACTCTTCTAGCTTTCAGCTGCATTGCTTAGTTTAACCTGTGTAACGCTCTATTTGGCAATTCAGTTAAAGCCTGGAGTTTAAACAGGTGGATCGGTCGCCCGATGATCGAAGAGATGATCGCTGAAAGGATGACTCGCTGGCTCGTTGGCTGACGGCTCGTAGCCGACGTCGGTCTACTCCAAGCAACTTACAAGATGTGCAATATGTACACTTTATTTACACTACGTATTTACAACTCTCAAGGTTCATGATCGCATACAAGAGGTCGGGCAAGGCCCGCGTTGAGCGCGGATCGCCGCTCTCTCGTCTCTCCCCTCTCTCTTTTCCCCAAAACATCGAACTCCTCGGTTTCACCACCAAAACCCCGCCCAAAAAGGGACGTCACAATTTCAGAGTGAGGATGGCTTATTCATTAACCCAGCCTAGGCCATTGCTTTGCCACAGTGACAAACCAAACTAGGTGGCTACAATGTGGTCACGTGACCCATTTCCCTCACTCCCGTAGAGAAACCCAGAGTGTACCGCAAAACACAAATATAACACAAATGAAACCCAAGCAGCTAAAAGCAAACCAAGCGCCGGCCATCCGCACTCGGGCGGCTCTTCTTAAAGTATTGTCCATACCGTGCGCGCCTATAATTGTGCCCCGTGCCGCCAAAATTCCTTTCCTTTGTAAACACGTCAAGCTGATAACAAAGCCTGGTCGCCTACCCATTGACGCGTCCCAGCCGCCGAGTCGCCAGGACCAGAAGTGGAGCGAATGGAAACTTGCCCAGTAGCTGTGTAACTCTGGCTGACAGACGTCTGGTGCCCTCTTCCTACCTTTGACCCCTTGACTGACTTTCGGGTCCCGCCCGCTTCGGGCTTTCTCACGGCGGTAATCGCGGTCGCTAGATGTCAATAATTCCCCGCCGCCGCTCTTCCAGACGAACGAAAGGAAATCCTCCTTCAAATGCAAACATCGCTTTTAACTTTTTGCACTGACCAACGCATCGGTATACGTCCTCTCTTGACCCGCTCGTCGGGTGAACACAATAGCGTGGCGAACAAAAAGAAGCTTCAGCGGCCTCTACTCACGCCCCTCGCGCCCAAGTCATCTCGGCTGGCGTGAAAACAAAGACAATACAGGTAAACACGCTATACCCAATCTAAGATACCTAGTTGACGGGTGGTATAGGTGCCCGAAAGTAACACCTGGAGTTGTTCATCACGTGTAACGCTCGTCATGCACGAAGTGTAACACCCTACCCGACTACTGCAATGACGTAAAACTGGCTCACAACGTGTTTTTATGCTGTCGCAGTCTTGCAAACTTCCTTTCTCTGCGATTTATTTCTTTGTAACCCTTTAGTGTTTGTTTTTGTTTTTCACGGAAAGTTTGGGGTCGGTTGAACGTGTTCGAAATTCGGTCATCTCCAAGCAACGTACCTGTCAGCATGTCGTGACTGACGACGCCATGAAATCGGCGTAGAGGATGGTGCCGGGGAAGCCATCTTTTAACGCTATTTTTTCCGATACGATGTGCTTAATATATTCTGAGCGAAGTCAGAACAAACTACACGTTTCGAACTTTAGGGTCATAAAGAAATTAGCAGGGTTCATAGCAGGCTATAACACAAGAGGCGGATAATGATAATGATGATGATGATGACGACAAGGATGACGAAGAAGGAGAAAAAGAAGTAGCTGAATATTATGATGATGATATAACAGTGATAAGAATAGCAACTGTTCACGCTGCCTTCAAGCCAATGCTAAGCTACAAGCTAACGTAGCAATCTCTCAGATGCTAACCGGTTGTTTTTCGTCGAAGAGAGAATGAAAAATAGGAAATTTTACTGTTTTTGAATAAATGATTGATTGATGGTACCCCTTCCTTCGCAACAAAAAATCAATTCCAAAATAGCTGAACTGACCTCTTGTTTCAATTGATTGATTGATTGATTGATTGATTGATTGATTGATTGATTGATTGATTGATTGATTGTACCCCCTCGCAACATAAATTCAGTCCCAGAAATCCTGAATTGACCTCTTGTTCTGTTCAACAACGATGCTTAATGGCGTCTCTGAGCTTAGTCAGATCTGAGAGCAAGTGCCCCTCTTTGCTTATCACAGCCCGAATCATCATCATCATCATCATCATCATCATCATCCTGATTTTCGCTGAAATAAATAGCCACGTACTTTTCACACCGCTCTCATCCTTCGTCGTTCTAGCCCAAGAATTTTTGTGCCACTACCAATAAAGTTTCTGTACCGTACCGTACCCCTCGTCACACCTCTGACGCCTTCGTGAATAGGTAACGCAGCAGGCATTTTGCGGTAGCAAATCGAAGCGACCCGCAGCGGCAGCTACGGCCCATCGCGTGACGTTACGCTGTCGACGGCCACGCCCTCTCATCTCTCGCACCGTTGGTGTCCGCGCGGCTCCCTGATTACACGTCCCGTTGCATTGGAAGGGGGGGGGGGGGGGTCTGTACGAAGGAGAAGCCCCCCCCACGGGCCGGGTATCGAGGAGGACGATGACGGGCCAGCGCTTAACGACCGGGCTGCACGCTTCCTCGACCCAATCTTCTCCCCTCAAGGGTGCCGCGCGACGAGGCGAGGTACATCTTTTATTGACACGCTGCCCCTCTCCCTTGACTGCACGCGTCACCGAGCACGTAAAACAGTGGCTCGGGGCACACGCGATTCGTTGCTCGTTCGCCACGCAGTGCGACTGATGCGCGCAGCGAACGAATGGATGGAGCCTTGCCCTGGGAGAAGCAGGAAACGTTTAATTGACTTCGTATTGACTTTCTGTTGATTTCTATTACCTAGTTATGATAAGCGGCTTGACATGCTATTTAACGCTTCTTACAACTGATGCTTACAGGGACCCTGCAACACCTTCGATAAACACTTTTCCTCTTTCCGTCGTGGCTGGAAGCATGAGGAAAGCTGTAGTTATCGCCAGCATGGAGCAACACTGCGTGATTGGCTCGTCGCAGAAGATACGCCTTCCGTTACCGCTCTGCTTTCGGGGCTATCTATTAAGTGCAGAGCACTTTAGGGCCTCGCCTTGTCGTCTTAGCTCGCTCCCTGGACCCAAGCAGAGCCACACGGCGTTCCATCGTAGCGGCTGTCGTTTCGGCGTAACCCAGAAGCCTCGAAAGCCAAGCGGTTTATGTAGTCATAAGCGTTCGAAACTCATGAACCGCTGGCGCTTGTCATACGTCTCCCCGTTGTTTAGCGCAAAGAAAACTGTAGGTACATTTGAGGCAAAACATACGTAATTAACCGGCAGCGCCCACGTTTATTTAGTTATGATCGTTTCGTTGCGTTGGCGCTTACGATAGTAAGCGTAAAAAAAGTGGCCGTGCAACGCCGACACGTGCGGGAGGAAAAACAAGCACAAAAAGAACAGAACTCCCGCTGGCGCAGTTTCAGGCAGGGGGCGCAGGAGCACTGCGAAGGCGGGAAATTTGAATTGCATTGGGTGGTAGCAGTAAGCGGAAAACGGCGCAACAGGCAATTATGGCGAATCACTGCTCTGCACTTCCGAAAGCGTTCCCATTAGATGGAACGGCTTTAATTTTATATTTAAAGTGGCTATCGTATGCGTTCGTTGCTGCAACCGAAGAAAAGCCGGCCAATAGCCGTGACACCGCTTTATGACGTCATTCGAACGCTCGAAGAACGCCAAGACTGAGAAAGTGAGAAAATTATTTTGAGCAGGTTTCAAAGTTATCTGATGGACATAGAGCAGTGATTTTGGGCTAAATTAGTTTGTGGTCCCTCATTCTAAGTACTGCATACGTTTGTCGAGTACGTTCTGAAAGCATTTCGATTTAGATAAAAGTTGAAAAAAAAGTGTTGCAGGGTCTTTTTAACAAAAGATAGTCGATATTTTCCTAACCTAATTGATACAGGGAACAGAAGCAGAAAAAGACCACTAACTAGATGGAGGGATGAAATCAGAGAATTCGGAGGCAAAAAAATGAACTACGGGCTCGCCCGACAAAAACGGCTGCAGGAACTTTCTTGACTCGAGGCCAAGCGTCGCGAAATAACATATATAATCTTATAATGTTATATAACTCATGAGTGTGATAACATTCGATTGGAGGCGTAACGGCTGGGGCCTGTTGACAAGTAGATAAATATGCACTTATATAGCAGCGAGTACAGAAGCTTGTCACAGCACACGCATGCTCAAGCACGCAATTTTTCGAAAGGAAGGTGGATGGGTGGAAGAGGAGGAGGAGGAAGGGAGGAAGGAAGGAGATGATTGCGTCTTAATGCTATCGCATCACCAAGCGCCAAACCGCGATCACCATCAAGCACCACGCGTAACACGCGCGTCATCTTTCTTCGGGGGAAATAAGCTCGTCAACTCTTCCCCACGACGTATCCCGCTAGAGGCCCCCTGAAACATCTTCGAGCGGCCACCGGAAGACGGCGCGCTGTACAAATGAGCATTAATTGCACAAAGCGGAGCCGAGGGTATGGCGTGATTACCCGAGGCGGGTGCGCCGTCGTCTCCCAACACGCGCACTCCATCACCGAGCAGGTCTGCGGACGACAACGGTTGCCGAGCTCCGGCCCGGCGGCGGATCGATGACAGGGACGCAACTCGGCCCCGCAGGTGCCATTTTTAAAGCCAAGCCAAGACGAGCCGCGGCGGCGCCGCGCTACTGCCACTTTGAATAGCGCTGCTGCGCGGGCGCCGTTAATCGAGCAGTTCGTGGACCGCAAAGCGATTACTCGCGAGCAAGCCCCGCGGAGCGGCCGTCTGGATTTGCGTGCGCGCTTTTTAGACGTCACGAAGCTTCCGCGCAGAGCTAATGGCCGGCACGCGAACCACGCGAGGGGGCTTCTCCTTTAGCCTCTAAGCAAAGCGGGAAGCTAGCTTTACAGGAGGTGCTCAATAAGCGGTAATGAATGATGTTTGTCAATTTTGTGGGTCCTTCCGTTAAAAAGGCATCTCGCGGTTTTGCTGGTCCCACTTTTTAAGGCTCGGCTCCTAACAGTAGAGCTATTTAATCTCTTAGTTCCGCCGTATAGCGTTACCAGAAAAAAAGTACGGGGAAAAATACCGAGTGCACGTGAGTGTGCGCCTCGTGAGCAGCGCCAGGCGTCCTCCTGGCTTGCGCGTGGGCTTGCGCAACGTGAGGAACTACTAAAATAGTAAAAAAAAAAATACCGAGCGAATGTGAGCATGCGCTTGCCTCGTGAGGAGCGCCCGGCGTCGGCAAGCTTGACGTTCGAGAACACTCTGGCCAGCATTTCTGGCGGGATCTCTCGCGTGCTCTTCTACACGCCAGTTCACGTGCGTTCGCACCTGAAGTGGGGAGCACAGACACCGAGTTCGCAGTACAGACGACGCCGAGTTCACGAAGCCGGTAGCCGTGGGTTCTAGCGCGTCCTAACGCGGTCCACTTTGGGAGACACGTGAAAGGCTGCGGACAAAACGATCCGGGCCTGCCAGTCATGGAGAACTTTCAGCGCCAAGTTCGGAAACCCATGTGAGGTGCAACAGTGGGGTTCCCTACGAAGCGAGATGGGCCGCCAGCTCTGCCGTTTCTCCAGCCTTGCACCACTAGCGCAAGGCTAGTGGTGCAAGGCTGGAGAATATATATATATATATATATATATATATATATATATATATATATATATGGGGGGGAGGAAGAAGGGGGGGCTTTGAATTGTTACCGAACAAACTGCCTCATCCCCACAAGTGGTTGGTTTCATTTCAGCTTCGATTTCGGTTAAATTTTTCCCGTTTTTGTGTGCTCCTGTGTCCCCGTACCGTGCGACCTCGGCCAACTGCCACCCTTTCGAGGCCAAATTTAGACGGAACCGACCCTTCAATCTGGCAACGTATAGCTTCGATGCCTAATACGTGGGGAATCAGCGACAGTGCGTGTAAAAGCCAACTTTCATGTGCCTTCTTTGGGGAGTACACCGCAACGTGGGTTGGTGACTCACGCGTACTGTTATTTTAAAGATTAGTCAAACAAAGCATGCTTCCTGAGTTAACTGTGGTCATTAATATCGTATGGACTACCTTTGGCGTCGTGCCCAGCGGAGTTTCGCGATGCCTTCAAGCGATTACTGTGTGTCCCTCACAAGTTCCGTCCTTCCGTTAGGAACCCATGGCTTACGCCATTACGCTGTGCCTTAGCTTTGACGTAGTAAACTAAAGATAAGGCAGAAGCTTATCACGTTTATGTTGGCTGATCTGAAACGTGTTCAGAACAATATCTTTAAAGAAAAATTCACTGCCTTCGCGGCAACGTCGCGTTGGGTAAACCATTCATTTCGCAGACAATAACCCAGCTGAACGTTTCCTGTCAGAGAATAGCAATTAACTCCCAATGCGACCGTGCCCAAAATAAGCAGAGGTGATGAGAAAACCTTTTCTACTTTGGAATTGGAGATATTTATGGTGAGGGATGTGCCACGCCTGATGACCAGATGCTATTATTAGGGTCGAAGCCCCTTAGGGGCTCGGACTCTCGGCATCTTCTGTCGTCGTCATCGTCGTCGCCTCGTGTAGTTGCGGAACTAAAACACCGGGACACTCGTTTTCCAAAGCCTCGCGCTAGAAAGTAAAGCCAACTAAAAGAACGTACCCGGGCGCTCGTTTTCCAACGCCTCCGGCTAGAAGGCTCCGTGCTTCAAATACACGAGATTTTTACAGCAAAGCTGCATACCTGTATCCCCAAATGGTTTCATCTCCGTGAGAAAAAACGCCAAAGTCGCCAAAAATACGCTTACACACTGCATGCTTCGCCCCTCCCCAAGTTTCACTTAGTGGAGATGGCCCGGGATTGTTTGCACAGAACCACTAGAAGCAATCACTCGTCAGCACGTCCAGCCTGTTCGCTGGCTGGGCATGCCTTTCGAGGGAAACGAATACACCTTTAAATGGCAAAACTAACCTGGTCATCATCTGTATTCTTTTTTTGCTAGATTCAGAATGCGTCGTCGTGGCATACCTAAGATCAGAACATCCTCAGTTCCAGCCCCTCCCAAGTTCCCGTGCTTGAAAAAAAAAATACCATCTCTTCCTAAAGAAGTTAAGATAAACGCGAACGCAACAAGTGCGCCCAACTTTCGCTAAAATGGCGACCAATCGATCGACAAACCTTCAAAGACCCAAATCGCAAACGAAGAAAAACCCCATGCGACAATTTTTTCGCGCACTATGTAAACGCATCTACGAACAATCTAAATGTATACCGATACGTGGTTTATGAGATAAAGGTATGCTATTGTACTTCTTCTCCATGATCAATTCGTGTATTGTAGTCTTATCTAGAACCGTCCCTTTTTGCGATTTTCAAATAACCGTTTTGGCACAATGGAAGCCCGTGTTCGCGCGCGCGCTGTGTGTCCAGAGATCTTATCGGAGCTTTTCGGTCGACCAACCGGTCTACGGGGATATGCATTTGTTTTTTGACAGGACGCCATCGGTCTCACTAAGAAAGATCGCGCTTTTCAAAAAATGCAATGCACTGGACGGTTTCTTGGCAACATCTTACGCTGGATACCCCATACGTTTAATTTAATTCCCCTCCACTTAGAGAAAAAAAGCAAAAACATCTTTCTGATGGTGGTTATTGCTCGGAGGATTTGTAGCATATCTTGGCTGCTTCGCCTTGATGGTATTCACTCTGAGCGATAGTTTATCTGCATGGATTGAAATATAGCTGCATGACCACGACAAGCACTATCACAAGCACCAGTTTCGTTACTAAATTCTTTTGGTGTGGGCTGCAGGCAGCATAAGCATATTCTAAAACAGGGCACGCAAAAGGTGTATATGCAAGCACCTTGACGTCTTTCGTATCCTTTTGCTATTTAGCACGTAACAAAGGAAGTTTTTTGTAAGAGGCACATCGCACTTTCTCAACGTGAGCAGACAATTTGTGGTCGTTCGTAATAAACGCACCCAAATATTTAAATGCGTACATCTGCGGTGCGCGTAGTGGGGCACAATGTTGTACCTAAATGGTAGAACGTTCTTCTGGTTAGTTATATTATTAATATTGTGTTTTTTAGAGCAATTTATTTCAATTTCCCACTTATCGTGCCATGTTTGAAAATCCTGAAGGCAATTATTATTAGATTTTAGCCATTCGTGCACCTCATTGGGGCATAGATAAAACAGTCGTTGGCAGACAGTTTGACTTTTACCGGGGGCTAACAGCATCCTCAACACATCCTTTATGCCCACCAAAAACAGCAATTGGCTCAACATCGACCCCTGTGGGATACCAGAATAAACATAGACTCAAACCCATCAATTCGCACCAAGTGTTTGCGTTTCGTTAAGCATGCCTCAATCCACTTAAATAATAATTACCAATGAACTCGTCCTTTAAGATATCGTGTAATATTCTTCATGTGTTCTACTTTCCGGTGTCCCTGTCTCTCACTGTTTTACGTAAATAATCTGCCACACGCCGAAACAAAATACTTCAAAACTGTTTCAAGCGTTATTACTTCGAGCCGCTCTTCCACACCACCACAAAAAATGCGTGAAAAAGAAATGGACGAATTACCTTAATTTAAAAAAGAGGTGAAAAGAAAAACTGTTCCAGTCGGGTTTGTCGTTGGCGCCGCCGCGCTCCACGTAAACGAAAGTGCACGCGCGTTTGAGAGCTGTCTCCTCCGTAATTGTTTCTAACTGCTCAACGGCACCCGAGAGAGCGCTTTGCAGTCGCAGGCCCTGAACAACACAACGCAAGAGAAAAAAATTCTCTTGTAAAAGGTCATGGCAACGTGCAGCTACAATGCGAGTTGTATTTGGTTCGGGTGAAGCATTTAAACTTGTTACCTTTTCTTGTCTCGTAGAAAAAAGTAAAAGCATTTGTCAGAAGTGTTGCAGAGCCCCTATAAAAAGTGGTTTTTGCTTATGAGTGCGAAACGTGCGGTACGCCGGAGTTGATACGCCACGTTTTATGCGAGTGCCCACGCTACTCGCCTGAAAGAAAGAAGCTGTCGTCAGCACTCAAGAATGGAGACTCTCGGCGGCCATTTTCGGAGGAGAAGATTCTGTGTCACTGGCCTTCCCGGTCATCCGCCCAGAAGGCGACTAAGGAACTCTTACGCTTTCTACGGGCGACGAGCTTGAACTTGGAGCTTGAATTGGGCTTGAATGAGCTTGAATGAGCTTGAACGAGCTTGAACTACGAGCGACGAGCTTGAGCCTTCATTGGCAATCAGTGAACTTGAACGTTTAGTGCTTCAGCGCTGGGCGTACGTGCCTGCTCCAATTTTTATTCGTTCTTTCCTTTCTCTTTTTTTGTCTATGTACCCTTCCCCACGTGCAGGATAGCAAACTATGCTCTAGCCAGGTTAACTTCCCTGCCTCTTCTACATCCTTCCTTCCTTCCTTCCATACTTGTCGGAAGCGGTGATGCAAATTAATTGGTCCAAATTCAAATACTATTACACAATAGTCAAAAATAGTTGTAGAAGTAAACCTTCGGAATGTACAATGCACAGTGCTGTTATTTATATGGTATGCAGAAATTTCTGTGCGCTCTAATTATCCCGTAGCTCTCTATTACGGCGCTCCTCATAGCCCAGGTCGACCTTTCGGGGCGTAAACACCGCCATCTAAACTTGCCGTTTTAATCTGTACACGGTACAACTCACAGATGCGCGTTATAACCGTAGTAATAGAAATACAGGGTACAATAAATCAAACAATTAACGTGCGAATAGCGGGAAAAGGCACGATGTTAAACTTTTCGGAGGCCATTGTGGGAATGATATATTTAATTATAAAAAGGCTGCTTTCGATCTGCAAGTTGGAATCTCATGCATCGAACAAGGACTAGGGAATTTTCTAGGGATCCTTACTTCTTCCCGCCTGCTTTGGCGACTGAAACACAATAATAGAGTCCTTTCTATCGTCTATTTTTTCTTATAACCACTAAGATGGTGGTTGCGTTGGGCTTTGAGCAAGCCAATCCACAATACACCCCAATACCGAACGCTCGAGTCCCGAGAGTTTCAACCAACTACGTGCCTTTCCAACAGGCGGTTTACTCGTCGAATTCTGCTCACGTGTCGTCAGACAGTCCACCTACTAGGACGTGCCGTAACGCAATAACGCGGCTCACACGGGCAGCGCTGCGCACTTGTCCCAATGGGCTGTTCTACCGGCGTGGCTCGAAGTGAAACAAGCCGGCCTGCGCCTTCTCTCGCCCTTTTATGATGACGTCATGCGCAAGGGTAAGTACACACTCTGAACGACGACTACGGGATCGTTGAAGGCATGGGAAACCAGGGTACCTAACAAAGAGTAAGTGAAGAGACTTTGAAACTTGCTTTGAAGCTGCCAAATATACGCTTAGATTCAGGAATATGCATTTTAAAGAGGATAGCTTTTTTAGGCGGCCTAAATGCGAAAATGTCTGTCTGTCTGTCTGTCTGTCTGTCTGTCTGCCAAACATCGAGGTTCTTTACAGAAAAACAACATTTCATTCCAACAAGCTACCGTCTGCGTCCTGCTAGTTTATTTGTACGCACTGTCGTTTCGGCCACGGCTGCTCGCTAGCCTTTGCCGCACCAGGCGTCACTTTTAGATGACAAAGTAGAAGTTGAAAGAGTTTCTCCACTTCAAACCACCGTTTTTTTTTTTTTTACTTCGGAATAAACTTTCCATACTCAAACTCCACCCAGACGGGAACACGCGAAAGACAACATTCCCGACGCGCATAAATTCGAAGCAGAGTGTCTCGACGCGGTACGGGGTGCTCCCTGCGCGTCTTCGACCTCGCCGCAACGGCCGCACGTGCGAACGCTCAGTCGGGACCCCTTCACCCGTCAGTCATCCGAGACAGGGCGCTCGGGGCTTAGAAGTAAACACAGCGGCGGAAGGGTCGCGATACCATCGGAACAACCCAGAAACACGCGTGGCGCTTTGCCAGCGCCTTCGAGGCTAGAAAGCCCCGCCGTGCGATACGGTGTCGTCACACGTGCGACGGATAGCAGACCATACGTTTGTCCTTGTAGCAGAAGGATTGTTCTTTCAAACTGGTTGACGAGCTTAGGCGGTAGGGAGGTTGGAACAATGCGGCGATGGTATTCAGGCATTCTGTTGCCAAGGTGTTGTTACACGGCCTCTGCGCACGCCATTCAAATCTGGCGGCAGAGGAGTTGGAGGTAGAAACAAACAAACAAACAAACAAAAACGAACGTTGAAGGAGAACGTTCGGAAAAGAAGCTAAGGGCGAAATCTGTCACGTCGGCTGCGTGAGGGCGTTTGGGGGGGGGGGGGGGGGCGGATGAAGGGGGGCGCAGTTTTTGGCAGCGAGCCCCACGTTCCATAACCACCCATGCAACGGCCCGTTCCTGCAAGACTGCGTTGCGTGTTGCCATCTTTCACCGCACCTTGGTCGCCCCTGCATTTCCTCGTCCTCCGGATGATTATTTGAATGCACCCGCGCTGCCTCTGCAGCTTTTTTTTTTTTTAACTTCTTTGGCTTGGCTTGGATTGGATTGTCTACTTTTCATCGATTGCAGCAATGCTGGAATCAGGGCCGAATTTATTCTGGCAGTCTTAGCTTTCGTCGGTATTTTTTCTTGTTTTCGATAGTCCCGAGTAGAAAACGCTCGAAATGAAGTCTGCGAGGAGACGCTAAAGATGTAAAAATGAACGCAAGAAATGTGCGAGTAGGGTGCCAGCATCTACATAAATTAAACATACGGCAACAGTACAGACAAAAAAAAAATTGGCCGCGTATCTGCTCCCTTCGTTGCAAATGTCGACGAAAGACGGCAGTCTTTGCCAAGTAAATGTCTCCCTTCGCTTTCCCACTCACCTTTCATGCCGTTCCTCTCCTATCGCATTCCTTCCAAGGTAAACACGCTAGAGGTTTGCTCAAGTCAATTTAAATTTAACGCGTTCCACTGCACCAGGGCGGGTGCCTCGATGCCAGCGCTGCTGTGCGGCGGAGACGCGCGTGAATCGAGGCGCCCTACTTTAACGTTTATAAAACCACGGTGCCCTTCTCCAAGTGCGTTCCAAGCGGATCGTGGAACCTATCTGGTTGAACGTTTCGTAACTGTTGCCGTTCGATTTCTTGAAGTGCCGCCAGAAGCAATTATGCGCGGGTGACAGCAGGCAATGGAGTGATTTTTTTTCTTCTGCAATGGACGTAGAATTCGCCATCAGAAAAATCAAGCATCCATAAATTTTTTATAAAGGAAAACGGCAAATATCTCTGATGTATTGTTTTTTTGCCTTATATTTGCGTAATGTATTGCTCTTGTTCAACAATGTTTAGAAGTCTGAACATTTCCACGGGGCTTCGACGTTTAGATTTGGCTGGGAGTATATAAACCTATTGTGCATCTTCTGTTTCACTTTGGCCAGCTGGTAAAATCGAGTCGCAGACAGACAAACAGACAGACAGACAGACAGCCCAAAATTTCTGCGTTTAAGTAGCCCAAGAAAGAATATATTGTCTTTAAAAGAGTACCCCTCTAAAATTCGGGACCAGTGCTCCATGTCGTGTCGGTTTGGTTCTATAGCCGAAAAGCACAGCGATAAACGCCCCCTTTAGATATCTTTATCGCTGTGTCTAAAGGTACGTCGGACGTACCCGCAGCATTTCTTAAAGATACGTCGGACGTACCCGCAAAATTTTTTAAAGATACGTCGGACGTACCCGCAAGATTTCTTAAAGATACGTCGGACGTACCCGCAAGATTTTTTAAAGATACCTCGGACGTATCCGGAAAAACTTTTTTTTAGTACGTCGGTGTATTCGGTTTCACTCGGCCCAAACATGCAGCATACGTTCAGCGTTTTCTCGTGTCGACGTCGCGTCACCAGAAATGCATGGCGACGCGAGCTGAAACTCGAGCGACGCCGATGTCTACGCTCGCCGGATAGCGGCGTCGACGCAGCGCGAGAGAGCATCGGAAAGCGAGCGGCAGCGTCCGTCTTCGCGTGGTTTGGGGTCGTTCCTTTCAGCAGAAAACAATCAATTTCTTTTTAACTTGAGGTAATCGGTTGCCTTGAGACAAATTGCAAACTATTTCTGTTCGCAAGCGCTCATCCATTTGTGGCTTGTTCGGCTTTCATCAGGGAGATCGGGGATCTGCGATAGCTTTGTGTGAGTTAAGTGAGGGAGCTCTGGTTACATCGCATCCAGTATTAGCATAATGTGGCTTGTCAGCAAGATCGGTGCGTGACGAGCAAGCGTTATCAACGCCAGAATTCTGGCGTATTCCATTCCATTCGTAGCTCCCGTGGCTTGCGCAGGGGAGACCGGGGATGTGTGATAGCTTTTTTTGACTCAAATAAGGGAGCTGTGGTTACATCGCTTGTAGCACTAGCATTATTGTCCTCGGCTCCAAGAGTGGTGCGCAAGAAGCAAGCGTTACCACTGCTCAAATCTCTCAAATACGACCAAAAGAAAGCACACCCGACACTATTCGTGGGTAGCCTCAGTTGGTACACCGAATTCTTCACACCTCCTCGTCTGCTCCCGTGGTCGAGCGGTTGAGAGCCGGGCTTCTGTTTGGAATGTCCATGGTGCGAATCCTAGCAAAACAGTTTTTTTTTTTTTTTGCGGCGAGGGTTTGATCAGTTTTTTTACAGGGTACAGACAGGGTGCCAGAGTACCCTGCCTTTCAACCTACAAATGACGTTCGACGGTAACCTCACTATCAAGGCAGCGCTGAAATTTGTTTTGCTTACAACTTGAATTCATGAACGTGCAGTCGGTACGCAACATAAAGGTTAAATCAAGTAGCAAGTGAAGCAGTTGTGCGAGGTGCGTCTTCGTTTATCATTCTATCTTATTTTGTTCTGATTTGACCGTGATGGCTCGAGATACATTTCGCAGCATTTCAATATTTGCCCGCCAACATACTTAGCAATAAATAAAGACGCCAAGGGATTTTTTTTTTTTTTGCTAAAGCTAAAGTCTTGACAATTGCAGTTCAAGAAGCGATAATAACTGCTCATAAACGACTTCAACAGGATGGCATACGTGTCCAGCAACGCCCGCCGACGCAGCGACTGGCGCGTGACTTCGCCGGTCTCCTGCGGGCCCGCGCGTTGACGTCGAACGACGCCGACGCTCGCGCGACGCGTGATTTCGCGTCGGATGTGGTTAGGGCTTTAAACAGAAACATATGAGGGAAAACAAAAGAAAGATACTCGCGTCGCACATGATTTTGTTTCCCTCTTGCGAGAACCCGTAGTGGGCCGCATTCGATCTTTGACCTCAGCGAAGGCTCTAACCGCCCCTTCAAATAAGGTCCAACTAGAGAACACGAGGAAAAAAATACATTCTGCGTCAGGTTAGGCATCGTTAGATTCTTGCTTATATACATCAAACGCGTGATGGTTTTGCCGTCGATGGTTCGAGATAACCACGATAGTTTCGAGAAACGCCGCTTTCGAGCCACTCTGGGCCCTGTACGTCCGACGTATCTTTAAGAAATCTTGCGGGTACGTCCGACGTATCTTTAAGAAATTTTGCGGGTACGTCCGACGTATCTTTAAGAAATATTGCGGGTACGTCCGACGTATCTTTATACACAGCGTATTTTTATAGCAGCCGCTTTCCCACCGCACTTCGGTGAACATGGCAAAACAAGCTTTAAAGGAAGGAGGCCCAACGGAGTTCACGGTGGGAGGGATTCTCGCGATAATTTGTCGTACATAAACTCTTATTTAGGACACTTCACACTTTGCAAGTTCCTTTATTCAGAGCATGCATGCTTACGATAGATAGCTCTAAATGGTGTTCACAGCTGTAAAAGCGATGTTCCGAGTACAGACTTCTAACATTGCGTGTTCTTGGGGGTGGTTCAATCAGCGCCAAAAATAAAATGAAGGTGTCCCAAACAAGCATCTTGGTACTGACTTCCCCCCAGGAATTTTCGAATATTAGGTTGATAAAAAGAAATTACGCCGCCGTTCTGTATATCTATATATCTTGATTCCTACAGTGAATTTTTACAAGCGCGTTGACAGATATGTTGGGGTTTTGCATTAAGATTTCCAGCTTTCGGGCAGCCGTACTTCATTTTTTCCCTTATCGTCCAGTTTAAGCTAACGTAGCGTGAAGTTCACTACAGCTAAAGAAGCGGATGCCATAACACGAGCCAGTTTTTCTAGGTAAATTATAGTATATCACCTATTCTCCTTCAAACTAAGCAAAGAAAACGAGCATTTTTTTGTTTCTTTGTTGATGTGCTACCCTTCGCCACGACCTACAAAACCAAAAAAATAAAACGTTTTAAATACAGTTTTCTTACGCCGTATGTGAGCCCTAAGGACCCTTCGCGTTAGACGTAGCCAGGTTTTCAAAACGACTCTTTACGAGACTCTGCCGCGAGTCTTCTTCGCACAACTTACCTTCTACCAAAATTAAAATCAAAATCATCCACATCCACAGAACAAAAAGAAGGAGGGGAAACGAAATCTTAATTGTACGTCATCCAGTTCCTCGATGAATAAACCGCGGAAATTCAAATGCGAGTCACCTCAAGCATTACTTAATCCGGCTATGTATGTATGCGCCAGCTCCCGAAAAAGAAGAACAAACGGAAGAACTGCTAGCTTATCTAAATGAAAAGGCGGAATTTCATTTCACACTTCCCTGCGTTCATGCAAACACTCTCGCTTCTTTACCTGCGTTCCACGGTACGTTTAGTTAGCCTACTAGTTAAGCCCGTTAGCATGCGTTCGTCCCATGCTTAGCTTGCGACAAAAATAAGTTCACCCTTGCGCAAGTCCCGCCAACGACAACGCTACACGGTCGACAACGCTCCACAGGTTTAGCTGGCGAAGGCGCGAGAAATCGCGGCGTGCGCTCAGCGTCTTGGCTGCAGGCGCTATGCAAATGTCCAGCGTTCGAGGTGGCGCGAGTATTGAGCGGGGAGAGAGCAGCCATTTATTGCCTTCTTAGCAGGTTCAAAACAGAGAGTGTCGGTTGTCAAGGGCCATATGTGTGCACGGCCGCAGTGCTAACTCCCCCGCGGGCGCTTTTGGCGACTGCCGCATACAGACGCTTTCATTGTTTGCGCCTTGATTTTGCACGTTCCGGACTGGGACGCGCATGCGCAGTAAGTTCACCCTGTCGACTGCGCCAACTAAAGGATGAAGTGGGCCGTTCTTACAACAACGAACCTGAAAGGTCTATTTAAGGGGTGAATAGCGTATGTAAAAGACTACAGACACGAAGGATGCTATTCACCTATTAAAGGGGCCATGCAGACAAAACAGAAGCTCGGTTAGTTCGGAAGCTTGCCTCGTTAGAATCATACTAACACCCCTTTTAACGTAAACTTCGCTCAAATAAGCTATATTATTGGAAAAAAGGGAACGGCCATGTGACCCACGAGCTCATTTCCCGCAACAGAACCTACGATGTCATATGCCCAGCTCTGTAATTGGCTGAGCTCTGCAAAAGCAAACGCAAATTAGGCAGGGCTCATAAGCTCGCCAAACGAGCTATTTGCGCATAAATGTAGAGCACATTCTTTTTATATCAGAAAGAATGGTGGGGTAAACAGTGGAAGTTACAAAAGTACACATAAACATAGAAGTACGGATGCGTACTGCTGTTGGTACTGCGCGCACTATGCTTGTTTTTCGTCTCAGACGACACTGGCCGATTGGCGCAAGCGACGGTGTCTTACGTGACCATATTTGTCGAGCGAACACCGTGTTTCACGAAACGATTATTAAAGACGATAGTCTTTCTTGGGCTACTTTAACCCAGAAATTTTGGTCTGTCTGTATGTCTGTCTGTCTGTCCGTCTGTCTGTCTGTGACAAGATTCAGCCACCCGGCCAAAGCAAAACAATGCCTGCGCAATAGTCTTATATAGTCACAGGTAAATCTACCCGTCTATGTCCGGTGTAATGTTCATATTTGTCAACATTGTTGAAGAAGAACAAGACATTACGCAAATATGAGACAAAAAAATCAATACAGAAGGGATATTTGCAGTGTTCTTTTATAAAAATTCAAACATGCTTGACTTTTGCGAAATTAAATACTTCATCAACTGCAGAAAAAGAATGCACTCCGCCGTCACCTGCTGTCGCCCGCGCCACTATAGCTTCTGGTGCCATTTTAAGAAATCATCCGGCAACAGTTACGCAAGGTTCCACTAGATAGTTTCCACGTTCTGCTTGCAACGCACGTGGAGTAGGGAAACGCGGTTCTATAAACATTGAAGTAGGGTGCCTCGATTAACGCGCGTCTTCGCCGTACGGCAGCGTTCGCATCGAGACACCCGGTTTGGAGCAGTGGAACGCGGGAAATTTAAAATCATTTAAGCAAACATTTGGCATCATTACCTTGGGAGGAGCGCGACGCAAGAGGAACAACATGATAGGTGATCGGTAAAGCACATCTACTTCGGAAAAGCCGATAAAGACTATCGTCTTTTGACGGCATTTGCAACGAAAGGAGCAGATACGCGGCCAATTTTTTTCTTCCGTAACAAAAACAAGGCAGATGCAAATACGGCCAAAAACGAAGCAAAGGCAGGAAACGGACCGGCACAGTATGATGTCGCCTTCTAGGAGGACTGACGGTAAACAACGCTCCGCGGTGGGCTGCAGAGCCTAATGGCACACTAGGGTTCGCTTGAAGACCTGTTCTTGTGACGCCATTGCAGACGTCACAAAAACACGCGAGTTGGCGGGAGAATTAAATTTTTAACTTAAATTGGTTAATTTCACAGGGAATAAAGCATCGCTTGCTTCCGGACAAGCGCGGGAGGCACTATAAAACACAAAATCTTTCGAATAAAACAAACTTGTATTTTGTCTGCATGGCCCCTTCAAGTATATACCGATTTGTGTGTACGGTCGCTGTGTGCACTGCACCGCCGGTGCTTATGGTGACTGCCGCATAAAACGTTTTCATTGTTTACGCCTTGATTTGGCATGTTTCGGACCGGGGTTAGCATTCGTAGTAAGGTGATCCTGTCGTCTGCACCAACTGAACGATAAAATGGCCGTTTTTCGAACAACGAAATGGGAAATGTCTATTTAACGGGTAAATAGCGCAGCCAAGGATGGAAAGTAGGAGGCTAATCACCTCCTAAATAGGTTATACGAACTAGCCTTTCAACAACAAACTTTGAAAAGATCGATAGGCTACTATTGCTAGGGCTTGAGTCGACAGGTGCGGTAAGTTCTTAATTGTTTTCGCCGGCGCAGGTGTCTTTGTTTGACATTGGCATGGTTTAAAAAGCGTAAGTTAGGTATAGCGTTATGAATACGAAAGAATACGATGCATCTTGCCACTCTTAGTGATCTAGAACTACGAAGAAAGAGAAAAAATTCAGTGCCCCTCCGCTCTGTGAAGAAGGATGACCAGCAAAACTGTGGTGTTTAACGATGGCGTGGTCTTAGGCTAATTGTCACATAATTTGTTTCCGGATAGTCTCGGTAAAACAACAGTTATAGCCGTTTCCTGTAACCGTCATCATCATCACCACCAGCTTATCTACGCCCACTGCAGGTAGGCTGGTGATGATGATGATGATACTACCATACTCCCTCCGTAAATGGCCATGTATTTACCGTGGACAGTAATTCTGTTATGTTCGTGAAACTGGGTGTAACGGTATAGTAGTCTTAGCAGCTAATTGTAATATAATTTGTTTCCAGATACTTTAGATAACATAAGAGTTAGAGCCCTTCTCTGTAATCAATCTGCCTTCGTAGACGGCCATGCTTGCCTGCGCAACCCAATATGTGGAGAAGCCAACTTACCGATACCCTAAAGTAGGCTTCACCTCGAAACACTGATGCATTGCCAGGAATACAGTTTTTTTAGGGGCAATATAAGCCATCTTACATCAAAATATGAAGCCCGTGGGCAATTTTTTATTCGTTTGTGAATATTTCGCCATGCGCCGAAGATGTGGCGCACAGTTTTACGATCCCGTGTATTTAGGTGGGCGCCGCTAGGCGGCGCTACGCTCGCGTGCGACTCTTGTCTACATCGCTCTGTTGCCGGAGGTAATTTGCTGGATCCTAGCCATAGAGAGCTTCGCTGTAAAAGTACTGACGGCAGTCTGAGTACTCTAATGTGACTAAAAAGAGCTGCAGTTGTTCTGAGTAGTTTTGCGTATTGACGACGACGACGATGACGACGATGATTATAATGATGGTGTGGTGGTGGTGGTGGCGGTGGTGATTACGACGATGACGACGACGACGACGACGACGACGACGACGACGACGACGACGACGATGATGATGATGATGATGATGATGAGGAGGAGGAGGAGGAGGAGGAGGAGGTGGAGGAGGAGGAGGAGGAGGAGGAGGAGGAGGAGGAGGAGGAGGAGGAGGAGGAGGAGGAGGATCTTAAACTGCGAAAAAAAGTTGCAAAAAATAACGGCGCAAAAAAACACTACGAGCTGAATAAAACCGCTGTAATTGACTCTGGTAAATTCCACCTTGTTGAAAAGGACCAGTGCGAATCCTCAAAAATCGCCAATTAAAAAAGGAAGACGTATTATGGTTACTCGTCGCGATCTCTCTTATCTCGAATGTGCTGCTTTACCGGAGACGGAACTGGCAAACATTCGTTATTTGTATTTCCCACGGGCTGCCCGTATACAACCGCAGGCGCAAAGAAACTTAGCTTGGTGGGATATCATTAAAACTAAACCCTGTACTGCGATGGGCAAGGTTTTTCGTCGTAAAAATGCGAATCTGGAAGCGATCGAATTTGTTGTTTTACAATCGGTTGTCGACTAATTACGCCTGCTACACAAACTCAAAACACAGCCCCCAGAAAAACGCAACTGTTCAAAAAGCCGGGGCGTTCGTTAAAAACCGTGGTTCGATACACCCCCAGGAGGTGTTTGTGGATTGTTTCTTTTTTACGTGTAAATATGTAATTCAGTTTTACGGCGTCATTAAATATATCAGACCCCCTAATTGCTTGGCAAACGGGCATGCTCGCGTAAAATACGAACTGGCGGAAAATACTGTTTGTATCAAGGAAGTCAGCTTGCGCTGCTGATTTTTAAAACTCGCAGGGAAAATTTTATTGGAGCTCGTCAAGAAAGCAAAGAGAGGAAACAAAAGTGAACTTCGGGGTGCGAGACGGAAATGACTCAAATCGACTTCCAGGCCGCTTTCTTCCGGAAGGGTTTGTTGGCCCGTCGCTTCACCAGCTTTTGAACCACCGTCACGAACCTTCCTGATAACCGAAACGGGAAATTTTATTGACAACGATGGTTGGTTCTTGTTTTCTGTCAACCTGCTTTTTTCTTTCAATGGAGCTAATCAGCGTTTTAAGGTCCCTTCATACTAGAAAGAACGAAATGGCCTAGTAAGCAGTAAAAAATATCGTCTAACTCTTTTACTTGCTGGTGAAAGATAATAGGGGATGAAAGATTAAAAACGCTCTGGAAGCTAACATCAGTAATCGGATTTACGTGAAGACTACACACACAGGCCTTCAATAATTACACGAGTTTACAGACAGGGCTAGAAGTATTGCCGTAGGCTATGAAATCTCGCTACTCCGATAGCACGGTGATGATTACGATGATGCTGGTATACTGTTCCTACTGATGACGATGATGATAATAGCTATATAATGAAAACGCTTAGTTGGCTTGTTGCAAATCTTCATAATTTGTCGATAATATAAATGAAAAAACTACCGCCTCCCCTCGCGGGAACCCCTGTGAAGATGCGGCGCATAGGGGGTTCACGTTGCAGCGTTGGGCAGCGGAGGAACGGCGCTGGAACGATGGAGCGGAGCGGCGCAGGCACCGCGTTTTTTTAGCGCGCATAGCGGTGAGGGGACGCGCCGGCGCCAGTGCGTCTGCCGCGGCTATGACGCAACACAATCCAACACAATCCACTTTAATCCAATCAAAATACAATCCAAGCCAAGCCAAGCCAAGCCAATCGAATCCAATCCAATGCCCCTCGCGAGAGAGTGTTCGCTATCGGAGAGGAGAGGGGGTGAGCGGAGGGGAGCGAAGCTGGCGCGGCGAGGAGGAAGGGGGAGGGTCTGGACGCCGACGACGACGACGCCGGATGCAGGGACAAGGCGGGTAAATGAGATGCGGTCGCATCTATCTGTTTGTTCCTGTCCGGCTTTATCATCGCCAATATTATCATAATCATAATTTTGGATCTCCTATGCCTCTTCGAATGGTCTGTGCCTGCCCTTACCCTTCATCAGTCGGACTCATCTTCGGCAGTGTTGTTAACAAGTGACCCGGTCGAAGTTTGTGGCGCGGCAGTAGAAGCGGCAATTTCTCAACACTGACAAACACCAAAATGGTCACCGTAGCTGACTTGCCTGCTCCAGTGACGATACTCAGCGAAGGTGTCGGGGGAGGGGGGGCCGCCCCTGTCTCACTCCCTTTCAATAATATAATTTGTTTGAAGTCTTCGGTAAGATTTGTGTCACTGTTAGCAGGACAAAGCTCTATCATTGGTAACATTGTTAACAGGACGAACTCAAATTGTATTTTGTCGCCACTGCCCCCTTAACCTTGACCCCTGCTCCGTTCTCAGGAGTCACGGACTCGTGTCTAAGCGAACGCCGACGTCGCTACATTATTCGCTCAATAGAGCATTCAAACGCCTTCGCATTGGCAGAATGTAGTGTAAACGAATAGAATCTGAGTTCGATGTCGAACAGATTTCTTGAGCGACGATGAGCGATCCGCGGGACGTGGGTTTCGAGCGCGTCGACGTGCTTCTAGAAATGGGAGTGCAATCGGCACGCGTGTTCATTTTAGGTGCGGAGTACCTTAGGACCACAAATGTCCGTCCGCGTTCATGCGCTTAGCATTTAAAATCGCAAAAAATCACGCAGGCACCGGCAGGATTCGATCATGTGTTTGGTAGACCAGACAGGAGTTAGTGTCAGCCGTCTTACCCATTGGGCTACTACCGTTTTTTTTTTCTTTATTACCTTATTGGGCTACTACCGTGAGCTAGTACCCGATCGTCAAACGGCTTACTCCCTCGCGTGTAACGGTGCGGAGTACCTCAAAACCTCCCAATGTCCGTCCGCGTCTATCCGTGCGCACACCACCATCAAGCGAAAATCAAGCGAAATTCGATTTGAGCCGTGAGTTGCAGTTTCGTTTAGGGAATAATCAAGGTGCAACTCACGGCTCAAATCGAATGACGCTAGGGGCGCGAATCGGGTGTCACTCGGGGCGCAACTTGGATGTCACTTCGAGTCTCCTCACTCCGCACCCTCGCCATCATCCACGGAGATGCTGCCATTTTTTCTTCGGCTGTCTCGGTGCCTGCACGTGCAAGCGGATTGCGGGCAGCACGTGCAGTAGGTGTACGCTCAAGGGGGTTTTCTTAGGGAAACTCCAGCTGAACTATCCCCTCCCTCTTTCACTCTTTCACTCACCCTAGGCGTCATTTCTGCAAAGGAAGACAGACAGACAGACAGACAGACAGACAGACAGACAGACAGACAGACAGAAGTAAAGAAAGGAAGCAAGGCAGACATACAGAAAGAAAGAAAGAAAGAAAGACAGAAAGGAAGAAAGAGAGAGAGAGAGAGAGAGAGAGAGAGAGAGAGAAAGAGAGAGAGAAAGAAAGAAAAGAGAAAAGAAAGAAAGGAAGAAAGGAATAAAGAAAGAAAGAAAGAAAGAAAGAAAGAAAGAAAGAAAGAAAGGAAAAGAAGGAAAGGCAGAAAGTCAGAAAAAAGGGAAGAAATAAATAAAGACAGAAAGAGAAAGACAGAATTACAGACAGACAGACAGACAGACAGACAGACAGACAGACAGACAGACAGACAGACAGAAGTAAAGAAAGGAAGCAAGGCAGACATACAGAAAGAAAGAAAGAAAGAAAGAAAGAAAGAAAGAAAGAAAGAGAAAGAAAGAAAGAAAGAAAGAAAAAAGAAAGAAAGAAAGAAAGAAAGGGAAAAGAAAGAAAGGAAGGAAGAAAGGAAGAAAGAAAAAGAAATAAAGAAAGGCAGAAAAGAAAAAAGGGAAGAAATAAATAAAGACAGAAAGAGAAAGAGAGAGCGAGAGCTGAGCACGAGGTCGCGGGTTCGATTCCCGGCCGCGGCGGTCGCTTTTCTGATGGAGGCGAAAAGCAAAAACGCCCGTGTGTTCGAGATTTCGGCGCTCGTTAAAGATCCCCAGGTGGTCAAAATGAATCCGGAGCCCTCCACTACGGCGCGCCTCATCGCCAGCGTTGCGTCGGCGCGTTAAACCCTACAATCAATCAAGAAAGAGAAAGACATAATTACAGACAGACAGACAGACAGACAGACAGAAAGAAAGAAAGAAAGAAAGGAAGCAAGAAAGAAAGAAAGAAAGAAAGAAAGAAAGAAAGAAAGAAAGAAAGAAAGAAAGAAAGAAACGAACACCGTAGGCGCCAATTGCAGCGCAACATGCTGAAACTAGCTGGTCGATGAGTGCGACTATGTTTAGTGAAACGCAGCCCGTGCACATAGCACCGGCGCGTGCAACGCTTCGATTGCTCATGCTGACGTCAGCAGTGTGATGACGTCCGCCTCTCGGCGGCGCTTGGCACGACTCGCAGATAACAGGCCCGTAGCTTGGCACCGCCTCTCCCTACGGTGTTTACACCCCGGAACCGGCTTGTTTGCACTTGCGTGACCTTTTTAACCCTGGAACATTTGAGACAGCGAAAAGATTTTCCCGTTAATCATACTCTTGTGACACCTAGCGGGGGCTTTCTCACCTAGGTGGTGTTACTGAGAGAGCTGTGGCAAATCAAGTGTGCCGGCAGGGATGAAAGCCACGGCAGGCGGTTCTTACACAAGGCGCAGTGCAGTGCGCAATGCATTGACGGAGCGACGGCAACCGAGCTCAACGTCAAGAAGAAAGAATTTCGCGAATCAATGGTCTCCTGCTTCGTACACGGCTCATGCTACCTGTCTCGCCTACGTTGGCGACTGTTCCCCAGACGCCTTCCCGCTGGAGAATATGCCTTTTTTTTCCGCGAGGAAGCTGCCGATTCATTATGTATGGCAGCGGCGAACGTGTCCTTCAGCCGGAAAAGGAACCAAGCGTATGCAGTGGCAGAATGATTAAACGCCGCGTTTTATACGAACGTGGACAAACGCCTCACAGATGTCGCCCTCAATCGATAATCAACCCGGGCTCATCCAGTATTCTACGCACTGAAATTATAATGACCCAACGGTAACGACCGTCTCTAGTCATAGAATGCAACGCCACAACTCGTTTTTCCTTGTCATTTACAGCAAACTGCGCGTATAATAGACCGAACATGAGCAAAAATCCCGCGCCATCCCCAGTAACGTGAAACCTGGTGAGGGGCGGAGCATGCAGTGTATAGGTAAGTGTATTCTTGACGTTTTTGCCAGCGGAGATGAAACCATTGAGGGTAGAGGTTTACAGCTTTGCTGCAAAAGTCTTGTGTCTTTGAAGCACGAAGCTCTCTCGAGGGCGAGGCGTAAACGACTGTCCCGGTGTATTTTTAGTACGCGTTGCGTTCTAGCGCGAGGCGTAAACGAGTTTCCCGGTGTTTTAGTACCGTGACTACATGAGACGAACGACGATTACGACGACGACGACAGGAGACGCCAACACCCCCAGCCCCTAAGGGGATTCGCTCCTAAAAATTGTGGGACAATTTACCGGTGAACATTTAAGAGGGCATGAGCACCTCATCCCTTTACCTCGGGAGCTTAAAGGAGCCATGAAGACAAAAACAGCTTTGTCCCAATAACAAGCATACCAATTTTATCGCAAACATCGAACAAATGATGGAGATACTAAAGAAAATATGTGGAGCAGTGGCGACTCCCTCGCCAGTTTCCGGCAACTTTTTTATGACGTCACAAAATCTTGCTTGTGCGATTGACGGCCGCCGAACTAACTCGTCGCTAAGACACATGTCTGGACATGAGTCCCGTTTGATTACACCACTTGAATGCAAACAGGCATTCAACACACTGAAAGTTAGGCTTTAGTGCTCTCCTATATGACGTCACTCCTGCCTATAGCGCGTCACTGCAGCGCGAAATTTGAAAGTTGGTCAATATATCTTGCGTTTTTCGGTTACGAAAAGGTCCTTCGTGACTCCAATGAAGCTGAGCGAGGTACTAAAGCTTAAGTTCTTTCAAGTTACACAAAGTTGCATTTGATCTTCATGGCCCCTTTAAGGCTCGGCCACATATGTACGCATTGCTCTGACCTTACAAGCCCGCAATGAGGCGTTTCTCGCACGCTCCTCCCACCATCCCAACCGCGCTTTGCGCTTTAAGCGGCGGTCAGGTTTGCTCGCTTTAGCCGCGCGGTTGGCTGCCTTTCAATCCTTTTGTTGAGCACCAGAATCGACCTTTCGTCACCGTAGTTCCGCTTCCACCTTCTGGAGACGTACAAAACAAAAAAATACTAAAGTACTTGACCGTTACTTCAAAGAAGTTCTTCCGTGTTTGTATTCAAGATAAAACCTTCACGCATGCAAAATTTGACGTTACTGCAACAGTTCCACACAAGGTTCCTGAACGAAACCGCTGAATTCGTTCCTCCTGGTTTTGAAATATCCCGCGCTTAATCCGTCAGGCACTGGCGACGAGAGTGCGGGAAAGAGGGATGATCGCCGAGCGTAGCTTTCGAGCATCCCGTCGTCTCGCACCGCCAAGAAACACGAGCCCACCATTGTTTGCGCTGACGGATGGCGCTAGGCGACGAAGAGAGCGCAGCGACGCTTGCGCGGCACCCGCCAATTGCTCAACGTCCCGACAAACGACGCGTGGAACTCCAGCTTTCCCGTGAGCCTCTGGCGTCACTTTTTCGCGGTATCTGCACCGGCAGGTGGCGCCTCTGCTCCGCAGACTGTGCAGTAGGCGTGTGAGTTGAGGAAATTACAGGCACGAGATAGTTTGGTACGTGTGCAGTTTCATACTATACTCAGGTGCAACTTAAGAACGGCAACGATGACGAGGATGATTGCTATTGGTTTCCCCTTTGTAGCGGGGTGATGACATGTCATCTTACCAAAAAGGACTAATATACCCATGTTTTATACTCTTGATTTATAATAGCGCTGCTTAGGGCAGGGAAAACAACTTATTAGGCACAAAATACTCTTTTTTTTCTGTTACAGCTGGTAACTGTCCTAGGCAATATTCCCCTCTCTGCTTTTCGTCCACCAGCATTCTGATCTTCTTTTCGTCCCCTCGACAGCCTTGAAGTTAACTTCCTCTGTGATACCGTTCAATCCTAGGGTTTCTGGAAGCCCAATATTCCCTTCATGTAGATTTGGATGGATACCCTCACATTCTAACACTATGTGCCGCACAGTTTCTGTTTCTTTTCCGCAGACCCCGCATACCCCATCATTTTGTGAATACTTCCCCACAAAGCTCTTAGTTCGCAGGCAACCTGCTCTGGCCTCAAAAAGCAAAGCAATGTCCTGGGAATTGTCGTAGAAATGTTCCATTCTGGTGTTCAATTTCTCAGCCCTGTACATCTCTAACGACGTTTTAGCCTCCATTTTTACTCTCCATTTATTCATTTCAATCTCTCTTGCCTTTTTTAGTTACCTTGGCTGTTTTGGATTCTCCATTGTTCTTTCCGTATTTCATCGCTAGCCTTCTAGTCTTTTTTTAACCACTGCGTGTCCACGCTTTTCAAGTGTAGATACCTAAAAACCTTAGCTGCCCACCTTCGTTAATCCATCGCTCTGAACCTCATCTCAAAACATATTTTACTCTGTGTTTCTCGAACTACAAACGACGCCCAGCCCATATCTCCCTGTACTGCTTCGTTAGTTGTTTTTCCATGCGCGCCTAACGCCAAACGGCCTACCGTTCTCTGGTTCACTCCAAGGCCTGATATACCGGCAACGGAAGTTGCCGCTGAGCCTCATCACCGCAGCCGGATGTTACTCCTCGCGGCGCAAGTACTGTGTTGCTGGGGACATTTTGAACATGGCAAGAGCTGTTTTCGTGATTTTTTAGACTTCATATTCTAAGTAACTGCTGCAGCGACGACAAACAAACTACGCGAGAAAAGGCAGACGATATCACGCATTCGTAGCATCCTTCCAAAACGCGCGCGCCCGTTGACATCCGGGTTCGTCGCTTAGTCGGAGTGATACCGTACACGAGCTATCGCGTTCTTAACTTGTTCCCGAGTATAATGTACAGAAGGGAACCTGTCGGTGCAATCACATGCCGTCGTAGGCGCCGCTGTAGCGCTATACTGGGGTACAAGTTAAAAACTGCAATAGCTCATGTAGTGTACCACTCCGCCCAAGCGACGGACCCGGATGTCAGCGTGCGTTTTGAAACGAGACTGCGCTTAATGCGTAACATCGTCTTCTCTTTCACAGCTAGTTTTTTTTTTGAAGTCGCTGCAGGAATTTTAAAAGCAGATTAAGTGCGGGAAATCACGGTAACGCCTCGTGTCATGTTCAAAATACTCGCAGTAAGGCACTCTTTTGCGCTGCGCGGAGTAACAGCCGGCTGCGGGGATGAGGCGCAGCGGCAACTTCCGTTGTTCTGAAGTTGTACCCGAGCATAGAAGAGTTGTTTTCTTACTTGGCTTGGCTTGCCACATGGCTTCGTTTCGCTCAAGAAGCCCAAATCAACAAAAAAGGGCAACATTTATTTTATTGCTAGTCTTGCATAAAGCTCTTAAAAAATCCCCAGAACATCTCTTGGAACTCTCTTGGAAAAACATCTCTTGGAACTCAATTTTCCTAATTATAACCAGCTTTAAGTAATCATTTACGATAATATATCTTTTTGTAGCCACAGGCAACTTTTCAGCCTGCTTATGAGCCAGGCCAAGTAACGATGGAACGCTTCTCTGTGGCACATGACGGCACGCTCGCTGAAGCGAAGTATGAAACTATGCCTGGCGTCCCCTTGTGGCGGTATCTCTACCGGCACGCGGTGGCTCGGCTCTGCAGGCTGTGCAGCAGGTGTGCGTAGGAGAAAAAAAAAAAACGTGTGCAAGGAGGGACTTCGGTACGTAGGGTCAAGGTTACGCAGCTCATTATAGAGTTTCAGGCTAATATATGCTAAACTCGAGTAGAAGTCAAGAACGGCAGCGGAAGTTGCCGCGGTGCCTCGTCACTGCAGCCGGATGTTACACCGCGCGGCGAAAGTAGTGGGTTATTGGGAATATTTTGAACATGGCACGAGCTGTTCCCGTGATTTTGTTTACTTAATATGCTTATATAAACGGCAGCAGCGACTACAGAAAAATTACGTGAGAAAAGGCAGACAATATCACGCATTCATAGCATTCTCCGCTCGAAACGCACGCGCCTGTTGACATTCGGGTCAGTCGCTTAGGCGGAGTGATACCGTGCTTGAGCTATTACAGAGTTTTAGCAGTCCGTCCGTTCCGTTGCTTACGTTGTTACCGGGTTGACCGGGACCCGTCTGCGCCTGCGCGCGCAGAAGGGCGAGGAGGCGCGTATATAGCGAAGGCAGGACGGTGGAACTAATCCCCCTACCTCGACGAATGCACAAGTGCTGCAGACGGGTCCCGGTCAACCCGGTAACTCCGCACACGACGGAACGGACGGACTGCTGAAACTCTCTATTGTCGTTCTTAATTTGTTCCAGAGTATAGAGGGAAATGTGGTGCCATTGTCTATAGGTGAGCCCACTTCAGCGAGCGCTCCGTCATGTCCCGGGCAGGAACGTTCCACTTGTCCTTGGTATGGCTCATGAACAGGCTGAAAAGTTGCCTTTGGCTTCAAGAAAACGACAATATAATTGCAAATGATTATTTAAAGCTTTCTAATCATAATAAAAATGGAGCTTCGAGAGATTTATCAACAATGGAGCTTCGATTGATTTTGGCTTCAAGAGCGAGAAGGATCCATGTGGCTAGCCAAGCCAAGCCAATTGCCATGGCGAATAGCGGTGCCCATGACTGCACGCGGTTGACTGCAGGCGGTTGCAGGGACGGATTTCCCTTTATTATATTTAATTTAATATGAAACTCAACGGTAGAAGGCGCACGCGCGCTACGGAGTAACCGGGAAGAGTATTAATCGACCACTTTAGGGGAAATATTCCCAAGGTGGAGTATGCATCCACGACGGAATATTCGACACACGCCCGAATTAAAGCCGTACGGCTACAAATGAAAGCTTCAGAGCTTTTACAGAAACTTGCAAAAGTCCTGGTTCATGATTCGAACCGGGGAACACAACCTAAATAAGGCAGTCGCTCTACCAAGTCTTCCCGGTCAGCCTCCTGGCACGTGAGTGCGCGAAACACTCTCTCAAAACGACGTGTACTCTTCCAAACCTGTGGTTGTGGCATTTAAAACGACGTTATCGTGACCTCGCCTCCGCAACATATTCCCGGAAGCGTTTTTCGAAGGAACTTACGCAAATACTGGCTTCGAGCTCCATCAACCTTTTACGTAGTCGTCAAAACATTTCTAGCATTTAAACGTTTCTTTATTTTTCGGATTTTTTCTGGGTATTCCCCGACACGTGTTACGCACAAACATAATGCGGTACGTGGAAATAGCAAAAAACACAATCAATAGGAATAAAATTGGTCCTAAAGTATCATATATGCGGAGGAAAATGTCACCGGCTAGTCACGGGGCTGAAAAATCCTTAAATGTTTACGGCTTTGACAGAGCGGTGTGAGTGTACGCGGTCTGGCTGTCAGTTAAATCAACACTGCCGCTGCGTCAGATTTGCTTTGTTTACGATAGAAAAAGAAGGCACCGAAGAGCGTTGAACAATTTATTCCTGGGAGCAGCGGGAGACGAGGCAAACTTTCCCGCGCAAAATGGGAAAGCACAAACGCGCCAATCGCGTGACGAGGCGCCACGCGCATGGTAACAACCTCAAGGTTAACATTCGTCGTTACGATTCTCTTGTGAACGAGAGAGCCGTAGCGCTCTCGAAACGTCATTTGCATATTTTGACTTTGGTCAGTGACCAGCAAACGATTTCAAGCATGTTTCCTGACCAGACGGTATGCCGTAAAACCCTCGACTACAACACTGTGCAAACTCAAATTTGGAGTTCAACACGACGGAGCAAAATTTGGCTTGTGACGCGAAGTGCAGCGACAAACACATGGCAGAATTTTGATATTGTGGGTTATTGGCGTGCATTAAAAAAAACGGGGTCGTGAGTGCTTCTGCACGTCGCTTTTGTCCTAAATACTGCAACCACTACGACGGGCTGTTGAAACGGCAATTTTTGGTACGTATAATATTTGAAATATCTAAGCCAACTGAATACCAACAGCCGTCGCGGATGCCAACGCTATCTTAATCTCAAGATTAACGTTCCTTAACTTTTTAACCAAGTATTCTGTTGGAATACATGCAGAAGCCCTCCTACGCCAAGATGATTATAATTCCTGGCATTAGATGTGACGGCTATAGATACAACGCGACAAAACAATCATCACAGCCGCTAATAATATGTCGGAATCGCTAGGATAATAGCAAGGATAAGATGTTTTCGCCCAGCGGGAAGTAAATATTACAATGATGGCCGTGGCAGTGACCGTGATTGCCAAGCACCAACCGCATTGCGACCATCGCTGATGCCGACGCTGCGTTTTGATCCTAGGGTTAACCTACTTGAACTTCTCAGCTTCAAATTCTTCGTCTCCGCAGTCAGGAGCATTTCTGTTATTGTTCTGCTTTTCTTCGCCAATGAGAAATGATTGATCGCACAAAGTGTCGCGAAACACAACAAAAAATTGAGCGTCGTGGAGGCGGGTGAGATACAGCTGCCGAGGGTTACCGAGGTCACGGAAGCCGGCGAACGCTCCGAAGTCGCATGCAGCTGTTGTGAGAGTCGCGCGCTCTGTCGCAACTCCGTTGCATATCAGGCTCATGAGCGCCGTTGTTCTGCCTTGACTCTGCCATGAACCCGTTCACCCTGGCAATGCATATTCATTTACGTACTTTAACGTCACAAAGAACTGAATATTTTCGTGGAATCGAAATATATTACCTCTCGCCGGATGCTTTGTGCAAGCGGGAGAACTCGGCTTGGAAAGGTCACCGAGTTCGCACAAGCTGGCGGAGCTCCGAAGTTCCATTCGAACGCGCTCGCGTATTGTAAGGGGCTCGCGCTTATGTTTGACAGTGCTTGCTTGATATGGTTGGTTTGAATTTTAAAGACGATAGTCTTTCTTGGGCTACTTAAACCCAGAAATTTTGATCTGTCTGTATGTCTGTCTGTCTGTCTGTCTGTAACTCGATTCAGCCACCCGGCCAAAGTAAAATTGCTATTGCGCAATAGTCTTATATACTCACAGCCAAATGAATGTAAACGTCTAAGCCCGGTTTATACGTTCATACTTGTCAACTTTGTTGAACAAAAACAAGACATTACGCAAATATAAGACAGGAAATTAGTGCACAAGGGATATTTACAGTGTTCCTTTATTAAAAAATTCATTGATGCTTGGTTTTTCGATAACAAATGATATTCTACATCTACTGCAGAAAACCGCCTCCTCCTGGCGGCATATGAAAACTCACGCGGCAACAGCAACGAAAGGTTCAACTAGCTAGGTTTCACGTTCTGCTTGGAACGCACGTGGAGCACGGCCACGCGGTTCTATAAACCTTGTAGTTGGCCGCCTCCATTCACGCGCGTCCCCGCCATACTGCAGCGCTGGTATCAAGGAACCCGGCCTGTAGCAGTGGAACGTGGTAAATTCAAATCGCCTTGCGCAAACCTTTAGTGTGTTTACCTTGGGATGAACGCGACGGTACAGGAACAGCATGAGAGGTGAGCGGGAAAGCAAAGGGGGCCATTTCCTTGGCAAATGTCTACAATGACTATCGTCTTTTGACGACATTTGCGACGAAAGGAGCAGATACGCAGCCAATTTTTTGTAGCGTAAGCTACACTGGCCGAAGTAGAGCAGTTTCACGTGGCCTCTGAAGGGTCGTGCTGCGCAAGCGCGAGGAGCATTGGATTGGATTTGGATTAGATTGGATTAAATTGAGTTGTAATCCAATTCAATTGGAGTACGGGTGTGTACAGAATCGGGCGTGCAGATTCGCCGCTCTGCGCATTCCAGGGGAGTGACGTCATAGCCGCGGCAGACACAGTGGCGCCGGCGCGTGCCCAGCTGTGCGCCTCCTTTGCGCAGTAGCAAAGTCCACCGGAGCCGTTTGATAGCTGTTTCGCGTGGCTCCTGGAGAGGTGTGCTGCGCATGCGCGAGGAGCAGTAACTGGACTGGAGTGAACTGGATTGAATTGCTGAACCTTAGCTCACGCTACGTTTATCCTGGCACAGCGGAGCTAAGCCACTGCTAATTTTTTTTTTTTAAAGCGAAGCTTTCAATGTCTCACCGATGACGACGTTGCTACAAAACGCACTGCACAAAAGCCAATTGTCTCTAACGATGATGGTGATTTTGGGTGAAGTGAAAATGGTTGAAACGCGACGCTTTCTGTGGTCGAAAGCCAGTGTATTCAAAGTCCAAAGTCAAAGTCCAAAGTCCGAACCGTTACGTCCAAAACGCGTAGCAGGAAAGCCAACTTACACAATGGGTTTCCACGAAGACTCATCGAGCGTCTCAATGGAGAAAAACGCTCTCCGTGGTCGAATTCGAAATGGATCACTCGCGCTATGAAGCCGTCGTCTATCCTACTGCGGCATTCCGGCGTGATCGACGAAGTTTGGATTTTCGGACTTTGCCTCGGCTTGCATGATAGAAAGGGTGGCGTTTTAACCGTCTTTCTCTTCAGAGAGGGGCTTTTATTTTTTACCCTGAAGCTGTCTCGCGCTAGGTTCTGAGAGGAATTGCGTGCATCGGAGGCGTCGACAAACAATTGCACGCGCCCGCACCACAGTTAGTTTAAAATGCTACGTAGCTCTCAATATGAACTACGTCTCTTAGAAACAATTCCACTGAAATTTGTTGCTAAGAATACTTTATCATTACGTTGAGTTTCATTCAGGTGTGTTATTCTTTTTTTTTTTTCGCGTTGTTTACTTTTCAATTACTTTCAGTGTTTACATTAACGATTCTCTTTTCAATTTTTGTCCGGACACTGCTGGCAGCATTATCTTGTTTTTACTTTCTTTTTTTTCAACGTTTCTTGTTTGTCTTATTCCTGCTGTAACCCTAATCTCTAATATTCACCACTCATCAATGTAGTCACTCCCCATCCGGTGTAGCAAGCCTTGTCCCTAGCAGGGCTGACCTCACCAGTTCACATTAAAGAACCTTCTCTCTCTCTCTCATAATTATTATTTCGCAGGGAATTCCCGTCTTTTTCGCAGCGAATCCCCCTGAATTCATTAGTTCGCAGTTAAAACGTTACAGAATTGCCATGTACAGTCAATAAGCGACCGTCTACGGAGCAAGTATGCATGTTACAGAAAATGGTTGGAACTATTGTTTCATCGAAACTACCCCCAAACAAATTCAATGATAAGTTATCTAGAATACATTCTAAGGGAGGTATGTGCATGTGTCCTTATTCAATCAATATAGTGTCACCATACGTAACTCAATATTGTTAATAACCCATGGAGCTCGGCCGGCCTTCCATCTCCACAGTAGTGGAAGTGCTCTACTATTTTGTTCTTTTTTTTTTCCACAAATAATACAGGCTACCCGGCGTTCGCAGGGAACCTTCTACATTAAGTAAATCACAATTGATAGGCATGCTAAAATGATCTACACAGAAGATCGAAGTAAAACCAAAAAAATCCAGAAACTCCCAGTAGGGAATAGTCGGATAAATGCTTAAGGTGCTCTGAGCGGTTTTCTAGTCGGCTTCACTGCTATACGCGGGCGCATTGCTGAGAAGACATTTTTTTCGGTGCCATGTAAGTAAGCAGCCTCCCTCGCGACTTTTCTTAAATACCTCCATAAAACCCCTTGCATCCCTATGGAGCATATATGTGTCCCTATAGAGCATACGGAGGAAGACCGCAAGGTGTAAGCGCCGTACCCACCTAATTAATCACCTGTTTGATTCAAACTATGTAAATCCAAGCTGTTCTTCTTATTAACCTTAGTAAGCCAATATTTCTCAGTGCTAGCTTGAACATAGAGTATTCTTTCTATAGTCGATCGCGTGAATTTAAGAGGCAATGCTGACTGCTACTGGTCTGGATACAAGTTGATTTATGTTTACCTGCGTAAAAGACCTTGTCAATGTCATGGGTGACCTGATTTGCACGTTCAAACAAAATGAGAACATTACCGAAAATTGGCGTGCGGTGATATTCACAGCACTGGTCGGCAATACGAGGGGGGTTTAATAAAGCCCACCTCGTATTGCCGACCACTATTAATAGGATATAAAGAATACATTATATCATATTAATGCTAACGCGTCAATCGTGTGCTCAGACAGCCGCCAGATTGGACGGTATAGTAGCTTCCATATCTGAAGGGGATACGATGAACGACCCGTATACATGGAATGCATTTTATGGCATGTTTGACGTCACAACCTTTGTGCAACTGGCCGGCTCAAGGACAAGTTATCGGTTGAATGGTTCCGCAAATCGGGCTAGTCTTATCACGGCCTGACATTATTGCTGCCATTTTGCTTGAACACAAGAATCACCTGCATCGCGAGGTTGTCGAAGTCTTTTACATAGCTAGACAGCTTGTATTAGTCATTCACAAGTCTCAATTAACGCAATAAAAAGTGTCATTTTGGACGCGAAGTGGCCGCCACTAGCAAACCCGGGCTTGCAGGCATTGTTGACCTTTTTGTAGTTTTGTGTGATATTTGCGTGTTTTACGATGAACGCGGGTTCTTTTTTCAGCGCTTCTATCGTGTCCTTTATTTTGCTCTGTCGACGTCCTGTTGCGCCGTTTTCTCCAATCATGGCCTTTAAAGAGACCCTGGAACACGTTTTTCAGCTCTTTTCTAAATTTTAAATGCTTCCATAACGTACTCAACAAACACATCCAGTATATAAAATAGGGGGCCACAAACTACCTAAGGCAAAAATTGCTCAAGAGATTTGGCTCTCTTTCCCGGTCTTGGAGTTCTTCGGACGCTCGAAGGATGTCAGCAGAGCGTTGTAGCGGCTATTGGCCGGCTTTTTTTTTTTTTTCAGTTGCAGCAATGCACCTATTAGGGGCGAATCCCCTGATGGGCTCGGTCTGTTGGCGTCTCCTGTCGTCGTTGTAAGTATAGTTTCACGTAGTCACGGTACTGAAACACCAGGACACTCGTTTACGCCTCGCGCTAGAACGCTTCGTGCTTCTAAGACACGAGACCTTTACAGCAAAGCTGTATACCTCTACCCCAACGGTCCCATCTCCGTGGGCAAAAACGCCATGGCGCCAAGAATACCTTATACACTGCTTGCTTCGCCCCTCTCCAGGTTTCACATTAGTGGAGATGGCCCGGAATTTTTTTTTTCGGAAGGCACTTTAAAAAAATCGCCATGAAAGCAAAGCAGAAACGGGAGGGGGATCTTCTGCGACGAGGAAATCACGCAGTGTCGCTCCGTGCTGGCTATCACTATAGCTTCCACAGTGCTTCCAGACGTGAATAAAAGAATGAAGGTGTTTATCGGAAGAGTTGCAGAGTTTCTTTAATGTCCTTTCTTGTGTGCGCATTGGCGTAACTCTATGTATCTCGTCCTTGGCAGGCTAAACGTCCCGATTTCGCGAGTGGTTATGTAAAGGTGCTTATCTAAGATGCCATTCATCGTTATCTCTCTTCCCACCTGACGTTTTGCGATTGGAGGGCTTAGACAAGTTTTTGTTTTGGCATTTAATATCGCTTAATCGGGAACCGACGCCGTGGTACTATCAGCAT
The DNA here is from genome assembly GCF_048455015.1 of Haemaphysalis longicornis. Taxonomy (NCBI): domain Eukaryota; kingdom Metazoa; phylum Arthropoda; class Arachnida; order Ixodida; family Ixodidae; genus Haemaphysalis; species Haemaphysalis longicornis. The sequence goes on along the minus strand of NW_027526385.1, from coordinate 72,606,996 downwards.
GCCAATGCCGTACCCAATTCTTAATGATTTTTCTTCAAAACTGTTTTGCTTTCCCTTCAACTTCGAAATTTAGTAACTTCGAGGCACTTTAGAACCTCCTGTACTAAATCGCGGGAAGCTTATGAGTGAACGAAGCGGGCGCCGGATAGCCATGCAGATTGATGTAAATACAATGATACAATGACATCGAGTTACACGAAAATAATATAAACAAATATAATTATTCTTTGATAGCAGCAGCCATTTGTAGTTTTTTCTTGATGCTAACCTCGAGCAAATACAAATTTAAATATACTGACACCTAGAATTAACATGCATTTAACTATGGGGAGTCAACAGCACTGAGAAAGGTTAAGGTGTCCTAGTTATTTCTGAGTTAAAATAGTAAACTCTATAAAATCATCGCTTTTGAGACGCACCATTCAACCATCCCATGCTTACTATCACACTCGAAAACAAGTATAGATATGAAGCAATATATAAACAGAAACATAACCCTATAGCCAATAAAAAAATGGAAAAGGGGCATTTTATTTTTAACACATTAGTTACACTCTCCGGAATTTTTTCGCAAAGTAGCAAAGCAACTACACTCTTCTGGACTGGTTGCAAGTTAATTTATTTCCTTATGGTGGGGGTAATTACTGTAATGTATTACACTTTCTAAACGGGTAACGAACGAGATAACGATTAACAGTGTTGAGAAATGATTGGGATACCAACAACCGCGTAGCAGCGCTCTTGCACTGCACTCGTTGAAAGATCTGGAGCACAGGGATCAAAATAAAGGCAAAACATAAAGGAACAGATAAGTTCGAGTAGAGAAAAAGATGGAATAAAGAACATCTCTAGAGCCGTACTAAAAAGAGAAGGGCGTTATCGAAAAGAAAAACCACTATGATAAACCAATGTGCAGAAACTTGCTGTTTTTGACTGTAGAACGCGTTACTTGAAACCGGGCGCGCTTGTAAGATAGTTTAACCAAACATGATCGCCGTGTGTGTTTTTTTGAAAAAAAAAATAACCTATTCGGCAGGCTTTGTTAAAATGTGGTGGTCCGTCCAAATCTGAGGAAGGACAACGTCCGCCTTTTTCAAGGCCAAGTTCATAGCTAGTAAACCAGGAAACAATTTTAAAGGTGACTGAAATGGACGTTAGGTATACTGCCGAAGCAAGATGAGAAATGCAGACTGCTGCCACGTGTTACAAAAAAAAAAGATTTCGTTAAGCCTGCATTTGACAGCAGGGCTAAAATTACATGTATAAGTTATTCAGATTTTACTACGAGACAGCACAGAATGTTCTACTGGTGCGACATTTCCAGTAAAATTAACGTAATTGCTTTCACATAGCGTGCGAGCTCTGTCACGAGGAGCTCTGTTCTGAGGCAAAAAAAAAAAACGAGATTTCATTGAATTTAATAAAGTATGGGTACGAGCTAGCTGGTATTCCATGATAAGAATTTCAAGCGGCAAATTAGTCAGACGAAGGACGCAAAAAACAGAAACGTGAACGACAGAGAGAAGCGCATATGCGCTTCTCTCTGTCGTTCGCGTCTTTCGTCTAAATATTTTTAGGGTTTGAAAGTCTTTCCATTGGACAGTTAGGTGTTGCTCAACATTCGAAACCTAATCAATAGCGCGAACAAAATAAGCAGTTCCGTTTTTTCGGTTCTACCCGATCAAATCTAACGACTAGTAGCGGTCAGCTCCTTTTACGAAACAGCTCTTAGCAAGCATAACTTGATCCATTGAAATCGGCACTAACTGTTTGCTTATTCCTTTTTTTTTTTTTTGCGAAGAATGCCTTCTGAACAGTCCCATTTTTCTTTTGTTCCAACGAACGCCTTCAGTTTAAACGAGAGCCTGCTCCTCTCTCGGTAAGTGACGGCTCGACGCAGGCGCAGGTGCCGCCACGCTGCTGAAGGTCAGGGCACGAGACGTCTTGGCGCCTCATCGAACAACACCTCGCAGACAGCGAAGGAGCTACCACAAGGCGTCGCCAAACCACGACCGGCAATAAGATGTTCGTTTATTTTTACCGGAGATAAAGAAATGGCTTGGTTAACATTTATACCTTCCAAGTATTGACAGTTCCCGAGGAAAGAGAAAGAGCTGCGGCCCCCAGAAGGTTATCTCACAGGCCTTACAAATGTCAAGGGGGTGTTGCGAAATTAATGAGCCAACTCGGGACGCTCTCTGCGAGCTTGTAAATGCCAAGGCACCGTGGAGGTCAAAAGCCATCAGTGTTGGAAACCTCGGCACGAAGGAACTGACATTCCACGCATTGTATGAAAACACACTGTCGCCCAGTTGCAGTCCCGGGAGGACAATGTGTAGGCGTTGAGTGAATATTGTGCGCGTGATGGGAGTATATTCTACTGCACTATTAAGTGCAGAGCCCCTTAGGGGTTCGACTTGTCGTCGTAGCTTGCTGTAACGGTCGATGTCAAACGACTACCGGAATCAGGCGGGGCTGCGAGATAACGGACCCAAGTAGGGCCGGTGTTCCCTCATAGGGCGTCCCGCAGAGGCTTCTAAAACCAAGTGGTTTAAATAGTCATAAGCGTTCGAAAACTCGTGAACCGATGGCGCTTGTCATACATCTTCCCGTTGTTTAGAGCAAGGAATACTGCAGGTACATTTGAGGCAAAATTTACGTGATTAATCGGCGGCACCCACGTTCATTTAGTTCGGAACGCTAGTTGGGTTGGTTTTTACGAGAGCAAGCGAAAAAAATGTGGCAGTGCAACGCCGGCATGTGCGGGAGGAAAAGCATGCGCAAAAAGAACAGAACTCCCGCCTGCGCTGTTTCAGGCAGGGGGTGCGCGGGCACTACGGAGGCGGGAAACTTGAATTTCTTTGGGTGGAAGCAGTGGGCGGGTAACGGCGCTACAGCCCATTATGGCGAAGCACTTTCTCTGCTTTTCCGTCAGCTTCCACGTTGAGTGGAACAGCTTTATTTTTTTTTTCGAATCGTTCAGTGCTGTTTGGGGAACAAAAGCTACAAATATTTCATCCGCGCTATTGCACGTCCGCTGAAGCAGTACTGATTCATTACAAGAAGGTGCATTTGATGACCAGTGCGAGTACAGGCGTAAGTTCATGTACGCGTGTACTCGCGAGTTCGTGTACTCTCGACTTGTGAGCAGCTCGATACGCTTCAATCTGTAAATTACACGCTCAAAGCCCAGTCGAAAATGACAAGAAAAGTTTATGTAGTTAGTCGTATTTTCGCGTGTCGTACTGTCGTCGTGTCGTATTCTTGTCGTGTCGGGATTCTGATCGATGTTCTGTCGTGTGTCGTATTCCTGTAACCATTTTGATGTTCCGTCGGGCCGAATTCCTGTCTTGTCGTGATCCTGATGTTCCATCAGTAGTTGCACATTGTTTGAATGTTATTGCCCATTGTGGAAGGTAGCGTAAGTGGCAGGTATGTTGGGACTACAGGAATGTTTGTCGTTGAGAAAATTGACTTCGTCGTTACGACAGAAATGTGTCTCGTAACAACAGATGGCTTTGTCGTAACAACAGGACTTCTGTTGTGACAACAAAGATTTTTGTCGTACGACAGGGATTCTTGTTGGGTTTCTGCGGTATTCCTGTTGTTATTTTACACTGGGAGTCGACCTTGGCCGACACTTAAAGAAATCGCCGCACGTTCACTTCACCACAACTTCCACAAACAACCAATGAGAGCGACTACATGGGCTAATTTTGTGAATGACCTGCTCCAGCTTGCGATTACAGTATAAAAAAATCACGCCATATCCACGGAATGAACGATGATAAGTGGGGCGAAGCTCGAGAGGGGGAGATCATCGGTAACCGTAACTCTCCCGTGAAAGTTCGCCCATTACATCATTAAGAAAGACGTAAGACTGTGTGCGTACATTGTACAAATCAACTTTTAATTTCGGAGTCAATGCTCCCAGGCTGAGACCTGGTGAAAGACCCCGCGCCATCGAGGACTACCCCGCACCTCCACCACAATTTGTCACGTAGGATGGGACACAACGGTAAAGAAAGAACTTTTATTTAGGGCGAACTTGTGCCCGAACAAGACGAGAGGAAACGAGCAAAGGTCCTTGCGTCTCGTTCGATCTCCGAGAACGACTGCCTGCGTTCGTGGCGTGATCTCTTGCGTGATCTCCCCCTCGCAGTGCACGTGCGCTCGCGCCTCCGTTGGTGAACACAGACAAGCTCGCGCTCCCGGTGCCGAGTTTACGCTGCCGGTTGCAGCCGGTTCTTGCGCGTGCAACGCGGCCCACTTTGCGGCATCTCCGAAAGCATGCGGCGGTCACGTACCACGAGACACAAGGGATGGACAGACCATGACTTAAAGGAGTACTGACACGAAATTTCAAAGCTGAGATAACTATGTAAAACGCTTCCTTTTTATCAGGAGATATCTCCCAGCAAGTTTCAACAGCAACCGTTCAGCGAAACATATTTAAAATCCATTTTAATCTTCGCCCGCACGAGAGAGCCCAGAGCGGGCCGACGTGACATCATCTGCTACGTGCCCCAAACTGCCGACGTCGGGGCTCCCGTGACGAAGCCGACGCGCTGGCTGTGGTTGGCGCGCGCTGCTCGGGCGTGTGTACACGTCATGGTTTTGGGACTGACGTGATGCTGCCCGGGCCTGTGGGGACGGCGAAGACCTCGGCCGGTCTGGGCGCGCGCGTGCGCTCGCTCGCGCGCGCTTCCAGAGAGGTAGCGATACGGCAAGAATGGTGACGCCATGTCATACATGCTGTCATGGCGGCCGCTCGGCGTTTTTTTGTCGAAACCGAAACTGGCACGAATAAACGACGCTGTAAATGAATGTTTACGCTGCGCTCGACCGTCTAATCTGTCATTCTATGATTAGTGGGCTGGTAGGCACGCATAGCAGCGAAAAAAACGTAACATAAAAATTTCGTGTCAGTACTCCTTTAAGGAGCTTCGCCCCTAAAAAGAGTCTGCTTCGACAACAGCGCAAGGCGTGCATCTGCGCTGTTGTGCCAGGGCAGGTTGTATTTTTTAAGCCAGTCTCACGCTTGGCGTTGTCGTTCGCCAAATTCACACATTTGGTCAGGTTTATTAGGGGCGAAGCCCCACAGGGGCTGGGGCTGTTGGCGCCTCCTGTCGTCGTCGTCATCATCGTAATCGTCGTCTCATGCAGTCACGCTAATAAAACACCGGGACACTCGTTTACGCCTCGCGCTAGAGAGCTTCGTGCTTCAAAGAAGCGAGACTTTTACAGCAACGCTGTGTACCTCTACCCCAAATGGTTTCATCTCCGTTAGCAAAAACGCCAAGGTGCCAAGAATACACGTATGTACTGCATGCTTCGCCCCTCCCCAGGTTTCACGTTAGTGGAAATGACCCGGGATTTTTTAAATCCAAACTCACGCTTGGCCTTGTCGTTCTCCAAATTAGCAAATTTGATCAGGCTCATTGGTCATCGTGTACCACTGTGGTGAAGCCCATCTGCCGCGACTTCTTAAAGTGCACAGTCAACATGTAGGATATATGTTAAACACAGCGAGCCGGTCAAAAGTCGACACTGCATGAACTCGCGCGTAGGAACTTGTGACTACATCTGTACTTGTGAGTACGTACTCTTTAGCATATGTACTCGCAAGTTTCTACTTTCAGTTGGAGTACTCACTGAGCGGTGTTCCAATCCCTAAATGCGTTCCATTTCTAAATGTTCCATTTAAATGAGTTCCTAAATGTGTTCCAATCCCTAAATTACAGTCGACCTCAGGCACCAGCGCATCACAGTGGTTTGATGAAGAGCGGCGCTCATACATCCCCAGCCGCCTTCCTCGACACGTATTGAGCGGCGCAACGCACTCGTTATATACAGCGCGGCGAGCTTAACAAAACAAAAACATCTGGCCATTAAGCCCTACCGTAATTTACGCGCTAGCGATTTGCATGCAAGGAACGAGGGCATAGAACCATTAGGTTTCGCAGGAGGAAGTGCGGTATTTCGACACCCAACAACCGTCCGCCTACGCCCCTACAAAGCGACACAATGTCTGCCTTCGACACTAGCATGCCAGGTTTGGGCGAAAAAAGTTCCGGACAGCTTTCGCTACGTTTCTAATAGACAGCTTTCGCTACGTTACTACCAGTCCGATTGCTACCCTAAACCCACTTGAGTGCAAGGAAATGAAAATAAATTGTGATCCCTGAATTGAACCAACGATACATTCAACTCGAAGGCATTTTTTTCTCGGGCAACTCGTTTGCTGGCTTGTTTCCCATATTACACCGCGACTAAACTTTCTACTGACGTAACACAAACTTGGGATTGTTTATCCATGACTAAACGAAAACAGTGCAGAAGACGTGGACGCAAGGAGAAATGAGAAAGACGTGGTGCAGACAAAGAGGAATTCGACAGACCTGCCCCGCGTTTGCGTAATTTCTTCTTGTATCCACGCCTTTCACGCAGTCCTTGTACTGGCGCCACCTTTTACCAGCGGGCTGTAGGGACAACGTTGCAACTGGTTTATTCGATAGGCGAAGCTGTAACATTTCGATTCCAGCGGAGCTAAACATCCCAACGATAAGATGGCTGCACGCCCTGTGCAGAAAAGTTTAAAAGGGGAACTACCAGGCGTACAGATATTAAACTTCTCTCGGTGGTAGTTCAAGATGTCTGCGTTTCGTAGTCGGGTCCTTTGTCTTGGAATCTTTCCAACCCATTCCACTCAATGAAACTTGCCAGGACACCACTTTCTCTTGATTCCTTTCATCCCACAAAGGCTCGTGGAGCTGCTTGCGTAAGCCCGTTCCGGAAAGAAAAAGGTTTATAGCCCAAAGTGGGCGTGCGAAAACACGCACTGTTTGCCTAATGCTCTCACATGATTTCGCAAGTGACGTTCGCACCGCCAAGCCGATACTTGTACTTGAACCACCGAGGCCACTGGAATGTAGCCATCGCTATCTACTTCCACTATATCATTTTAGGCTGCTAATCGTTTTCGCATGCTATACGAGAGTCAAAATCTAAGACCAACATTTGACTGCATAGTCTTGAAGGGCAGGGGGATATATTTACTGTACTGTCGATGACCAATGGAAGAAGCTTGGCAACAGGTCGGGCACGGAGCTCCACAAGGCAATGTACTGGGTCCATTTCTTTTTAGCATTGTGTTTCTGAGCAAACTCTCACGTCGCGTTTTCTGCAGTACTACTCGCTTTGTGTCGGCGATACATGCGTATGAATTCTAAGCACAAGCGCCAAAGTCGTTCAGAGTGGCCGCAGCAAGGACTGTACGTGATCGGAGAACCTAACGGGGTATGCGTTACCGGAGCCTACAAAGATAGCTTGGCTCGTATTTTTAAAGGAAGCAATTTAAATTCTTCCGAGTTTAAGCTTCACCACACAGCATCGCATTTGTATTTCTGGAGAATTTATTTGTGAGCTTTGAACGAGAAATACGATTCGCATGACCACCGAAAGCGGCCTTTCTGGAACAAGAAATCAACGACGCAATCGATATTCTCCCGCGGACCTGCCGGTTGGAGATTGAATGCTGCATCTTCTATCGTGTCTAAGCACAGCACGATTTTGTGAGGGGTCTAGCAGCCTGTTCCACACACGTTTCTTAGTGAGATAATCTTATCCAAAAGCCTTCCCGTATGATGTTACTCAGATGAAGACTGGTCCTCCAGTCGAAACGTCAGTAAACCACTGTTTTTGTTTTTAATCGTGAGTCAACCATTTTCTCATATATATATATATATATATATATATATATATATATACAGATATATGTGGGTGCGGTCCCCACTCAGAACGCGTGTTTTTCTTCACTTTGTCTCTGCTTTCGACTGTATATACAGTCGAACACGGATATATCAAACTTCAAGGGGTTACTCTGAAGAAAGGAAGTCCTCTTCCTGAAACATCAGTAAACTTTTATTTTATTTGTAGTGTTTTTCTCGCGTGTCTTTGACTTTGCTTACCTTATATATATATATATATATATATATATATATATATATATCCAGACCTCTTCATTTTTTCCTGATCGGCACCCCTCACTTCTTTCACAACACTATTATACACCAGTTCTGCGGAACTTGTGCTCCGTACAGCCAGTGTCGGACTAACGAGAGCAGAAGTACAGCGATCTTGACAGCCGCGCCATGTGCGACGCTGTACCGGGGCCGCAACGATCGAGCTCGCAACAATAGCCACTTTCACCGGATCCCAGGAAGCTTACAACGCTCGCTACAACGTTACCCCGCGGACGCAGTACAATTTTCTTCAGCTTTCGCAATTATAGTCTGCATGCACGGCCCGTAATTGCATTATCTCAACAAGCGCAGAGAAAATTCCGTTAGGCCGCGGGGTGCTTTGTTTGCTGAATGTATAAACTTCTGTTTTTTTTTTTTTTTTTTCCTCACGCAGCGGGAGCAGCACTTCATTCTTCTCCGCTGTGTGCATGAGAATTGCCCGAGCAAAACTTTCCGGCGAAATGAGTACAGATTGCTGTTGTGTAGATTCAATGTTTAACGACCTAGGCAACCGTGAAATATGTTTAAGTACCCACTGCGTTTGTGTGTGTGCGCGCGTGTGCGTGCCCGCGCGTGTGTGTGTGTGAGAGAGAGAGAGAGAGAGAGAGAGAGAAAGAGAGAGTTGCAAGTTAAATGCGAGTACATTTCCCTGCCTAGTATTAAAAATGCACACTGCGCATGCGCAACGCGCTGCTTCGTTCTACGTTTCCTTTTGTTCATCGATTATGTTTCGCACATTTTTCTAGTCCCCGTGGCAGTCATTTACTTGCGCATCTTTTCTTTTTTTCGCGTTTTGTATTCCTTTGCGATTCTACAGCTGCCCTGGTGTAATTCATTTCGTCGCATTTAACAAAGGCCGACAAACTAACTGCTTTGAAACGTACAACTTTGTATTATAACTTGTCGCTAAGCGCCTCCTTTTTACTGTTTCGATCATATCCCTGTGCACAACAGTTCTTAATGTGGAAATCCTGTCTCTTTTCATGCTAAACGTTTACTGATGCTGTGTATTTCGCCCCACCACTTACGCCCTAGTACAACGTTTCCCCACAATGTTCTCCGAGTTCGAACCAGCCACGTACAGCCTTGGTGACAAATTCAGCGGGCTTGTCAATAAAAGACAAATTTGAAATCTCGATAAACCATCGTAACTGCTAAAACGTGGCGGGAATCTGGCAGAAATAATTATCACAGCCTTTTCGCAATATATGATTTTTTAATTCCGTTTTGTTAGGCCTCGGTGCTGGCTCTTTTTACTGAAGTGATAAGTTCAGTGCTCAGTAAAATTTTGAACGACGCTGTATAATTTAAACGCCTACAAAAAATCTGCCCTGACCGAACGTAATTCTTTATTCTAATTTCAAGCTTAAGTGCATTGTACATCGTTTTTGTGCTTATTCGCGAAGTTAATTCTTCATCTTCCTCAGCACCTCACTATCATTCATAATACTATACAATGTAAATGGCATCAATTGATCGTTATAGGCATTTATTAGCTGCATAGGTTGGCTGCTATTTTGTGACGTAGTGAACAAACATCACAAAATCATAACTAGCCTTTCACACATAATAAAGAAACCATGACGTGTCCCCACGCAGCGTGCAAGCAGGACCACAAACAGAACCACAGGCTCCGCTCAAACACAGCACCTAAAAGCACGGACAACCACCGGAAAAGGGGATTTAATTGTATCCATTTACAAGTATGGATTTACTTGTATTGACTTGGCACATGAAATAATGAGCCATCTTCTTGTGGCTACACGCATGTTTCCTCTTCTGATGATTACGTTTTAACGCGGGTTACTGCAACGAGGGTTACTGCAAACTAGGGTTACTGCTCACCCGCAACGTCATTATAAAGTTAGTACATAGAGTCTTTCCTTGGGCACAGGTTTAAAAGCTAGAGTCGTGCACACCATTTTAGGAGATTGTTCCTTTCTTGAACAATGATAACATCCTGGTATGTTCGGACAGCTACACTGCTCAGTAGAGCTCATTACTTGGGTCATATTACCGACTAGCACAGTTCATTGATACAATGGCTGCCCCTATGACTAAGAAGGTGAAAAGGTCTATAGTTGGCGTAACAATAAGTATGGCGGCAGCTCCACCGCACCGTGCGTTGCTTTTGGCATTTTTTATTTCTATTGTTTTTTTTTTGCCGTCCGAAGTGCCTGTAGATGTATGCCATGTTTGTAAACAAAAAGAAAGACTGTACTGCTTCCGAAAAGAGTGTACAGTTGTTGAGGCACCGATAAAGAGAAGTCATTCGTTGTCAAGCTGCACATCATAGCATCGGTATTATGTCACTTTTGTTTCGTAGTGCTTTGTTTTTGTTACAACATTTGTGTTTAACATTCTATGCTGTTTGGTATTTCCTACGGTCACCAACGCCGCTACCGACGCCAGCGCCACCAAGTTTTTGTGCCGTACCGCTGCGAAGCAGGTCTACAGCGACGTACGCCGACGAGACGCAAATTTGACTTGTGCTTAAGAAGTGCCAAACGCTGTTAATCTAACCTAATCGGCCTAAGGAGATAAATTGTATTAGGCACACGGGGAATAATTTAGAAAAAGCGTAGAATAAGGTGTCCTTAGTTTTTATGACAGCTCTAATGCAGCATTTTAATCACGATGCCAGTGTTAGTTCTTTTTTCGTTGTAGCTATAAAAAGGCCTGATTTGCATGTTCCATAGATTGCGATTTTAAAGAACATTATTTATAGATCATACGCATGCTTTGGCCTGGATGTAGACCAACCAATGCCAAAACATTACGTTTAGTTCCTTGTCAAACTTTTAGCCTAATGTATGCACCGGGTTACATTTTGGCGCGCGTACCAACCATGGTCGGTCGCGATAAGGTGAATGTTTAGTATCGTCTGCATTCTTGAGTTTTACAAACCATACTCGGGTGCAACTTAAGAACGGCGACGGAAGTTGCCCCCGCGCCTCATTACCAGGGCGAGCTATTCCTCCGCCCGACGGCAAAGAGTGCGTTACAGCGAGCATCTTGAAGGTGGCCTTGGCTGTTCCCGGAATTTTACGGGCTTAATCTGAGTAAAAACTACTGCAGCGACGACAAACTGCATGAGGAAAAACAGTTTCCGTTCAAAAACGCGTGCTCGTTGACATCCGGGCCCCTCACTACGGCGGAGTGATACACTAAATGAACTATTTGACGCTTCAAAACCTTGCAATTGATTGCCAACTAGCTCGAACCCACACGCTGTTGAGCTATTGCCGTTCTTAACTTGCACCCGAGTTACAAAGACACCGCTAATCCCGAAAAAAAAACTCAGTAACAAAATGTATTGCAAATATCAGCGCCCTCCGGCATTCATTGGTCAATGTCGCGCGCTGCAGCTAGAGTAGCGAAAAGGGGCTCACCTGAACGCAATGCGACACCTTGCGCCGGTCCGGCCTGCCGGCTGGGTTGGACCTCGGCGGGGTTGTCGACACGGGAGCGGCACCGCCATCAATAATCCTCCGCGAGACACACAGCAGCCGACCGAAGCATAATCCCAGGCACCGCGCACCACGGCACACGAGAAGAGCAGTGACAACGAGAATATATCAAACGCGCTGCACCCGTCTATGCGGGAGTCCGTGTTATAAGCGGTTGCCCGGACACTGGACGGCGGATCGCGATCACGTGCGGTTGGTTACCTAGCCCAACCGCAAGGAAGAAAAAAGGAAGATCGCATGAGTGGCTAAAGCGAGGCTTAACGAGGGTTCTTCCTGGCCCGGACGTGCTGGCTTCGGAGGCTTACACTTCGAAGTGGCGAGTATGCCGGGTGGCTTTGTGGCTACACTTTTAAACGAAGGGAAGACACAATTTGAAAGGAGTGGAGGTGGTGGTGGTGGCGATGAAACGACGTAAAAAGAATGACGCAAAAAACATGGTGTAAGCCTAAAGCTGCTGTTGCTTTTTCCATAGAGTGCGAAGCTAAGGAATGAGGCTTATACAACTGTCACACGGGCACTTTTCAATCGCGGTCGAGTCGATCCGGATCGAGCTAAATCCGGATCGGGCTTCTGCTACACGCCGGTTTCAATCGCTGTCGAGCCTGATACCGCTCGAACTCAATCCTGTTTCCCCAAGCGCGATTGAGGTTTCCAAGCGTGATCGGACGAAAGCGACGATACTGTCGTCGCCGCTGAGTGATGTCATAGAAGGTGACAGCTTCAACCAACGCCACAAATTGTATCAAATAACTTGGCTCAAATAAGCGTGCGATAACATAAGCGTGCGGAAGTTGCCAAATACATTTTGGCGCCATCTGGCGCACGTGAGTGCAACCGGTGGAACTTCTCAATCGGGATTGAAACGTGCCGTGTAGCAGCGACGGTGCTTCGAGCGCGCTCAAAAAGTCAATCGCGCTTTGTTCTAATCCGGAATGAAAGTGCCCGTGTGACAGGGGTATTAGCTCCTTATCAGATTGCAAGCAAGGCGTACAACGCACCATGACTTCTTCATGGTTTACGACATTATTACCTCAAATTTTAATTGGATCTCATTATTCGGGAGGCCCAGTAATTGTTTGATTACGTCAGTGTCGTAGGGCGATTATATTAGAAATGGGAATACTTAGAGCTTCAGGCAGGCTAAACTAGGTTGCTCTCGTGAATATGCGGATAAAGCGTATAAATAAGATGCAATGTGCCGTATTGAACAGTTCTAAAGTGAGCATATAAATATGGTCTAGAAGTCACAAACAGCGAGAATTCTTTCCAAGTGAATCAAACCTATAGCTGACCTATAGCTACATGACCTATCGCATGACCTATAGCTACAACACTAAAGTGATGATTGATTGATTGATTGATTGATTGTGGGGTTTAACGCGCCGACGCAACGCAGGCGATGAGGCGCGCCGTAGTGGAGGGCTCCGGATTAATTTGACCACCTGGGGATCTTTATCGTGCGCCGAAATCTCGTACACACGGGCGTTTTTGCTTTTCGCCTCCATCAGAAAAGCGGCCGCCGCCAACACTAAAGTGCGCTAATAGCCCCTCCTACATACCAGGCCAAAGTCTGAGTGTCCGTGAACCATAATTCAGGATTTTGCGTGTTCTGACTAACATTTAAGTACACCTTCCACTCGTTCACGACCGCACTCACGCGCTGAAACCGAATTTCGTGTTTGTCGCCGATCATTTCACACAACATTTCTCTACTCTTATCCCATCCAGCGATAAGCAGGCTCTCCATAAAGCGTGAACACTGCAAAGATATTACATCATCATAACATTTGGAAACGGAAACATCATCGCCCAACCGTCTGGCGACCAACCCGAAATATGTACTACACTCTAAAGGAACGAGCAGGAATTGCTGGCTGGCCAGGCCAAAGGGAACGCTCTTGCGACATAAAAGCCGCGGCGAAAGGATTCTTTCGCTAAATCTGATTTGCAGAATTGCCTTTTCTGTGTGTTTTCTTTGTCTATCCTCTGAGGTCAAAAATTGAAAGCGCGGAATCCGGAGGAAAGACGCGGTGAAATATACGCGTGCCAGCGTCGAAAAGCATCCGTTGCTTCCTTTCTAAATGATTGTAGCCTTGTGTGACCGGTCTCTCTTTCGTGCAAGTAGATAAGATTTTTCTCGTTTTTTAGCAGTGGGGCACTCCGCCGAATGCAATGGAAACGTCTGGAACCGAGCTTCAGGGATGCAACGGCTAAAAGAAGTTCCATAAACGTCTAATGGATAAATGCATGCATGGCAAGGCGCCGGTTGGTTTTCCCAGAAACATTCCTTGTTCAAAATGCAATGACTGGGACGCGAGGACCGAACGATGAACTGGTAGTCCTTTCGGCGAAGTGATTTGCAAAATCATCGGACCAAGGTTGGCAATCACGTAGATGGGGTTTAAAAAAAATTCGGCGGTGAAAAAAAGAACTGAAAATGCAAACATTGGTGTCGTGGGATGAAGCAATTAGTACTCTTCCGGAATTAAAGCGACATCCTTTTTTGAGAACAATTTTGCATTTTTGAGGAAAGGGGGCGGCGGAAACTATGCAAATAAACAAATCATACAAAAATACAAATTTTAAAAATAACGACAGCAAAAGTGTAAATTAATTACAAGATATTTGTTAAGTAGTCTAACATTGCCTTGAGGTAGGATGCGCGGAAAAAACTTCTGGATATTCATCACGTATTGGCCTGCTTATTCCGCCTTCATGATTACCCTTAGTCCTCGTGACTAACGTTACAAAGCGTTTAAGATCTCGTCCATAATACGATTCGGCCATCAAACGTCACACCTGCCGTTTCTACATTGGCCACACCCAAACCACGGGAGGTTAAAAATCGCTAGTTGCCCTGCCGCGTCATTTAGTCCTCAAAAATGCACATTTATTTTAATTCCGACGACGATGTTTCCAACTGCTTCGCGACACGCTTGAGCTAACTAAAGCAAGGCGTGCGCGAATTGTGACTCATAGTTTTCAAGGACTGCTCCCAGCATCCCCGACGCTCGCTCCGACAGTCGCTCTGCGAAGAGTTGACGCAGCCGCGCGGCGCCGCCAGATTTGTCATTGATGGCGGGGAAGAGGCTTGAGCAGATGGGACCTCACTGTGGGATTCCGCGCTACGTGGCAGAGAAAGTCGATGAGAGCCAGTTAAATGCACAAGCTGGATAGCACCACGAAAAGGAACGCACCAACAGGTGGTCGTGTACAGAACCGCTTGTACACGCTCGTGTACAGAATCGCGTACAGAATCTTAGGTAGCAGAACCGCTTAGTACCGCAATTTTTGCAACCAGTTACTAACCTCGATGCGTACTAAATAAACACGCTTTTAGCGCACCGTCTTTCGTCAACACGGCAAAGAAATTCATGAGGCACAGCACGGACAGCGCAAACCTGGTCCTATCGAGTTGACCATTGGGTTATTAGAGATGTAGCGAGCGGAAAGTTAACCGTGTTTTACGGATGTAACGTCTTGACAATATCCAATGCGTTGGTCTGTTCTGCAATTCCCGCGTGCAACGGGTACAGCCCAACACCGGGAGAAAAGTATGATGGCGGCGGGGCATCAGAGATCGAATGTGCTCAGAGAAAAGGATTCATGCCTGCCTCGCGTACCCAACCAACGAACATGTAGGCTTTGACGAAAGATGGGACATTACTGCCGCAAACATGTAAGAGCGCACTGAATGACATATCGTGCCGCGACCACCACCACCACCACCACCAGCAGCACCACCTGTTAGGGCACGTCCGCTGTGCACCTCCAGGAAGGCTCCCATTGATCGTCGAGCCCCGGGGCGCGGGTTGGTCGGTTCACCGCACGAAGCCAGCACGTCCGAGTCCCGGTGGGTGGGGGGAAGGGAAGGCGGAACACTGGGTGGATCGACGTGGCTCAGCAGACAAGGATATGGGTTGGCCACCAAGCGCAGACACCATGACCGGGGTGCCCTGTCCTGGCGGAAGTAGTACAGGGCCACGGGTACAAATCCCGGGTAGGGCAGGTCCACGCCGGACGATATCACGGCGGCGCCGGCTTCGTCTTCTTCCTCCGTCGACGAAGACGCCGTGGACGCCGTGGACGAGCGCGTCTCCGACGACGAACCCGGCGAAGGAACGCGCGGCGGGACGACGTCATGGTGCAGCTCAGCGGCGGCGGTCTCATCGGCGCGCATCACGCAGGCCTCCCGAGCTGCTTCCAGCTGAGCCGACGGCCATCACACCACATCCGACGACGCCGCCGCGCCCGGCGGCGCCCCCCGTTCGCAGCGACCCCCCAGACCCCAGCGGGCCGCCCCCCCGAAACTTTGTCCCGCCGCCGTGAACCACTGTTTGCCGCTACGAGTGCCGGCTGCTTGCTGCTTCGGCGGCGAGGAGCCTTCGCCTGCGGGAGTCCCAGCATCGACTGGGAACCCGCGGCCGGCCTAGTTCGCGCGGCGACCGCTCGGGGCCCGCGGCGCTCGCGGCGCCAGACCGCGGCGAACATCTTGCGGAGCGCTCTGTCCCTAGGCGCGTCCCTAGCTTCGCTACACCGCCGCTGCCAGCCGCGTTCAGAGCGTCTTCGAGGGGCGGGCTTTTGCACCTTTGAATTCCAGCGTAGACAATGGTGTGCTGCGCCGAGAAAGCGGATTCTCGGGCGCAGATGCGCGTGTGTGTACTTAGCGCACATAAATGAGCTAACTTTTCTTCTTAAAGCTGTCAGCTTCTCAGAAATCGAATGCCTACAGGATTTCTGCTTTTTTGTCTAAAGACCTATGAAAAAAGGCAAGCTGACATTTTTCCTGTAGTGGCATTGACACGCGATGGTCTCAGCTTCATGCTCAAAATGCCGCATATGCTTCTAAAAGAACTGTTAGAAACTTAACAATAGTAGAAATACGTTAATTGCTGCAAATGTCAATATGTTTTGGCTCTACAAATACAAAACGCTCATTTTCTAGGCTAGGTCTTTTAACGCTAGATCTTCTATCCTATGCGCGACATGCGCGGCTATACTTTTGCTGTTTCTTGAGAACTCGAATAGTTTGTGCGCTTCACTAGCTCCTGAACTTATGCATATCACTGTAGGTCAGGCGAGGCTGCACATACTAAACTGATAATACATCGCCATTGAAGTGGCGCATGATATACATTTATTAGGAAAATAAAATCTGCAAAAACCGAAAGCACAGTAAGACGACGGAGGATCTGGGCGTCACATTGTTTAAAATGCATACCAAAACTTGCAAGGCAGAAAAACAGTGCAGAGAAACACTACTACTCTGTATTTTTCAATAAAAAAAGGTACAGAATAACTTAAAGCTTCTATAATACGTCTACTTAATTTAACTACAGAAATTAAATACAGAATAGGTTCCTTCGAAAGACGGATATGACTGGATGACGCACACACCAATTTTAACATATATTTTAAAAATTAAGCTGCATAGTAAGGAAAACACTAGAAGGAGATTAGAGAGAGACGACAAAAACGCACGAAACAAACCAATTTTCCTCTACTTCCCCTGGTTGTCGCGTGATCGAGACTAATTTGTATAACTGGCGGCCTCCGGCACAATATACCGCTTACAAACATGATTGCACAATTGTAATGGCGCTTCTGGTTACGTTTAATTAAGCTGTTTGAATGCTAGCGGGCAATTAAAGTACCGATTGGTCTGTTTCGGTACTTTGCAAATTAAGTCACCGCAGGCGATGTGTCGCGGAAAATGTTAAACTTTGTCAATGCCTGTTGTATATATATATTTTTTTTCAAAATTGGGGACGGAATAGAGTGTAGCCATTCGTCGTCGCCTTTTTCTTCTTCTTACTTATGACTAGAGACCGGAACTTTAGGGGTAAAAAAAATCAAAGTTTTAGGCGCCTATAATAGGCACTGAAAAGTACCATGTAGGTAAATATAGGTACCAAATACTATCGTCGAGACACCTGTAGGCTCAATTAGAATTTACTTCAGCAGCTTATTTTACGGCAAATTTTTGACTTGCAGTAAAAACGGGCAACAAGTTCTGTCGTGGGGGAAAGTTATTTTATTTTCGTCGGGAAAATAAGCCACACAGGAGTTGCTATTTCAACAAATTTAGGTGAAATGCGGGGGAATTCGACAACACAAGAAAGCATTAAAAGCCACGAGGAACCAGACCCATCTCAATGATTTACTGCTTGATGTTTTCTCCTTTCAGTCGATAATTCGGTGCGAAAAAACAGCGCTCGATGTCCAGTGAAGTTGGGGGAGCGTGCTTGTATTTCGAGAGGCTCCTTGACCTGATTCCATTTAGAATTTCGGGATGGTTGCTGCTCAGAACCTTCGGCAGGTCTGTTAGCACAGGGAATCAAGAAATTTTATGTCAGACAGAATGCCAGGGCGTCAGACAGGAATAACTATCAGTAATCAGTTCTTCCCTAATGGCGGCGTACCTGTTCCACACCTTGGAACTAAGATCAGCATTCCGAGTCAGAGTGGCGCCCAAGCTCCTAGCTGCGGAAGTGCTTTCCGCTAAGAGTGAAATTAGCACACAAATGTGCCAAGTCACGTTAAATGGCAGCGTGGTGTACATAAGTTGGGCTGCGGCGTTTTTGTCGACTGCAAAGCTGTTAATAACACCGGCGAGTGTTTTTGTATAGTAGTTTTCCTCCCGTATCCGAATTTTTTAAGGGAGTAACAACGGGCTGTGGTGAAAAGGGGGGCACAATCGGTAACTGCTGCTTCAAGGCACAACTGCGGCTCGAAGAAATATCCTAACTGCAGGTATTATTCGTTGACAGGGCAGAATGACCTCTTCAGCTCTTTACAACACCGCTAAATCCCATGGATAGTGCAGGAAAGTGCCATAGTTCCGTACAAATTATGGGGATATTCTGTTCTGTAGAGATAGATGACTAGCAAAGCTTGCGGGAAAAGCACCATTCAGCAACTATGCACTATATACCAATTAGCAATATTAGACAGCACGGAACATTATTTGCAACCAATTCCCTTATTGCTAGGTTTCCGAATGCCCTTAAAGGTCCCCCAGCACAGCAAATCACGGCTGTCACGACTAGAGTACTCGAAGAGGGCCGAGATGCTCGTTCCTATAAGCTCCGTTTCTCGTTGCTTCTTCGTCCTGCAGGAGTTGCATCTGGCCGTCCGGTGGTGTACTCGTGATCGGCGGATGACTCAGCACGTGTCTGTGGAGTCACCGTGTGTGACAATAGTTTTTGCCGTAGGTACGCGGACACAGTGCGTATGAAGAACATAGAACAAAACAGCTGGTGTGGACAGGGGGGACGTCGGTGAGGTTGGCTGCGGTGTCACGGCGTATACGGGCCTCTGGGGGCTCGGCCGATGTGGCGAGGTCAAGGTGGCGGCGGCTCGAGGGCGGTTTGCGTTACTCGGAGTGTTTAGCACGGCACGAGGTGCGAAAAACACCCAGTCGCACGCTTCTTAAGTGAGAACAGTCTTTGCAGACCATCTACTCGAAAAACCAAGAAAGGCATATGTAACGCAAAAAAAGGCAATTTTAAGCGCTGAAAAGCCCATATAGGCCCATATAGTCAAAATAGGCACTTATCGGCACAATAAACTATCGCTTAAAATGATCCCTTTCCCTTAGTTCATGCTTATATGTTAACAGGCTTGATACGGACTAAAGGAAAAAAGTAGGCATTGTGCCTAAAGTTTCGGTGTCTACTTATCACTATGGCATGAAGGTTTTAAAGCGAAGCTTTTAACCTCTGACTGATAGTATTCGTACGCGAAAAGGCACTGCAGAAAGGCCAACGTAATGATGATCGTAGGTGAACTGTAGAAAAATTAAAACGATTCCCTGCGACGCTTGGCGATAGCTTCGTTAGACCCCTTCGCTGCAGGTTGATGTACGACAGAGGGAGGAGCGACGCACGCTTGAGACGGCGCGACGCATTAGACCTGACATCATGTTCTCAGGTGAACGTCGACAGCCGTTACACACAGCTTGACCTCAGATAAGAATGACGTTGGCATGCAGAGCCGCAAGACGTTAGGCCGCAGGACGTTGCTTAACGTGGTATTTTGTGGTTTAACACCTTGAACCGGCACCCACTCGAAAAAGTAGTCACTGTGTGCCAAGCAGCAGGTAGCGACTCACGCTGTAGACCCTAAACCCAAACGTTGGGCCTACGAAGTCCATACCTGAGAGTTACTGCCGCTATTCTAGATAAGTGCTGCATACCTTCACAGTAGAACGTATGCACATTTTGGGATTCGTCAGCGACGGAATCCAGATTCGCGTTAAACCATAGTCGTCGTATAGACGGAGAGAGAGAGAGAGAGAGAGAGAGAGAGAGAGAGAGAGAGAGAGAGAGAGAGAGAGAGAGAGAGAGAGAGAGAGAGAGAGAGAGAGAGAGAGAGAGGAAAGATATAAAAATCTGGTTCGCTGATGGTGACTTATCCTTTCGTGCCGGGTTGGGGGTTGTATTCTTCAGGGGTTCTTCTGCTCCATGGGCTGGAGCCATTTTTCGTGCCTCGGGTCTTGGGGATGAGCTCCACTAGGGATAGTTGAGAGGGTAAACTAGGACTTAAGACTGCAGTCTCCCACTGTTGTGAGTCTTTAATAAAGTTGCCGGGATGTATCAGAGGGCATTATGTGTGTGATCGTGTGCCAGCCTCCGCAGGCATGCCACGTGGGGCTGTATACGTATGGATATACCTTACTGTAAAGCGCTGGCTTGGGTAGGGTTTTGGTCCTGATCTGTCTAAGGGCGCTTGCTTGCAATGTGTCGCGTTAGCAAGTGGTGTGGGTGGGGAAAAGTGCGTCTGGTGTTTATGTAGTGTTCCAGTATTGCCCCCTATTCGTGTATTGGTTCGGGTACCCGCGTTTCATCCGGGATGCAGGTCTAGTGTGCCAGTTGGCAGACCTGCTAGTGGGTGAGCTCGTTCCATTCGAGTTCAGAGTGCGCAGGCATTCAGATGAGTTTGATGGTAGCTCTTGTTTCTTGTGATCGACTTTTCGAGGATTGTGTTGGGCCTCTTGTGCAGTTTCTGATGGCCGCTTGTGAGTCGGACACGATTGTCGCTTCTGTTCCGCTGTTGGTGAGGTGGGCTAGGGGCAGGGAGATGGCTGTTTCTTCTACCGCTACCATGGAGTCGGTTCGTAAGCTGCAGGAAACTTGGGAGTCCCCCGGGAAGTTGATTGCCGTGGCGCAGTGCATTCGTTCGTCAATGTCGATAAGAGACGCGTCTGCTTACGATACGTGCAGGTCGTTTTTCAGCTGTTTTAAGATGTTTCGTTATGGCTTTCCTTCTGTCCGCGTCCTTTATTGCGTGCATGGGGGCAGGTCCATCTCCTCTCGTCACTCTTGGTGGCAGGTCATGCCCATCCGCTCGAGGAGGCGCCTGCCTGCGTTGCTCTTAGACAGTCTGCAGAGCTGTGCCATCCTGTGGGCCTCTATGAGTTGGTCTATCGTGTTACGTACTCCCATTTCCATGAGGCGGTGCGTGTGTGTATGTGTGTGTGTGGGGGGGGGGTAGTTCTAGAACCCCAGGGCTTCACTGTAAACCCTCCTGATGAGGGCAGTTCAGTTTGTCCTCGAGTTTTCCGAGTGGTAGAAAGGGTGTTGGGTTTACTATCGGGGTGATTACGAAAGCTTGGATTAGGCGTATCATGTTCTGTTCAGACAGTTCCCGCTGTCCATTCGCTATCCTTGATATCATGCGCCCTATTTGGAACGCGTGTTTCTCCAGCTGTTGCAGCGTTCGGGTGTTGAGGACGTTGGCTTGCACGTGCCGACCCGGTATCCGGATAGTGTCCACCCCGGTTTGGGTGTGCCCGACAATGATGCCAGTTGTATGGATTGGTTTTCCGGAATCTTTCGTTTCCCGGTGTAGATCAGTAGGAGTTCTAATTTCTGTGGAGAGCACGCGAGGCTGATGCTTCCTGCGTGTCTCCGCGATTTCGATCGCCTTCTGGAGGGCTTCTTGGATATCCCCGTCGTTGCCTCCCGTATTTCAGTTCGCGGTGTCGCCTGCGTAGAGGCTGTGGCGCATGCCGGGGATCTGTTCAAGTTGGGAGGGTAATTCTCCCGTTGCCACGTTAAGAAAGGCGACATGATGGAACCTTTGGGGGCTTCTCTGCCTACCAGCTTACGGGGTCTGGCTTGAGGTCTCCGATGCATAGTTGCGTCATTCTGTTAGTGAGGAAGATCCTGACGTAGGCGAACGCTCTGCCACCCACTTCCATCCTTGAGAGTCCTTCTAGGATGGCGGAGTGTTCCACCTTGTCGAAGGCCCTGGTGAGATCCAGTCCCAGTATTGTTCTTGTGTTCTAGAAGTGTGCCCCTCTTTTTTTATGACGTCGTGTTGTAGCTAGAGGAGAACTTTCTTCGGAAGCCGAACATGGTGTCTGGGAAGAGGTGGTGGTCTTCTTCCACGTTGTTTTGCAGTCGGTTCAGGACCATGAGTTCGAATAGTTTTCCTAGACAGGACGTTAGGGATATCGGTCTGAGGTTTTCGAGTTTCAGAGGCATGCCGGGTTTGGGAATGAGGGTCGTGCCGGAAGTTTTCCAGTTTTGGAGCAACTTTCCGTCCCTCCAGCATCTATTGCGGAAAGCTCCTAAGGTTGCGAATCAATCATTGTGTTCGTTATTCTATCCGGTCGGGGGGCTGACCAGGCTCGGACTTGTCCCATTACTTGCCTGGTTTCTGCCTCCCGTAATGGTATGTCCAGGGAGGCGTTGGTTGCACCAGCATAGGGGATGTCCTGGCTGGGCGTTGACGCCTGTTCGTATTTGCTTTGTAAGGCGTCCATCAGGTCTGTTTGGGTACCTTCTGCAGCTTTGAGAGTTCTTGTCTTTGATGTGTTCTGGTTTTGGTGTCGTCAAGTAGGCTTCGTAGAATGTTCCACGTTCTTGTGGTGCTTATTGACCTGTTCATTTGGTTCAGGTCTTGTGCCACTGGTGTTTCGTGAGCCTGTTTGCGTGATTTTGTATTTCACGTTGCACTTGTATGGGTGCGTGATGTTTTCCTCATATGGGAGGTGCCAACCAGGCTGACCAAATCTGGTTCTTTTGTACCCGGTATTTTTATTCGACCTTATGTCTTATCTTTTCTTGCCGCATGGCAAAAATGCGAATTAAAAAAAAATCTGGTTCTGGTGAGGGTGTGCTGTTTCGCCCCCATATGGCGTTACTGGTACGATTCTACCTGTCTAGTCGTAGCCTCATTTTCAAACCTTTGTTTCCTTCAAATAAAAAAGACTGTCTGTTGGGTGAACGGAACCTTTTAAGCAAAAAAAGCGCATTTCTATCCGTTCGAACAACACAGCTACAGTTAACGCTAGAAAAAAGTTATGTCTTTTGTAAAAGGGAGCTGCACCGTTTAATCCATTCCCCATTAACCCGAAAAGCGCACTCATTACCGCTCCAAGCGAGAAACGGGGGCGCTTAACCACAGCGGTTTTTAATTAGATTCGGAAGACAAATAGGTGCGTAAATTAATGAAATTGCTAAAGCCGTCTGCTGTTGCCGTGGTTCCGTAGCAACATATGGGACCTTGTGCAGCTTTCTAATTGGAAACGGGCTTAAAAAACCGTTACGCTTGAATTCAAAGGAACCAAACCAAATCAGGCAGCATGGCTTAACGTGTACCAAAACTGCTTTGGAAATTCGGTCTAGGGGCCACTGAATTTTCTTTCTGACCTTCCGTAGAGCATTCCATTTTTTCTGCTGTCACTGGCAGTCGCGTTACTCCTTTCCACATGTGAAACGGTAATCGTGTGGGATTACTCAGACGAGTACGTCCTCAGCCACTTTCCTCGGACACAACTAAATGAGTCAAAGCCCTTTTTCAAAAGAAAAAAATGGTGAATGATCCAGCGTGGCCCTTCGGGGAGCGCTCTTCTTCCGCTCGCCCGCTCGCATTACAAGATCGCACCTGGAGCAGATCGGTGGCGTCATCCAGCGGTAGCCAAGCAAGCGCTACGTACATTCGGCCATCCTGCATTACCGACCGTTGCAACGTTAAAAATCCAAAGTTCCAAAGTCCACTTCAACTCAGCCAAAGCCCAAAGTCAATGCCTAACCCCGCACCACTAAAGTCCAAAACCAAAATTCCAACCTTGCTTAGAAAATCTATTTCATTATCATCATTATCGTCACCCCTAACCGTGTGGACTGCCAAACTATACTTGCGTATTAAGAGAAGTCCGTTAGATGAGCGAAGACGCCCCATTGTTATGTTATGTGGTATATTGTCACGTAGCCAAGGACGACGCAGATTTCTTCAAGGAAAAAAAATGTTTATTGGAGCGAACTCGCGCTCCCCTGAGAACTCAAGGAGTAAACAAGCGGTAAAGGAGCAGTCAACAAAGTGACGCTGTCATGCTCGTGTCGGCGAATCGAGGGCCCCGCATTCGCCCTGCGAGAATTTATCTTTCCGCAAGCTTTTGAAGTTTCCCGAATACGTGTGAGTGTCAGCAGCAGAGATGGAAATGTAAATTTATGACTCATTCAATCAGATATATATATATATATATATATATATATATATATATATATATATATATATATATATATTTTTTCTCTCTCTCTCTCTCTCTCTCTCTCTCTCTCTCTCTCTCTCTCTCTCTTCCACAATTGCACCATCGGCTCACACAGATGCTGCTCGGCGCGAACAGATATCTGGTTTCGAACGCGCAGTGAAGTGCCTCTGGCGTTGGCAACAGGCAACCGGGAAAACTGACCTTGAGAGAGAGAGAGAAAGAGGGAGAGAGAGAGAGAGAGGGCGCTTTATTGAAAAAAATTGGCCGCGTATCTGCTTCTGTCGTTGTAAATGTCGTCAAAAGACGATAGTCGTTGTCGACTTTTGCCAAGTAAATGCTTCCCTTCGCTTTACCGCTCACCTCTCATGTTGTTCCTCTTGCGTCGCGCTCCTCCCAAGGTAAAGACGCCAAAAGTTTGCTTAAATCATTTTAAATTTCCCGCGTTCCACTGCTCCAAACCGGGTGTCTTGATGCCAACGCTGTTTTACGGCGGAGACGCGCGTGAATCGAGGCGCCTTACTTCAACGTTTATAGAACCGCGCTTCCCTACTCCACGTGAGTTGCAAGCAGAACGTGGAACCTATCTAGTGGAACCTTTCGTAACTGTTGCCAGTTGATTCCTTAAAATGCCGCAAGAAGCTATAGTGGCGAGGGCGACAGCAGGCGACAGCGAAGTGAATTTTTTTTCTGGACTTGATGAAGTATTTAATTTCGCATAAGTCAAGCATGTATGATTTTTTATAAAGGAACACTGCAAATATCACTTCTGTACTAATTTGTCGTCTTATAATTGCGTAGTGTCTTGCTCTTCTTCAACAATGTTGACAAATATGAACATTACACCGGACTTAGACGGGTAGATTTAGCTCTGATTATATAAGACTATTGCGCAGGCAATGTTTTTCTTTGGCCGGGTGGCTGAATCGAGTCACAGACAGACAGACAGACCAAAATTTCTGGGTTTAAGGAGCCCAAGACAGAATATCGTCTTTAAAAGCAGAGAATTTTACCGGCGTTTGCAATCGCCCACATGCCTCTCGGCTAAAGGTCGGGGATGTAGGAAAAACAGGCCCTAGAAAGAGGTGGGCAGAAAAAAAGGAAAAAGAAAACACTGGCGTGGCTTCACGTGCTTGACGGACTATTTTTCAGATTGTGTCGCAGAATTCACAATTTTAAAATGTGACCA
Organism: Haemaphysalis longicornis; assembly: GCF_048455015.1. Taxonomy (NCBI): domain Eukaryota; kingdom Metazoa; phylum Arthropoda; class Arachnida; order Ixodida; family Ixodidae; genus Haemaphysalis; species Haemaphysalis longicornis. Next base: position 72,581,814 of record NW_027526385.1, on the reverse strand, counting down.
ATGTCCTTCAAATAAGAAAACAAACTTCTTAGAGCCTGACGCTTCTTTGAGGGGCAATTGCGTGGTCCTAGGATAGTCTTCACAGTTACGGGCCCTTGACATAGGCGTTAAACATCTTCAACAAAAAAATGGGAACTCAGTGCCAAGTACACCACACATTCTAATAAAATATGCTCAATGGTTTCTACAGAAGTGCAGGCTGACCATGAACCACTTTTCGTTTGTACTCCGCAGCTGCCAGAGGCGGCGCCTGCATCAAGATGTGACCTTGCCGTAGCCTGAAGGTCATATTTATGCAACAAGGCGTTTTTAGTTTGAAGCCGGAATGATAGAGCTATCGCATGAAAAATTTGAGCTGGAAAGAAAACTACGAAAATTTGGGACTGAATACGAATTGAGCCCAGGACTATCGGAATGCTAATCGAACACGCAAACCCGGCACCACTGCACGCGGTGTACCGTGTTTTCACGATTCTAACGCGCAACCTTTTTTGCTAAATGTAGGCTTCGAATTACTGCGCACCTTGCAAACGGGCTCAACCCCGAAAGTAGTTTCAAAGAGGCCAGCAGAAATTGGCAAGAAAAGAAAGTCTTTCCCAATTCTAACTTATTCCAATCAATAACAATCTGCCAACACCACGGGAGAAAGCTTCCTGTAGCCATCCGTCAATGGGCATAATTTTGCTAGCTGTTGGACTTATTTGTGCTGCTGCAATCAGCAGTTACGGCTCTGATAAGGCAGCACTTTGAAGAGTCCATCAAGCCCAAGGCAATTCCACTTGTCTGCAGCGACGTGAACACAGCAGGATCATGCACATTAGCCGTTCCGGTTACACATAAGTGCTCAACTGATGCAAGCAAAGCAGATCTTCTAATGTTCCCCGCACACGTTTTAGGGTCAGCAGGAGATGGACATGCAAATTTATGAAGCATAAATAACTTTTGTGGCCACGTTTGCGTGCGTCAAATAAAATTTCTTTTGCCAGGTACATGGTGTGATGTCTTATAATCTGCGAGGTAGAATCATAGTCAAACCTTTTTGGAATTTTCCCCTGTAGACTTATCTGCGTGTGAGGCTGTTAGGAAAGGCTCCCTTGGACACAACACAGCATTTCCTCAGCATACAAGGACTTAGCAACCCTGGTTGAGTACATTTAGTAAAAACATCCCAATGATTATACAATCACACTATCGGCTTCCAGGCATTCGATAGGCGTGTCTGCAGATCTTTGGGAGAGGCATTCGTCCTGCACTGGACATAACCAGGCTTTTGATAAAGACTTACCTGCGTGTTACAATCGGAGGCGCATTACAATTGTGCAAATACGGTAACCTCCGCTTCGTTGTATCCTCCGGGTGAGGCGTTAGCAGCTATGAGGACAAGCAGCACCAGAGGCTGTCGAAGAGGAATTGTGTCGCTGCCACAAGTTTTCCCTCGCGCCACTAATACGCATATACGTTCTCTAAAATCTACCATATACGCAGATGATACGACCTTGATTATTTACCACTGCGACAAGTTAATCAACCAAGGAAGTGAAATTTTGCTTAAATTAACGAAATGGCTTTATGTAATGGCTTATTTATGAATTCTAAAAAAAAACTAAAGCAGCCATCTTCTGTGAAAATCGCAAGCAAGTCAGTGCCAGCCAGAAAGTATACGTGAATGGTTCTCCAGTTTATATCCTAAAGAGCTTTGAAACATTACGTGCGATATTTTCCCACACTTTACAATACCATATTCCTTGCGATTATGCTATATATAAACTGTCGGGAGGCGTGGTTTTTTGTACCGTAATCGCGACCTTCTGCAAGGTGACACGCACTGGTCACCTAAGGTCGCGTATTTCCTAAGGTGCCACGCGTGCCACCTAAGGTCGTGAATTTCTGGAACCTTCGATTTCAGTCAACCTAAAGAACAAGCAGGATTCCGTAAAGGCTATGCAACAATGGACCATATTCACACGATCAGTCAGGTGATAGAGAAGTGCGCTGAGTATACTGAACCCCTATATGTAGCCTTCATAGATTATGAGAAAGCTTTTGACTCGGTCGAAACCTCAGCAGTCATTCAGGCATTACGGAACCAGGGGTTAGAATACTAGAGGATATCTACAATGGGTCCACAGCTACCATCATCCTCCATAACGAGAGCAGTAAAATACATATAAGGAAGGGCGTCTCAGACAAGGAGACACAATCTCGCCAATGTTATTCACAGTATGTTTACAAGAAGAGAGAGAGAGAGAGAGAGAGAGAGAGAGAGAGAGAGAGAGAGAGAGAGAGAGAGAGAGAGAGAGAGAGAGAGAGAGAGAGAGAGAGACTCTTTAATGTGGGCTGGAGAGGTCAGCTCTGCTAGCGGCAGTGCTTGCTACGCCAGATGGGGATGATTACAATGCAGTGAGGTGAATGTGAGGGATCGGGAAAGATCGGGAACGTTCTGAATACAAGAAGTATTCAGAACGTTGGATTGGGAACAGGTGGGAGTGAGGGTTAATGGAGAATACCTCAGTAACTTCAGATTTGCTGATGACGTTGCCTTGCTAAGTAACCCGGGGGACGAATTGCAAAACATGCTTTCCGCACTGGACAAACAGAGTAGAACCGTGGGCCTGAAAATTAATATGCAGAAAACCAAAGTAATGATTAATAACCTCGGGAGAGCACAGCGGTTTGAGATAGGTGGCGAGGCAGTGGAAGTGGTAAGCGAATATATCTACTTAGGCCAAGTTGTGACCCCGGATCCCAACCATGAGGCCGAGATAATTAGAAGGATAAGAATGGGGTGGAGTGCGTACGGCAGACATTCTCAGATAATGAATGGCAGCCTACCATTGTCCCTGAAGAAGAAAGTGTATGACAGCTGCATCTTAACGGTACTCACGTACGGTGCAGAAACGTTGAGGCTCACTAAGAGTGTTCAACATAAATTGAGAACGACTCAGCGAGCAATGGAACGCAAGGTGATAGGTGTAACATAAGAGAAAAGAAGAGAGCGGAGTGAGTCAGGGAGCAAACGCGTGTCAAGGACATATTAGTAGAAATTAAGAAGAAGAAATGGACGTGGGCAGGGCATGTAATGCGAAGGCAAGATAACCGTTGGTCATTAAGGGTAATAGAGTGGATCCCTCGAGCAGGCAAGCGTTGCAGGGGGCGGCAGAAAGTTAGATCGGCAGATTAGATCAAGAAGTTTGCGGGGATAAATTGGTCGCAGTTAGCACAGGACTTGGATAATTGGAGATTAATGGTAGAGGCCTTTGCCCTGCAGTGGGCGTAGATAGGCTGCTGCTGCTGATGATGATAAATCGCGACCTACTTCCAGTTGGAACCGGGCTTATCATATGCCACTCTGTATTTCTTTCTTATATACAGTACCGTTTTCTTGTGTTGGGCATGAAAACGCAAACAAATATTGCCAGGTTGGCTAGACTGCAAGATAAAATAATTAGAATAAACGCTAATGTTCCACCGGATTATGCACTAGATCCGTTAATGAATCATTTTTATTTAATTCGTATAGGCAATCTTTACACCTACGGTTTGCCTTGAACATGAAAAGAAAGCGGAATTTCATGCAATTATTCACACTCAGTAATTTGGACATTAATAAGCGTTAATCGGCCAGATTTAGGAGAAATCTCCAAGGTATAGTAAGTTTTTATGAAGGAATATTTAACATCCACCTCAGTACAGCCATACGGCTACAAAGGCAAGCTGTACAGCTTTCTCCGAAACTTCGCAGTTGAAGAAAAATTCGCCCGTGTGGCTACATTGAGATGGATGTCAAATTTTTAATAAGCCTCTATATGAAACACGTCGGGCGGAGTATTGGAAGATGAGTCTAAGCAAAGTTAATTACGGAGATAAAATGTTACCAACAGAAATTCCGAAAATTTTGAATGACTTCCACGAATAGGCCAAAGATTCGCTATGGAAATCTACGAATTGTTTGTGTAAATGTCATGGTTGTCATTGTCTTTTTGTGCGTGTGAAATCTTGAGTTCTCCCGATTTTCTTTTATTGTTTATTTCTTTTGTCTGAAGTCGTCGCTTGCCTTACTGCGTGCAATTGTGCGGTCTTTTTTAAGGTGCCTAACGATTATGTTGGCTAATTACATAATTCTCGTACTGTTGTACCACGATGTGTTATTATTTTGGGATTTTTCTTGTGCAATTGTTTAGGGAGGTTTCTAACGTAGTATTATGCAATGCTTTTGACCCCTTGACCGAATGTTACCTGTGAAGCAGGCAAAATCCTTGACAGTTTGCTCTCGCACATTCTTAACGTTCATCTGTTCCTGTATGCTGTCCTCGTAAGAAGGGTGTTAGGGCGGCTCAAGCTGCCAAGAGAAGCTTTTTTCTTTCGCCCCCTGATGTCTTGCTGGGAACTTGAAATTATGTCTATTATTATTGTGATAGTTTTCCCGCGGTTCTGCTTAACCAACTGATAGTTGCCTATTTTTAAACTATTTCCTGTGATTTGTTCGGCTTATCGTTTGCCTCTATACTCTTGCCATTTTTTTTTTGCGTTTTTCTGTCAAACTTTTTTGCTCTGCTGTTTGTGTGGTCTTTACAACAAGCAGAGCCACAAAAGCGTCTTTTTTTTTTGCCTGTACCCACCTTTCACTCCGCCTGTGTTTTATTTATGTCATTTTCACTACTTGAATTTGTCTTGTCTTGTCGCTTGCTTCTTTCTTGCAATATGTTTCTTGTATCTTGTTTTTATGTAACTATCCGTGCGCCAGCACTTACGCCTTTGGCTGTTCCTAGGCAAGTAAATAAACATGATTGATTGATTGATTGATTGATTGATTGATTGATTGATTGATTGATTGATTGATTGATTGATTATTTTGGAGGAGGATTTTATCGTTTACAGCATTCTGCACCTCGATCGATTCCTTCAAATGAATTAACTCTGATTATTATTTTAAAGCTTCAAATGAATTAAATCTGATTATTATTTTAAAGCGAAGTTTACTATGCCCCACTGATGGCGTCGCAAAGCGGTAACGTACTGCAGGAAAGCCAACTTTACACAATGAGTTTTACAAAACGATGATGATGATCAGCGAAGGCACATCAAGCGCGTCAAAAAAAACGCTTAATGTGGTCATATTCGAACCGGGTCCCTCATGTTATGAAGCGGACATCTATCCAATTGCGCCATTCGGACATGGTCTAAGCAGTTTGGATTTTGGACTTTCACTCACGTTGCAAGGCAGAAAGATTCGCGTTTCAACCATCTTTCTCTCAAGAAAAGGGCGTTGATTTTAAAGCAAAGCTTTCTACCTCTACCAGCCAACGGTTTTGTCGTGGCGGGCGCCCCAAGACACTCCCAACGAGGCCAAATAAAACTGCTGGCATCGCCAGGGATCCAACCTGGACCTGAAAAGAAGCGGGGCGAGAGCCCGTCGTCTTCGCGACTAAGCTACGGCCACACGTGGAAACAGGGGAGACAGACGCTGGTTTTGATTCAGAGACTATGGAGGGGAAGGGCGCTTTTTTTTAGGCGACACATGAAACAAGAGTGAGGGGGAGGCAGAGATGATTCAGCAGCCCCGCGTGCCGCCCACCTCCTTACCCTTAGAAAGACGTCCCTCTTCATTTTATTTCTGCCGACGCACGGCCGGCCGGCCGTGGTCAGCGCTGCTGCCTTCGGGACGCCGCCCCCGCAAATCCCAGGTAACGGCTGCCAGAATCTCTGGCTTCACTCTTTGTAGAGTCCCGTGTGTGAATTCAAGTGACGTCGCATCGGCAATTGTTGTGGGTGTCGTTTACAGCTTTGCGTTCCAACCACCCTCAAAGCGTGTATTGGAGACAATTTTTATTACTATTTCTGGTGGGTATCGCAACACCTCCGCAAGGAAACCCCCTGTCACCGCTTGCACTTGCGATAATGCAGCTGTTGACAACGCCGGAGCTATACTCTGTTACAACTCAAGAACGGCACCACCTCATGTAGTGTATCACTCCGCCAAAGCGCCGGACCCGTGACGTCAGTGCGCGCTCGTTTTGTAAGGGGTTCGCTATGAATGCGTGATATCGTCTGCCTTGTCTCACGCAGTTTGTTTGTCGTCACTGGAGTCGTTTATAAGCATATTAAGTCCAAGAAATAACGGGAGCGGCTCACGCCATGTTCAAGATATTCCCAGTAACGCCCTACTTGCGCCGCGCGGAGATACATCCGTCTACGGTGATCAGGCACAGCGGCAACTTCCGGTGCCGTTCTTAAGTTGTCACCGAGTATAGTGGCTCGCGTATGTTCCTTTTGACGTCGGGCTGGCGCTGACCTGCTTGATGTAGTCTTTTTCTGGAAAACAACACGTCTAACGCCAATGTGACCTCCGGAGACATTGCATTTCTAGAGGTTCACGATGGAGTCACTAGGCCAACGTTTAATTTATTTTACAAAAATAAAAAAAGATGGTTAAAAGTGCGAAGCTGACATGCCCGAATGGCGCGATTGGCTACACGTCAGAATTATAACTCGAGCGACCCAGGTTCAATTCTGACACCGAGAAACGTTTTTTTTTTAAGACGATAGTCTTTCTTGGGCTACTTAAACCCAGAAATTTTGATCTGTCTGTATGTCTGTCCGTCTGTCTGTCTGTGACTCGATTCAGCCACCCGGCCAAAGCAAAACAATGCCTGCGCAATAGTCTTATATAGTCACAGCTAAATCTACCCGGCTTGGTCCGATGTAATGTTCATACTTGTCAACATTGTTGAAGAAGAACAAGACATTACGCAAATATGAGACAACAAATCAATACAGAAGTGATATTTGCAGTGTTCTTTTATAAAAATTCAAACATGCTTGACTTTTGCGAAATTAAATACTTGAGCAACTGCAGAAAAAGAATTCACTCTGCCGCCGCCTGCTGTCGCCCGCGCCACTATAGCTTCTGGCGCCATTTTAAGAAATCAACCGGCAACAGTTACGCAAGGTTCCACTAGATAGGTTTCACGTTCTGCTTGCAACGCACGTGGAGTAGGGAAACGCGGTTCTATAAACGTTGAAGTAGGGTGCCTCGATTAACGCGCGTCTTCGCCGTATGGCAGCGTTCGCATCGAGACACCCGGTTTGGAGCAGTGGAACGCGGGAAATTTAAAATGATTTAAGCAAACAATTGGCGTCTTTACCTTGGGAGGAGCGCGACGCAAGAGGAACAACATGAGAGGTGAGCGGTAAAGCGAAGGGAGGCATTTACTTCGCAAAAGCCGATAGACTATCGTCTTTTGACGTCATTTGCAACGAAGGGAGCAGATACGCGGCCAATATTTTTCTTGAGGTGCTTGATGTGCCTTCGCTTATCATCATTATCATCGTTTTGTGAAACCCATTGGGTAAAGTTGGCTTTTCTGCAGAGTGTTCTAGAGTGGCATAGAAAGCTTCGCGTTAAAAAGAATAAAAAAGGTCAGGCGGGAACTTAGCAATTTTCGTGGGTTGAGAATGTTTGATTGATTGTACGGTTTAAGGCACCGAAGCAACGCAGGCGATGAGGCGCGCCGTAGTGGAAGGCTCTAGATTAACTTTAACCACCTGGGCGTATTTAACGTGTGCCGAAATCTCGTACACACGAACGTTTTTGCTTTTCTCCTCCATCAGGAAAGCGGCCGCCGGGGCCGGGAATCGAACCTGCGTCCTCGTGCTCAGCAGCACAACGCCTTAGCCACTGAACCACCGCGGCTTTTTTTTTTATTACCGTTTTTCAAAACACACATCAAGTCAAGGGTAGATTAAAAACCGTCTGCCATGCTTTGGCTGACGGAAAAACTTAAAATAAACATCAAAAGTACACAGTTCTTCCAAAACTGGCAGCCATTCCTGGTCAGGGTCTTGTAGCTTGTGGATCTCGTACAGCATGGTTATACTTTGTGCAAAGTACTTGCTCACAGTGAGCGCTTCAGGATCAGCATGGCGTACGGCCATCCTCGACCTCCAAATGGCATGCAGGCCTAGGGCCATGATAAGATCGTACGGCACACTGCTATCACCTTGTACAGACAGAAACCGTATACCATCTGGTGAAACGGGCAGGTCTTTCTTTAAAGTCCTTTGCAAGACATCCCAGAAAAAAATGGCGTCCCAGCACTCCGTGAAAACATGCTCAACTGTTTCTGGCTTTCCACATAATGTGCAATTTGTTGGCCAGGGAACAAACAAACCTTTTTCTTCCATCCAAGTTTTAACAGGGAGGGTGTTGGTGTGCAACTTAAAGAAAAATGTTTTCACGGACGCTGGGACAGCCATTTTCTTTACCCGAGATAAAACATCCTGACCAAGAACAGAGCTGTATAACGATCGATACAGGGGTACCGGGAATAGCATTTCTTTCAAATTCTTGGTGAGCGTCCTCCTCGATACGGTTGTTAGGTATTCGAGGGAAAACCGCACAGAAAGAAACTTGACCGAATCCACTACCTCCTTCACTGAACCACCGCGGCGGGTGGGTTCCGAATGCGAAAGAGCGAATTCCCAGTGGACCACCTGGCTGCGGGGCCTTGTCTTCACCTTGCGTTGTCGAAGGTCTTGGCAATCTTGTCGCGTGGGACCCTTTGCTTTGCGATCCGCCTCAAACGCTTTCGAATTTATTTATTTATTTATTTATTCATAGAAACCTTACAGGCCCTACTGGAGGGCATGGAGTAAGGGGGGCGTGTGAAAACGTATAACAATACAAAGCATAAATTGAAGACCGGAACATCGTAACAACAAAATTTAAATGCATTACAGTCGAATCCACTTATAACGATACCGCTTATAACAATATATCGGATATAACGATGAACAACGATTGCACCGTCCAATTTTGTATGCTTTCTATGGTAAAATAACCCGCTTATTACGATGCTCCCGAGCCGCGATATCGGATATAGCGATTGAATCCGCTTACCGCGCGCGCCGAAAATGCGAAAATGCGTCACGAGGAGGAAGCAGGCGAGGAGGAAGCGATCCCAGGGGAGGCCACGGAAGCACCCGACGATGAAGGGGTGCCACAGTTATGGTCGGCGCTTCACGAAGACGCGTCGGGTCTCGGCGATTTTCTCCATGCCGACAATGGTGTGGAAACGTCCGAGTGCCTCAGTGACGAGGCGATCGTTGCGAGTGTGCGTGGTGCAGCGGACAGCGGTGAGAGCGACGACGACGACGACGCGGCTGCGCAGACTACCCAGGTACCGTCATCGCACGAGGCCCAACGAATGATACAGTCCCTACGGGACTTCATTTTCGCGAAGGACCTCCCGCTCAGCTATGGGGAGCAATTAGATGCTCTCGAAAAAGATGTGCGTCAGCTTCGCGTGAAGCAGTCAAAGCTGACTGACTATGGCTTTCCTGCAAACGAGTAGTTTCACTACCTCACTTGCATGCTAATAAAATGTTTTGATCTCTCTTGTGGCTTTTTTTTCTCGACCCGCTTATAACGATTATCGGTTATAACGATGGGGTTTTCTTGGCACTTGGATATTGTTATAAGTGGACTAGACTGTATACATATTTTGCAAGAACAAGGCGATCACTTTTTCACCGTACATGAACACTTGTGGCCTACAATTTGTGAGAGAAAAAAAACGCACACATACACAACATACACGAAAATCCTGGTAATGGGTGTTACACAAAATATTTTAACAGCATTAAATTGTATAATGCAGGAGTAGCTGACGGCGAAATGTTTCGGGGTTAGATATGGTGGCAATGTTATCAGGCAGATCATTCCAAAGGCGGATGACACGAGGCAGTGCGGATGAATTAAATGCATTGGTTTTACCGTATATGCGCATGAAACTGGACTGATTATGCAATCTGCGTAAAAAACAATGAGGTATTTGAAGTGGTAGCCGGGTTCGTTTATGGGTGAAAATATATTTGTGGAAAAGGCGCAAAGCAGCAATATTACGGCGACTGTCTAATGGAGGAAGTTGCAGGTCTAGTTTTATTTGTGTTACGTTGGAATTGATAGTGTAGTTACGTGATATTAACCGGGCTGCTCTATTCTGTACCATTTCTATCATATTTATTACGTAATTCTGGTGAGGCGACCAGATTGGCGAGGCGAATTCTAATTGTGGCAGGATGAATGTTTGAAAAGCGAGTTTACGAATGTTAGTAGGTGAATTTCGCAAGTTGCGACGTAGATAACCCAGCGAACGCGATGCTTTGGCGCATAAAGACGTGATATGAGGGACCCATGAAAGATCGGCTGAAAGAAGAACACCAAGGTACTTGTACGAAGAGGTTGTACGAAGAATGTCTCCGATCTGTCTCCTGCGCGTTGCGCCGCCGCTCGTTCCTGCAGCCGTGTACGTAACCGGAGTGTTGACGACGATGGTAAATTTCGCTGCACGTGTATTCGCTCGTTTGCTCTCTCCAACTACGATGTACTGGCTTGGACGACCACCTTTCGCTATATACTGCCGAGTTAAAGGGACTCTGCAACACTTCTGAAAAACGCTTTCACTCTTTCCTTCGCGTCTGAAAGCATAGCGAAAGGTGTAGTTTTCGCCAGCACGGAGCGGCACTACCTGATTTGCTTGTCGCAGCAGATACGCCTTCCGTTACTGTTTTGCTTTTGTGGCATTTTTTTAAGTGGTTATGGAAGCGTTCATTACTGCAACTAAAGAAAAGCCGGTCCACAGCTGCACCGCTGTAGTAACGTAATTTCAGCACTTGAAGAACGCCAGGACCGGGAAAGAGAGAAAACTTTTTGAGCAAGTTTCTAGGTGACCCGACGGGCACAGATGAGTAATTTTTGGCTGAGGTACTTTTGACCTCTATATATACTCGATGCGTTTGTTGGCCACGTTCTGAAGGGATTTTGAATTTACAAAAAAAGGTAAAAAAAGTGTTGCTGTGTCCTTGTTAAAGTTCGTGGTGTGGAACGGCTCGTGATTTGTAATGCTTCTAAAGGAACCACCTGTGTGTACTACTGCAAGATTTAGTTTCCTTGTCTGTGCAAGCCCGGTATTTCCTGTGACCGTGCACCTATCCCCACCTACTACTTCGCTTAGAACACTACTCTTATTCATTTATGCCATTCCTAAGGAATCCCTACTGTTCTGCGTCATACTGCTAGGGGTAGAATCGTGGGTTTTGAACGAAGGGTTCTAGCAACCGCCAAGAGCATTTTCCTCAATACGCGTGATTTTTTATAGTAAAATGTTCTCTTGGCTCGTTTCTACTCGTACCTTTCGTAAGAAAAAGGGTGATTTGATATCTTTAAGCCCGGTTTAGACTTGGGGCGGGGCTTTTCAACCCATTTAATTAATCTTCTGCATCTCACCGGAAGCGCCGGGTTTGTACCTGTCTTAGAATAAAATATCGCCTCATAACTGCGAGTTTAAGCTCGCGCATTCGAATGTCTTGTGCTATAAACCGCTTCCGAAGAAGCCCTTTCTGTTACGTACGCGGAAGCAGGCAACCGGCTTCTTGGCTAAACAAGCCATTTAAAGGGACCCTGCAACACTTTTGATAAACGCTTTCGCCCTTTCCTTTGCGTCTGGAAGCACTGCGAAAGCTACAGTTATCGCCAGCAAGGAGAGGCACTGCGTTATTTGCTTGTCGCACCAGATACGCCTTCGGTTTCGGCTTTCTTTTTTTTTTTTTGCTTTATTTTTAAGGTGAAGTCTCCTGCCACGCGCGTGGCACACGCCACGCCCCCCCCCCCCCCTTCCCCCCCCGCAACGGCTGCTGCCACGCAGAAGTGACGTCAAGCTAAAGTAATCACTTGACTTCCTGTGACGTCACAAAACAAACGTCATATTTACGTCATTTGATCATGCGCTTTTTGTGTTAACGACGACGGCAGCCGGGTGTTCACGTCTTGTGTCCCGATGTTCTCCGCCCGTGGTTCGAATGGCAGGCCTGACGCATCGTTACGTCCTTATCTCCCTGTACAGCGGCTGCCTCGCGGCGCTTTTTTCTTGTTGGGAGGTGTGCTTGTAATTATTTAGATTGGGTATTTTTTGTGAACTTGCTGTTGCACGTCTTGGTAAGCCTAACGCATTTTTTTCTGCACGCTGCTTCGCCCCGCTTTTTACATGCTCCTAGAACTGTAATGTTGTCGTTTAATATTTTCTAAGCTTCACGTTGTCTTGCAGTTCGCGTGCTATCGGCTTTACGCACCTGCATTCGTTGTCGACTTGTGCATCGCTTCTTCCATGCCAAGCCTTGGGTTCTAATTCTGGAGTGGTGGCTCAATTATAAAACGTGGCGATCAGTATTTTCCATCGCGTCGCGCCGTGGCTAACGAGGTAGCTGTCTTTGATGACATGCCAACGCGAGCGACGTAGTGTCAGCGTGTGCACGAATCGAGTGTCGTCAGGTAGCGCATGGCATCATCGAACGCAATCCGACCTCGCATGTAGCTTTTGCAATTTTTCCCCCGGGGCAATAGTACTATCGCCGAGAAATGTATCCTGACTGTTCCGCAGAAACGATCTGTGCACGCAGCGCTGCAGAATCCGTGCAGGGAGCGCAGCTTCACTTCCGTGGGTGGAGCCCAACTGCCCGTCCAAAGATATATCTACTCAAGATACCACTGGAACCATTCGCTGACTGGCTGGCTTCTTGTGCAAGGAGGCTCAAGCTCCAACTGTGCAAGCATGGGAGAAGTGCAGCCGATAAGATCGCCGTGTGAGCCAAGTTTGGAACTTCTGCTAATAGTCCTTTAAAAGTGTGGTGTGCATAAGGTTAACAAGTGACAGTTCAGTTATTGTTCATCTATGCTCAGATTTGTTTCTTAGAGCACCATTGTGCTTTCAACTTGGAAAGTCCTAATGAAATGATAGGCAAGGCTTAAACTTACTGCTTGGCTTTTATTTCCCTTTCCTTTGCTCCAGTACCTTTTGCCTCCTCTAACCTGGTTAGGCAACAAAACTTCCTCCTGCATCTGCTTCGAGTATGTATTTTGATAGGCTCGTTCCTTGTTTACTCT